>NC_080171.1:41878447-42478447 GCF_950295315.1 Erinaceus europaeus | reverse complement strand
TAAAAGCAGCTGCTGCAATGGAGAGTTGTTTTATAAGCATCACATCAAGCAATCTCACTGTTAATCTCCTCCCACCTGGTATATTTCTTAATGTGATTCATGACCACTTACTATTAAAAACCATTGAGAGACAGTCCCTGACTCTATGAAAAGCTCTCATTAGCTCACTAGGTTGATTAGTGCTACTCAAGGGTAAGAAATGCTTATCATTTATTCTTGTACCCTTAGGCCCCTGCCTGGTACATTAGGATTACACCACACACACACACACACACACACACACACACACACACACACACACACACACACACACACACTGAATGAATGAACACCTAAATGACTAAATGCAGAATTCATTATCATCAAATTAGAAGAACTCTCAGGAGACTGCACCCTATATGTGTTTATTTATAAACATTCACCAAAAATATTTTAACATACTAAGAATCAAAGCAAAATTGGGGTCTCATAAGAGCAGAACAAGCTCAGCAAATCATCTGAGTACCACCTGCAGGCCAATCAAGATATTGTTTCTAATTGGTATTCCTACAAGTGGTTAATTTTCCCCCATGCCTGATTTGCAAGCACTCAGGTACAAAATGTGTTCCTCTCTTTGAAACCATCTTAATAATCACTCCCCATCTGAATCTTGGAACAGAATCTCCTACTGATGGGTACAAATGAGGGAGGAATATATCTGTACACATAGGCACTGGCTTGTGGCAATGAAGATTTATTTGATCCATCCAGCCAAGTGATCACCAGAAGCAAGTAATCAAGGGGATGAAATTTTAGGGTGGGTTCTGCCAGCACCTCTTTTATTCAACAGTTTGCCTCTACCTCATCCATACAGAACTTAGAGTTCCTCAGACAGTGCATTTATTAACTTAAATCTTGTTTGAAGATGTTGGCCCTGAAAATATTGAGACTCCAGAGCTCAATTTTTGTTCTTAAATGACTTTAAACTTTTGTTTGTTGCTCAGTTGGTGTCATTGGGATTTATTTGGCTGCTGGCTCTGCGTTGCTATTTGAAAAGAGCAGTACCATATGCAGCACATGCATATTCAAAGGTGCAGTTCTTTTTCTAGGGGGAGGGGGAAGTGCCAGGGCTCATGGACAATGTGAATTTGCATTCCACTTTGCATAAATTTGCATGCAGACTTCATAAGCCTTTAATTTCAAGTACGTAAAATGAAACGAATCAATGCAATCTACTGCAATTGTTTTCTGAGGCATTAATCACATGAAATACATACCAGCTTTCCTTATCCAATTAATTTAATCACACCCAAGGCTAGGAGAGACAGGGAAGTGGTGAATAATGGCTGCTAAGTACTTGGCCTAGAGATGGAAGGAAATTTACCAGATCAAGACTACCCTAGCAGGTCTTCCTCTCCACCCAGTAGAAAATTGCATTATGTCTTCTAGGGAAAATTCCATTATGTTCTTTAAAAAATTTTTTTTCAGAGTTTTATTTTCTTTTCTTTTCCTTCAGTGTACCTTCCCATAAGTAGAGTATGCATCTTTCCCTTGCTGAACTCAGGAGAGACCATAAGGTTTACTCTGTCAATTAAATGTGGCTAGAAGTTATGTGTGTCTCTCCAAAGCCAATGTTTTAAGAGTCAGCTCATAGTTCAATATGTCATTTTTTCTGTCAAGATATAAGCAATATTACAAATAGAGACTGTTCTATTAACTTGCTTTTAAGGATAACTATCTTGGAAAAGATTAGAGTGTAAGCTGCTGATATTTGCAGCTCATTTCCTGCTACAATATGTTCTAGCTTATCCAGAGTGATGAAATATTTCCTGAATTATTACAATTAACTATGAGTAGGCTTCCCAGGTTTGTGTCAGTTCTGTGTATACAAGAACATGTATAAGACATTGGGAGCAGAGACAGACACAACAAAGATATGGTCCATGTGGTTTATAAACATATGAAGCAATTGGGAACTAATTCAAGATCAATTAAATGTCATCACAATAAAAAGTATTGTCCTCCCTATCTGAGTAAGACATAATAGACTATTTAGATTTGTTAAGATTGGCAGGTTCATAAAATATTGTACTTGAGAGACATGCCAACATTCTCTATGCCATGTCTTAAACTTGTTCATATTCCATTATGGGTAAATCTCAAGTAAGTGCTAATTTTGAAATACTTTTTAAATCAACTATTAATTTAAGAGTGCAGAAACTTGGAACCACAGTAGTGTGAAGACTGAACTCTCAAACAATGAAACCTTAATTTCTGAATTAAAGAAACCAGACTATTCCGATTTCCAAAATGTAACAATGTGTGATGGAACTTGAAAATTAAATAGACAAACAGATCATAGAAATATAAGGTGCAACTTTCATTCCAGCCAACTAAATCTAGTAGGTTTGCATGATTCCCACAATTCTGCCTTATAAATTCCAATGCTGAGTAGCCTGATCTTGATCTTAAGAATACAGGGAATCAAGGAAGGGAAAAAATTCAATACTGAAGATTATTTTCATTCCCATAATGAAAAGATTAGAAATATATATCAGACAACTCTCCAAAGAGACGACAGAATCATAAATCACAAAATTTGGCTTCTTCTTTCCCCAGGACACATAACCATGAAGTGGTTGTGCATTCTGCAAACTATTCTGCACTAAGTAGATCATTATTTATGTTCTCCAGATTAATTGGTAGTCATCCTTGAATTGAATATACCTCCTCCCCCATATTGTATTTATATGATTGATAGTTTATAACTTTATGGATTAGAAGAAGAATAATTTTTTGCAGACATTTTACACTTCGTGAAACAACTCCCAAAGAAGAAATTAACATGCAGAGTGCCTCGATATAAGGGAAACAGAATAGGGATATGGTGATTCACCAAATAATTAAAAATTTATGGTGAGATAGCATAATAGTTAGGCAGAAAGACTTTCATTCCTGAGACTCCAAAGTCTCAGGTTCAATCCCAGCCTCACCATAACTCAGATCTAAGATTAATTACTTCACCTGACTACTTTACTTGCTTCTCAGAGAGTCCCTAGGCAAAGAGATCTTTCAGCAGAAAACCTGCTTATGGTTCTTATACTGCAGAGGCACAACAATGAGTCTGGTGTGTGTGTGTGTGTGTGTGTGTGTGTGTGTGTGTGTGTGTGTGTGTGTGATGGGAGGGAGCAGACAACGAAGCTGTTTACCCAACAAATTTTCATGCCTGATCCACCACAGATCCTAGATTTAATCCCTGGCACCACCTTAAGTCAGAATTGAGCAGTACATCATTAATAAAAAATAAACACTGTCAATTCACCTTGTGAATAACAATTGATCTTTGGGTTTGAGGGATTGAAGTAACAGCAAGGATTAAATAGTAATATCAAATAATATTCTAAAACAAGTGTCTCTTTAAAAAAAATCACCAATCTTGTGATAAGTGGAATCTATCTTTACAAAGATTTTTACTGTGAGTGTTTCATAATTCTGTGCTAAAATTTACCTTCAAGAAGAAAGGGACTTTCCTGTATCTATCTGTTCTTTAAATCATCCAATTGGTCCTTGACCATGTAGTGGTATGAACAGGGAAGGTACTGTGGAGCTGTCTGATCTTTAATGTCAGGGGATGAGTGGCCTATGGTTTAGGGCTCCAATTTGTGACTAACCTAACATTTTCTCTTTTCAGAGGATGAGGTACACAGCATTCAATATCATCCTCTTTTCAGAATTATGACTAAAGCAAAAGTTTATTCGGCTTTGAAGAAGAAAAAGGTTAAAATGCAACCAGTTTTGGGGATTGAAAAATGAATGCTAGTTTACTCAAATCTGTTGTTAAGCTGTCTCAGTCCTTTATATAAATCAAGTGTTCCTTATTCTTCCTGGGTATGAGAATTTCTCTCTATTCCTTATGTCTTTCAAAATTTTCCTCTATCTTTGCATTGTAGTAGGTGGTAATTTTCCACTGGGTTGAGAGAAGGCTTCAAATGTGACCTATGATCTCAATGTCACCATAATTTAGCCAATCCTACTATGTCTATTCTTTGGAACACCAACTTTTATTGCTATAATAATTCTCACATTATTTATAAATAATACAGTGTCATAAATATTGACCTTCTGGGCTAGCACAAGATCTTTTTACTCAGGCCTTTGCCTAGTTGAGGTAAGAGTCCAAATCTTTATAACAGTTTACTACAGAAAGCAGTGCTAAATTTTCTCAAAATGTTTGGGACAATTCAGGACTTAGGTATTATATAGTCATAGGAGTGATATTGTAGGTCCTAAAAACAAATACATTGGGACCACATGTGACCCTTATGTCACAATAGCAAGAAAAATCCCTGTCAGTGGGAGTTTGCACTAAGCTAGGAGATCGCATCTATCAGCTTCATATTGATGAAAGAAATTATTTCCAGGGAGACATTGATTTGACCCTACAGAGCAACCAAACTCAAACCACTTTACCTTACTTTGTTCCTGTGGAATAGGCAAGGTAAATAACTTCTTCACAAAGGAAAACAAGTAAATGAACTTAATATTTAAAGACAAGGCTAGTACTGCACTGGGATAAAACTTAAAAAGGAAGTAATCATGAGTGTACAAAAACTCTATTCAGAATGTTTTGGGAAAGGAATTAGAATGCCAACAGGATGCAGAATTATACACATGTGACTGAACTGAAGAGATTTTAGTGAAGAGACTATAGTAAGAAAGAGTGAACAACTTAAGGTGACCAGAAAGAGAACTTGAGGCACCCAGATGTTAGCAACAGTGAAAACAGTCATTACTGCTTCTACATAGCAAGGTACAATGGAAGAAAACCATGCCATTGGAAGCCAGTGAGAGATGTAGTAGAAGCATCAGTGTTTATAAAAATGAAACGATATGGACATCACTAAACCATGACATGGAATAGGAAACAAGAAGGACACAAACTGCAATGAGGATGAATTTTAAGGATACTGGATGATGTGGTCCGTAGATTCAGACTTGAGGATTTGAAGAAAATTAATAAGGATATGGAAAAGGCAAAAATGGAAGGGTCACTTTTGTTGCAGCAGTATGCTCTGTTATCAGAATGTTCCTTTTTTAATCTTCAGAAATAAAATTTGCTTTTAAAAAATATTAGGGTCTATACCAGTACACTGCCATGGAAAAATGAGACCTCAGTATTGTCAAGGGGTTGAGCATTTGCATATCTCCAAGTGTGATTAGTACCAACTTGGCTACATTACAGCATGTAAAATTGTGAATTTTTTTTACGGAGCCTTTCTTTTGTGCCCTTTCTCAATGTTACTATTCTTGCTCTTTTTTTTTTTTAATTGCTATCAGGGTATCACTGGGGCTTGGTGCCAGCACTACAAATCCGGTGCTCCTAGCTACCATCCACCCCCTTTTTCATTTGACAGGACAGAGAAAAATTGACAGGGAAGGGGAGATAGACAGCACAAGAGAAAGATAGATACCGCTTGTGAAGCTTCTCCTCCACTCCGTAGGTGGGGCATGGGAGATCACTGCCCACTTAAGCATGGTGATACGTGTTCTTAACCAGGTATGCCACCATCTGGCCCCAGTAATATTCTTATATCTTGTACTTCCCCCAAAAAAACTTTTACTCTGTCTCTTTATATGCAACAATATCTTGTGGTCCAGGAGGTGGCACAATGAAAAAGCTTTGGACTCTCAAGCATGAGGTCCTAAGTTCGATCCCCGGCAGCACATGTGCCACAGTGATGTCTGGTTCTTTCTCTCTCCTCCTGTCTTTCTCATAAATAAATAAAAGCTTAAATATAATAATAATAATAATATCTGATAATATTTTAGGATCATCATCTCACATATATTTGTAATAGGCACTACCAAGAGATACTAGTGGTAATAATCTAGGTTTAACAATGGATAGAAGACAACCATATTTTCAAGTGAAGCAAGATGTGAATAGACCAGGCATTGCATAATTATATCACAAGATTTTTCTCTGCTCTACATTCTTTCAAACACAAATTCATAAGAGAGAGAAAAAAAAGAAATGATTTGAATCAATGATAAGGTTCACCTTCCATAACTTTGAGGACAGGAGGACACACTGAAGTAGAATGGTGTTATTATAGACAAGAAATCTCCAAGGGTAATGGAATAAGCAGAAAAAGTAGGAGCAAGTTCTAGTTTTTCCCTGCTACCAGGTGCCATATAGTTCCCAGAAATCTCCTTGGTGATGGCCCAGATGGAAAAGAAATTCTTTGTTTTGGAGGCTACATGGGACAGAAAACAGCTATTCATGCACTGGCAGTAAACTCAACTTCATTTAATATTTGAATTTTATCCTTTAAAACTGGAGAACTTGTACATTTTTTTACTATACTTCATTAATGACATGACAAAAATATTGCACTTTTACAGGTTGTAAGAAGTGTTTATAATTACATACAGGAAGTACTGAAAACAAAGTTAATGTTAATTTTCTCAGAAATGTAAAACGATCTTACTTTCTCAACTATATAATTTCAATATATTCAAATAGTGACAAATATGTTTTCTCATGACTTGGAAGATAAATTTTTTAGAATTTGTGCTTGTCATGTTTGTATCTACCATTTCCCTTTTGTTTCTAATGAAACACTTGTCATAAAAATAATTAAAAGGGGAAAATATGTTCACTTAGAGAGAAAAACAAAAGCTCACAATGCATATAAGTTTGGGGAAACCTGCTAAAGGGTTCTTTTTTTATTTTAGTATAGAAGAAAAAGAAATATCTAGAAAGAAGGGAGAGGACAACAAGAAGCAGGAATTTTTACAAATCTTGTGAGCATGTCATTTTATGTCAAAGTGAGGACAAGAATAAGTGCTATTATGGCAATTTTCAGTCTGTTTGCTATTTTGATTGCTGTGAATATGCTGGGGAATGGCATCCACTTTCTGAAATAGCATGTATTTATATACTGATAAATAAAGCAGCAGGCAAATCTGGGGAGCCTTAAAACCAACAGGGTATTTATTTCTATAGTAAAAAATCTGAAGCAGTTACAGAGATTTGAGGCCTTGTGTGAGCATCTTCCTCCCAAGGGTGGCTGTGACATCATCAGATTACATCCAGCTATATATCAGTGCCCTATAGCTGTTATACCAAATTGCTTAAAGTAAATATTTATAATAATTAGCACTTTGTGGTTTAAAACTACACATTTTTTTAATCTTAAAGTTATGGATACCAAAAGTACAAAATGTATTATCATGGTGACAGTTCTGAGAATTCTAGAGGAGAATATATGACCTTGTCTTTTTGAGCCATCCAATGTCATTGGCTCATGGTCCCTCTGCTCATCACCGTGACCTTTGCTTCTGCAAATCCCATGGTCTTTTCTTTCTCTAGTTCTCCTTCCTTCCTCTTATAAGACCTATGCTGTTGCATTAAATGCAGCTGGATAATCCAGGATAATCCCCCATTCTCAAGATTCATAATTTAATCACAAAGATAAAGTAGACTTGACAGTGTAAGTTGATTTATTCACAGGTTTCAAGCATCAGGGCGCAGGCCTATCTTCAAGGGGTCATTATTTAGCGTACTACAAGCTGCTCCTCCAAAGACTCATTTGTCACCAGTGCTTCTGGGATGGTCAATAGTGAGAAAGTTGGCATGGGTCAGACCTCCTTGGCACAAATTCTGCCTCAACTCATGACCAGCTAGAGTAGATTATTCAGTTTTTCTGAGAAAAACTATCATAACTACTTCTCAGATTGCTATGAGTATTAAATGAAAAAAGAAAGTTTCACAAAGACTGGCTGTTAGTACCCTGTAAAGTTAGCTACTATTATCATTGCTGTTAGAACTATTATAAAGCAGTAGAGAAAAACTGAATTTGTGTTACAAAGTCAAGATCAAGAAGAAGCCATATACGTAGGTGATTTTTATTGTGTGGCTAATTTATCTGAAAGCATACCAAAGCCTAGAAATTAAGAGAACTGATTTTCTAAAAAGTATTTCTAGGAGAGTAAGGGGGAGATTGAATTTAGGAGATCAGGTGTACAAGTCCTGTGGTATACCACTGATATGTCTATTGACTCCTCAGGTTTTTCAGTTTTGTCAAACACAAAACAATCCTGCTTTATTTGAAATATATATATATATATATATATTTGATTTATAGATTCAGTGAATTTTTTGAAGAAATGGAGTTTCAGAGTCTTAACATATGTAAAATAATCTATTAATATTGTTTTGATTGTAGAGTTTTCTTAGAAAAACAAGGAAACTAACAAAGCAGTGCATATATTTACCTCCATGCATACAACAATATTACACAAATATACAGGTATTTATTCTTTAGGTAAGTACCACATAGTACTTCATTTTTCCATGTCGTGTCAATAAATAAGCTCAATGAACAGCCAAAGATGAAGAAAATGCAGCCCTTAGTCTTGAGAGTCCAAAGTTTTGCAGAGAAGGCACATAAACATATATGTAACTGACCACAAAACCACAAGACTCAGCAACAGTTTTCCTTTCAAATAATCCCTGACCTCATGTCTATATGCCATATATTTTTCTTGAGGCTCAAATCTTTGAAGTAAAACTTAAAACATTCTGTCTTCCATGATGTTTCAGATTCCTAAGGTTAAACGGCAGGAAGCTTACATCAATAGTTGCCCAGCATACTTCCAAGGAAAGCCCACAGTATCCACTGCAAAGGGGAGACGAAGTGAAGAAATTAAATTAAGATACAGATGTGAGAGAATGCATAGTGAAGACAGAAGTTAAAACAGTGTGAGACAGTTAGAGATCGCTAGTAATCTCATGACAGCTCTGTCAAGAAAGGAAGGTTAATACCCTGCTAATTAAATTAATTGTATCTGGGTAACAAGAGTTTTGAATCCTTTGAAACTTCACTTCGATATTCTCTACACTGTGGCATCAGGCTTAGGAAAACTAACTGGGGGCTGGGTGGTGGCACACCTAGTATGTTAAAATGCACAAGGACCCAGGTTCAAGCTCCCAATCTCCATCTGCAGGGGGGAAAGCTTTGCAAGTGGCGAAACAGTGCTACAGGTGTCCCTCTGCTTCTCCCTATCACTCACTTACCTCTTGATTTTTAGCTGTCTCTATCCAACAAATAAAGAAAGAAAGAAATATAAATTTAAAAAAGGAAAACAGTAACTGCAGACTCTGTGCTACGTATCCTCTCCCGCCTCATTGGATTCCTTTGTTCTAGATGTCCACACCAACAGATGGGTATGAAATATTCTTTGCATCTCTGGTTAGGATTAGATTTATGACAGACCAGGGCTGGAAGACACTTTAGCAATCAATACATCCCCAAATCTTTGTTTACAGATGAAAGTTAGAGACATTCAGAGGAGGGTGAAACATCCCACACAAGTCCACACTGAGAACAGTGCTCAGGTTTATGCATTTGCTGATCTTCAGTTCAGATTAGAAAAAGAATTCTCACATTTCCACTATAGAGCCTATATTTCCCCCAGTCCTGGAACCTTAGGGTGGGGCCCACTTTTCTGCATGCTGCTTTCAATTCTAATCAAATTATATTGCATCCACAGATCGCAATCTAATCAACACAAGGAGTGCCACCCCAGCATGCTTCATTTCAGACTGTGACCAGAGACTTCAGGTGTGGAATGACAGCCCTTCAGCTTCATCACTCGGGTGAGACCTTTCCTTTCATAGTATTATCTAATTCAATTCCAGGTGGTCCACTCCCCAATAAAGCCCCCAAACCTAGATATAGTCCAGGTCCCCTGAGATAGAGCATAGGTTCACCCGTGCCTATAAACTAGGGGAAAAATATATACCTGAAAGCAGAAGTACACAAGAGCATGCAGGGAATACCCCCCAACACTTCATCTGCACTATTCCAGTCTTTAGGTCCATGATTGTTCAACAATTTGTTTGGCTTTGTATGTTGACTCTCTTTTCAGCCACCAGGTTCCAGATGCCAGCAAGATGCTGACCAGACTTCCCTGGACAGACGACCCCATCATACTGGAGCTCCACTTCCTCAGAGACCCACCCTACTAGGGAAAGAGAGAGGCAGACTGGGAGTATGGATCGACCAGTCAACACCCATGTTCAGCGGGGAAGCAATTACAGAAGCCAGACCTTCCACCCTCTGCAACCCACAACAACCCTAGATCCATACTCCCAGAGAGATAGAGAATGGGAAGGCTATCAGGGGAGGGGATGAGATATGGAGATCGGGTTATGGGAATTGTGAGGAATTGTACCCCTCTTATTCTATGGTTTTGTTAATGTCTCCTTTCTTAAATAATAATAATAATAAAACTAATTCTATTTTTTCCTAAATGTATACTGGTCTTTCCTCAGACCTGAAGGGACTTGGTTTACAACAATGATTCCAAACTGTAGTCTAAAGATTAGCAGGGTCAGTATCATCTGAGAACTTGTTAAAATTGCCAGTTCTTGGGTTATTTCAGATCTGTTACATCAGAAATGTTGGTACAGACCACAGTGTCTGTGCTCTAACAAGCACCTGCCTTCTGTTATTATGATGCACAATAAAATTTGAGAATCAGCAGCTTAAAGAAATCATTGTTTTCAAAAGGTAGAATAGACCTTTGCTTTGGAAATAAAAACAATCAATGAGCATTATTTAGTTATGAATGGACTATGAAAAGAGGTTTATTTCACTAAAATGTGATCAATTATCTTTAAAGGAGCAATTTATCCACAGACAGAATCAGAAGTATATGTGAAAAAATGTATGTGTGTGAAATATAGCAGTTAGCAAACGAGTGACTAGATTTCTTTCCTGTGACAGATTTGCTGAGCCATTAACAGTATTGGCAACCACACAGTTTGAAACTTAATAAGAAAAAAGTTGGCTTATTAGTTGTGATACTAATTAAGGTACAAAAATATAGTATCCCAGACTTCGTAAGGCATAGCAATAAAGCAGCTCATAAATACCAGATTGGTGACATACGCTGTAAGAATACCAGTACCATATTTTCACACCACCCCCTCTCACTATCAAATCCCCAGCAGGGTACTATAGAGAAATTGCCTGTCAACAGACTGAAATGAACAATATGTGATCCCTGATATAATTCCCTTGGAATTCAATTTATACTAAATGCAGAAGGAACCAAGGAAGGAGGTAGAACAGGAACAGTGAATGGATATATACATTAGGAAAATTAAATTCCGCAGCTTCCAAAATGGAATCATTCATGGTCTGTCTTTCATGGCAAAAGAGCCTCTAGCTACAATTTCTTAACATACAATTCCAGCAACTCCTCGGACATAAAAATACCAAGTTACTATCTCAACTAAGCAGGTTCAAATGTAGACTCAGGGCAAATAAGAAAGCATTCTTTGCCTCAACAAATACCACCTGATTTTATTGTCACATCCACAGTGATGTAAACAGTGAAAAGATGATAATCTCTCATTGCAAATTGAGATATCTACTTGTTTCTTTCCTCATCCCCAGCAATAAGGTTTTGGCAGACACTATTAATTATCTAACAGTTGTTTACCCCTTGTTTTTTTTTTTTTTTTTTTGTCATTTCCAGACATTTGCTGCTCCAGCCTGACTTTGATAGAGAAAGAGAGGTGTGTAGGGGGGACATGATACCACAACACTTGCACTAAAGCTTCCTCCATTATGGTGCAGATTAGGCTTGAACCTGAGTCATGTATATGACATTTTCCAGATGAACCATTTTGCAGCCCCCCCATCCTTTATTCTTTCTTAGAAAATCATATTGTGATGTACAGATATATATTATGGGATGATTCCAATATCATGATTTATATAAAAATCAGATTACAACAGTTAATAGTAAAAATATGTATTATTTTAAAGACTTGCATAGTATTCTAACATGAAAGAACTATAAGTCATTTAAATTCCTTATGTTAGACATTTAAATTCTCCACTTTCCTCACTATAAATAAATATTCTTATATATATAAATAAGGAATTCTGATAGTTTTCATATTGTAGAGAGAAAATCAAAAATGTTTAATGGATCAAAAGAATATAAAATGCTTTAATTGTGTGTTGCTTAGAGCTTGCTCTCCCAAAGCATCTGATTATATGTTCTCTGTGCCTTTAATTAATTTTTAAGCTATATCAAAATTTTGTAGATGCAGAAGATAATGTACAGAAAACACATGGTAAAACAAATGTTTCTTGTCTATAGGTATTCAAGTAAATTCTGTTCCTTGGAAACTCAATTGACTTTCCTCTTCCACTGTGGAATATGCTATTTTTGCTTTGATTAAATCAATTCATTTCAGAAAACATGATGATCTTATATATTTTATTTGTCTTTGGATGTCTGAAATTAAGTGCAGCTTCTTTTCTGGTTATCTTAACTTATGAGTTAAGTATAATATATTGCATCTTTTCAGTTGAAATATTTATTAGAGCGATGGCTTAGAACACTAACTAGTGAGGATTACAACTCTGTTAAATAAACAGAAATGAATGGCCAGAAATGAGGAGTTAAATTTTTCCTCTTTTATCATTAGATATTTTGTGAGAGCAGGATGCTTGAAACTGACAGCTGTCATAATGCAATAATGATGAGGGAAACCAAAGAGAACCTCAGAGAAACAGTCAGCTGAAGAAGGATTGCCTCCACATTTACTATGTGAGATAATAATTGTTCTGTGCCTATGTCATTTCAATGTACTATTTAGTTATATGTAACTATAATAATCCTAATAGACATAATTGCATATTGAGGAAAATTATCCAGGATATCTGTTATGGAAAGAGATATTCCATATTTAAGTTATGTGTGTAGAAATGGTGGTGAGGTAGGCAAAGAGAGGGAATTGAGGAACAATATTTTAAGGTAAGGGGCCAGGCAATGGCACACCCAGTGAAACCCATTGTACTATGCACAAGGGTTTGAGTCCCACTCCTTACCTGTAGAGGGAACTCTTCATGGCTCTGTGAAGCAGGTCTACAGGTGTCTTTCTCTTTCCCTTTCTATCTCCCCTCCCCTCCCTTCTCTCTGTCCTGTTGATTAAGATGATGGGGAAGGGGGAGTGGCTGCCAGGAACAGTGGATTTGTAGTGCCAGCACCAAGCCGCAGTGACTAGAGCTCTCTCAACCCATACCATATGATGCTGCACCTGCTGATCTCAACCAAATCAATGCAACTAGTATCATCTCGAGATATTTTACTTTGCACTGTGTTCAGAGATGGCAGACATGGGATGTGAAACCTTCAGCTCCATTACTCTGGTGAGACATTTCCTAGCTCATAGGAACTTTTTAATTCCACTTCAGGAGGCAGACTTCTTAACAAAGACACAGAACCTAGATATAGGCCATGAGATAGAGCACAGGTGCACATGTATCCATAAGTTAGGTGAAAATAAATACCTTAAAGTAAAAGTGTACAATAGTTTGCAGTGACTCAATAAGTGCAGCAAGCAAGTAGAACAACCTAAAACAGACAACATAAAGTACTTATTCAAATAGCTTCTACTATTTCACTTCCCTCAATCTAAGGCTAACCTTGTCAGATAAAGTAAGGACTACAAGAGCTGGATAAGGGCAAGGGACTGATATACTTCAGTGATGGCTCTTTTGGTCACTACCAGACCACCCCATCATCTGGGGCAATAGTCAGGGAATCCTGGGATTCCTATACAGATATGATGGACCTAGACCTCTAACAGATCCCTCTCTCCATTATCAGTGGTCATCTCCATCAGGAAAATCATTGTGAGACACCTTGTGGGTCTCTCCAGGACCTTTTCCTCAATGTGAAATATCAATGGTAGGGACTGCCCTACTCTCAGAAGGAAGGCTGAGTCAACATACACTGCCATTCAAGAAAGACAGTCATGCAATGAGTGCAGCCTAGAATGTTTCTAGAAATGACCATGGAATGTAAGCTCAGACCTACAAGGATACAGAGGTTACACAGGCTTCTGTGATGAATATGAGCCACAGATCAGATTGATGGGGTTTATAGTTACTGGCATTTATATACTTTCCCCATATTTGGGAGCTACTTTCTGCCCAATTCAGCTTTCTATTCCTATTCCAACTCTGACATCATCTCCCCAGATAAATACCTTTAGCACACCTACATGTTAGCTGTTGGGCTCAGACAAAAACTAGTAAAGTCATGGGCCCCTTGGAATATACCTAAAGTAGACATACTAGCTTTTTCCAGAATGGAGATCCCAAATCTCATCTGCTATATTCTTGTCTTTAGGTTCCTGACCTTTAAACATTTTGTTCTGCTTTATATCTTAATGCTTTTTAGCTGACAATTTACAGATGCTACCAGAATGCCAAATTAACTTCCCTAGGCAGACGACCTCACTCATGTGTCCTGGAACCCCACCGCTCCAGAGCCCTTCCCCACTAGGGAAAGATAGAAACAGGATAGAAGTATGGATCCACCTGCCAATGTCTACGCCCAGCAGAAAAGCAATCACAGAAGCGAGACCTTCAACATTCTGCATCCTGTTCCCAGAAAGATAAAGAATAGGAAAACTTCCAATGCAGGGAATGGGATGTGGAACTTTGTTGGTGAGAATTGTATGGAATTGCACCCCTCTTATCCTACAGTCTGGTTGTTCATTATTAAAATTATATATATATATATATATATGTGTGTGTGTGTGTGTGTGTGTGTGTGTGTGAGAGAGAGAGAGAGAGAGAGAGAGAGAGAGAGCATGTGGAGGTTAAGAATGACAATAAAAGAATTATAGTGGAGTAGTAGTTAACAAGAAAATGTCCAGTAGGGCATCATTATAGCTAACTTACTCCTAGTGCCTCTGATTCCAATCTTCTACTTCATATCACATCACATCAAAATAATATTAGAATCCAGGTTTCCTAGCCCTCATTAGGCATTTCCCTCTGATATAAATGGCACTGAAATATAGAACTTGGCAGTGGCCATCACTCATTACTCCCATTTCTTGAATATTTACTGTCAGAAAATTTGATAAAAATTGTATGTACAATATATTATTTAATCTACACAACAACTCTAACATTGAAATTCAAATATATCACTGTCTCTCTTTATCCATGCTCTTGAGAAGTCCTCATACTGTCTCTGGGTCAGCCAATGGGCTAAGGCTAGTGTTGCCTTATGGAACAATAACAAAACAAAAAGTCTTATAAAGCACTGATCATTCAGGTTTGATATATTTTGATGTCTTATCTTGATACTCTGAAACTCTTGAGATTTCTACAGTCTTAAGACCAGACTAGGGGCCAGGCAGTGGCATACTCAGCTCAGTGCACAAATCACCATACATAACGTCCCTAGTTGGAACATACACTTCTCACCTGTTGGGAGGGGGCTTTACCAGTAGTGAAGCACGTTTACAAGTGTCTATCTTTTTCTCTCCCTTCCTTATCTCACTCCCTTCTCAATTTCTTTCTGTCCTATCAAATATCAAATAAAACAGGAGGGAGAGAGAGAGAGAGAGAGAGGAAGGAATGAAAAAAAAAAAGAAAGAAGTGGGGGAAAATGGCTGCCAGAAGCAATGGATTCAGTGTTGGCAATGAGCCCCATGATAGCACTGATGGCAATAAGAAAAAAATAATAATTTCCTTAATAAATGTAGTAAGTAACTTCATTCTCATATACTTAGCCCAGAGCTAATTCCAATCTACAGCCAGCACAAATCACCAAACATGGTTATTACAGATCAACTAACCCCCACCTTGCTATCAGTTGAATATAGGCACTATGTATGGTAATGTAAATAAGGTCAAGAAAAAAAAAAAAAAGGTTTAGTTGAGCCCCACCCAGGTTTTCAGCTCTCAGGTCCATGAGTTAATAAAGTGTTTTCAAGCCAGTAAACTATGGGCACAAAGCTTTAGCTGATACACTTAAATATATAATACCAATGTCCCAATTTTACAGACATGGGAAACTAGGACTTAGAAAAATTGCCACACATATAGCAAGGGCTATGTTTAGAATTAGCACAAAAGTCTATCTGACTTCAGAACCCAAATCTTTGAAAGCCTCTCCAAACAGTATATATAGAGAAAAATCTTTAATTGCAAGGGTCCAGTACTATCTCTAAAACCATTGTCCAGTGTGACTTTATCAACCTTGATTTGTGTTCTTAATTCACAGGTAAATGTGCATATCTCTTTGCCTCTACCACCTCTTAAAATAAGCTTATGATCCATTATGAATATAAGATTTATCTTTTTATATGAATTTACACTTTTCCAGACTAGCACTATTCTTTTTTTAATTGTTTGTTTATTTGTTTATTGAATATAGATAGCCAAAATTGAGAGGTAAGGGGGAGGTAGAGAGGGAGAGATAAATTGAGACACCTGCAGTACTGCTTCACTACTTCACTACTTGCGAAGCTTTCGCCCTTCAGGTGGGGACCAGGGGCTCTAACCCAGGCTCTTGTGCACTGTAACATTGTGTACTCAACCAGGCCCACTTTCTAATGAACTAGGATCCCATGAAGAATTCTATATTTTTACTACTGTTACTTTAAAGAACCTTTCATATATTTGCACATTTATGTAGGATGTTTTCTCTTCTGTAATGTCCCTTCAAATCCCCATAGTGTACACTCACTAATTCCCATATTAACTTAGCTCTAATCCTGGTCTTCCACTCATATTAGAGTTACTCTCTCTCCTTTTTTATAAGCAGTTTTATAGTGTTTTACATACCTTTATTATAGTTTTCCCAATGTTTACTCTTATACACTATGTTAACTGCACAATATCTTAATTAATCCTCAATACCTATTATAGTATTTGCAGTACAGCAAGTGCTTAATGAATTCTGCTGAGCAAATGAACAGAATAATCAATCAACCAAACAAAATAGAAATTTTCCCATCTCATTTCTTCAGTTTTGTTTCAAATTTCTCTACACCTTTTTTTTCAACCAAATTTGAATACTTCATTATTTATATATCTCTGTCTATGGAAGAAATAGACTAGTTATTCAATCATCAGATACATTTTTCTTCATTGTCTCTAGATACATTTCTTTTAATAATTTTGTTACTAGTAGTTTGTCACTAGATTATAAGACTGTAATGTATCATTCCACACCACACTCATGACCAAAGTCCCATTTCCCCACCGTTCAATTTCCCAAATATAACCACCATAGTTCTCTCACAAGTTGTATAGTTTGCTTATTTCTGTTTTATTTGGATTTTTTTGTCAAGTTCATGTAAATCAGATCTCTAGATTCCATACATGAATGAAACCATCTGGTAGTTGTTTTAATCTCTTTACTTATTTTGCTAAGAATTATCACCTCCTAGCTTATGGTTTTGTTAATGTCTCCTTTCTTAAATAAATAAATAAATAAAGTGATTTTGTGAAAACCAAAAAAAAAAAAAAGAATTATCACCTCCAGTTCCATCCAATTTGTCCCAAAGGACACAATATCATCTTTTTTGATTTCAGAGCAGTATTCCATGGAATATATATATATGCCATACCTGTTTAATCAGTCATCTATTGATGAGGATTAGCCTGCTTCCATTCATTGGCTATTGTGACTAATGTAGCTATGAACATAGAGTGGTATTACTGAATAATACGATAGGTAATTCCATATTTATTTGTTTAAGGGCACATCATACATTCTTCCAAAGGGTCTGTACTCATTTGCATTCCCACCATAAATATATGTAAGTCCCCTTTTCTCCACAATCTCTCCAACACCTGACATTTCCTGGTTTATTGGTGTAAGCCAATTTCTCAGGTATACAATGCTATTTTGATGTAGTTTTAATTTGTATCTCTCTAATGATAGGTGAAGTGGAGCATTTCTTTTCTTTTTTAAAAAATTTTTATTCAGCCATCAAAGTTCCACCAAGCTTCTTTAAGAGAATAGAACAAACACTACAATAATTTATCTGGAACCTGAAAACACCTAGAATTGCCAAAACCATCTTGAGGAAAAGAAACAGAAATGGAGGCATCACACTCCCAGACCTTAAACTATATTATAAAGCCATCATCATCAAAACAGCATGGTACTGGAACAAAAATAAGCACACAGACCAGTGGAACAGAATTGAAAGCCCAGAAATAAATCCCAATACCTATAGGCATCTAATCTTTGATAAGGGGGCCCAAAGGATTAAATGGAAAAAGAAGGCTCTCTTCAATAAATGGTGCTGGGAAAACTGGGTTGTAACATGCAGAAGAATGAAATTGAACCACTTTATCTCACCAGAAACAAAAATCAACTCCAAATGGATCAAAGACCTGGAGGTCAGACCAGAAACAATCAAATACTTAGAGGAAAACATTGGTAAAACACTTTCCCACATACACCTCAAGGACATCTTTGATGAATCAAACCCAATTGCAAGGAAGACTAAAGCAGAAACAAACCAATGGGACTACATCAAATTGAAAAGCTTCTTCACAGCCAAAGAAACTATTAAACAAACAGAGAGACCCCTCACAGAATGGGAGAAGATCTTCACATGCCATACATCAGACAAGAAACTAATCACTAAAATATATAAAGAGCTCAGCAAACTTAGCACCAAAAAAGCAAATGACGCCATCCAAAAATGGGCAGAGGATATGAACAAAACATTCACTACAGAGGAGATCCAAAAGGCTAACAAACATATGAAAAACTGCTCTAGGTCACTGATTGTCAGAGAAATGCAAATTAAGACAACACTAAGATACCACCTCACTCCTGTAAGAATGGCATACATCAAAAAGGACCGCAGCAACAAATGCTGGAGAGGATGTGGGGACAGAGGAACCCTTTTACATTGCTGGTGGGAATGTAAATTGGTACAGCCTCTGTGGAGAGCAGTGTGGAAAACTCTCAGAAGGCTAGACATGGACCTTCCATATGATCCAGTAATTCCTCTCCTGGGGTTATACCCCAAGGTCTCCATAACACCCAACCAAAAAGAGTTGTGTACTCCTATGTTCATAGCAGCACAATTCGTAATAGCTAAAACCTGGAAGCACCCAGGTGCCCAACAACAGATGAGTGGCTAAGAAAGCTGTGGTATATATACACAATGGAATACTATGCAGCTATCAAGAACAATGAACCCACCTTCTCTGACCCATCTTGGACAGAGCTAGAAGGAATTATGTTAAGTGAACTAAGTCAGAAAGATAAAGATGAGTATGGGATGATCCCACTCATCAACAGAAGTTAACTAAGAAGATCTGAAAGGGAAACTAAAAGCAGGACCTGATCAAATTGTAAGTAGGGCACCAAAGTAAAAACCCAGTGGTGAGGGGTAGACATGCAGCTTCCTGGGCCAGTGGGGGGTGGTAGTGGGTGGGAGGGATGGGTCACAGTCTTTGGGTGGTGGGAATGGTGTTTATGTACACTCCTAGCAAAATGTAGATATATAAATCAGTAGTTGATTAATATGAGAGGGGGAAAATCAGTTGTATGTCTCAAAGTTTTTCAAAACACAAACTGAATCTTTTTAATATATAGGCTGTGTATTTGATATGCGGACTCTCTCAAAAGCCTAGACCAAGTAGATTAGAAGCATCCAATAGCACAGCTATATACAAGATACTGGATACTGTACAGCAAACCCTAACAAAAGGACTTTTCAAAGTTAACCCAATTACCAAGTAATGTGATGATAACATTAACTATCGATTGTCTTTTTGAACCCTAAGACAGCAGGAACCTCACATCTCCACTATAGAGCCCCTACTTCCCCCAGTCCTGGAATCCTTGGATAGGGCCCACTTTCCTGTATGTGTCTCTCAATCCATACCAAATAATATTGCATCCGCCGATCACAGCCTAACCAATGCAACGATTGCCACCTCAACATGCTTCACCTCAGACTGTGTCCAGAGACTTCAAGAGTGGAATGACAACCCTTCAGCTTCATTACTCGGGTGAGACCTTTCCTTTTATAGTACACTCTAATTTCATCTCAGGTGGTTCACTTTCTAACAAAGTCCCATAACCTAGATATACACCAGTTTCTATGAGAGAGAGCTTATGTTCACACGTTTCCACAAGCTACTGCAAAATATATACCTGAAAGCAGAAGTACACTAGAGTTTGCAGTGAGTACCCCCCTAACACTTCCTCTCCACTATTCCAAGCTTTGGGTCCATTATTGCTCACCAATGTGTTTGGCTTCATATGTTAACTCTCTTTTCAATCACCAGGTTCCAGATGCCACCAGGATGCTGGCCAGGCTTCCCTGGATTGAAGACCCCACCAATGTGTCCTGGAGCTCAGCTTCCCCAGAGACACACCCTACTAGGGAAAGAGAGAGGCAGACTGGGAGTATGGACCGACCAGTCAACGCCCATGTTCAGCGGGGAAGCAATTGCAGAAGCCAGACCTTCTACCTTCTGCAACCCTCAATGACCCTGGGTCCATGCTCCCAGAGGGATAGAGTGTGGGAAAGCTATCAAGGGAGGTGGTGGGTTATGGAGATTGGGTGTTAGGAATTGTGTGGAGTTGTACCCCTCCTACCTTATGGTTTTGTTAATTAATCCTTTCTTAAATAAAAAAAAATTT
This sequence comes from Erinaceus europaeus, assembly GCF_950295315.1. Classification (NCBI taxonomy): domain Eukaryota; kingdom Metazoa; phylum Chordata; class Mammalia; order Eulipotyphla; family Erinaceidae; genus Erinaceus; species Erinaceus europaeus. The sequence continues at coordinate 42,457,948 of NC_080171.1, read as the reverse complement.
TTATTCAAAAGGAAACATCAGCAAAACCATGGGACAAGAGGGATACAACTCCACACAGTTCCTACCACCAGAACTCTGTATCCCATTCCCTCCCTTGATAGTTTTCCTATTTTTTAACCCTCTGAGAGTATGAACCCAGGGTCATTATGGGGTACAGAAGGTCAAAGGTCTGAGTTCTGTAATTGCTTCCCCACTGAGCTTGGGCATTGGCAGGTCGTTCCATACTCCCAGCCTGTCTCTCTCTTTCCTTAGTGGGGCAGGGCTCTGGGAAAAGGGGGTTCCAGGACATATTGGTGCGGTTGTCTGCCCAGGGAGGTCCGTCCCGTTGGCATCATAGTAGCATCTGGAACCTGGTGGCTGAAAAAATAGTTAACATATAAGGACAAACAAATTGTTGAGTAATCACGAACCTAAAGGCTAGAATATTGCAGATGAAGATTTGGGGTCTTCATTTTGAAGATAGCTAGTAGGCCTATTTTAGTTATCCAAAGGGCCTATGACTACACTAGTTTTTACCTGAGCCTGACCCCTGATATGCAAATGGACCCAAGTTATTGTTTGGGGAGATGATCTTGTGGCTGGAAAAAGGAACAGAAATCTGGATCAGGGAAGAGAGTAACTCCCAAATATGGGAAAGGTATATAAATATTATTGACTGTAGACCCCATCGATTTGGTCTAGGGCCCATATTCAGCTCAGGAGCCTATGTGACCTCTGCATCCCTGTAGGTCTGAGCTCACATTCTGTGATCATGAGTAGTAACGTTCAAAGCCGTCCCAATTTCAGGACCCATCTTCCTCAGGTTGTAGATAGAGTATGTTATCCAGCCTCCTTTTGGAGGATGGAACATTCTTTACTATTGTTGATCCACATTGAGGGCAAGGTCCTATTGGGGCACACAAAGGCATCTATTGTGTTGTTCCTGGTGGAGATGACCAGTGACAATGGAGAGAAGTGGAGAGTTTCTTTATATGTCTGTTGGCCATGTGTATCTCTTCTTTAGAAAACTGTTTAGTTCTTTGGCCCACTTTTTCTTTGGGTTATTTTTGCTTCTTTTGTAGATATGAACAAATTCTGCATAGATGTTTAATATCAGTCATTTGTCAGATGTAAGACGTGAAAATATCTTCTCTCATTTACTCAGTTGCCTAGTTATCCTTGTGTAGTTTGCTTTTGATGTGTAAACGCTAATTATTTTCAGGTAATCCTATTTATTTACTCTCCTTTTCATTTCCCATGCCCAAGGAGTTGAGTTGAATCTTTGATGATGAAATTACAAAGTTTCATTGACACTTCCTTCTATACATTTTAGAATTTTGTCGGATATATATATATATCTTTAATCCATTTTGATTTGACCCTGATATATAATGGGTGATGGTCTAATTTTACTTTTCTACATGTGGCTGTCCAATTTTCCCAGCACCATCTGTTGAAGAGAATTTCTGTAACCCCATTAAATGGTTTTGCCCCCTTTGTCATATATTAGGTGGTTGTATATGTGTAGGCTTGTGTATGGGCTTTTAATACTGCTCCACTGATTCAAGTATCCATTTTTATTCCAGTACCATGTTGTTTTAATTACTATTGCATTGTAATATAAACTGAAGTTAGGGAGCATGATACCATTGTAATTTATTTTTATTCTCAGAAGTGCTTTGGCAATTTGTGGCATTTTGTAGTTTCACATAAATATTTAGACAGGTTGCTCAGTTTGCTTGAATAATGTCATTGGGATTTTGATGGGAAGTTTTTTCTCCCCCCACCCCTTTACTTTGTAATCACTGAGTTCTTGAATCTCAACTTTAGTTTCTTGAAATGATTTCATAATGAGTTTTCTGAATTCTATCCCTCATTTATTTTTTACATCTGTGCCTGTCTGGTCATTTGGGTTTCTGTCACTGCTATCTATGTATTTCTGTTTCTGCATTTAGTATTCTTTTGTTGTTGTACCAGCAGGAGGTGCTGTGGCTAAGGTGTTTGATTTCTCTGTTTATATACCTCGATAAGGCAGATTTTATTCTGAATCAATGGGCCAGGTCAGTGTTTCTGATATCAATATAGGGTCTCTCTTTGGCCATTTCAGCTTTTGTAGTGCAACATCATTAGAAACTTAAGAAGTCATAGCTGTAAATTGAGTTTTTAGGTGATTTTTTTTTCTTTTCAATAGTTCGTTGTTGCTTAAACTCAGACTGGAAGTGGTGTGGCTCAGCCACCATTCTCCCAATTTGGTGTCAGTCTCGGAGCACCAGTTTTTAGTCCTGGGAATCACTCACTCATCCCCTCTATCTCAACAAGCCACATGTGTCTGTACTCATCTGTGGCTTATGTGGCTTTTTTATTTTTATTTTTTTTAATGTGGTTGTTTCTTTAACTCAGACCTGGAAGTGGTATGTCTCTGCTGTCATTCTCCAAGTTCGGTGCCAATCATCCCAGGGTAAGAAGTTTTAGTCCCAGGAACTTCTCTCTCACTCCTTTTCTGTCCACAAGTCACATTTGTCTGTACTGACCTGCGGCTTGAAGGGTTTCTGAAGAAATCCTGGTTGTATTTGGTTGAGTTTTTAGGTGATTTTTGTTCTGTTTTCCTACTTAACCAGGGAGAGTGAAATGTGGCTAATGCTAGCCTCTGGAAGTCCTCTCTAGATACATTTTCCCAGTGTGCCTTGCAAATAACTATGACTATCTGAGTAAGTTATAATTAGTAGAATATAAGCTGGAGTGATGTAGCATATAATTAGTAGAATATAAGCTGGAGTGATGTAGCTGGCTGACGATATCTACCAAGTATTTCCTTCCATCCCTTTTCTCTTTCCACCGGCAAACAAACAAACAACAAAAAAGAAAAGTGAACCTGATAATATGAGAGTTGGAATGAAAATGATATGAAGAACCAGATAAATTTAATAGAAACATGTCAAACAATATGTTACTAAACAGAAACATTCGCTTTAGTTTTTAAGGAAACAAGAATTAAATTTATATTTTGTTAAGTTATGGAAATTTTAAGTAACTGTGAATATACCCATTATTCCAGCAAATCTCACCACAACTAGATGTTGTAAATTTGTTCCCTATGACTACATATGCCTGGGATATATTAGTATATATCCCTTATCATTTGTGCTTGTTTCTAATGTATGCGTATGTCATGGGACTCATCCTTTCAGATGACACTGAACACATTATTCCATCTCTCATCTTTCCATTATACACTGTTCTCCCTTGAAATACTCAAATGTTTTATCTCTGCCCCAATGTATTTCCTCCAGTGCACTCAGACACATAAAGAATTTGATCAAATAAGGGTTGTGGTCTCTACACACATCATGTTTTAGACTTCAAGTACATCTATCTTTGTCTTTCTAGGCAGAAATATTGATTTATTTTTGTTTTATTTCATTTTCAGTCTTCCTTCTTTTTCTTCTCCTTAGGCATTTTCCCTGACACTCTTAAATTGTTTCCAACATCGTTTATTATCTCTTGAAAATCTACGACCTGAGTGATTCTCCACATCCAATATTTCCAATATAATTCCCCATTAATTTACTGGGAAACACTAAAAAATAGGATTTTGTTGTTTCTTTACAAGAGATAACATAGTTTTGCATCTTTCTCCCACAAACCCAAAATGTTCTCTGTCATTTTGGAAAAAGTTAAATAATTTATTTTTGGATGACAAGTATAAATTAATATTTTTAAAGTATAGGATGCATATGGAGGATTGGTTTCATATAATTCATTTAGGCCACAGGATCCTTGTGTAAGTCATTTGAGGTTGGAAAAAGTAAATGTAATCTAGCTGGTATTTCCTGACTTACAATTAAGAGGCAACATTTAGATATAGAACTCAAGGGATTAAATCCTGCATAAGGAGACATATTTAAATTCATTTAGAGCATTTCATTTTTTCATTTTGGTTCCTTAAATGGAGATACATTTTATTTTATTATTATCATTTTTACCAGAGCACTGTTCAGCACTGGTTTATGGTGGTGCAGGGGATTGAACCTGGGACCTTTGAGGTTCAGGCATGAATCTCTTTGCATAACCATTATGCTATCTACCCCTGCCTGAGATACATTTTAAAGACTGCCTGCACACAGTAAAAATGGGATTTTAGTATTTAAATGATCTATACTTTTAAGCCTTACTAAGGGTTTCTGATTTTAGGTCACGTGGAAAACAATGAGCAGGGGAGGGGATGGGATATAGAGGGTGGTGAGAATTGTGTGGAGTTGTACCCCTCCTACCCTATGGTTTTGTTAATTTATCCTTTCTTAAATAAAAAATAAATTAAAAAAAAGAAAACAATGAGCAGAAAAGATGAACATATATATCCAACAGGACATTCCCAATTTTGACGTGAAATCTAGATAGGTCCTCTTCTTTCTTCCAATTCCTTCATCACATATTCTTCCATGACTGGAACAGTGATTCAGTAAGATGGAAAATGCAGAAACAAGTGACCCTCAGTGGGACATAGAAAACAACAGACTAAATAGGCAGCAAGCAAGCTTGAATGTTGATAAAGAATTTAGAAAGTTTCAAGATGGACAATACACAGTGGAACAATCTGATAAATGGAAAAGGGATATATAATAGAATTAGGAAATGGTTCCATAGTTATGGTAGCAAATCTTTAAGAACCCACAGGCAACTGATAAATGAAAAGAGAAGTCAGAATATCATTGGAAGTATATATTACCTAGCAAAATGTGAACAATTCCTGGAAGTTTTTTCAAAGAAAACTAAATTTGGAAATCTTAACCTCTTACTCTCTTTCTTGTTTTGTTTCCTGCTTTCTTTAATAGTAATCAGTTAAAAGTACTTCTGTGATGAAGAACATACTATAATGAAGCTGTTGTTATCAGACCTGATTGTAATTCAACCTCTATTGCTTAATTACCAGCTCAGTGACCTTGGCTAATATTTTCTTATCTCTGGAGTTCAATTTCCTAAGATATTTGGTTGGCTGATTTGTAGTTGTCAAGTTCCCTGATTTTTCACTTCAAAGTCTTTTTCAACACTTATTTACTTTCTTCAGTGTCTTCAACACAGGTGCACATGGAGTTTTTAGATTTTCTCATCCTTAGAATTCACTAATAAATACAGGAATTTTGCCTAGGAGATAGGAATCCATGAAGACCTGTTGCTTTAAATAGTGTCAATTGGAAAAAAAAAATGAGAATCAATATTTTAGATAATATGACTACCCCTAGGTGAAATGAGGCCTCAAAACAGCAGAAGGTTGCATAGGGACTAAAAATTTAAGAAAGTTAATACTTCTAATACTGAGAACTAATGAATTATTTATTATTTTCAGGAGCTGCATACGAGAATCAGCTCAATCCAGTGTTCATTCTATAAGAGAAATATATTTGTGGCCAAGGTGGCACCAGAAGTTGACTGCTGATGTCTCTAGAGCTAACAACTTCTCTAGGAATTTCTGGACGAAAATATTCAGGCTCATTTACTATAATCTTCTGTGAGACCTGAAGTCTGGTCAGCTAAAAATTTGATCCGGCAACAAATCTATAGTATATCTAAGTCTCTTCATACATATTAAGAAAACTCTAGGACATTACCACATAAACTGTAATATGAATTTTATTGACATATAGGAATAAATTCTGACTGTGATGGTAGCATTTTTGTTCTATTAGTTCCCACAAAATTATCAGTTGTGTTTGATAGTGAGCAAAGAACTATAGATCAGACAGAGAAAAACTGAGAGGGGAGGGAAGAAAATTGAGATGTAGAGGAAGAGAAAAAGACACCTGCAGACCTGCTTTGCTACTTATTTTGCTTTTTAAAACTGTTTTTCTCAACTTCTCTGACTCAACTTGGTCAGAGCTAGAAGGAATTATGTTAAGTGAGCTAAGTCAGAAAGATAAACATGAGTATGGGATGATCCCACTCATCAACAAAAGTTGAGAAAGAAGATCAGAAAGGGAAACTAAAAGCAGGATCTGACTAAATTGAAAGTAGGGCACCAAAGTAAAAACCCTGTGGTGAGGGGGAGGGTGGACATGCATCTTCCTGGGCTGGTGGGGGTGTGGGGTTGGGGGTGGGTGGGTGGGCTAGGACACAATCTTTTGTTGGTGGGGATGGTGTTTATGTACAAACCTATTAAACCGTAGTCATACCAATCACTACTTAATTGTATGTCTAACAAAGGGACTTTTCAAAGTTAACCCAATTACCAAATAATGTGATGATAAAAGTAACTATCCATTGTCTTCTTGAACCCTAAGACAGCAGGAACCTCACATTTCCACTATAGAGCCTAAACTTCCCCCAGTCCTGGGACCCTAGGGTAGGGCCCACTTTCCCCTATACTTCTCTCAATTCTTATCAAATAATATTGCATCCGCGATCGCAACCTAATCAATGCAAGCAGTGCCACCTCAGCATACTTCACTTCAGAATGTGTCCAGAGACTTTAGGTGTGGAACAACAACCCTTCAACTTCATCTCTCGGGTGAGGCCTTTCCTTTCATAGTATTCTCTAATTCCATCCCAGGTGATTCACTTACTAACAAAGTCCTAAAACCTAGATATAGACCAGGTTCCAGGAGATAGAGCATATGTTCACACATATCCATAAACTAGGGCATATACCTGAAAGCAGTAGTACAGTAGAGTTTGCAGTGAGTACCCCCCAACACTTCATCTCCACTATTCCAACCTTTGGGTTCATGATTCTTCAACAATTAGTTTGGCTTTTTATGTTAACTCTCTTTTCAGCCACCAGGTTCTAGATGCCATCAGGATGCCGGCCAGCCTTCCCTGGACTGAAGAACCCACCAATGTGTCCTGGAGCTCCGCTTCCCCAGAGACTCACCCTACTAGGGAAAGAGAGAGGCAGACTGGGAGTATGGATCAACCAGTCAATGTCCATGTTCAGCAGGGAAGCAATTACAGAAGCCAGACCTTCCACCTTCTGCAACCCACAATGACCCTGGGTCCATGGTCCCAGAGGGATAGAGAATGGGAAAGCTATTGGGCAGGGGATGGGATATGGAGATTAGGTGGTGAGAATTGTGTGGAGTTGTACCCCCCATCCTATGATTCTGTTAGTTTCCTTTCTTAAATAAAAAAAATTTTAAAAACTGTTTTCTAATAAGTTTCTGATTTACATATTTAAAAATAATGTCATACAAATTATATGGAATGTTATTCTATTTGTATAATTGTATGATTATATATTAAACCGTGGTTATATTGAGTAGTGTGGAAATTTTAGCAATATTAATTCTTCTAATAAATAAAATCAGGGTATCTTTAAAAAATGCTTAAGAAGCTTTCTAGCCAACAAATAACCCCATCCAAAATGGGGGGAGTACATGGATAGAATATTCACCACAGAAGAGATGCAAAAGTATGAGAAACACATGAAAAAATGCTACAAATCTTTGATTGTCACAGAAATGCAAATAAAGACAACAATGAGATACCACTTCACTCCTGTGAGAATGTCATACAACAGAAAAGGTAATAGCAGCAAATGCTGGAGAGGTTGTCGGGTCAAAGGAACCCTCCTGCTCTGCTTGTGGGAATGTAAATTGCTCCAACTTCTGTGGAGAACAGTCTTGAGAACTCTCAGAAGTCTAGAAATGGACCTACCCCATGATCCTGCAATTCCTTTCCTGGAGATATATCCTAAGGAACCGAACGCACCCGTCCAAAAAGATCTGTGGACCACCTAAATACATCAAGCACCTTCTCAAAGAACTTCAAAAATGCATCAGTAGTAATACAATAATAGTGGGAGACTTTAACACCCCACTCGAACACTTGGACAGATCAACAAAACACAGAATCAACAAAGAAACAAGAGAATTAAATGAAGAGATGGACAGACTAGACCTCTTGGACATTTTCAGAACTCTTCACCACAAAAAACTGGAATATACATTCTTTTGAAATCCACACAACACATATTCAAGGATAGACCACATGTTAGGCCACAAAGACAGCATCAACAAATTCAAGAGCATTGAAATCATCCCATGTATCTTCTCAGACCACAGTGGAGTAAAACTAACATTTAACAACAGACAGACAATTATTAAAAACACAGAATTTGGAAACTAAACAACATACTGCTTGAGAACTATACCCATACTCCTAAAGCTTTTCCATAAGATCGAAAAAACAGGGACACTCCCTTCCATCTTCTATGAAGCCATCATCACCCTGATACCAAAAGCAGATAGAGACACGACAAAAAAGGAAAACTACTGACCAATATCTCTGATGAACATAGATGCAAAAATATTAAACAAGATCTTGGCCAACAGGATACAGCAGCATATCAATAAGATTGTTCATCACGACCAAGTGGGATTCATGCCAGGAATGCAAGGCTGGTTCAACATATGTAAGTCTACCAATGTCATTCACCACATCAATAAAAGCAAAGCCAAAAACCACATGATTATCTCAATAGATGCAGAGAAAGCCTTTACAAAATCCAACACCCATTCATACTCAAAACTCTACAAAAAATGGGAATAGATGGGATATTCCTCAAGATAGTGGAATCTATATATAGCAAACCACAGCCAACATCATACTCAATGGACAGAAGCTGAAAGCATTCCCCCTCAGATCAGGGACTAGACAGGGCTGCCCACTATCACCATTAGTCTTTAAAATAGTATTGGATGTTCTTGCCATAGCAATCAGGCAACAGAAAGAAATCAAAGGCATACAGATTGGAAGGCAAGAAGTCAAACTCTCACTATTTGCAGATGACATGATAGTATACATAGAAAAACCTAAAGAATTCAGTAGAAAAATACTGGAAATTATTAGGCAATATAGCAATGTATCAGGCTACAAAATCAATGTACAAAAATCAGTGGCATTTCTCTATGCAAACACTAAAACTGAAGAAGACATCCAGAAATCACTCCCATTTACTGTTGCAACAAAATCAATAAAATACCTAGGAGTAAAGCTGACCAAAGAAGTGAAAGACTTGTATACTGAAAACTATGAGTCACTCTTCAAGGAAATAGAAACTGATACCAAGAAATGGAAAGACATTCCATGATCATAGATTGGAAGAATTAATATCAAAATGAATATTCTCCCCAGAGCCATATACAAATTTAATGCAATACCCATCAAAGTTCTACCAAGCTTCTTTAAGAAAATAGAATAAAAACTACATTCATTTATCCGGAACCAGAAAACACCTAGAATTGCCAAAACCATCTTGAGGAAAAGAAACAGAAACAGAGGCATCACACTCCCAGATCTCAAACTATATTATAAAGCCATCATCATCAAACAGCCTGGTACTGGAACAAAAATAGACACACAGACCAGTGGAACAGAATTGAAAGCCCAGACCGAAACCCCCACACCTATGGACATCTAATCTTTGATAAGGGGGCCCAAAGTATTAAATGGAAGAAAGAGGCTCTCTTCAATAATTGGTGCTGGGAAGACTGGGTTATAACATGCAGAAAAATGAAACTGAACCACCTTAACTCACCAGAAACAAAAATCAACTCCAAATGGATCAAAGACCTAGATGTCAGACCAGAAACAATCAAATACTTAGAGGAAAACATTGGTGAAACACTTTCCCACCTAAACCTCATGGACATCTTTGATGAATCAAACCCAATTGCAAGGAAGACTAAAGCAGAAACAAATCAATGGGACTACATCAAATTGAAAAGCTTCTGCACAGCCAAAGAAACTATCACACAAACAAAGAGACCCCTCACAGAATGGGAGAAGATCTTCACATGTCAAACATCAGACAAGAGACTAATCACCAAAATATACAAAGAACTCATCAAACTTAGCACCAAAAAAAAAAAAAAAAAGTGACCCCATCCAAAAATGGCAGAGGATATTCACCTCAGAGGAGATCCAAAAGGCTAACAAACATATGAAAAATTGTTCCAGGTCGCTGATTGTCAGAGAAATGCAAATAAAGACAACACTAAGATACCACCTCACTCCTGTAATAATGGCATACATCAAAAAGGACAGCAGCAACAAATGCTGGAGAGGCTGTGGGGACAGAGGAACCCTTCTACACTGCTGGTGGGAATGTAAATTGGTCCAACCTCTATGGAGAGCAGTCTAGAGAACTCTCACAAGGCTAGACATAGACCTTCCATATGACCCAGTAATTCCTCTCCTGGGGATATACCCCAAGGATTCCATAATGCCCAACCAAAAAGATGTGTGTACATCTATGTTCATAGCATCACAATTCATAATAGCTAAAACGTGGAAGGAACCCAGGTGCCCAACAGCAGATGAGTGGCTGAGAAAGCTGTGGAACATGTACACAATGGAATACTATGCAGCTACTAAGAACAATGAGCCCACTTTATCTGACCCATCTTGGACAGAGCTAGAAGAAATTATGTTAAGTGACCTAAGTCAGAAAGATAAAGATGAGTATGGGATGATCCCACTCATCAGCAGAAGCTGAGAAAGAAGAACATAAAGGGAAACTAAAAGCAGGATCTGATTAAATCGAGAGAAGGGCACCAATGTAAAAACACTGTGGTGAAGGGGAGGGTGGCCATTGGCTTCCTGGCGCTGCAAGAGAGGGGGTGGGTGGTGGGACACAGTCTTTTGGTGGTAGGAGTGGTGTTTATGTATAATACTATTAAAGTGTAAACATATAAACCACTATTTAATTAATAAGAGAGGGGAAAAATTGATCATATGTCTAGAACTTCTTAAAACATAGACTGAGTCTTTAATACATAGGCTGTCTTTGATATGTTGTCTCTCCCAAAAGCCTAGACCAGGGAAGAGAAGCAACTGGTACTATAGCTATATACAAGATGCTGGGTATTATACCCCAAACCCTAACAAAGGGACTCTCCAAAGTTAACCCTATCACCAAATAATGTGACGATAACAATAACTATCCATTGTCTTCTTGAACCCTAAGACAACAGGAACCTCACAATTCCACTATAGAGCCTATATTTCCCCCAGTCCTGGAACCTTAGGGTGGGGCCCACTTTTCTGCATGCTGCTCTCAATTCAAAGGAAATTATATTGCATCCACAGTTCGCAACCTAATCAACACAACAAATGCCACCCCAGAATGCTTCACTTCAGACTGTAACCAGAGACTTCAGGTGTGGAATGACAGCCCTTCAGCTTCATCACTCGGGTGAGACCTTTCCTTTCATAGTATTATCTAATTCAATTCCAGGTGGTCCACTCCCCAATAAAGCCCCCAAAACTAGATATAGTCCAGGTCCCCTGAGATAGAGCATAGGTTCACCCGTGCCCATAAACTAGGGGAAAAATATATACCTGAAAGCAAAAGTACACAAGAGCATGCAGGGAATACCCCCCAACACTTCATCTGCACTATTCCAGTCTTTAGGTCCATGATTGTTCAACAATTTGTTTGGCTTTGTATATTGACTCTCTTTTCAGCCACCAGGTTCCAGATGCCAGCAAGATGCTGACCAGACTTCCCTGGACAGACGACCCCATCAATGTGTACTAGAGCTCCACTTCCTCAGAGACCCACCCTACTAGGGAAAGAGAGAGGCAGACTGGGAGTATGGATCGACCAGTCAACGCCCATGTTCAGCAGGGAAGCAATTACAGAAGCCAGACCTTCCACCCTCTGCAAACCACAACAACCCTAGATCCATACTCCCAGAGAGATAGAGAATGGGAAGGCTATCAGGGGAGGGGATGGAATATGGATATCAGGTTATGGGAATTGTGTGGAATTGTACCCCTCTTATTCTATGGTCTTGTTAATGACTCCTTTCTTAAATAAATAAATAAATAAATAAATAATCTAAAAGAAATATCTGTATGCATATCTTCTTTTTTTTATTTAAGAAAGGATAAATCAACAAAACCGTAGGGTAGGAGGGGCACAACTCCACACAATTCCCACCACCAAATCTCCATATATCCCAACCCCTCCCCTGATAGCTCTCCCACTCTCCATCCCTCTGGGAGCATGGACCCAGGGTCATTGTGGATTGCAGAAGGTGGGAGGTCTGGCTTCTGTAATTGCTTCTCCGCTGAACATGGGCATTGACTGGTCAGTCCATACTACCAGTGTGCCTCTCTCTTTCCCTACCAGGGTGGGTCTCTGGGGACGCGGATCTCCAGGACACACTGTTGGGGCCTTCAGTCCAGGGATGCCCAGCCGGCATCCTGATGGCATCTGGCACCTGGTGGCTGAAAAGAGAGTTAACATACAAAGCCTAACAAATTGTTGAGCAATCATGGACCCAAAACTTGGAACAGTGGAGAGGAAGTGTTAGGGGGGTACTCACTGCAAACTCTAGTGTACTTCTGCTTTCAGGTATATATTTTGCAGTAGTTTATGGATACATGTGAACATATGCTCTCTCTCACCGAAACTAGTGTATATCTAGGTTTTGGGACTTTGTTAGTAAGTGAACCACCTGGTATGGAATTAGAAAATACTATAATGGAAAGGTCTCACCTGAGTAATGAAGCTGAAGGATTGTCATTCCACACGTGAAGTCTCTGGACACAGTCTGAGGTGAAGCATACTGAGGTGGCAATCGTTGTGTTGATTAGGTTTCGATCGGCAGATGCAACATTATTTGATGTGGATTGGGAGAGGCATATGGGAAAGTGGGCCCTATCCAAAGGTTCCAGGACAGGGGGATGTAGAGGCTCTATAGTGGAGATGTGAGGTTCCTGCTGTCTTAGGGTTCAAAAAACAATGGATAGTTAATGTCATCATCACATTATTTGGTAATTGGGTTAATTTGGAAAAGTCCTCTTCTTAGGGTTTGCTGTACAGTACCCAGTATCTTGTATATAGCTGTGCTATTGGTTGCTTCTAATCTACTTGGTCTAGGCTTTTGAGAGAGTCCGCATATCAAATACACAGCCTATATAATAAAAAGATTCAGTCTGTGTTTTAAAAACTTTGAGACATACAATTAATTTTCCCCCTCTCATATTAATTAACTAGTGATTTATATGACTACATTTTACTAGGAGTGTACATAAACACCATTCCCACCACCAAAAGACTGTGACCCATCCCTCCCACCCACTCCCACTACCCACTGGCCGAGGAAACTGTATGTCTACCCCTCACCACAGGGTTTTTACTTTGGTGCCCTACTTACAATTTGGTCAGGTCCTCCTTTTAGTTTCCTTTTCAGATCTTTTTACCCAACTTCTGTTGATGAGTGGGATCATCCCATACTCATCTTTATCTTTCTGACTTAGCTCACTTAACATAATTCCTTCTAGCTCTGTCCAAGATGGGTCAGAGAAGGTGGGTTCACTGTTCTTGATCGCTGCATAGTATTCCATTGTGTATATATATGACAGCTTTCACAGCCACTCATCTGTTGTTGGGCACCTGGATTGCTTCCAGGTTTTAGCTATTATGAATTGTGCTGCTGTGACCATAGGAGTACACACCTCTTTTTGGTTGGGTGTTATGGAGTCCTTGGGGTATAATCCCAGGAGAGGAATTACTGGATCAGATGGAAGGTCCATGTCTAGCCTTCTGAGAGTTTTCCAGACTGCTCTCCACAGAGGCTGTACCAGTTTACATTCTCACCAGCAATGCAAAAGGGTACCTCTGTCCCCACATCCTCTCCAGCATTTGTTGCTGCTGTCCTTTTTGATGTATGCCATTCTCACAGGAGTGAGGTAGTATCTTAGTGTTGTCTTAATTTTCATTTCTCTGACAATCAGTGACCTGGAGTAGTTTTTCATGTTTGTTAGCCTTTTGGATCTCCTCTGAGGTGAATTTTTTGTTCATATCTTCTGCCCATTTTTGGATGAGGTCATTTGCTTTTTTGGTGCTAAATTTCCTGAGTTCTTTGTATATTTTGGTGATTAGTCTCTTGTCTGATGTTTGGCATGTGAAGATCTTCTCCCATTCTGTGAGGGGTCTGTTTGTTTAATATTTTCTTTTACTGTGCAGAAGCTTTTCAATTTGATGTAGTCCCATTGGTTTGTTTCTGATTTAGTCTTCCTTGCAAATAGGTTTGATTCATCAAAGATGTCCTTGAGATGTAGGTGGGAAACTGTTTTACCAATGTTTTCCTATAAGTATTTCATTGTTTCTGGTCTGACATCCAGGTCTTTGATCCATTTGGAGTTGATTTTTATTTCTGGTGAGATAAAGTGGTTCAAGTTCATTCTTCTGCATGTTACAACCCAGTTTTCCCAGCACCATTTATTGTAGAGAGCCTCTTTCTTCCATTTAATACTTTGGGTCCCCTCCTCAAATATTAAATGTCCATAGGTGTGGGAATTTATTTCTGGATTTTCAGTTCTGTTCCACTGGTTTGTGTGCCTATTTTTGTTCCAGTACCATGCTGTTTTGATGATGATGGCTTTTATATAGTTTAAGGTCTGGGAGTGTGATGCCTCCATTTCCTTAAGATGGTTTTGGCAATTCTAGGTGTTTTCAGGTTCCAGATAAATGATTGTAGTGTTTGTTCTATTCTCTTAAAGAAGCTTGGTGGAACTTTGATGGGTATTGCATTAAATTTTTATATGGCTCTGGCGAGAATATTCATTTTGATGATATTTATTCTTCCAATCCATGAGCATGGGATATCTTTCCATTTCTTGGTATCAGTTTCTATTTCCTTGAGTAGCGAGTCATAGTTTTCAGTATATAATTCTTTCACTTCTTTGGTCAACTTTTTTCCTAAGTATTTGATTGATTTTGCTGAAACAGTAAATGGGAGTGATTTCTGGATGTCATCTTCTTCAGATTTAGTGTTTGCATAGAGAAATGCCACTGATTTTTGTACATAGATTTTGTACCCTGATACCTTGCTATATTGCCTAATAACTTCCAGTAATTTTCTGCTGTTTTATGTTTTTCTATGTATACTATCATATCATCTGCAAATGGAGAGAGCTTGACTTCTTCCCTTCCAATCTGTATTCCTTTGATTTCTTTCTGTTGCCTGATTGCTATGGCAAGAACTTCCAATACTATGTTGAAGAGTAATGGTGACAGTGGACAGCCCTGTCTAGTCCCTGAGCTGAGGCGGAATGATTTCAGCTTCTGTCCATTGAGTATGATGTTGGCTGTAGGTTTGCTATATATAGATTCCACTATCTTGAGCAATATCCCTTCTATTCCCATTTTTTGTAGTTTTGAGTATGAATGGGTGTTGGATTTTGTAAAGGCTTTCTCTGCATCTATTGAGATAATCATGTGGGTTTTGGCTTTGCTTTTATTGATGTGGTGAATGACATTGATTGACTTACGGATGTTGAACCATCCTTGCATTCCTGGGATGAATCCCACTTGGTCGTGATGAACAATCTTATTGATAAGATTCTGTATCCTGTTGGCCAAGATCCTGTTTAATATTTTGGCATCAATGTTCATCAGAGATATTGGTCTGTGGTTTTCGTTTTTTGTTGTGTCCCTATAAGCTTTTGGTATCAGGGTGATGTTGGCTTCATAGAAAGTGGAAGGGAGTATTCCTGTTTCTTCAATCTTATGGAAAAGCTTAAGAAGTATGGGTACTAACTGTTTCCTGAAAGTTTTGTAGAATTCGTTTGTGAAGCCATCTGGTCCAGGACTTTTGTTGTTGTGGAGATTCTTAATAATGGTTTCAATTTCATTGTCTGTGATTGATGCATTTAGATTTTGTAGTTCATCTTGGTTCAGTTTTGGAAGGGCATATGTTTCTAGGAATTGTTCCATTTCTTCCAGATTCTCTTGCTTGGTGGCGTATAGTTCTTCTTAGAAGTTTCGCATGATTATCTGGATTTCTGTGGTGTCAGTTGTGATACCTCCTCCATCGTTTACAATTCTATTAATTTGAGTCTTCTCTCTTTTTTGTTTGGTGAGTCTGGCTAGGAGTTTGTCAATTTTGTTTAATCTTTCAAAGAACCAACATTTGGCTTCATTGATCTTTTGTATGGTTCTTTTATTTTCGATGTTGTTTATTTCTGCTCTAACTTCAGTGATTTCTGTCCTTCTGGTTGCTTTAGGGTTCCTTTGTTCCTCTTCCTCTAAGTCCTTGAGGTGTGCAGTAAGGTCGTTCATTTGAGCTTTTTCTTGGTGTTTAATATGTGGTTGTATGGCTATAAGTTTCCCTCTCAGTACTGCTTTAGCTGTGTCCCAAATGTTTTGATAGGTTGTGTCTTCATTTTCAATTGTTTCCAGGAACATTTGAATTTCCTGTTTGAGTGACTCTCTGACGCAGTGGTTTTAACTTGTATGTTATTTAGTTTCCAAATTCTGTGACTTTTAATAATTTTCTGTTTGTTGTTAAATGTTAGTTTTACTCACTGTGGTCTGAGAAGATACTTGGGATGATTTCAATGCTCTTGAATTTATTGATGCTGTCTTTGTGGCCTAACATGTGGTCTATCCTTGAGTATGTGTTATGTGGATTTGAAAAGAAGGTGTATTCCATTTTTTTGGGGTGAAGGACTCTGAAAATGTCCAAGAGGTCTATTCTGTCAATCTCTTCATTCAATTCTCTTGTATCTTTGTTGATTCTCTGCTTTTTCGATCTTCTAAGTGTGAGAGTGGGGTATTGAAGTCTCCCACTATTATTGTATTACTATTGATGTATTTTGGAATTCTTTCAGTATGTGCTTGACGAATTTAGATGGTCCCTCATTGGGTGTATAGATGTTAATAATTGTTAAGTCTTCTTGGCTGATTGATCCTCTAATAATTATGTAATGTCCTTGCCTATCTTTTATTACTTTTTTTTTTTTTAAATCTATTGTGTCTGAGATGAGATGGCTGTACCTGCCCTTTTTTTGGTCCATTAGCTTGTATGATAGTTTCCCATCCTTTCACTTTAAGTTTGTGTTTATCTTCTTGTGACAGATGGGATTCTTGCAAGCAGCATATGGTTGGGTTATGTTTTCTGATCCATCCCCCTACTCTGTGCCTTTTGATGGGTGAGTTTAAGCCATTGACATTTATTGATGTTATGGATTTAATATATTGTAGTGCCATTGCTCAACAAATTTATATTTGCTCTGATATATTGCAAGTATTATAGTGATGTTCTTGTTTATAAGAGGTCTTTTAGAACCTCTTTCAGGGCCTGTTTGGTGATGGTTGCTTCCTTTAACTGTTGCTTGTCTAAGAAGGTTTTGACCCCTCCATCTAGTTTGAATGAAAATCTAGCAGGATATATTATCCTTGGTTGAAACCCTTTTTCATTCAGGGCTCGATAGATATCTTGCCATTCTCTTCTGGCTTTTAGAGTTTGAGTGGAGAAGTCTGCTCACAGTCTTATGGGTTTTCCCCTGTATGTGACTTTTTGTTTCTCTCTTTCAGCCTTGAGGATCCTTTCTTTATCCTTACTTCTTCTCATTGTGACTATGATGTGTCTTGGTGTCTTCAGGTCTGGGTTGATTCTGTTTGGAATTCTCTGGGCCTCTTGAATCTTGATGTCGTTTCTGTTATTTGGGTCTGGGAAGTTTTCTTCTATAATTTCCTCTAGAATGTTTCCTTCCCCTTCCTCTCTTTCTTCCTCTGGCAGGCCAATTATACGAATGCTACTTCTTTTGAGATCATCCCATATGTCTCTGTTGTTGCTTTTAGTGTCTCTCAATCTCTTTTTAAGCTCTTTCACCTCTTTCTTAGTTTTCTCTAACTCATCCTCTGTCTGACTAATTCTGTTTTCTGCTTCTGTTAGTCTGCTTTCCCTTGCCTCAGCTTCTTTCTTCATTATAGCTATTTCAGCTTTCAGTCCTCTAATTGCCTCAAGATAATCAGTGTTTTCCTTGGGGGTCTCAACTGTTGTTTCCTTAATACTGCCATTCCTTTCCTCCAATTTTGTTTTAATTTCTGTGATTAATAAATTTATTATTGCTTGCCTATTTTTCTTATCTGTGGTTACTTCTGGCTGATTTGTAGTTTCTTATGGGCTCTTGTCTTCATTCATTGGAGTAGCAGTTTTATTTGTTTTTGATCTACCCACTTTTTTTATTTATGTGTTTCTTATTTTTATGCTCTGTTGTTCCTCAGTTGTTGTGTCTTGAGTACAAGCAACACTGTACTAAATATCTTTATAACAAATGTACTCACCAACCTCAGGATTTACAATAGCAACTGAAGCAAGGATTGAAGCAATTTGATCACTACCAGTTAGCCAAACAATGTCTCCAGTCTGTGAAATAATAGCAACCAAATCCAAGTGAAGAAGAAAGAGAAAAGAAAGAAGAGATAGCAAGAATAGACAGTTATGCAAAACTACTATACACTGTATATTCTCTGGGTAACAAGAGGAGAAAGGGAAGTAGAGCAGAGATACACACATAGAGCGTCCACTCTGAGTCAGATTTCTTCCTCAAAATAATTCACAATTTCAGAAAGGCAAGAAGAAGGAAGAAGTGTATGACAAGATAAAAAAGGGGCGTAACAAGAGAGAGAAAAGAGAAAAGATAAGAAACAGAGCTGTAATTAAAGAGCAGTGAAAGGATAGTTTTTTAAATTGATTACTTTATTTTTTATTTTATTTTGTTTTTTTTTTTAAATTAGCTAGGAGGAGGAAGAAGGGGAGAGTCTATAGAGGAGGTAGGAGTAACGAGACAAGTTCCTCTCACAATTGATAAGCTACCCACTACCCTAGCAATGAAAGATACCCTAAGAGTTAGTTCTGATCAACCTAAAGGGGGGGGAAGATATATGCCTTTATATAATATTAATAATAAAATAGATCAGGGTAAAAACCCTGTCCCAGATTGCCTCAAGCCTCCTGATCAGAGGCAGCTGATTGTTAACAAAGAAAAGAAAAGAAAAAAAACCCCTCAGGACTAGACAAGGATATCAGGAATAGACTGTTATGCAAATCTACTATCCACTGTATATTCTAGGGGTAGCTAGAGGAGGAAGGGAAGTTAAGCAGTGATACACTCAGAGAGAGTCCACTCAGAGTTAGATTTCTTCCCCAAGATAATTCCCATATGTGTATCAGTGAATTCAGAAAGCTAAAGGATTAAGGAAGAAAGGATGACAAGAATGATAAAAAGAAAAAAAAGAGAGAGAAAAAAAAGAAAAAGATAAGAAAAAGAACAGTAATAAAAGAGCGGTGAAAGGAAATAGTTTTTTATTTATTTATTTTTTATTATTTAATTAGCTATGTGGGGGAAGGGAGAGTTTTTTATTTATTTATTTTTTATTAATTAATTAGCTATGTGGGGAGGGAGGGAGGGGAGCTGCCTGAGCAGAGGCAGCTGGTTGGCTACTTAGAAAGAAAAAATGCCAAAGGTTTCAGAAGGGAATAGACTTAGAATGAATGATACCCTCTGGTGGGACAGGAATCTTGGTAAAGAAAGAAGCTCAGCAGGGGAGCCTGCTAGGAGCTGGTCTTCAGGGACTGGTTATGGGGGGGGGGGAAGGGGGGTGCGCTATAGGAATAATAATTTAAAAGAAAAGAATTTTCCCTTTCTTTTTGCTCTATTTTTTAATCCAAGTTAAGTTATAGTCACCTCCTTGGTGTTACTGCTAGGACCCCTTATTGACTGGCATACTAAAGGCAGAAAATCCTACCGTTTCCCATCGATGTGATCAGAACTCAAGCCACTAGCAGTTTCTCAGTCTGCCATCTTCTGAGAACCCCCACACATATCTTCTTACCAGCATAATTTGTAATAGCCAAAACCTGGAAGCAACCCAGGTCCAACAACAGATGAGTTTCTGAGCAAGTTGTGGTGTACAATGGAATACAACCAGCTGTACAAAATGGTGACTTCACCGTTTTCAGCCGATCTTGGATAGACCTTGAAAAATTCATGTTATGTGAAATAAGTCAGAAACAGAAGGATGAATATGGGATGATCTCAGTTTCAGGCAGAAGTTGAAAAACAAGATCAGAAGAGAAAACACAAGTAGAACCTGCACTGGAATTGTTGTATTGCACCAAAGTAAAAGACTCTGGGGTGGGGGTGAGGGTAGGGGGAGAATACAGGTCCAAGAAGGATGTCAGAGGACCTATTGTTATATGGAAAACTGGGAAATATCAAACTATTATATATTATATAATAGTACTATATTATAATAGTACAAACTATTGTATTTACTGTTGAATGTAAAACATTAATTCCCTAATAAAGAAACTTTAAAAAAGAAGCTTTCTAGCACAGGAATAGCTCTACCAAAGGAAATAAATAAAATAAATATTCCTTGCACTTACACTCTTAATACTTCTGGACCCAACTACTTATAAGTGAACCCAATGGCCTCTACATGACTACAGGTATGGAGAACAGAAGTACAAAGCAAGTTACTATAGCCCTGTTCTCCCAAATGTGATATGTATACCACCTGTGTTATACAAGATAAAATCCATGGTTATGGTGGTGTACATAAGTAATCCACTTTAAAGGGAGACAGGCCATGGTGTACCTGCTTAAGTGCACATATTACCATGCACAAGGACCTGGGTTTGAGTCCATGCTCCCCACCTGCAGGGAGGACACTTCATGTGTAGTGAAGCAGGTCTGCAGGTGTCTTTCTCCCCGACCCCTATATCTCCCCTTTCCTCTCAATTTCTCTTTGTCCTAACTAATAAAATGGAAATGGAAAAAAATTACCACTGGGGCCAGCGGGTTCACAGTGCTGGTATGGAGTCCCAGAAATAACCAAAAGAGTAATATATATATACAAAAATTACACACACACACACACACATATATATATATATATATATATATATATATATATATACAAAATAATATATATATACATATATATATAAATAATGAAGACAAAAGTGGAGAGGGAAAGGTGATATGAGAAAGGGAGCCTCTAGGGTCACGAAAATAATGTCATGAATTATCTGAAGATTGTTTTAATAATTTCATTAAATAGGACTATGACGGGGTTGAGATTTAGTATTTTTTATTTTTATTTTATTTTTTTAATTTTTGCATCCAGGGTTATTGCTGGGACTTGGTGCCCCAATACTACACTGCTTTACATACTATTGTTTTATAGTATAGTTGGAAGTTGGAGATTGTGATACACCTACCTACCTTCCTTTCTTTCTTCCTCCCTTCCTTCCTTCTTTCCTTTTCCCCCAGAACTGCTTTGTTTATTCTGCTGTCTTGTTCTTCTATACAAATTTCCTAGATTGTTTATTCAACTTCCTGAAGAATATTATTGGGGTTTTGATTTTGATGGGGATTTCACTGAATGTACAGTTTGCTTTAGGTAGGATAGCCACTTTTACAATATTTATTTTTCTGAACAATGGACATTACTGTATTTACTTTAATTAAATAATTTTTGCACATAGGGTTATTGTTATGACTTGGTACCTGTATTATAACTCCATTTTTCCAAGCAGCCATTTATTCTTTTTTTTTTTTTTTTTGATAGAGGGTACGGGTGTGAGAGAGAGGGAGAAAAAGGCAGAGAGAAAAAAGTACACCTGCTTCAGTGCACCACCACTTGGTGGAGGAAACCAGTTTGAACCTGGATCCTTGCACATAGTAATGTTTGCAGTCTACAGAGTGTGACACCATCCAGCCTGTCTTTCTATTTCTTTGGGTTTCTACTTTTTTGACAACATACTGTAATTTTCACCTCTTTTGTTAGATCAATCACCATGTATTTTGGATTTTTCACTTCTAAGTGATATTTTTTTTCTTTATTTTTTATTTCCTCTGACTCAACATTTGTGTCATATTGGTCACCTTAATCTATAAAGTGACCTTGGCAAAAACTATTTGAGAAGTAATGTCTCTTTGTATAAAACATGAACTCATCATGTGTGCTCAGCCCTCTTTTTTTCTTTATTGTGGGGGATTAATGATTTAGAGTTGACAATAAAATACAATAGTTGGTACATATGCAACTTTTCTGTTTTCCACATAACACTCAAACCACCTCTACCCCCATCTAGGTCCTCCTCCACCATTATGTTCTAGGACCTGAAAACTCCCTCCACTCCAGAGTCCTTTACTTTGGTGTCATATACCAAATCCAATCCAAGTTCCTTTTTGTTTTTTCTTCTGTTCTTATTTTTCAACTTATGAATGAGATCATTCCATATTCATTCTTCTCTTTCTGACTTATCTCATTTAACATGACTCCTTAGCTTCACGAGCGGAGACAGATGACCAGGGACTCATGGCTGAGCTCTACTCAGTATCTCTTTATTCATGCAGGACGCAGCACAATCTTAACCGAGCTAAACTAAACTAAAACTAAACTAAACTAAAAACGAACAATGCTGTCCTTATATATACTTTCCAAGTAGAGTGTGAACATAATGTGACATAGAGAGGGTGAAGAGAAAAGTGACTGATGAAAATCAGGGTGTGACAAGGAGAGGGGGCAGAAGAGGTGAGAATTCTACTACTGAACCACCAATGCCCTGGAGGGAGGGTGGTGCTTTATGTCAATGTAAAAGTGATTTATGTAAATAGACCGCAGCTTTGAGTGGGGTCAAACCAATCCCTATACAGGCATACCAGTGCTTGGTTAAGCAGAAGCCAGGGGGATCTGGCATATTACCCAAACCATCCACGTTAATAGCTGAGTAGTATTCCACTGTGTATATATACCACAACTTTTTCAGCCACTCATCTATTGTTGAACACCTAGGTTGCTTCCAAGTGTTGGCTATTACAAACAGTTCTTTTTTATTTTCTTTTAAGAACGGGAGCTACTCTCTGCCCTAATCTAAGTTTCTAGCCCATTTTATCTCCTCTGACACCATTCTCTCAGACAATATTCTCATACAATTTTAAGCTAGCTACCAAACTCAAGCAAAACTACTATAGTTGAGTGCCTCCAGGAACATGCCTAAAATGGTTTTTCTAGCTCTCTTCTACCCTAAAATCCCTAATCTCATCTGCTATGATGCTACTTTTTGGTTCCTGTTCATTAACCACTTTGTTTCAATTTAGGTCATGCCACCTTCCAGACACCAAGTTACAGATGCTACCATGACTCCACCCTGACTTCTCTGGGCAGACGACCTCACCAATGTGTCCTGGACCCTTGCACCTCCAGAGCTCTGGCCCACTAGGTAAAGATAGAAACAGACTAGGGGTATGGATCGACCTGTCAATGTCCATGTTCAGTGTAGAAGCAATTACAGAGACCAAAGCTCCTACCTTCTGCATCTCCAAAACAACCTTGATCCATACTCCTAGTGGGGGAGAAGCGATAGGATGAAGAGGGCTCTGAACTCCAGCTCCATCAGTAACCAGAGAGAGAGAAGGAAAAGGAGAGGGACATATGGAGGTAGTTATGATGTCATGAGTGGCTTGGAGGGAAAGAGAGGATTGAATCAGGGTAAAAGGGGGAGGGAATTATGTATAAATGTGGTCAGATAGTTGTAGAGAAGATGGTTGTCCCATGTCTACAACCTTAGGGGAATTGTGGTAGATTGCAGTGGGGAGACTGAAGATTCAGAACTCTGTTAATGGGAATGGTATGGATTCAAACCCCTGTTGACATGAAATTCTGTAATATAAAAATAAATAAATAAATAATACAGGTATAGTAAGATCGTATTGGATGGGTGTGTTTGGTTCCTTAGGATATATCCCCAGGAGGGAAATTACTGAGTCATAAGGTAGGTCTCCAGACTGCTCTATACAGGAGTTGGACCAGTTAACATTCCTACCAGTGTAGGAGGGTTCCTTTGCCCCATAATGTCTTCAGCATTTGTTGTTGCTATCGTTTCTGATATATGGCATTCTCACAGGAGTGAAGTGGTATCTAATTGTGTTTTTATTTCTATTTCTTTGATAATCAATTAGTTGGAGCATTTTTAAAATGTCTTTTGGCCTTTAGGATTTTCTTTGGTGAATATTCTGTCCATTTCTTCTCTCCATTTTTGGATGGGGTAATTTATTTTCTTGTTGCTGAGTTTGTTGAGCTCTTTCTATATTTTGGTTATTAGCCTTTTGTCTGATGTATAGCATGTAAAAGTCTTCTACCATTCTGTAAGGGGTCTCTTTATTTGGGTGGTTGATTCCTTTGCTGTTCAGAAACGTTTTAATTTGACGTAGTCTCATTGGTTTATTTTTGTTTTAGCCTTCCATACAATTGTATTTGTATCATTGAAGATACCAAAAAAAATTTGTATGGAAAATATTTCCACCAGTATTTTCCCCTAAGTATTTGATAGTTTCTGGCCTAATACCCAACTCCTTAATCCATTTGGAGTTTTTTTTATGTGTGCTGAAATGTAGTGGTTCAGTTTAATTCTTCTATACATTTCAATCCAAATTTTCTAACACAAATTTTTTAAGAGACTCTCCTTTCCCCATTTAATAGTCTGGGCACCTTTGCTGAAGATTAGATGTCCACAGGTGTTGGGTGCGCAGCCTTCTCTTCGGTACTCAACTTTTCTTGAGTTTTTCCATAAATTTTCATATTACCTCAGATAAGATGCTATGTGGTTGGATCAAAGATTTGAATAAATGTGGACTAAAATGATTTGTTGTAACTTGTTTGAACCTGCAATGATTTGAGGAAGCTTATTTCTCAAAGTTCTACTAGAAATATAACTACAGAATTTAGCAACCTGGGAGAATATAAATAGAAGTTAGAAGGACCAAGTTCACTACTAATTCCTGCCTGGAGACAGCATGGGAAAACATTTAGTTTGCACTTGGAAGTCCCTAACTTATAGAAGGTGATGACTGGGTGTTTGTGGTCACAAGCTCTTCCAAGAAGCAGGAAGGGCATCCCCTGGATTTCTTTGTGAACTGCTCTGTTGATATTCTTTCACTGGTGGGTGGAAACCTTGAGGATCCTCAGTACTTCCTAGAACCAAATGGTGTTTAAAGCACCCTCAGGATCTTTGGTTGGGCAATGAACTTTTATCTTTGATTCTTTTTATGGTTCTTCATCAGCACTACTGAGTTAATTTTCTCTTGCAGCCTGAAAAGGCATAAATGAGTCTGTGAGGGTCCAGCATTGCACAGGAAAGAACCTGTTTCTCCATTAAGGGCAGATTGTGCTGTCATGTTAGAGTTACCACAACAGCTGGAGTGAAAAAATAGCATCCTTATTTCCCAATCTAAAGCATCTTTTAGCAGTGCACTAGAATATTATCAATGAATTTGCTGACTTCTTCCACCAGAGAGCACATTTTAATCTCCATTCTAAAGCCATCTATCCTTTTCCTTAAGCTATGTTTATGTAACTACAGTCACAGTGCTAATATCTCCTACATACCCCATGATTTTTCTACATAGTATTTATCAGTGTTTAATAGAATATAATTTTCTAGCTCCTCAACTAGAGTAATTTTTCATGACAGTAGGGGTTTATTTGTTTTATTTTCAGCTGCCTCTCAAGCACCTAGGACACAATCTAGTGTATAACATGACTTGAACAATATATGTTGAAAGAGTGGTCTGGGAGGTGGTGCAGTGATAAAGCTTTGGACTCTCAAGCATGAGGTCCTGAGTTCTATCCCCAGAAGCACATGTGCCAGAATGATGTCTGGTTCTTTCTCTCTCCTCCTATCTTTCTCATAAATAAATAAATCTTAAAAAAAAAAAAAGAAAAGAAAAGGAAAAGCATACACTTCAATTTGAGTTTCTACTGTGGTACACTGATCAATATCAGTGCTTCTTAAAATGGGATTTCCATTAGAATCACCTGAAGGAAATTAAAACTATCTCAGTTTCCAGGGCTCTAGCCCAGACTTACTGAATCAAATATCCAAGTGGAGTATGTTTAGGAACCTTTATTCCTAACAAGCCTCCTGGTGTTTCTGTTGTGCACTTAGACCAGGGAACCAGGGAACCAGGGAACCAGGGAACCAGGGAGCTCCATCAGTTTCAGGAAGATATAAAACATAAAGAGCGAGTCATTATGGTTCTTGAAGTCAATCTGATTTTGACTCCCACCTTTATCATCTATTTGCTTTTATAGGTTCTAAGTTCTTTTTTTTTTTTTTTGGAGGGGGTGTATTGCTGGGTCTCAGTGCCTACACTATGCTGCTCCTAGAGGCCATTTTTTCCATTTTGTTACCCTGCTTGTTGTTGTTGCTGGATAGGAGAGAGAGAAGTCGAGAGAGAAGGAGAAGTCGAGAGAGAAGGGGAAGATAGATGGGGAGAGAGAAAGGCAGACACCTGCAGACCTGCTTCACCACTTGTGAAGCGATACTCCTGCAGGTGGAGAACCGGGAGCAACAGGGATCCTTGTGCTTGTGCCATGTGCGCTTAACTCGCTGCTACCGCCCACCCCCCAGATTCTAAGTCAGGATTTCCTCACATATAACATAGTAAATGAATATATAATGAAAAGCTACAGATCTTGGGTTTCTTGGGGCATGTGTCCAAAGCATGGTTTATCTTTCCATTGGGGCTTTAGGAGTAGGACTGAAGAACGTTAGCACCAGGGCTACATCATAGTCCTAAATCTGAAGTGTAGGAGTGTATTTCTCTTGAACTCTTATTTTAAACAGCACAAGAAGTACTAAATGTATCCAGGTGGCTTCTCTTTCAAACAGGGAATAACAGAGAGGCTACAGGTATATCTCAACCAGGGATTGATTGATACATAAGATCTAGCTATATTAATAGCCTATTTTCATCTACTATGGATATTGAGTAAGATCCTATGATATAGTTTTCCATGGCTGCATTATTAGAGCTAGAATATAAATTAGGAAATGAACATGGCTTCAAGTTTAATTCACAATCTTGGCATATTGTCTTTTTCTCTAGAAGAAGCCTCAGGAAGCATCAGAATTTTTTTCAGCTTTATAGAAAGTCTCAGTGAAACCTGCTCAGCAGACTACCAGAGATATGAGGACCTTGTGTGGCCAGAAATAGCAGCATTAACTTATAACTAATACACTTGGTATTACTCAGTGCAATGCCAATGTAAGTTCACAGTAATCCCCACATTCTTTTTTTTTCAAAATGCCATGCATTTCTACTTATCAAGTCTCAGTAGTCTCATCAGTAATGGGAAAATATTATAAGTAGTATTTTATTTATATTAAAATTCCAAGTGAAAGAGATTCTATCTTGCTTTCTATTTGTTTCTCCTTAGCAACCCTATATATTGAAGATCACAATTCACACTTGCACAATGGAATTTGAGCTATTCCCAGTTATTCAACGACCTGGAAGAACCAGGGGAGGAGTGCCAATGAAAAAGAATGAGTGAGAATGTACTCACAAAGTGGTCTCTAATAGAGTATTAATTATCTCAGTCACCTAGTAGTAACTGTATTATGGCCTATCTGGTTTGTCTTTTATTTCATATTAAATCTCAACTGCACAGGTAGCAAGCACCTAAAGATGTAATCTGATAGTTTGTTGACTTTTATTTACTTACTTATTTATTTATTTATTTATTTACTGCCACCAGGGTTATTGCTCAGGCTTGGTGTCTGTACAGCTACACCATTTCCAGCAAACAATTTCTTTTTCTGATAGTGAGAGAGAGACAGAGTGGGAGAGAGTGAGGGAAAGACAGAAGGAAAAACAAGCACAGCATTGTAAAGCATCCCCTCTGCAAGTGGGAACCAGAGGCTTGAACCTGAGTTCTTGTGAATGGTAATGTGTGTGTGCTCTACCAGATAAGCCACCACTTGACTTCTGTAATCTTATTTTTTCAAAAGTGTTTTTAGATGAGAAATTAGCAGAGATCAGAATACCTCTCCACTGATCTAATTTGAGATCAGCAATTAATTAGCTATGTATAGAAATGTCACTTAAAGGAAACCTTTGTCAATATTCTGAAATTTCTTTTATAGATTTGTGATTAACTTCTAATTGTAGACAATTACCCTCTTCATTATTATGGAGGATCTTGAAACTTGACACAGAATCTATAAATTCCAAGGAGAAAAGTGTGGCTGCAATATGCTGCTGTATTGCTTAGTGTGCTTCTTTTTTCACTTGAATGAAGACAAAAGGAGGAAGACAGCTCCTGTGTAACTTCAGGAACAATGTTGGCATCTTGCGACTTTTAGTGTTAAAATGAAATGACAGGGTTTTCAACAACCAGGAAAATAATTCTGGTGAATTATCTGATTTTACTTCAAAGGGAAGTTTTTGATTGCAAAGAGAGAGAGAAAGAGAGAAGTGGGTTATGTTTCTTGATGGTGGTTATGTTTCTAGATGGTATTTATAAGATGAAATATAAAAAAGCATGTGACTTGGAGAAGAATGTGTGTGTGTGTGTGTGTGTGTGAGAGAGAGAGAGAGAGAGAGAGAGAGAAAGGCGCAGAGATAAATAAGGACAGAGAGACCATGTTCACTTGTGTTTGAGACCATTTCTCCCAGTGAAAGAGAAGTCCTCAGAAAATGAAATAGATATTTCAATAGAACAGAAGACAATGTTATCACTACTAAGGGAAGCATTTAATCATATTTGGTGGCTGATTTTGACATACTTAAAAGGTGCTTGGATAGATCTAATCTCACTACTATACAGATATGTTTTCTTTTCTGTCACAAACAATGCTATCAACTCTCCTGCCTGATGTCCACAAGTTTTATTATTCTTAAAAACCTGAAAGTCACTTACTGTTTCATTTAAATCAAATAAAAAGACAAAAAAAAAAAAACCCCACAGCAAAAACACTGCCAGCCTGTTAAAAATGCAGCTTCAATGTGGCCAGGATAATGAATAATTTTCTCACAAATATGTTGGAATTCTCAGGAAAGGTGAGATTGTTGAAGATGAGAGGAAAACTAAGGTCCAGTAGACTCTTCAGTGGACTGGGAAGTTAATGGAGGGAAGAGCAGGGGTTTAAAATAGTGTCTAAAAAAGACAAAAAAAAAGTGTCTGGATCACATATGTTCTATAGGAGTGTGTGTGTGAATATATGCAAGGAGAGTGGAAATCATGATATGAAACAGGAAGAATGTTATATACTATCCCTGCCACTCATTTATGGAAAATACTGACAGAAACAAACAGTAATGTTCCTCTTTCTGCCTCTCTCTCTCTCTCTCTATATATATATATATATATATATATACAAATTTGCATATATATGCAAAATTATAAGTCTAACTATCTGAAGAAATATATTATGTATTATATATATTAAGTCTGGATCAAATATATAAATTTGTATATTTTTAACATATTTATGATACTGAAAGCCAATTGACTTGTTCAAGTGGAGAACATATGTAGCAGAATGACACCCAAGGGAAGTCCTGGGGACATCGTTAAATTGGGATATTAGGTTGAGGAGGATTAGTACCATGGAAGAGCAAATGAGGATTCAGGAAGGGAACCAGCTTAAGGCACAAGTTATAGTCTGGGGAGCAGAGGACTAGAACAGGAGAAAGAAGTTTGTCAAGTGACACTGAGGGTTCCAGTGTACCAAGGGCAGAAAACTATATTTTAGATCAAACAACATGGAAATAAATCACTGATAACCTTTTAAAAAATGAAATCACATTTACATGCCATACATCAGACAAGAGGCTAATAACCAAAATATATAAAGAGCTCACCAAACTTAGCAACAAAAAAGCAAATGACCCAACTCAAGAGTGAGCAGAAGATATGAACAGAATATTTACACATGAAAAATTGCTCAAAGTCACTGATTGTCAGAGAAATGCAAATAAAGACAACAATGAGATACCACCTCACCCCTGTGAGAATGGCATACATCAAAAAGGACAGCAGCAACAAATGCTATAGAGGTTGTAGGGACAAAGGAACCCTCCTACACTGCTGCTAGGAATGAAAATTGGCCAAACCGCTGTGGAGAGCAGTCTGGAGAACTCTCACAAGGCTAGAAATGAATCTTCCATATGACTCAGAAACTGCTCTCCTAAGGATATATCCAAAGGTGTCAAACACACCCATCCATAGAGATATGTGTACACTTATGTTCACAGCAGCAAAATTCGTAATAACCGAAACCTGGAAATGGCCCAGGTGTCTAAAAACAAATGAATGGCTGAGAAAGTTGTATATATACACCATGGAATACTACTCAACTATTAAGAATAATGAATCCACCTTCTTTGACTCATCTTGGATGGAGCTAGAAGGAGTTATGTTAAGTGAGGTAAGTCAGAAAGAGAAAGATGAGTATGGGATGATCTCACTCATAAACAGAAGTTGAGAAAGAAGAACAGAAAGGAAAATGCAAAGCACAATTTGATGGAGTTTAGAGTATAAGAAACTCTGGGGGGCAGTGAGAAATGGTAGATTTTCATCTCCACTGTAGGGGGTGTAGGGATAGGGGCACAGATCTTCAGTGGTGTGAATGGTGTCAATACATTCTCCTATGAATCCACAGTCTTATAACTCATTATTAAATCAATATGAGAGGGAAATTTAAAAAAAAAAGAAATCATGGCTATGTCACACAGTAGA
Source organism: Erinaceus europaeus (assembly GCF_950295315.1). Classification (NCBI taxonomy): domain Eukaryota; kingdom Metazoa; phylum Chordata; class Mammalia; order Eulipotyphla; family Erinaceidae; genus Erinaceus; species Erinaceus europaeus. The sequence goes on along the minus strand of NC_080171.1, from coordinate 42,427,635 downwards.
GTGCAATGTTTTAAGGAGAGAGTATAATGTGGAAAGTGCAAGTATTACAGATAAGTTTTTCCAAGATTTGGTTCTGATGGGGAGACAGGCAAAAGGTGCAGAAGTTGATAGGAAATATGTAGACAATAGAGAGGGGGGGAGGGAAAGAGAGGGCGAGAGAGAGAGAAAAAGAGAGAGAGTGAGAGGAAGAGAGACTTTAAAATTGATTAGACTAGGGCATTTTTGTGAGCTGCAAGTAAAAGCAAGTTGTTGTAGATGCACAAGAGATTAACGAAACAGAAGAGTCAGAGAAAACAAAGCAAGGCATCATCTTATCCTTCCCAGAGACAGTAAGAGAACAATAGGGGTGCAAGTTTCAATGAAGATACCCCTGGTTCCTTCTTTTACAAGTTAGGAAATGTTATCAGCTGATCATGAAAACAAAATATGGTTAATAAGAGATTTGAGGAAAGGAAAAACATGAAATTATCTCTCAGGGATATGATAGTTAGCCTATCAAATATGCCTAGGATTTCAGAAGTAATGAATATAAACCTTAGAGAGGGCATTTAAAACAATATTGGCTTTATTTTACCTCAGAGACAGGCTATTTCTCAGTAGCAGTCAGGCGCTTTAATGGAATGTAGAAATAAAGAAAGAGGACTATAGAGTTTAGGCAAAGCTGTAGTTTTTTTTATGAGAACAACACAGGGAAAGAAGGAAAGGTTTTTCAAGGGGATAATGGAAATTGTGGACCATAGATTCTGGACTGACTTAGAGTAGGCAAATTGTCGAGATGGGGCTGTCAATGTATTGGGGGAGGTAGACGGACCCAGCACTTACTAGATAATATATCAATAAAGCCAAATAAAATTTGAAATGGTGGGGCCAGTCGGTGGCACACCCAGTTAAGCACACATAGTACCAAACACAAAAACTCAGGTTTGAGCCCCTGCTCCCCACCTGCATGGGTCTACTTCATGAGCAGTGAAGCAGGTCTGAGGTGTCTATCTTTCTCTTTCCCTCTATCTTCCATCCTCTCTCAATTGATCTCTGTCCTACCTAATAAAAAAATGAAGAAAAAAAAGTAAACCACCAGGAATGGTGGATTCATTGTACCAGCACTGAGTCCCAATGACTGAAAGCAAGAAAAAAAAAATGAACCTAAGAATTTAGAAAATGGGAAGTTGAATGAGAAAAGTCAATGGAGCAGTATGGTAAGGAAATAAATGGTTGAACTGCAATGAAATGTTCATTTAATGACCACATTTTGTAATTATTTTGATACACACTGTGATTTATTCTGTTCTCTCTTCAACTGGCATAAGCACATGAGTGAAGAACTTTATCAAACCATTTAACACATACAAAATTTTCAAAATACGTAATTACTGAATTAGTAAAAGAGTAAGTGAATGGCTATCTTATTTTATTTTATTTGTTTCTTCCTCCTCCACCTCTCCTCCTCCTGCTCCACTTTTCCTTCTTCTTTTTTTTTAACTGTCACCAGGGTTAGCACCAGGGCTTGGTGCCTGCATGATGAATCCACTGGTGATGCCAGCCTTTTATTTTTTCTAAGTACAGAGATAAATTAAAATGGGGTGAGGGAGTAGAAAGGCTGAGAAAAAGAGACACCTGCATACCTGTTTCACTGCCTGTGAAGTATCACTCTTGCAGCTGGGGTACAGGGGCTCTAAACTGGGCCCTTGTATATGGTAACTTGTGGGCTCAGCCAGGCAGGCTTCCACCCAGCCCTAATATCTATCTTAAATAAAGATGAAAGAATCCCTGCACACTCATTTTAATGACCATATTGTATGTGGTCCTTTTTACAAAGAGCACAATAAGAAGCAATATGCATAGAATCTGGAGTTCAAACTTTGGCTTTCAACTCTTTCGAGATTCTCCCAAATGTTTTAATTTTGTTTCAGGGGGAGACTAGAAAGAGGCATGTTTGGGAAAGGGTAGAGAAAAAATAACCCACTCAAGAGAGGCATACATCTTCTAGTCTAGGAAGATATTACTCATAATTACAAAGGCTCTGTCTTTCCACAGAAAGCCTTATTTCTGTTATTGGTTACTTCATTTCTCTCCTCTCTCTTTTCTCACTCTTTCCATGAAATTCCCAAGTTTTTGGCTAAAGAGGAAGCAATCAGACCCAGGGTCATTGAGGGTTGCAGAAGGTAGAAGGTAGAAGGTCTGGCTTCTGTAATTGCTTCCCTGCTTCTTCTTCTTCTAGCATTTGCCCTTCTTCCGTAGCCAGTCAACAGTGTCAGGTTGAGCCTGATGTAAAGTTTCGAGACCTCCTTTGTATCTGGAGAGGTGGCAGTCATTGACTATGTGGGTAATAGTCTGTCTGTAGCCGCAGGGGCAATTCGGGTCGTCTCTGGCTCCCCAGCGATGGAACATAGCGGCGCACCAGCCATGGCCTGTTGGATAGCGATTGAGGAGGGCCCAATCATAACGTGCTCGGTCAAAGCCGGGTTGACGCTTGCAGGGGTCTATGATGAGGTGTTTGTTCTTTACCTCAGCTGACTGCCAACTCTGTTTCCAAGAGTCTGGAACAGAGAAGTTCAGTGTAGGCGTAGGGGACCAGATTGGGTGACGCTGAACATGGGCGTTGACTGGTTGGTCCATACTCCCAGTCTGCCTCCTTAGTAGGGTGGGTCTCTGGGGAAGCTGAGCTCCAGGACACATTGGTGGGGTCTTCAATCCAGGGAAGTCTGGCCAGCATCCTGGTGGCATCTGGAACCTGTTGATTGAAAAAAGAGTTAACATACAAAGCCAAACAATTCATAATAGCTAAAACCTGGAAGCAACCCAGGTGCCCAACAACAGATGAGTGGCTGAGAAAGCTGTGGAATATATACACAATGGAATACTATGCAGCTATCAAGAGCAATGAACCCACCTTCTCTGACCCAACTTGGACAGAGCTAGAAGGAATTATGTTAAGTGAGCTAAGTCAGAAAGATAAAGATGAGTATGGGATGATCCCACTCATCAACAGAAGTTAACAAGAAGATCTGAAAGGGAAACTAAAAGCAGGACCTGATCAAATTGTAAGTAGTGCACCAAAGTAAAAATCCTGTGGTGAGGGGTAGACATGCAGCTTCCTGGGCCAGTGGGGGGTGGGAATGGGTGGGAGGGATGGGTCACAGTCTTTGGGTGGTGGGAATGGTGTTTATGTACACTCCTAGCAAAATGTAGACATATAAATCAGTAGTTAATTAATATGAGAGGGGGGAAATCAATTGTATGTCTCAAAGTTTTTCAAAACACAAACTGAATCTTTTTAATATATAGGCTGTGTATTTGTTATGCGGACTCTCTCAAAAGCCTAGACCAAGTAGATTAGAAGCATCCAATAGCACAGCTATATACAAGATACTGGATACTGTACAGCAAACCATAACAAAAGGACTTTTCAGAGTTAACCCAATTACCAAGTAATGTGATGATAACATTAACTATCGATTGTCTTTTTGAACCCTAAGACAGCAGGAACCTCACATCTCCACTATAGATTCCCTACTTCCCCCAGTCCTGGAACCCTTGGATAGGGCCCACTTTCCCATATGCCACTCCCAATCCATATCAAATAATATTGCATCTGCCGATCACAACCTAACCAACACAACGATTGCCACCTCAACATTCTTCACCTCAGACTGTGTCCAGAGACTTCACGTGTGGAATGACAACCCTTCAACTTCATTACTCGGGTGAGACCTTTCCTTTTATAGTACACTCTAATTTCATCTCAGGTGGTTCACTTTCTAACAAAGTCCCATAACCTAGATATACACCAGTTTCTGTGAGAGAGAGCTTATGTTCACACGTTTCCATAAACTACTGCAAAATATATACCTGAAAGCAGAAGTACACTAGAGTTTGCAGTGAGTACCTCCCTAACACTTCCTCTCCACTATTCCAAGCTTTGGGTCCATATGTATTCTTATATGAGAAAATTCTAACTTGACAATGTGGAGTCACATGTTCTTATGGTCCCCTGTTGATAATTCTGGGAGAGCAGAAATATAAACCCACATCTGCACTCCAATGCCCACCCCTGTAGCTGATTGCTGTTTTAAAAAAAATTCTACATTAACAGATCTGGACACAGAGGGCTCGCCACTCAGTAATATAAATATGAATTTAAAAAGTCATTGCTCTTTGTATAATAAAGCCTATATTTATTTATTTTCATTAGCGATTTAATATTACTTTACAAAATTATGAGATAACAGGGGCATAATCCCACACTGTACCCACCACCAGAATTCTGTGTACATATTCATTCCATTCAAAACTTCAGTAATACAAATGAAGAGTTTGGGGGTCCTTCATTTTGTAGATATCTAGTAGGCATATTTTAGTTATATTCCAAAGGGCCTGTGGCTATATTATGTTTTTTCTTTTTTTTCCCCCTGGGCCTGAAATATGATATCCAAGTTATTGTCTGGGAAGATGATGTCATGGCTTGAAAAGGAACAGAAAGCTGGATCATGGAAGAGAGTAGCTCCCAAATATGGGAAAGGGTATAAATATTGTTGGCTATAAACCCCATCGATTTGATTTGGTCTGGGGCCCATATTTAGCTTATGTGACCTCTGCATTCCTGTAGATCTGAGCTCACATTCTGTGGTCATGAGTAGGAACATTCCAAGCTGCCCCAGTATCGACCCATCTTCCTCAGGTGTAGCATAAAGTATGTTGTCCATCCTCCCTTTGAAGGATGGAACATTCTCTGCCATTGTAGATCCAAGTTGACGGCAAGGTCCTATGGGGTGCCCACATGTTGTTCCTGATAGAGATGACCGGTAACAATGGAGAGAGAGATTTATTTGAGGTATAAGCCCATCATGTCTGTTTGGGAACATAAGTACTCCCCGGATAGGGCCCCAGCTGGTAGAATCTCCTGATAGAGACTAAATATTTATTGTCAAATTTGCCCTTATTCAGCTTTTGCAGTCCTTGCTTTGCTAAGGTTAGCTTTGGAGTGAGTGAGAAAACTGTAACAGGATGTAGGCGAGGAGGTTATCTAAGTCTAATTAAATACTATTTCATTATGAATTTTATACTGACTCACTGCAGACTATTGTCTACTTTTCCTTTCAGTTATATATTTTGCCCTAATTTATGGATACATGTGAACATATACTCTATCTCACAGACCTGGTCTATATTTAGGTTTTGGGACTATGTTAGGAAATGAACTGCCTGGAATGGAATTATAGAATCCTATGAAAGGAAAGGTTTCAGCCGAGTAATGAGGGTGAAGGGTTGACATTCCATGCCTGATGTCTCTGGACACAGTCTGAAGTGAAGCATGCTAAGGTGGTACTCATTACATTGATTAGGTTGGGGTCAGTGAATGCAATATCATTTGCCTACTAACTGTCTACAAAATGGAGGAACCCCCCCCCAACTCCTTATTTGCACTATTCCAGCCTTTAGGTTCATGATTGTTCAACAATTTGTTTGGCTTTGTATGTTAACTCTCTTTTCAGCCACCAGGTTCCAGATGCTACCATGATGGCAACCAGACTTCCCTGGACACACACCCCACCAATGTGTCCTGGAGCTCTGTTCCCCCAGAGCCCCATCCCTACTAGGGAAAGAAAGAGGCAGGCTAGGAGTATGGATTGACCTGTCAACACCCATGTTGAGCAGGGAAGCAATTACTGAAGACAGACCTTCAACCTTGTGCATCCCACAATGATCTTGGGTCCATTCTCCCAGACTGCTAAAGAATAGGAAAGCTATCAGGGAAGAGGATGTGATCTGGAGATCTGGTGTTGGGAACTGCGTGGAGTTGTACCCCTCTTATCCTATTGTTTTGTTAATGTTTCCTTTTCATAAAAATAAATAAATAAAATGAAAAAAAAACCTGCAGTAGTTCTCCCAAATTTACAGATGTGGGTTGACTATTATTTCTACAATTATATGTCTATATTGATATACAATTGCCTATTTTTCTTGCTTTCTAAGTCACATCTACACCTATTACTACTTTTAAAGCCTTTTTCCCCCTCTTCTCTCTCCAGGTCCTGATAGAAATGGAACTCAGAGACCTAAATCATCTTCCCCTCTCATTTTCCCCCTGCTGGGACTATGGAGCAAAATTCTTTATGGTATACAGAAGGTGAAAGTTCTGCCTTCTGTAATTGCTTCTCTTTTGGATATGGGCATTGGCAGGTTGATCCGTATGCCCAGAGTGTTTCTATCTTTCCCTAGTAAGTTAGGGCTCTGGAGAGGTGAGGCTACTGAACACATTGGTGGAGTTGTCTGCCAAGAGAAAGTGAGAATAGAATCATGATCTGAAAATTGGTGGCTGAAAGGTGGGGATAAGCTGTAAATCAGGGCAAAGTTTAATAAACAGGAACCAAAAGGTAGGTATAGGGATCTTATGGTGGAAGGAAGCTAGGAAGACTGTTTAGGTATTTCCTAGTGGCCCAGGACTTTGGTAATTTTTGCCAAAGGTTGTTGATAGCTAATGTGCAGGTGGACTAATAATATTGTCTGGGTAGATGGTGTCAGAGTTGAGAATAGGGATAGAAAGTTGGCTTAGAGCAGAGAGTATCTCCCAAACTTGAAGAAAGTCTTTATATATATACTTTTAACAATTAACTGTTAATCCCACTGATCTGACCTAGGACCCATATATATTCTGTTTATCACAGGAGCCTGTGTAACTCTGAATCCCTGTCAGTTTGATTTCATAGTCCATGATAACAGCTAGAAATATTCTAGTCTGGACTCATTTCACAACCAGTCTTCTGGAATGATAGAGTACGATGGCCCAGCCTCCCTTCAGAGAGTGGGTCAGTCTTTACCATTGCTACTTTATGGTGAGGATAATATCTTTGAGAGACCCACAAGAGGTCTTACAATGATGTTCCTATTGGAAGTGACCAGTGATGGTGGAGAGAGAGATCTCTTAGAGGTCCTGGCCCATACTTCTTCTGGGGAGATCCAAGGATTCTCTGATCAGAGCCCCATATGATAGGGTGGCCTGGCATTGACCAAAAAGGTCATCGTTAAGTGACCCAGCCTCTTGCCCTTATCCAAATATTGCAGTCCTTTGTGTATGAGCTTAGACTTACTCCCAGTTGTTAAAGCATTGAGTGACATTTGTTGTATTCAGTCTGGTACTGGGCTTATGGGGTCTGGCCTTAAGTGAGGGAAGAAATAGACCTAGAGTTTTAGTGTGGTCTAAGTTAATAAGTTTGACTACATTTGCTAGTTTGATTATTCTAGTAAAAGTTGTCATATGGACAATAGTTGCCACTTACTTCAATGTATATATATATCCAGCATATCTCTTGGTTAATTGTATACAGAGCTTCTTCTAAAGATTATCAAGGGGTCACAGTAATGCTGATACTGTCAGAAGAGATTAAGAGATATATCTTGCTTTCTTTTTTGTGTATTTAGTTGAGTACATAGAGTGACTGAGGGAACTGAAGTGGGGGTATGAGAGAAGGGTGTCTAGACTTGAGTAGTAAATATTTGATTAGACAATTTGTGTTGCCTTTATAGGTTTTCTATTTGCTTACCAAGCTTATTAGGTTCATTTACAATAAACCTATAACCAGCATGATACTCAGTGGTATGAAGCTGAAAGCATGGAAGATGAAAACAAAAATAAACCAATGGAATTGCATCAAATTGAGAAGCTTCTGCACAGCAAAAGAAACCACTACCCAAACAAAGAGACCCCTTACAGAATGGGAAAAGATTTTTACATACCATACATCAGACAGAAGGCTATAACCCAAATATATAAATAATTCAACAAACTCAGCAACAAAAAAACCAAATGACCCCACCCCAAAATGAGGAGAGGATATGAACAGAATATTCACCAAAAGAGATCCAAAAAGCCAACAGAAAAATGAAAATAAAGACAACAATGAGATAACACTTTATTCTTGTGAGAATAGTATACATCAGAAATGATAGCAAAAACAAGTCCTGGAGAGGAACCCTCCTACACTGCTGGTAGGAATATAAACTGGTCTAACTCCTGTGTAGAGCAGTCTGTAGAACTCTGACAAGGCTAAAAAAGGCCCTACCTTATTACCCAGGAATTTCCCTCCTTGTTATATTGTCTAAGGAACCAAACAGATCTGAGTATAACCATGTTCATAGCAGCACAATTTGTAGTAGCCAATACCTGGAAGCAGCCCAGGTGTCCAACAGCGGAAGAGTGATATACACAGTGGAATACTACTTAGCTATTAAGAATAGTGAATTCACCTTCTTCATTTCATAATGGATGGAACTTGAAGGAATCATGATAAATTGGATAAGCTAGAAAGAGAAGGATGAATATGGGATGATCCCACTTATCAACATAAGATGAAAAATATGGACAAAAAAGGAAAACAAAAAGCAGATCTTGGACTGGGTTTGGAGTATTGCACCGAAGAAGAGATTTTGAGGGGAGTGGTGGATTATCAGGTCCACTGTCTCTTTCCTTCTGATTGTATCCAGAGATACAAAGCCTGAGATATCAACTTTCCAACACCAATAATCTGTAGAAACCTTTCATAACATATGGGACTACCTAGCTCTATTTCAAATGGTGCACTCTCTAACAAAGTTACAGACTTTAGATACAGACTTTAGATAAAGGTACCTTTGGTGGTGGGAATGCTGTTAACGAGGAGTATTCCTATTATCTTATGATCATATAAATTGCTATTTAGTATGTCAGGAGGAATAATAGATTGGATGTCTCAACTTCTTTAATTGACTAGATTTCAGTTATGAGTCTGTATTCCTTTAGCCTAAGCACTTAATGTTTGAAGTTTGTAAGCTGATTCAGTTCTGACACTGAGATTTAATTGTTAAACACATTTCTAAAAAAATAACTTTTTTTTTCAAATACTAAGTTACCGACATTAGATCAGAGAGGAAAAAATCAACTGGGACTGTCAGTATGTAAGATACAGTTATTTGCAGATAGTATTAGATGACATAAATTGTGGTGAGCTCAAATATGGTATGGTAAATCCTTACTGTAGGGTTTTCAAAGTATACCAACCTCCCAAGTAATTTTGTTATAATAATAATATATATTATCTAATGCCTTCTTAAACTCTAAGACTGCAAGGAACCTTCCCCAATCTCTTCAAAATCTATATTTCTCCCAGTCCTGGAACCTCTGGGACTTTGCTTGTATTTCTTGATGCCTCTTCTCTTGATCCCCTACCCTGTTATACTGCCTCTGCTGACCTCAGTTAAATAAGTGCAACTGGTGCTACCATGCCACATTATGCTGCCACTGTCTCTTTCCTTCTGATTGTATCCAGAGATACAAAGCCTGAGATGTCAACCTTCCAACACCAATAATCTGTAGAACTTTCATAACATATGGGACTACCTAGTTCCATTTCAAATGGTATACTCTCTAACAAAGTTACAGACTTTAGATACAGGCTATGGCCTAGGGGAATGGGTACATGTCTACATGTATCTATAAATTAGGGGAAACTATAGACTGCAAAGTATAAATGCTTAATAATACTCTGTAATTAGACTTAGACATAATTTCTATAGTTTTGTATAGTTAATCTACCTAATGCCAAACAATTATATGACCCCCCTCTCCATTTTAGATACCTCATGGGATTATATATCTACTCTTGCATTTGGTAAATATTTATAAACAGAAATACATATTTATATTTTATTAGAATATATAATCAAAATGTATGTTATGATAAAATATATTTATAAATGAATAGGAATAATCTACTAGTCAAATGCTACCGTGAAGTTTAAATAAAGCAGTGAACTGCTTTAGGGTCTAAAATATAGGTGTTAGTGTTAGTACACATCTCCCTTTTCTTCTTTAGGTCATAAATTCCTTGAGGATTTGTATGATTTCCTGATTTGTCTGTGAGTAATTCTTTTATTGCAACTTAGTACATAGTAGTGATTGCATTGAACCTTTGCCAAGCTTGATTTCTATGTGTCTTATAACCTTAAAACAAGAGCTTAAATAAGAAAATGTCTAAATATTCTGCCTCTTAGATAGGTTGATGGTTTTAAGTTATAACTGAAAGAAGGCCAAGAATCATGATTTTCAAATAACAATCAAGTCTTACAACTGGCATGCTATCATCCTACAGTAGTCTGTTTTTTGGAATATGTGGAATGTGTATGTATTAGTATGTGGGCCTGGGTTAAGGGTAGAAGACTAAAAAAAAAATGAAGGAATCCTACAGTTTGCAGAATAAATCTATGGGTAGGGCTGAGAACTCTACAACCTGGTCTGAGAATCAACTACAGATGTATGTGAGTATGCAAAAGAGAGGAAGAACGTGACCACTTATAGCTACAAATACTCTTTGTGGTTTAGGGAAAGTTATTTTCACCCACTTCCTTTCATTTATTCTTGGACTCATTTTTACTCTCCTTTTATTTTTGGCATCACCATTTCTTTATCATGTCATCCATTCTAATGGCCTCTCATTTTAGAAATAAAAATTAAAAATGTATATTGGACCTTTTTCTTTTCTTGAAAAGGCATATCTATGAAATGTAACCTTCTCAGTGCATACTTCTGAAATAAACCTTTGCATTGGGATGCTAGTAAACTAAAGTTCCTTTGTCAAAGTCAAGTCAAACTAGTGATGTAAAAGTGTTGGCTTCTGTTGTGCAACTATGATGCTTCAGATGGACCATTTGATAACCTGGAATCATTTGTGAAGAACTCACTGGGGTCTTGCAAATTTAATTTTTAAAAATTGCTAAGTAAGAGAACCACTGGGGTAGAGGGTTGTGCAAAAACAAAAGAAATTGTGAAGTCTGGGATAAATCAATGTTAGTGAGCTTATAATATATCAGAGAGGGGAGTTGTACTGGAAAGTAAAATTTCTTAAGTGTCTGTGAGTATCTCTGAGGGAGAAACTCAATGACAGTGTTTTAGGTTTTAACATACTTATTTGTGCTAAATGACTAAGAACAAATAAGTATTAAATGAATAAGTCACAAAGAAATGCTTTAGTGAAACTGAAGAGAAACTAGATAACTCTAAATGGAATTCTTAGAACTATCATAATTTTTCTACTCTATCAAACAACCGAATTTCACATAACACAAAGATATGAAGAAATCACTGAATCAGGCAAGAAAAGAACTAGTTCTTGGTCTTTTTTTTTTCTGCCAATAAAGAGTTTTTTGATTTTAGGAAAAAAAATATGTTCTGGCTTGTTTTCTTTCTCTGCTATATGAGTGAGTTTAGATAGATTTTAAGACTTCTTCAGATTTGAAAACATTAAAAATTTATGGCAAATTTGCAAGTTTAACAAAAAAGGATTTTTCTTTATTATACGTATTTATTTACTGGCAATAGACAGCCAGAAACTGAGAGGAAGGGATAGGGATAGAGACAGAGAGACAGACACCTGTACCACTGCTTCATCACTTTTGAAGGTTCCCTCTAGCAGTGGGAACCAGGGATTTGAACCTGGATCCTTGTGCATTGTTACATGTGTGCTCAACCAGGTGCACTTCCACCCACACAACTTCGCCTCCCTCCCCCAAAAGAAAGATTTGTAACATGTGTTTTTTAGAGCCCTTCTTCTGCAGGATGCTGATAGGATTTGCATTTTAAAAGGATAAGGGGGTTTGGGGATTATGTGGTAACACAGCAGGTTAAGCACACATAGCCTGAAGAGCAAGTACCAGTGCAAGGATTCCTGTTGAGCCCCTGGCTCCCTGCAGGGGAGTCACTTCACTAGCAGTGAAGCAGGTCTGCAGGTGTCTATTTTTCTCTCCGCCTCTGTCTTCCTGTCTTCTCTCCATTTCTCTCTCTTCTATCCAACAACAATGCCATCAACAACAACAACAATAATAACCACAACAGTGATAAAACAAAAAGGGCAACAAAAGGGAAAAAAATAACCTCCAGGAGCAGTGGATTCATGCTGCAGGAATTGAGCCCCAGCAATAACCTTGGAGGCAAAAAAAAGGGGGGGGTACTAGAATTCAAACAAATGTGGGAAATCTAAAGTCAATTGTATTCTTTCCTGCAGAGTATTTCTGAACCACTGATATCAAATACACCTCTGAGGTTATTTTTTTCTGTCAATATATATTGACTATTAAGTGCTCACCCAGTATTAGGTAAGAAAGAGACTATTGGCAAAAATATGAGTAGTCCTTGTCCACAAAGAATTGATAGTCTAGTGATAAAAGGTAAAAATCTATCTCATAATCATGCAGATAATATATTAAAATGGTCATTGTAATTTGAAGAAATATACAGCATGAACAATAGAAGGGATTTAGATCTGGTCAGGGAAACTGAGGAAGAGAAAAGAAAAGACTGTAAACTAGATGTATTTAGGTGAAAAGAAAAAAGGAAGAACATTTAGAAAAAGAAATCATCCTCAAAGGCCTTGTGATTGCCAGCAACATATGTAGAACTGAAAAAAAAATCTTTAAAAATGAGATGCAGTGTACAATGTTTCTCTAATTAGTTTCTCTTGAAATGCTTTCTCTTTTATTTTCTCCAAAAACACAGTAACCATATTCCCCAGAACAAACTCTTTATAGCATTTCTTTAAAGTAATTTAATATGGATTGGCAGTCTTAGACCTTTGCATAGGGAGAATTGTTTCTGGAATGCTAGTGGATTCTTTTTTACTTATTTTTTATTTTTTTTATTTAAGAAAGGATTAATGAACAAAACCATAAGGTGGGAGGGGTACAACTCCACACAATTCCCACCACCCAATCTCCATAACCCACCCCCTCCCCTGATAGCTTTCCCATTCTCTATCCCTCTGGGAGCATGGACCCAGGGTCGTTGAGGGTTGCAGAAGGTAGAAGGTCTGGCTTCTGTAATTGCTTCCCTGCTGAACATGGGCGTTGACTGGTCGGTCCATACTCCCAGTCTGCCTCTCTCTTTCCCTAGTAGGATGGGTCTCTGGGGAAGCTGAGCTCCAGGACACATTGGTGGGGTCTTCAGTCCAGGGAAGCCTGGCCAGCATCCTGGTGGCATCTGGAACCTGGTGATTGAAAAGAGAGTTAACATACGAGGCCAAACAAATTGTTGAGCAATCATGGACCCAAGGCTTGGAATAGTGGAGAGTAAGTGTTAGGGAGGTACTCACTGCAAACTCTAGTGTACTTCTGCTTTCAGGTATATATTTTGCAGTAGTTTATGGATACATGTGAACATAAGCTCTCTCTCACAGAAACTGGTGTATATCTAGGTTATGGGACTTTGTTAGAAAGTGAACCACCTGAGATGAAATTAGAGTGTACTATAAAAGGAAAGGTCTCACCCGAGTAATGAAGCTGAAGGGTTGTCATTCCACACATGAAGTCTCTGGACACAGTCTGAGGTGAAGCATGTTGAGGTGGCAATCGTTGCGTTGGTTAGGTTGTGATCGGCGGATGCAATATTATTTGGTATGGATTGGGAGACGCATACAGGAAAGTGGGCCCTATCCAAGGATTCCAGGACTGGGGGAAGTAGGGACTCTATAGTGGAGATGTGAGGTTCCTGCTGTCTTAGGGTTCAAAAAGACAATCGATAGTTAATGTTATCATCACATTATTTGGTAATTGGGTTAACTTTGAAAAGTCCTTTTGTTAGGGTTTGCTGTACAGTATCCAGTATCTTGTATATAGCTGTGCTATTGGATGCTTCTAATCTACTTGATCTAGGCTTTTGAGAGAGTCCGCATATCAAATACCCAGCCTATATATTAAAAAGATTCAGTTTGTGTTTTGAAAAACTTTGAGACATACAATTGCTTTTCCCACTCTCATATTAATCAACTACTGATTTATATGTCTACATTTTGCTAGGAGTGTACATAAACACCATTCCCACCACCCAAAGACTGTGACCCATCCCTCCCACCCACTACCACCCCCCACTGGCCTAGGAAGCTGCATGTCTACCCCTCACCACTGGGTTTTTATGTTGGTGCCCTACTTACAATTTGATCAGGTCCTGCTTTTAGTTTCCCTTTCAGATCTTCTTACTCAACTTCTGTTGATGAGTGGAAACATCCCATACTCATCTCTATCTTTCTGACTTAGCTCACTTAACATAATTCCTTCTAGCTCTGTCCAAGATGTGTCAGAGAGGGTGGGTTCATTGTTCTTCATAGCTGCATAGTATTCCATTGTGTATATATACCACAGCTTTCTCAGCCACTCATCTGTTGTTGGGCACCTGGGTTGCTTCCAGGTTTTAGCTATTATCAGTTGTGCTGCTATGAACATAGGAGTACACAACTCTTTTTGGTTGGGTGTTATGGAGACCTTGGGGTATAACCCCAGGAGAGGAATTACTGGATCATATGGAAGGTCCATGTCTAGCCTTCTGAGAGTTTTCCAGACTGCTCTCCACAGAGGCTGTACCAATTTACATTCCCACCAGCAATGTAAAAAGGTTCCTCAGTCTCCACATCCTCTCCAGCATTTGTTGCTGCGGTCCTTTTTGATGTTAGCCATTCTAACAGGAGTGAGGTGGTATCTTAGTGTTGTCTTAATTTGCATTTCTCTGACAATCAGTGACCTAGAGCAGTTTTTCATATGTTTGTTAGCCTTTTGGATCTCCTCTGTAGTGAATGTTTTGTTCATATCCTCTGCCCATTTTTGGATGGGGTCATTTGCTTTTTTGGTGCTAAGTTTTCTGAGCTCTTTATATATTTTGGTGATTAGTTTCTTGTCTGATGTATGGCATGTGAAGATCTTCTCCCATTCTGTGAGGGGTCTCTCTGTTTGTTTAATAGTTTCTTTGGCTGTGAAGAAGCTTTTCAATTTGATGTAGTCCCATTGGTTTGTTTCTGATTTAGTCTTCCTTGCAATTGGGTTTGATTCATCAAAGATGTCCTTGAGGTGTAGGTGGGAAAGTGTTTTACCAATGTTTTCCTCTAAGTATTTGATTGTTTCTGGTCTGACATCCAGGTCTTTGATCCATTTGGAGTTGATTTTTGTTTCTGGTGAGATAAAGTGGTTCAATTTCATTCTTCTACATGTTACAACCCAGTTTTCCCAGCACCATTTATTGAAGAGAGCCTCCTTTTTCCATTTAATCCGTGGGCCCCCTTATCAAAGTTTAGATGCCCATAGGTGTTAGGATTTATTTCTGGGCTGTCAATTCTGTTCCACTGGTCTGTGTGCCTATTTTTGTTCCAGTACCATGCTGTTTTGATGATGATGGCTTTATAATATAGTTTAAGGTCTGGAAGTGTGATGCCTCCATTTCTGTTTCTTTTCCTCAAGATGGTTTTGGCAATTCTAGGTGTTTTTAGGTTCCAGATAAATTATTGTAGTATTTGTTCTATTCTCTTAAAGAAGCTTGGTGGAACTTTGATGGGTATTGCATTAAATTTGTATATGGCTCTGGGGAGAATATTCATTTTGATGATATTTATTCTTCCAATCCATGAGCATGGGATATCTTTCCATTTCTTGGTATCATTTTCTATTTCCTTGAGTAGCGACTCATAGTTTTCAGCATACAAGTCTTTCACTTCTTTGGTCAACTTTATTCCTAGGTATTTGATTGATTTTGCTGAAACAGTAAATGGGAGTGATTTCTGGATGTCTTCTTCTTCAGATTTAGTGTTTGCATAAAGAAATGCCACTGATTTTTGTACATTGATTTTGTAGCCTGATACCTTGCTATATTGCCTAATAACTTCCAGTAATTTTCTACAGGATTCTTTAGGTCTTTCTATGTATACTATCATATCATCTGCAAATAGTGAGAGCTTGACTTCTTCCCTTCCAATGTATTCCTTCTATTTCTTTCTCTTGCCTGATTGCTATGGCAAGAACTTCCAATACTATGTTGAAGAGTAACGGTGACATGGCACAGCCCTGTCTAGTCCCCTATCTGAGGGGGAATGATTTCAGCTTCTGTCCATTGAGTATGATGTTGGCTGTAGGTTTGCTATATATAGACTCCACTATCTTGAGGAATTTCCCATCTATTCCCATTTTTTGTAGAGTTTTGAGCATGAATGGGTGTCGGATTTTGTCAACGGCTTTCTCTGCATCTATTGAGATAATCATGTGGTTTTTGGCTTTGCTTTTATTGATGTGGTGAATGACATTGATTGACTTACGGATGTTGAACCAGCCTTGCATTCCTGGGATGAATCCCACTTGGTCATGATGAACAATCTTTTTGATGTGTTGCTGTATCCGGTTGGCCAAGATGTTGTTTAATATTTTGGCATCAGTGTTCATCAGAGATATTGGTCTGTAGTTTTCCTTTTTTGTTCTATCCCTATCAGCTTTTGGCATCAGGGTGATGTTGGCTTCATAGAAGGTGTAAGGGAGTATTCCTGTTTCTTCAATCTTATGGAAAAGCTTAAGAAGTATGGGTATTAACTGTTTCCTGAAAGTTCTGTAGAATTCATATGTGACGCCATCTGGTCCAGGACTTTTGTTGTTGGGAGATTCTTAATAACCGTTTCAATTTCTTTGTCTGTGATTGGTGCATTTAGATTTTGTAGTTCATCTTGGTTCAGTTTTGGAAGGGCATATGTTTCTAGGAATTGTTCCATTTCTTCCAGATTCTCTAGCTTGGTGGCATATAGTTCTTTATAGAAGTTTCACAGGATTCTCTGGATTTCTGTGGTGTCAGCTGTGATATCTCCTCCACCGTTTACAATTGTATGAATTTGAGTCTTGTCTCTTTTTTGTTTGCTGAGTCTGGCTAGGGGTGTGTCAATTTTGTTTAATCTTTCAAAGAATCAACATTTGGCTTCATTGATCTTTTGTATGGTTCTATTATTTTCAATGTTGTTTATTTCTGCTCTAACTTTAGTGATTTCTGTCCTTCTGGTTGCTTTAGGGTTCCTTTGTTCCTCTTCCTCTAAGTCCTTGAGGTGTGCAGTAAGGTCATTCATTTGGGCTTCTTCTTGGTGTTTAATATGTGATTGTATGGCTATAAGTTTCCCTCTCAGTACTGCTTTAGCTGTGTCCCAAATGTTATGATAGGTTGTGTCTTCATTTTCATTAGTTTCCAGGAACATTTGAATTTCCTGCTTGAGTGAGTCTCTGACCCAGTGGTTCTTAAGGAGCATGTTGTTTAGTTTCCAAATTCTGTGTCTTTTAATAATTTTCTGTTTGTTGTTAAATGTTAGTGTTACTCCACTGTGGTCTGAGAAGATACTTGGGATGATTTCAATGCTCTTGAATTTATTGATGCTGTCTTTGTGGCCTAACATGTGGTCTATCCTTGAGTATGTGTTATGTGGATTTGAAAAGAAGGTGTATTCCAGTTTTTTAGGGTGGAGGAGTCTGAAAATGTCAAAGAGGTCTAGTCTGTTGATCTCTTCATTCAATTCTCTTGTATCTTTATTGGTTCTCTGCTTTGTTGATCTGTCTAAGTGTGAGAGTGGGGTATTGAAGTCTCCCACTATTATTGTATTACTATTGATGTATTTTTGAAATTCTTTCAGTAGGTGCTTAATGTATTTAGATGGCCCCTCCTTGGGTACATAGATGTTAACAATTGTTAAGTCTTCTTGGCTGATTGATCCTCTAATCATTATGTAATGTCCTTACCTATCTTTTATTACTTTATTTAATTTAAAATCTATCATGTCTGAGATGAGAATGGCTGTTCCTGCCCTTTTTTGTGGTCCGTTAGCCTGTATGATAGTTTTCCATCCTTTCACTTTAAGTCTGTGTTTATCTTGTTGTTATAGATGGGATTCTTGCAAGCAGCATATGGTTGGGTTATGTTTTCTGATCCATCCTCCCACCCTGTGCCTTTTGATGGGTGAGTTTAAGCCATTGACATTTATTGATATTATGGATATAATGTATTGTAGTGCCATTGTTCAAAAAAAAATTGTTTGCTCTGATATATTGCAAGTATTATAGTGATGTTCTTGTTTATAAGAGGTCTTTTAGAACCTTTTTCAGGGCCGGCTTGTTGATGGTTGCCTCCTTTAACTGTTGTTTATCTAAGAAGGTTTTGATCCCTCCATTTAGTTTAAATTAAAGTCTATCAGGATATATTATCCCTTTTTCATTCAGGGCTCGATAGATTTCTTGCCACTCCCTTCTGGATTTAGAGTTTGAGTGGAGAAGTCTGTAGATAATCTTATTTGTTTTCCCTTGTATGTGACTTTTTGTTTCTCTCTTGCAGCCTTTAGGATCCTTTCTTTATCCTTACTTCTTCTCATTGTGACTATGATGTGTCTTGGTGTCTTCAGGTCTGGCTTGATTTGGTTTGGTACTCTCTGGGCCTCTTGAATCTTGATGTCCTTTCTGTTATTCAGGTCTGGGAAATTTTCTTCTATTTTCCTCTAGAATGTTTGCTTCCCCTTCCTCTCTTTCTTCCTCTGGCAGGCCAATTATACGAGTGTTACTTCTTTTGAGATCATCCCATATGTCTCTGTTGTTGTTTTCAGTGTCTCTCAATCTCTTTTTAAGCTCTTTCACATCTTTCTTAGTTTTCTCTAACTCATCCTCTGTCTGACTAATTCTGTTTTCTGCTTCTGTTAGTCTGCTTTCCCTTGCCTCAGCTTCTTTCTTCATTACAGCTATTTCAGCTTTCAGTTCTCTACTTGCCTCAAGATAATCAGTATTTTCCTTGGGGGGTCTCAACTGTTGTTTCCCTAATACTGCCATTCCTTTCCACCAATGTTGTTTTCATTTCTGTGATTAATAAGCTTATTACTGCTTGCATACTTTTCTTATCTATGGTTACTTCTGGCTGATTTGTAGTTTCTTCTGGGCTCTTGTCTTCATTCATTGGAGTAGCAGTTTTATTTGTTTTTTATCTACCCATTTTTTTGATTTATGTATTTCTTTTTTTTATGCTCTGTTGTTCCTCAGTTGTTGTGTCTTGAGTACAAGTAACCCTGTACTAAATACCTTTATGACAATTACACTCACCAACCTCAGGAATTACAGTAGCAACTGAAGCAAGTATTGAAGTAGTTTAATCGTTACCAGTTAGCTAAATAATTTCTCCAATCCATGAAAAAATAGTAACCAAATCCCAGTGAAGAAAGATAAAAGAAAGAAAGGATAGCAAGAATAAATAATTATGCAAATCTACTATCCACTATATATTCTAGGGGTAACAAGAGGGGAAAGGGAACTAGAGTAGAGATACACACATAGAGAGTCCACTCTGAGTCAGATTTCTTCCCCAAAATAATTCACAAATTCAGACAGGCAAAGAAGGAAGAAGTGTATGACAAGATTAAAAAAAAAAGAGAGAAAGAGAGAGGGAGGGAGAGACAAGAGAGAGAAAATGGAAAAGATAAGAAAAAGATCTGTAATTAAAGAGTAGTGAAAGGAAATTCCCAAATGTGTATCAGTGAATTCAAAAAAGCACACTGTTTGTTGGTGTGGGGGCTGGGGGCTATGGAAGCTGTAGGATTAAGGAAGAAGGGATGACAAGAATGCAAAAAAGAAAAAAAAGAGAGAAAAAAAGAAAAAGATAAGAAAAAGAACAGTCATAAAAGGGCAGTGAAAGGAAAGGTTTTTTTTTAATGTATTTATTTTTAATTATTTAATTAACTATGCGGGGTGAGTTGGGGGGTTGGCTACTTAGAAAGAAAAAAGGCCAGAGGTTTCAGAAGGGTATAGACTTAGAATTAATGATACTCCCTGGTGGGACAGGAATTTGGTAAAGAAAAGGACTGGTTATGGGGGGGGGCAGGAAGGAGGTTTGCTTGAAAATTAAAAGGAAGAAAAAAAATTTTTTTCCTTTTTTTTTTTCCCCTTTTTTCCCTACTCTAATTCTTAACCCAAATTAAGTTATAGTCACCTCCTTGGTGTCGCCGCTAGGACCCCTTATTGGCTGGCCTGCTAAAGGCAGAAAATCCGACCGTTTCCAGGAGATGTGGTCAGAGCTCAGCCACTAGCAGCTTCTCAGTCTGCCATCTACCGGGAAACCCCCCCCCCCGAAGCTTTTTTAAATGATTTCTCAAAGATGAAAACTAGCTCCAAGTCCTTTTGATCCAATGAGAGCTGTACTCAAGTATGTCCTTGGATCCGCCCTCAGGGTCCCGGTGGTCCCCGGAGACTCCCAAGACAAAGCCCCTGAGCTACAGTGCTCCCTCCCGGTCCTCTGCCGGCCGCCCAGCAGCGCTCTGCAACTGGCGGAGGAGCCGCCTTCCCGGGCCGAGGACAATGCCCAGCACACCCGCCTTCCCCACCGCAGCCTGGGAAGTCTGGAGCAGCCCGCCCGCTAGTCCGCGCCACCTCTACTCTAATTCTTGACCCAAATTAAGTTATAGTCACCTCCTTGGTGTCACCGCTAGGACCCCTTATTGCCTGGCCTGCTAAAGGCAGAAAATCCTACCGTTTCCAGAAAATGTGTTCAGAGCTCAAGCCACTAGCAGCTTCTCAGTCTGCCATCTTCCGGCACCCCCCTGCTAGTGGATTCTATTGCATGTGTCCATGTCATGAGCCTAAAGTTTTCACATACCTTCACAGAATTCCTTTTTATATATGAGTTACAAAAATAAGTATGCAAGTCAGATATACATGTGGATATGGGAGGGATGCTTAATTATGTGAGTTTTGATTATTTAAAGTAAAACTGTATATACTTAAGCTGGTTACATGATAATTTGATATACATAGAAAAACAGTTACTGTGGTTAGCCTACTAGCGTGTCTTGCATGTGAGCATGTGTGTGTGTGTGAGTGTGTGTGTGAGTGTGTGTGTGTGTGTGTGAGAGAGAGAGAGAGAGAAAGAGAGATGAAGCTAAGATGAGTGTAATATCCTTGGAAATTTTTCATATTTGGGAGCCAGGCGATAGCTAACAAGGCAGAGCATACGAGATCTGGATTCAAGTCACATGAGGTTTGAGTCTCATGTAACTTGAACCACATGGGAGCACCATTCAAAATGAAATCTTTACAAATGATGTAGTACTGTGGAGTCTCTCTCTCTCTCTCTCTTTCTCTCTCTCTCTCTCTTCCTAATTCTCTATCTGATAAAAGAAACAAAATTTTCATAAACTGTGTCACAGAGGTGTAAAGCTTCATTGAAGAAATAAAAACAAAAATGCCAATATTGAATGAATACTACTATACTCAGTATTATTAACTATAGTGATCATTCTATACAATAGATCTCTAAATCTGTTCACCCTTCATTTCATAACAACTTTGTTCCCTCTGACTAATATTACCCCATTTCTCATATCTTCTCAACAGCAGTAAATACCATTCTAGATTTAGGTTCTACTTACAGTCCTTTTTCTAGCCATGACATTATCACCCCAGACAATAACTTGGATCCACCTGCATTTCAAATGTCAGGCTCAGAAAAACAAAAACAAGCAAACAAAACAAACAACAACAACAAAAAAAACTAGTATAGTGATGGGCCCTTTGGAATATAACTAAAATAGCCCTTCTAACTATTGACAAAACAGAGACCCCCAACTCTTCATCTGCACTATTCCAGCCTTTAGGTTTATGATTAGTCCACATTTTTTTGGCTTTATATGCTAACTCTTTTTTCAGCCACCAGATTTCAGATGCTAATATGATACCAACCGGACTTCCCTGGGCAGACGACTCCACCAATGTGTCCTGGACCCACTTCCCTAGAGCCCCGTCCCAATAGGGAAAAAGAGAGACAGGCTGGGAGTATGTTTTGACTTGTGCTGATTCATTATTGTAGCAATTTTATTTGTTCTTGATTTAACCATTTTTATTGATCTGGTTTGTATTTTTCTGTTCTGTCATTCTTCAGCTATTGTGTTTTGAGTACAAGCCACGCTAAAGTCTTTTCATAAATACAGTGACAAACCTCAGAAAGTACAACAATAGCAACTGAAGCAAAGATTTATGCAGTTCAACCAATACCAGTTAGCCGAACAACACCGCCAGTCCAAGAAAAAAAAAAGAAAGAAAGAAAAGAAAAGAAAAGAAAAGAAAAGAAAAGAAAAGAAAAGAAAAGAAAAGAAAAAGAAGAGATGCCGGCCAGACTTCTCTGGACTGAAGACCCCACCAATGTGTCCTGGAGCTTCACTTCCCCAGAGACTCACCCTACTAGGGAAAGAGAGAATCAGACTGGGAGTATGGACCAACCAGTCAACGTCCATGTTCAGCAGGGAAGCAATCACAGAAGCCAGACCTTCCACCTTCTGCAACCTACAACGACCCTGGGTCCATGCTCCCAGAGGGATAGAGAATGGGAAAGCTATCAGGGGAGGGGATGGGATATGGAGATTGGGTGGTGGGAATTGTGTGGAGTTGTACCCCTTCTACCCTATGGTTTTGTTAATTTATCCTTTCTTAAATAAAAAATAAATTAAAAAAAAAGAAAAAGAAGAGAAAGGGGAAAAGACAGTGCAAGAATAGACAATTATGCAAATCTGCTGTCCACTATAAATTCTGGAGATAGCAAGTAGAGAAAGGAAAGGAGAGAAAGGGAGAAAGAGAAAGAGAGAGGGAGGGAGAGACACTACTCCGAGTAAGATTTCTTCCACAAAATAATTCACAAATGAGTGTCAGTGAATTTAGAAAGTAAAAGAAGGAAGAAGAAAGAAAGAAGAAAAGCAGTGAAAGGAGAGATTTTTTTTTAATTAGCTAGAAGTAGAGAAAAGGAGGGTGGATGGAAGAGGGAGAGAGAAACAAGTTCCTCCCACAATGGATAGCACACCCAGTCACCCTCTCCTGAGAATCCCAGGTCGAAGGCTGCTTCTTTTAGGAGCTCACACCAGATATTGTCTTCAAGTTGCCATCTTGGCTCCACCTCCGGATCGACCTGTCAATGCCAATGTTCAGCAGTGAAGCAATTACAAAACCCAGACCTTCCACCTTCTGCACTCCATAAGACCCTTCGTTCATACTCTCAGAGGGATAAAGAATAAGAAAGCTATCGGGGGTGGGGGGATGGGATATGGAGTTCTGGATAAAGAATAAGAAAGCTATGGGGGGATGGGATATGGAGTTCTGGTGGTGGGAACTGTGTGGAGTTGTACCCCTCTTATCCTATGGTTTTTGTCTGTTTCCTTTTTATAATTTTTTTTAAGCCAGGTACCTAAAGGTAAATGGTTGAAATTCCAACTCTTGTTTTTCACATGATATTCTATATATCATCCTCTGTTAAATTAGGAGGTGATGCTTAGTAGATTGTTGGGATCTGAGAATTAACTATCACCTATTATTATGAATTAAGATATGTTAAGATTCTGCCTGCTAATGATGAAAGTATTGGTACTATACCCAATGTCTTTGTCATTATAATCAAGTTCCTGGTGGTTCATACACTATATAAAAATCCAAAGAGACTCTTCTGCTTATGAGAAAAATAAGAGAGTTGTCAGATAATGTATGAAGAAGTGACTCTGGGACTTCAAGACCTAATGATTGGTGCAGAGATTATAAAATAGTTTCATGTGACTTAACCATAACATGGAGTCTTCAGAGAGCAACAGGATCATTGTCACCACTGTCCCAGTGGAAGAAACTAAATGACTTGAGAACTCTCTAGCTCTCAGAGAAAAATGAAAGAGGAAAGGAAGTAAATGGTGTTTATTTGCCTGAGCCACTAGTCCAGCCTAGTCATTGTGAATTCTCTATGGAATTATTTCTGTGAAGCTGCACACATATATTTGCTTTGTGGAATGCCAAGAATACTAGAATGATACGCTCCCGTAGAAGAGAAGGCAATAATTCAACATAAATCTCTATTGACTATACTTGTTTTACTATCTTGCCCATTTACTAATTTGTTTATGTATTTATACTGTTTAAATAAGTTATATAAGTTTTGTAGATCTAATAATAGCAGTCATAGCAGACTAGGTTATACTCCCGTAACAAAATCCCCTAAATTTCAGTGGTTTTTATATCTAATGTGTTTTTCTTTCTTTCTTTCTTTCTTTCTTTCTTTCTTTCTTTCTTTCTTTCTTTCTTTCTTTCTTTCTTTCTTTCTTTCTTATTTTTACCAGAGCACTAATCAGCTCTGGCTTAGGGTGGTGCTGAGGAACTGAATCTAGGACTTTGGAGTCTCTGGCATGAGAGTCTCTTTGCATAGCCATTATGCTATCTATCCCTGCCCTGTCACAGACTTTTAAATTAGCAGTAAAGCATGTTCAGTCTTTTAGCCTTTTGCAGCTATCTTTACAATAAGAGTTAAATAATAGTCTTTCGGTGACGTGTTGGAATAAGAAATTCTTTTAAGCTATTTTCAGTTTCCCAAACTAAATGCATCAGGTATCTTTGCTACCATCAGTGTCAACAAAAATAAATTCACTTTATTTTTAGTTTTAAAAAAGTTGAAGTCTTATTGCTAGTTCAAATATTTCCAACTCAGTGTAGATTTGCTTAAAAATGGTTTCATTCAACATATTGACTGGTTCTCTTTAAGGAGAATGAAAAGACTTAGAGAATGATTTACTTTTAGTAAGAGTGATGGGTTTGGGTGGGGTTACCACCACAGTATGTTACAAGATGAAGTTGTGCTGTGTAATAATTAATTTATCAGAGCAGGGCCCAAGTTACAACTCATGCACATAGTTAAAGGAGTATAAAATAATATCTATGAAATCTGCATGCAAAAAGGATTAGTGTCAAGTACTGCTTAACTCTAGGAGGTCCAAGAGTGTATGTCAAGAAGTGCACAAAAAGAAAAATTGTTTGCATTTATACATATATGTGCTTTTCTCTGAGGAAGTTCCATACCTTCACCAAATTCTCAAAAGGATCATGATCCATAAAACATCAAGAATCTGTTTGAGTAAGAAAGGTCACTTCTCTCTAAAAACTTAGATAGAGCTGCAGTTTCATACCACTGAAAGAATTTAAATAAAACACATGTTTCTTGAAAGTCAGATAGAAATCACAGAATTTAAATTGTGATGTACTTAGGTAGACTAAATAGTCCTTCACTAAGATGAGAATGGTTTATTCAATAAAATTTATATAGGTTGAAAAATTATGAGAAGAATATATTTCAAATAACCACAACACCATCAGGCAACTCAGTTTTGAGAAAGGGGACCAAAATATTAACTGGAAGAAAGAGAGTCTCTTCAAAAAGTGGTACTCGGAAAATTGGGTTAAAACATGCAAACAAATGAAACTGGACAACCACATATCACATTTCACAGTAGTCAACTCCAAGTGGATCAAAGATATGAACATTATAAACAAGTAAATTATATTTCTCAGGTAGCACCATATTGTATATTGAAATTTATAGGTCATAAAGTCATGGCCCTCCTGCCACACACAGTTGTTCATAATTTTTTTTTCCTCTCAGACCACAGAATCAGGTCAACACATTCCTTGCATCTCATTTCCCTTCTTCTATGTGTATGTCATTCTTTCAAAAAGTTTTATTAGTGATTTAGTATTGATTTATAAGACTGTAAAGTAATAGAGGCATAATTCCATACAGTTCCCACCAGCAGAGTGCTGCGCCCCATTCAAAACTTCCCTATTGTTCACCCCTTTGGGAATATGGATGTAAATTCTGTTTGGGGTATAGAAGGTAAGAGTTCTGACTTCTGTAATTGGCTCTCTACTGCTCTATGCCATTCCTCTACATCATGCTTTTCCCTTAATCTGGGATAGTCTGAAAAACTTTCATCACTTTTCTTAATAACAGACTCTTTTCATCATATGGCATAGGTCATATTGTATACAGATATAGTCTAATTTCTGCATGATATTGATAGAAGATAAAATTGTGTGAGCTTGATTTAATAATTAATGTTTCAACCCTCATGGGGAGGTTTCAATGGGCAGTGGTGGAGAAATATTATCAATTGGTGATGGGCATAGTGTGACAACTTACTTTAGAGGAAGTGTGGAAAGAGCACTCATAACTTAATCAGCGATGCAAAAACACTGTTACCTTAATAAAAATTCCATTACTTTCTTATCTCTGGTGTTATTTCTCATTTTCCTTTAGAATTTTAGACATGTAGGGCATTGTAAAGCAGAAATAACACAAGACTTAGAATCAAGAGATCTGGGAAAGGGTGGTGGCGCACCTTATTGAGTATACATGTTGCAATGCACAAGGATTCAGGTGCAAATCTCTGGTCCCTTGTAGGGAAAAGCTTCACCAGCAGTGAAGCAGTATTGCAGGTATTTCACTTTCTCTCTCTCTCTTTATCTCCTCCTTCTCTCGATTTATTTCCATCCCAGTCAAATAAATAATTAAATAGTTTTTAAAAGAATCAAGAGACTTAGGTTCTTTGTGAACAAGTCTCTTCTCTGAATCTGTGCCCCATGTATAGCATAAGAAAATAACTTCATTAATACTCTAATACTATATAAATAATTCCTGTTAAAACCAAAGAAAATAAAATATGAGTAATAGTGAATAAGTCTAGTTCTTGGGATGATGACTAGAAAATGTTCAGGAACTAATTACTTACTATTAAAAATAAATTACAGCAAGCGAATTCAACCAAAAGTCAAAATATTTCACCTTAGGCTTGTTTCCTAGTATTTTCATGTGAGTCTACAGACAAAACAGTTGAAGAATCTATTTTCAGTATTGTCATAAATTTTTGAGAAGAGTTTTGAATAGCTAAATACAGAACTAAAGGCAAAAGTCTTCTTGGCTCACACCCCATTTGCTGTGCATAGTAATAGCCTTAAGTGAAAGAAATGTTTCTCATATCACATTAGGCATGGGGGCGGGGTGGAGCTTGAGATCACAGTTACCCAAAATGACATATTGAAAATAATGTTGAAGTTCCCTAAAACCTTTGTCTTTAATACTTTGAAATTAAGGCAACCTTAAAAGTTCTGATTAGTATGTGATATTAGCATTTGCATGGTCCAATCTAGCACATGAGTACATTGTGCCATGTTTTAAAACATACATTTATGATTCCAAATATTGTCAAATTAATTGTTACATTGAAAATATACTATTCTCAGCACTTTTACGAGGTGAGTAGATACTACTTCCTCTCCCACACCATGTCGTATCTTTGACCTCTAGCTCCCTCCCTCATTTTACCCACTAGTACCCTTCCTTGCTTCCTTTGCATGCTATCATCACCGTCTGAGACTCTGGTCTCTGGTTCAACAAGCTTCTCCTTGCCTACTCAACTCAATCTTATCAATGGCCTCACTAAGTAGAACTGTAGTCTTGTCTACCACCTTATATCCATTATTAATCTCATTAACTCCAATATATCTAAACCTTCTCTATTTAAGCAACCAACATTGGATTCTATTGTCAAGAACTGTTCTGTGGCAAAGCCTGAAAATATGAAATGTCCCTTTCTAATCCACAGCCTTTCATATTGTGATTTGGCTCTGTCAGTTGCCTTGATGTGAATTTCTAAAGGTTCATGAAGTTAGCCCAACTGAGATTCAAGATAAAGTGAGGTCTACTTTGGATCCATTTAATCTCTTCAGCAGCTCTGTTCCGAGACATCAATCACAGGCCACCACAGCAAGCAACTGAGGGGCTTTTCTCAATGAAAGATAAAACTCTCTGCATAGAACAGGAAATTGATAACCACTAAGGCCAAGTGTTGACAAATGTATTGAGTGTTTTGTGTTGCTATGTTCTTTTAAGTCTACTGGGTTAAACACTTAAGTAACTTCACAATCTTTACAAACTTAAGTTGAAGCAAAGGAACTGGTACCAATTTTCAAGTGTAAACTCCCCTTTTGAGGGTAGATTGTTTTGTTTTGGGTTTTTGGTTTTGATTTTAGTGAAATTATTTTCTTCCTTACTTGAAATATATCATTGTTTGGAACTGAAAATTGAAGTCATTTTCCAGTGTGATAAATGGTTTTCAAAACAGCAAAATTCATCAAAGCTATCACAAAGAAATCAGTCTACAAACTTAATCCTGACTTTCTCTCTCCTCTCTGGAGCCATCAGACATATTATAAAGTTGGATACAAAGCCAGGAAAGGATATCACATAGAGTATAGCTTTGTACTATTCAACAGAGTTTGTAGAAGGGAGCATGAAGATAACAGAAAAAGATAGTGATATCCAGAAATGTCAATTGTCAATAGTTAATGACAGACTCAGAACCTACTTAAAGTATACATATGCCATATGCACTACTACTTTCCTTTAGTTTTCTCTACACCAACTGCTCCAAAACCTTTCTTTCTTCATGCCCAACCACTCTTTGTATCTGAGCATGCCAGACACAAATTTCCATTTGTCTGATGAACATCTCTGTTGGTCTATATCCCAGATACGCCATTTCCAATATGCCCCAAAGCAAATTTGGATTCTTTCCCGTCAGCTTTATTTCTTTCTCTCTCATGAGTTCTCTATCCTATGCAATAACTTAATCTTAAAATCTACAATTCTCTGAATCATCTGTGTCTTCCTTCTCTTTCATCCTAAAATGTTATGAATGACTAATCAAATGAATCTCCTGTAATCTTTTAAACAGTATTTATTACTCCCATTACAGTCTTCCCCTTTTATCTACAACTCTTTTTCCCCCAAGATCATTATTTATTTATGAGAAAGAGAAAAAGGAGAGAGGATCAGAACATCCATTTGGCACATGCATTGGTGGCACTTTACTTTGAATAAAATCAAAGCTTCCTTACTTTTAACTTTTTCCCACTCTGTGCCTTCCTTTACTTCAATGGCTAAGAATGGATACACCATAAATAGGAAAACAAAATGTGTTACCTAGGATTAATCCAAATTATGATTTTTATGCAGTAAGCGGGATTATCAGGATCTCAATACTAGAAATCTGACACAAAATTTATGTAAACTATCTATTTCTTTTCTTATTATTATCTTTTTTTTTTTTGTAGAGACAGTGCTTCATACTTGTGTGATTTCACCATTCAAGGCTACTTCATAATTCAGATACAGAAATAGAGAGTTTGGGGCTAAGCTAAGCAGTGAGTTACCAGGTTAGGTGCACACATTACAGTGCACAAGGACCTGGGTTTAAGCCCCTGGACCCCACATGCAGGGGGAAGCTTCACAAGTGGTGAATTAGGGCTGTAGGTATCTCTCTAGCTCTCTCCCTTTCTATGCCCCTCTTCCCTATCAATTTTTCTGTCTCCATCAATAATAAATAAATAAACAAACAAATAAAATACTTTTAAAAAGAGAGTTATATATAAAGAGAAATAGAGAGACAGTACAGCATTGGCATTTTCTCCCATGCTATAGCACCTCCCACATGGTGCCAGACATATGTTAAATGCATGGCAATGTAAGTATGTATCTGGTGAACAATCTCTAAATATGCAATGAATTAATTAAAATAAGATATTTCCAAAATTTATTTTATATTTCTGATTCAAAATGAAAAACTCTAATGTTTCATATCCATTTGACATTTACAGTATTTCAAACAACATGGATTGGATATTGGATAACAAAATTTATGACCAAAATTAGTCTATGGGGTTAAATCTCACTGGTCATATAGCAAGGACCAAAATCCCAGAAGAGAAAGATAATTTGCAGGTGTTCTCCCTAGGCCAAAACAGACACTTTATATGAAAAAAGTCTGACAAATTTCACTTAGGAAAAAATAGTCACAATGGAATACTAACCTCTCCAATCATAAGAAACAAAATTGTTACAGCATAGGATAGTATACAATTCATGTCCCTTTGTATATAATTTTCCAGAATTATCCTATAACATAATGCCAATATAAAAGTGTTAATTCTATAATCTGGAAATGTCATGATCTTTGCAGAAAAATATTTTGGCTATACCATTCACGATTCTATCAACACATAAGTTCACACGCTAGTTTACTAACTAATGACAGAAATACAATATGTATTTTATTACTTCATTCCTTTGCTAAGATTGTTCCCTCTGTTTAAGTACTCTTCCAGTCATAACACATGGAAATCACATTCATTCGTTAAGGTTCATCTTCCATAACACTCATTCCCCATCTAAAAGGAGTAAAACTAATTCTTTCTTTATGTGCCATTGACACTTAGTTTACACCAGTTGTTTGACACTTTGTGCACTTTGCAGTGAACTCTCTGAGGGAGACAGAAAGTACTCTTATGAGGTAAAGTCACTTTTTCTTTCATTGTATCAGTTATCTTTCCATTGCCTTGGAAAACAAGTATAACCTACTCAGACACTGTTATTGTACTATAGCAAGACTACAATATTCAAAAACTAAATCAAGGGATAAAGGCTTTGTAAGCAGTGGGCAAAAATATAAGGTGCAATTATTATCAGGAAAGAGAAAGGGTGTGTGTCTAGTGTGTATGTCAACTCTGGCTTTGATGGTCCTCAGGGTCAGTCTGGGACCTCACACTACACAATTTCTTTAACTACAATCATCACCAGTAGTTCTCTAAACCTATGACCAATATTTTAGAGAATTAAACATCAGAAATGAACAAAAGTCTCTGATATTACCCTGGTATATCCAAAACAATGATAAATTTCCTGTTTAGCTTTCAAATAACAAATCTCCCCTTTCTTTAAGTAAGTAGCTGGAAAGGAGTAAGAAAGAAAAAAAAAAGAAAAGAAAAAGGATGAAAATACAAGTAAAGAATAAAAACTGATTAAGAAGTAAGGCGCATAGGGGAAAAGCTAGGACAAGAGAAAATAATCGAGAAAGAAGGAAATTAACAGAAAAGTAGATCAAGAGTATGAGAAAAGAATAAAATAAAAATATTAATGAGATATTTGCTCTGTGCAAGTTAAGCAATGCACTTCTTTAACTAGATAAAGAAATAAAAAAAAGGTTGAAGGAGACTAAAAAGTAGGAAAAGGTCACACTGAGTAGCAATTCCTCTGGGTTCATTTAGCTGCACGTTCCCCCAGATGTACTGTTCAGACATATCTCTTAGACAGGCATGTTTGGTGATGCCATATATTTATACCCCCCCATGAGATTTCATAAAGTTTACTTAAAGAGTGGGATCTTAAAATGCAGTAGGGAGGATTTATTAGCAATGTTGTAAATAAAACAGGTTTCCTTTTGCTTGAGAAATCTCAGCAGATTAGTCTATTTTGTCATCAGGCAGGAGTTTCTGAAGGATGT
Source organism: Erinaceus europaeus (assembly GCF_950295315.1). Classification (NCBI taxonomy): domain Eukaryota; kingdom Metazoa; phylum Chordata; class Mammalia; order Eulipotyphla; family Erinaceidae; genus Erinaceus; species Erinaceus europaeus. The sequence continues at coordinate 42,396,670 of NC_080171.1, read as the reverse complement.
CTCTGGAGAGCACTTTTAGAATGGGATCAGCCATCCATCTTTCCCTGTCTGCCCTTAACTTAGACACAACCCCAATTTGGGTTAGGAAGAAGCTGAACCTCTAAAGATATATGGTTTTGTTGATAAGGCCCAAGAGGAAAAAATAAATACATTTTTCAAGCTAAATAGCATATTTTCTATCTGAGAAGTTAGCATCTCTCACGTGTTCTCCATGAGGAAAGGGTTTGCACTCAGTGAGTGGTGAACTTAGCCCTGTCTCATCCATTCACACTGTGGGCTCGGTTTCGTCAGGCCACACCTGGGCATGGCATGCTTGAAACTCATTCAGCTAATGATCCTCTACTGGACAGATTTGCCTTATGCACATTGTACTTTCACAGATGGAATTTGTGTTTCTCTCTAAGATGACTTTCATCCACTATAGAGTCTCATTACTTGAAAGAGAAATGAAAGATTTTGGAGCTAAGGAGTGTGGGAGAGAAAGGAGGACAAAAGAGCTAAAGGTGTAAATTTACATAATTATAAAATACCATTTATGGTCTTGCTTAGGGCATTGGCCCATTAAGTATATCTGGGTTCCAGAAAGGGGAATAATAGTAGTTAACAGTCATTGAGCACTCATTACATAGCAATTAGTTAATTCAGTGTTTTCACTGTATATTTCCACTTAATCCTCACAAAAAGTCATGGGTATTACTATAAGCCCCTCTTTACAGATGAAACTCAAGACTAAGGGAGGTTAAGAAACTTGCTCAAGCTTATTAAGCCCATGAGAGCAAAGTCACTACTTAAACCCCCATCTTCCTAATCAGTACAAAAAAAATGCCTTTGTAGAAACCACTGGAATCACAAGTTATTTCAAAGGACATTACATGGGGTCTGGAAGATAGCTCAACAAGTAGAAGCACACTTTAATGGATACAAGGACCTAGATTTGAGTCTCCAGCCAGTACACTGGAACACTATACAAAGGACAAGTTTCACATGTAATGAAGCAATGCAGTGGTGTTTTACACTCAGAATTTCACTTTTTATCTGAACAAGGAATAAAATGCCTGCTGGTAACAGTGGGATTGTACATATATGAAATTCCATTGAAGCTTTGGCATCAGGGGAAGAAAGGGGAAAAATAAAAGATTAAAACTCATTAAATTGCTTTTAGAACTTATTAAAATAAAGTCTCCTTTCCTGTGCCAGAGAAATGAAACTCCCATAAGATACTCAAAAATCCTGGGGTGTGTTGTGGTAAGCCTTTACTTGTATATCTTTACATTCTTAAAGACATTCTAATGGGTATTTCATTTTATTTTCCCAATAAATATTAATATATTAGATGTCTGGACTTATTTGATATAGAAGACAACTGAGATTTACCTGGCGGTATCTTAGCAGCCAGATACCACAATTGTTGCTAGCACTAGAGAGAACTTTGACAATAAATATTGGGGTAACTAATGATTAAAGAGTACTGAGGAAATGATCTCAATCAGCAAAGACAGGGATGACACAACACAGTCAACTACAAATCAGGAATCAAAGTACATATTTACTGAAATGAATCCCCAGGCTTTTGGTGAAGGATAATGGGTTGATGGTTACTCCCTGTATGCATCCTTCTTCCCACATTACAGAAATCACCTCATAGTGCATCTATTACTCTTTTGCAAATCCATCTTCCCTATGAAGTATAATGTTTTTGAAGGTGGGAAATGTGGTTTACTTAGTATCATATTCCCTTATACTAAATAATTATTGGAAATTAAATAATGAATTAGGCATGAGCAGAGGAGATAGCATGCTGGTTATTCAAAAAGATTTTCATGCCCGAGGATCCAAAGTCCCAAGTTTAATCCACCAATAGTCAGGGCAGATCAGTGTCCTGGTAAAAGAAAATAATACTCCGGCCATGTGGTGGCACACCTGGTACAGCCTATGTGTTATGATATGAAAAACCCCAGTTCAAACTTCCAGTCCCTACCTGCACGGGGGAAATTTCAGTAGTGGTGAAGCAGTGCTGCAGGCCCCCTCTCTCATTTTTTCTCTCTCTTCCTTCTCTATTTCCTCTTCCCTCTTGCTTCCTCTCTGTCTCTAATATATAAATGAAAATAATAAATAAAATATATAAATATTTATTAAGAATATATTAATAAATAACAGACTCAATCTATGGTTGGTGGACATGAATTTTTTCTTTTGCTTTAAAAAATTATTATCTTTATTTATTGGATAGAGACAGCCAGAATTCAAAAGAGAAGGGGGTGACAGAGAGGGAGAGAGACACCTGCAACACTGCTTCACCACTCACAAAGCTTTCCCTCTGCAGGTGGTGGCCAGGGGCTCAAACCTGAGTCCTTGTGCATTGTAACATGTGTGCTCAACCAGGTGCACCACCACCCTGCCCAACATAATTTTTTCTTAGGTAAAACTCAAAAGTTAGAATTTTGAAAGAGTGAAACCCCTTCAGGTCAGATTCTGCTTGAAGGGAGCTTTATGCCACAAAATTATTATAGGCCTAGAAGGCCGAGGCCTAAATAAGACAAGGCTATGGACAAATAAGAGCCTTAACTTGAATTGAAAGTACAAAGCTCAAATTAGTGCTGAGTCCCTACATCCAGCAAACCTGGTCTTCTGATACATCATTGCTATGCTAAAAGTGAATAAGACAAGATCTGAGAAAGAAATTTAAACAGATAGGAATAATAGGATTCTAAAAGTTTCGAAATTTGTTTGTGCATGCAGTGAAACTGGATCTGACTCCTTTCATTATATTGAACTAAAAAATAAATGTTTGTGTCTATGTATGTGGGTAGGTGGTTGAGGGTGTGTTTGTGCATACTAAAATGTGCACGCACTCTCCCAAGATAAAGTTGAGGAAGGAACGTAGCTCTAGCACATATGACTTACAAAGTGAGATTTCCTGGACTCAAGTCCCATAGTCCCATGGAAGTATCACAGGTGGTGGAGCAATGTCTCTCCCCTATTTCCCTATAAATAATGAAGAAGTTGTCTCAGGGAGGCCACTCAATAATGTGTGAGTCCTCAGTTCCAAAATAAAAAAAAGGAATAAATCAGTAAATTATGGATCTATAACTTTCATTTGACTAATTTACTAAATTCCTCCATTTCTATTCTTTCTATCGACCTATATATATATATATAATATTACTATCTTCTTAAATACAAAAGGTGTAAATTTTAATTGAAAGTTTAAAGCTTGAAACTGTCATCTCAGACTATATATTTTGCACAGCCTTTATTTTCCAAAAAGTAGAAAACTTCAGCTCAACAGAACCAAAAAAATTGCTTCTGTTATATAGGGACTTCAATTTCTAGCAACAGTGCAATGGGAAAAAATTATTTCCCCCTGCCTATTGAACATATTTACTGAGCAAGGCAAGATATCAACCGCTACTGGTAGCTATTTTTTTCAGGGTCAGATACAGCCAGACAACAGGGGGAGGGTCACTGATTAAAGTATCTGTATTTTTTTCTCTCTCACTACCATCTCTTGTCCTGACTATTTTAGTTCATTTTTTAATTGTAAAATATAATTTACTCACTTAATTCTTCTATACCCATGTTCTTGAAACAAATATCTTAAGTAATTCTTTGGCTACACTCCTTACTCAGGAAGAGGAAGCAATGTCAGCTCTAGACAAAGGCTTATACTAAGTGCCCACTTGTAAGTGTGCTAATTTGAGTAAATCAGAAGAAATTTTAATAAAAGAAAAAATATACTACAAAAAGAGTAACACAATTAACATCAGCTATAATAACACTTCTGAGCATAAACATGATACTTAATTTCATTTAGTATTACTGCCTGAGTGTCAAGATAGAGATTTTGGGTCAGACTGGGCAGACAGGATGAATACAAATTCATCTCCCAAATTCTTTTTTTTTTTTTTTTTGCCTCCAGGGTTATTGCTGGGGCTCAGTGCCTGCACCATGTATCCACTGCTCCTGGAGGCCATTTTCTCCCCCTTTTGTTGCCCTTGTTGTGGTTATTATTGTTGATGTCGTTCGTTATTGGATAGGACAGAGAGAAATCGAGAGAGGAGGGGAAGACAGAGAGGGGGAGAGAAAGATAGACACCTGCAGACCTGCTTCACTGTCTGTGAAAAGCGACTCCCCTGTAGGTGGGGAGCTGTTGGGTCCTTGTGCTTTGTGCCATGTGCACTTAACCTATTGTGCTACCACCCGACTCACCTATCTCCCACACTCTTTTTTTTTTATTCCCTTTTGTTGCCCTTGTTGTTTTATTGTTGTAGTTATTATTGTTGTTGTCGTTGTTGGATAGGACAGAGAGAAATGGAGAGAGGAGGGGAAGACAGAGAGGAGGAGAGAAAGATAGACACCTGCAGACCTGCTTCACCGCCTGTGAATCGACTCCCCTGCAGGTGGGGAGCCAGGGTTCGAACAGAGATCCTTATGCCTCGTGCTTTGCGCCACCTGCGCTTAACCCGCTGCGCTACAGCCCAACTCCCTATCTCCCACACTCTTAAGAGTCTGTAACCTCAAGAAAAAGTTGACCACACTGAGTCTCAATGTTATGATTTGTAAGTCTGGAAAATAATTACTACCTGTGTGCATGTGGATTCATCTGAGATAACATTTGACTTGTATCAGACATATCATTAACATATGTGATGTTGTTGATTTATTATTAACTCAAATTATTTTTTCCACAGAGAGCGACCTTTTGTACTGTTATTTGATTCATTTCCCTGTCAACATCAGGGACAGAGAGTGCTCTTGATGTTTTTACCTTACCAGGCACACTCTCCCAACCACCTGGGGCACTTACTTTTTTTTTTTTTTTTTTTACAAATACAAAACTGATAAGAAGTATCATTGCCTCTGATCATAGAGCCCAGTCACTTCTTCTCTTTGATCACCTGAACAAATCTCACCCATAACAGGATCACATAATGAAGTTTCCTCTCCTTACTGTCAGCTGAAATCTGTTGCAATTATGGACCAAGTTATCTGTTCTTCCAAAGAGCTGCATTTTTAGCTTGAATGTCCAAGGTATAGTCTGGAGAGTGACATGTGGCAAATACTCAGTGATTATTCAACTAATACACCAATTGAATGTTTTAATTTGTTTGTTTATTTATTTATTTACAGAGAGCTGTACTACTAAATTTTAAGCTAAGTAAGAATTAGCGGGGAAGCAATTACAGAAGCCAGACCTTCCACCTTCTACAACCCACAATGACCCTGGGTCCATGCTCCCAGAGGGATAGAGAGTGGGAAAGCTATCAGGGGAGGGGGTGGGATATGGAGATTGGGTTGTGGGAATTGTGTGGAGTTGTACCCCTCCTACCCTATGGTTTTGTTAATTTATCCTTTCTTAAATAAAAAAAAAAATTTATAAAGAGAAGTATCAAGACCTGGGTAGGAAGCCCAACACTATTCACTGCATTATTTTAGCTAAACTCATCTAAAAGAGCTTCTTCACTCCTTATTCTTTTACATTTACTACAATGTTCACTGTACTGATTATGGATTTTAAAACTGGCATACTGGAGTTATTTATTTCCACCCAGAGGCTACACTTGGAATTTGTTTAAAATGCCATCTAGTGGCACTTGATTTATAACTTCACACTAGAAAGCCTTATACCCCATAAGCGTTATTACTTGAATCACACAGAAAAGAACAAATTTGCAAGACATTTTTGATTTAAGATAGGCTGGCTAAACCCAGATGTCCAACATCAAATGTGTGGTTTTTAAAATGTGGTATATATATATGATGGAACACCATTCAGCTGTTAAAAATGTTCATAGTGTCTCTTTTGCATCCTCTTGGATGAAACTCGAGGACATCATGTTGAGTGAGTTAAGTTAGAAAGAGAAGACTGAATACCAAATGATCTCACTTATTAGCAGGGTTAATAAAGTAGGGACAGGGAGGGAGAGCACAAGTGAAACATGGACTGAACATGGCGTATTGTACCAAAGTAAAGAACTCTGGAGGGGTGTGGGTAGGTGGATAGGAAGTAAATTCTGGGGGCCCATTATATAATGAAATTGTCTGCATATGTCACCAATTGCAATGTAAAGTAATAACCCCTTCACAAAATTAAAATAAATTATTTTTTTAAATAAATAAAATATTAAAAATAGGCTGTCTTTTTAAAAGTCAAGACAAATAAGATAGCAAAATTGAATATGCACTACTTTGTGTATTAATTTAACAATTATATTAAGGATCTGTAATTTAATGTATATTCATGATAAATTGTCCCAAAGGAACGGAGGTTTAAGTTGTAAAATAATGTGAAACAGAATTTTACAGTTCATTATTATTTCACATTTCAGCAATTAAGTAAACACAATTTTCTTTTTCTACTTCATAAATACTTGTCAGAATTCAGTGAAATAATGATTTGAAAGCTTTTATAACCTGTGAAGTGTTATACAAATGTGAGTCATTAGTATTATTCTTTCACTCCTCTGAGAACAAGGCAGTGAGTCTTCCACAGAGGCATCTCTTTAGATTGAAAACTGCTCATATTGACTTCTATGTTCAAAAAATGCACACATAAGAATACATGCAATTTACATGATACTGGACATGAAAATGCTAAAGAAAACACAGTCATACATTCTGGGTTGTTGCAGCCAGGAAAGGGGAGAGAACCTCATACTTATTCACTGGAAGTCAGAACTACCACAGCATGTACATTTCTTTCCAAAATAAACAGTTATCAATTTGAATTTGAATTAGAAAATAAGTTCTCCAAAATGAGTTTAAATGATACCATCCTTTGCCATTATATATTGAGACAGGTATTTGTACAGCCCTCGAGAACACTCAGATTAAGAAGGCAACAGTGTGGAAAGCCACATTTTACAGCTACCCCCACTCAATAAGGAAGGTACAGTTTCTTATTCTATCTCACTGAGTTACAAACACCGGGCTTCACCCACCACTCCCTTAGAAGTAACTACAGAACTGAAAGAAATATATGAAGTAGGAGTGTTCAGAATATTAGATAATATAAAGGCTAAGACTGCCTCATTATCTGGGTGAGACCTTTCCTTTCTCATAGGTCTCCTTAATTCCATTTCGGGTAGTCCACTTCCTAACAAAGCCTCAAAACCTATATATAGACCAGGTCCCATGAGATAGGGAAGATGTACACATGTATTCACAAATTAGGACAAAACATATACATTAAAACAAAAGTGCACAATAGTTTGCAGTGAGTCAATAAATGAAGCAAGCAAGTAGAAAGACATAAAAAGACACCTTACAGTACCTAATGAAATAGTTTCTACTTAGACCTAGATACCCTCCTCACCTACTTCCTACTCCACTTCCCTCACTCACTCCAAAGCTAACCAAAGTAAGGACTGCAAAAGCTGAATAAGGGCAAGAGACTGGCATACTTTCACAATGACTCTTTACTCACTATCAGGCCACCCCATCAGCTACGGCCCTAGTCAGGGAGTCCTGGGATTCCCACACAAACATGATGAGCCTAGACCTCGAATAGATCCCTCTCTCCATTATCACTGGTCATCTCCATCAGGAACAACATAATGGGCCCTTTGTGGCCCCCCTTAGGATCTTTCCCTCAATGTGGATTAACAATGGTGGAGAATGTTTCATCCTCCGAATAGGGGTTGGATAACATACTACCACCTGTAGAAGATGGGTCCTAAAATTGGTGCAGCTCAGAATGTTCCTACTGATGACCACAGAATGCAAGTTCAGACCTACAGGAATGCAGAGGTTACATAGACACCTATACTGAATATGGGCCCCGATCAAACTGATGGGGTTTATAGTCAACAATATTTATATACTTTCCCCATATTTAGAAGCTACTCTCTTCCCTGACACAGATTTCTAGACCTTTTTTCATCCATGACATCATCTCCCCAGACAATAACTTGAGCCCACAAACATAGAAGATGTCAGGTTCAGACAAAAACTAATAAAGTCATGGACACTTTGTAATATACCTAAAATAGATCTATTAGCTATTTCCAAAACAGAAACCTCCAAATCTTCATCTGCAATATTCCAGCCTTTATGTTCATGATTAATCAAAAATCTTATGGCTTTATATAATAAATATTTTTCAGATACCAGGTTCCAGATGTTACCATGATGCCAACCGGACTTCCCTGGACAAATGACCCCACCAATGTGTCCTAGAGCCCCAATTCCTCAGAGCCCCACCCTACTAGGGAAAGAGAGAGACAAGCTGGGAGTATGAATCAACCTGTCAATGCCCATGTTCATTGGGGAAGCAATTACAGAAGCCAGATATTCCACCTTCTGCACCCCATAATGACCCTGGGTCCATACTCACAGAGGGATAAAGAATCGGAAAGTTATCAGAGGACGGGCTAGGATACAGAGCTCTGGTGGTCCGGTGCTGGGAATTGTACCCCTCTTATCCTATGGTCTCATCATTTTATAAATAAATTAATTTTAAAAAGGCTAAGACTGTGACATGCAGTTTTAAATTACAGGTGTGACTCATGGAGAGAAAATGCAAGCGAAAGACAGGGATCTTATTTAATTGAGAAGAGAGGTGATGCAAGCCAAGAGAACTGGAATTTGAAGGGAAGAGTAGTAGAGAGGAGCTAATACCCAGGGGCGGATTTCCAGAAATCTGCAAGTCCTCTTGTATCTGTTAGCTGATTCTAGGTAGTTTCACTATAGACAACTTTGCCTTAAGCATTTTCACCAGAAACATTTTTTTTCTGTAAAACTAATTGGCCATGGGCTGGAGAGATAGCTTAATGACCACACAAAAATACTTTCATGCTGAGGCTCCAATCTCCCAGGTTCAGTCTCCTACAGGACCACGAGCCAGAGGTGAGCAGTGCTCTGAGGTCTCTCTTTTTCCCTCCTCCACCCTGTATCATCTCTCCCTCTCATTGAAATAAAATTAATAAAATGAAAAAACTAACCGGTCATATAACATTTCTGTTTTTTCAGTTAAAGAGAAAAGAACCAAAACTAAGAAGGATATCCAAAAGAACATTATAAAATATGACTTCTTTCATGATGTGAAAATCCATGGCATTACTGTTAAAGAAATAATTTTCTTTTGCAATGAAAGACAATGGAACACAAATCAGAAAACAGGAACATTCAAAAAGATATAAAACAAAAATAATGGCAAAATAAAATACAAATATATTATGAAACATACATATTATCAAAAACAGTTCAAAATGTGTATGTGACTACAAATTGCACACTGATTCGTACTAGAATATATATATATATATATGAAAATATATATGTATATATATATATATATACTATTACTTTGTAATGGGGAAATGAAACACTGTCAGTCAGTTCATTTTTATGGTAAATTTGACTTATGAATAAATAGTTATACAGTGAAAAAGGTTTGTAGTGAAACTGCTGAACACTAAGTTGTGAGTATATAGGATAACACTTGACAAGGCAATAGGAAGAACTGCTTTAAGATGAATAATTCCAAAATTCACATGAGATGGAAAGTGAGGTTGTGTGAATGGATAAAGAGGTGAGGCAGGTGACCTGGCATCCTGGTGCTTTCTGTGCAAACAACAGAAACCAGAAAAGGATCAATGAAATGACATACAAGAAGAAAAAACTCAGACCAAATGACAGCTGCTTTACTTGATAAAACACCTACATTAAACTAGAACTCTACTGTACTTAATTACAAATATTGCAAATTATGGTGTCAGTGATACTCAGAAAATCTTTGGTAACTTTGTAAAATCCCAATTAATAAAGTCCTTGGGTCACTGTTATAAATATAGACTTTATGAAACTATTCTGGTATGAGTTAGAATTGCATGCCTGGTGTGGAGAAAATTAAATGAGCACAGAACTGACAATTAGCTGGTGTGGCTTAGTTCATTTGTATCAGTTACTAACATTAACATGCTCCTTTGTTGAGCATGACTGCTCTTCTCTAGGACCAGCCAAAATTTTCAATTAGCTTGACTTTTCCCCAGATCTTCACTCTTTTTAGTACCCTGGATTAAGTCATATCAAGGCAGGGAAACTTCAGGACTCTAGATACTTGCTTTGATTACTTGAAATAATTTTTTTTAAATTATTATCTTTATTTATTTAATAGAGACAGCCAAAAATCAAGAGAGAAAGGGGTGACAGAGAGGGAGAGAGACAGTGAGACACCTGTAACACTGTTTCACCACTCACAAAGCTTCCCCCCTGCAGGTGGGAACTGGGAGCTCAAACTTGGGTCCTTGTGCATTGTAACATGTGCGCTCAGCCAGGTGTGCCACAACCCAGCCCCCTTGCAATTTTTTTTTATATAATTTTAAGGCAAGCAATAACCTTAACAGATCATTTTGGATTTGTGTGTGTGTGTTGTTTTTTTTTTTTTTTACCAGAGCACTGCTCAGCTCTAGCTTATGGTGGTATGGGGGATTGAACCTGGGACTTTGGAGCCTAAGGCATGAAAGCCTTTTTGCATAACCATTATGCTATCTACCCCTGCTTAACAGATCATTTTGTACAATGTGTACTACTCTCTGGATTAGTTACATGGGTTATATTATTGAAGTGTTACTAAATCAATATCATAGTATATAAAAAAAAACACACACAAAACAAATTAACAAAGAAATAAAAACCCGATAATTCTGAGAAGCCCAAGGTAAAAAACCATCTTATGCCAGTGAAATGGCAATCTGCTTAAAGATTATGTTAGCAAAAAAAAAAAAAAAAAAAGTCAGTCCTTTAGTGAGGATACTTATTTGGTCAAATACTTCTTGGGAAAGAGACTAGTAATAGAGTTTTATAAAATCTTGTTAGTGTGGCTAACTTGCTTCTCAATAGTACACACTATCTTTTAGAGTAGCAGATGCCCAGTCTCCTTTGGCAGCTGTAAGACTTCTGTTGTTCATTAAACATTTACTTAACATATGCCGTGGCCCAGATATGATGCTAAGATGTAGAAAAACAAAGGCAAGGTGTGAATATTTTACTTGCCTCACTTCACAGCCTCAATATTACTTATTTTATATAACCTTTAAATAAATAATAAAAAATTCAGGCAAGTCATTAACAAGGATAACTGAATCAAATTGTAGTTGACACAAAAAAAGGAGATATTCTGATTTTTATAACTGGCATACAGTAGGTGTTCAACAAATTTAACTTGATTTCTTCATCCTCATCTGTGCCAGTGGATCTGTATCCTCTACTCATCCATCTATCCGTCCATCCTGCCATGTATCCTATTGACATCTATAATTCTGTCATTTACTATATCTTTATCAGCTTAACCTTTAATCAATAAAACTAAACCAGAAATAAAATTCCCTCTGTATATACTTATTCATTTAGTGATTTGTTATGAATTTTTGATACATGTGGCAGCAGAGCTGGTTAAGCAGGCAGTCCCTGTAAGACTATGGTTTTCAGGTTTGATGTTAAAAATTAAAGTCCACCATATTTGGGAGTTACTCTCTTCCCTGATGCAGCATTCTGATCCTTTTACCAGCCATGACATCATCTCCCCAGACAATAATTTGGGTCCACCTGCATATCAGATTTCAGGCTTGGGAAAAAAAAAAGTATAGTCATGGGCCCTTTGGAATATAACTAAAATAGACCTACTATCTACAAAACTATCTACAAAACAGAGACTCTTCAACTCTTCATCTGCACTATTCCAGCCTTTAGGTTCATGATTAGTCAACAATTTGTTTGGCTTTATATGTTAACTCTTCTTTCAGCCACCAGGTTCCAGATGCTAGCATGATGCAAACCAGACTTCCCTGGGCAGACAACCCCACCAATGTGTCCTGGAGCCCCACATCCCCAGAGCCCCTCCCCACTATGGATAGAGAGAGGCAGTCTGGGATTATAGATCAACCAGCCAATGTCCATGTTCAGCGGGGAGGCAATTACAGAAGCTAGACCTTACACCTTCTCCATCCCATAATATTACTTGGTCCATGCTTCCAAGAGAGATAAAGAATAGGAAAGCTATCTGGGGAGGGGATGAGATGCGGAGTTCTAATGGTGGGAATTGTGTGGAGTTGTACCCCTCTTCTCCTATGGTTTTTGTCAGTGTTTCCTTTTTATAAATAAAAATTATAATAAAAAAGAAAAAAATTGAAGTTCAATAAAGACATACAGTGGGAAAAAGATAGATATAACATGAATGGGAAAATGGACAAGCTGCAAATTCATAAACACAAGCTAGAAATTATAGTAATGCATTGATACTTGCTGATTGCTATTGCATCTAATCTTCAAAATGTGAATGTATTCTAGAAGGCCTTTCATCCCAAAATTACAAATATTTGCAGCCTGGATAACTAATCTGAGAAACTGAGGAAAAAACTGCTACAAGTCTAGCTAATTAGTTAAATCAGAAGATAAATAAAAAATATGTTTGAGCTAGAAAATGTTTTACATTGTACTATTACTTTCCCTCTACCTCCCAACACTTACATGAAATTTCTTTTGTAAGAATCACCATCTAGAAACCTAGAAGGAAAGAAATCCTAGGAAATGTATCTTCCTCAAACTGACTCTTTACAGAGCCACTATGGTATCCTATTCAATTTCAATATGATTATAAGAGATCAGAGTAGTAATTTTCATAGTACAAGGAGAGAAATAGAATCTGAAGAGTTAATGAAGTTTTAGCTAGCAATGAGCACAACTGAAGTTCAATTTTAAAGTTTTTTTTTCTCAGATCAGCATTATAAAAAAAATAATAAGCCAAGAAGATACTGATAAGAAATGGAATGGGTGGGTCAGCATTCTATTTCAAGAGATAGGAAAGGCAAAGAGCTGATAGCTGGGTACATCTGCAGCTGAAAGACTTAGCTAGAAAGACATCAGGGATACTTCTGTATGACACAGAAGCTTTTAATTGAGATTCAAATGAAGGTTTTATTTTGGGGGGAAGAAATCAAATCAAGAAAGCCAAAGTAACAATACAGTAGCAGTAGGCACAATTTATTCAGAATGTAATCTAACTATGGCCACTAGAATCACACAGTACAATGGTTCTAATGTGAGCAGGCCATATGCTAGAACGACTTAGTTATATACACATCACTGAGAAAAGCACTACTTCAAATTGGTTGAGAAAATCGAGTAAGTAGTTAAATACTCCTGAGGGACTGCCCTATATTTATGTATTTACATTTGGATCAGTTCTGCCACACCAAAGTATTCGCCAACACATATGCACACACACACAAATTCTCACAGATCATATGAACCATCTCCATGTAAGAGAAAAGAATTGAGATATAACCAGAATTTATTCATTTGGCTATTGTTGTTCCTAGTGCTGTCAAACTTGTTTAGCAGATTGTCTACAGAAGAAATTCTTGATGACAAATTAACTCTTCCATTAAGTTTCATCTCATCTAATTTTGAAAGTTGAGTCTCTTATGGCAGGTTACTGTAACATAGAGCTGCAGTTATTAGGAAGTGTCCTTCTCTTGTACTAAGCACAAACAAGAAGGAAATATTGCCTAAATAAAGAATTTTTTCATTTGTAAAAAAAAAAAAAAATTAGCTTAAAAAGTGGGGTCAATTATTTACAATTATTTGCATATATGGAATATATTGTATATATACTATATATTTTATACTATAAACTATATACAATAGATGGACATTGGTAAAATACAGAACAAAAGACCAGAATTCTCATAGAGATTCAGCCAGTTCAATAATGTTACATTATTAAACATTTTTTGGACCACAGAAGTTGTCTCATTATGGTCATGAACTTGGAAGTGTTGGTATGCTTATTTCCAACTGGTATAAGCCTTAACTACATTAAATCTCTTTAATATTTACAAAAACTTAGACCAACCTCCTATTATTCTTCACCAGCAAACACCACCCACCCTCCCAGCTATTATAGTCAAATGGAAAGACCCACTTGATAAAATTTGGAAAGGACCTGACCCCCTGTTGACAAGGAGAGGGGGTGGAGCAAAAAGAGAGTATGAACCAGCGCTGGATTAAACCAATGTCCTGGAGGCAGGACAGTGCTTAGTTAACAGTGGTTTATGTAAAGAGAATACAATGTTAAGCAGGGGGGATTAAACCAATGAAACAGAAGGGGTTTTAGAAGCAGAATTAGAAGCATACCAACAGGAAGACTCCTACCAATTCACTGTAACCAGGCTGAAAAGAACAAGAGGGAGGGATAGGTGTGGACTTTCCATTTTCATCAGCACACACACACACACACACACACACACACACACACACACACACACTCAATAATCTTGAGATGAAAATACCCTTCTGCTCAATAAGCAAACAGTCTATATCATTTACCTCTTTACCTCCTATGCACTTTCATCAGAGATATTTTATTCCATTTGAACATCCACCCCACCTACAAAAAAGAAAGAAAGAAAGAAAGAAAGAAAGAAAGAAAGAAAGAAAGAAAGAAAGGGGAAAAAAAAGAAAAAGATGCCTTTGGGGAATTTGATTCATTAACCCCATTTTAAATTTCAATGCATTATATCTTTTTCCCTGATTCCGTTGAGCACAGTTATGATAAGAAATAGTTCCTAGTTCTGTTAAGCGCATACAGTACTTCAAGTAAGGAACCGGGTCTGAGTCCCCACTCCTCATCTGCATTGGGGACGCTTCATGACTGGTGAAGCAGGTCTGCAAGTGTCTGTCTTTTTCTCTCCCCCTCAGACTCCCCTTTTTCTCTCAATTTCTCTCTGTCCTACCAAAAAAAATAGTTCTTGGTTTTCAAAGTGAAATATTATTGTTATTGGGGCATCCCAGGAAACGGAGTCTCTTCTCTTCTGAAAACCAGTATTTGTATTTACCTTCTCAGTTTCATAACTAGTATATCCTCAAACCAGTGCTGTTAATGCTATTGGAGATATTCTTTATTTTACATTAGGAAAAAAAATACCAGATGTTCAAAGGGGAATGGAATACTCTATTTGCTCTCACCACAGATGAACAACTTTTTTGATGTGAGAATCATTTTAATTTTGTCCTATTGTAACTTATGATGATTAAAGGGGAGAAGCCTCATTAAATATACTGAATACAAAGCAATTATTCTTTCCAAAATTTACCTGCATTTGAAAATGTAAATAATGTGTGGAAAAAACTACATAAGTAATCTACACAAATGGGTAAAGCAAGCAGAAGGAGAGCAGTCCTATGTTCACCATTTACTAATGAAGTTTCCAAGCACCAGAGGTGGTTACAATATGTCTGAGAGACTAATTCATTCCATCTTTGGTATGACAGATAAAATAGATAATTGTAAAAAAAATAGATAATTATAGGACAATCTATTGCAGCTTCCACCTTTCACCTATATGTCAATAGTAACTGATCAATTAGACGAAATAACAACCAAATACAGCCAGAGGTTTAGGGATTCCAGACCCTTACCATTCACTTTGCTCTGTCCCTCTAGAGTAAGAAACAAAAAAAATGGAGGTCTTTGCGATAAGGGTAGTTATTTCTTTTTCTTAGAGTTTGTAACAGATGTTCTTGAGCCATGGCATTGGGTCCACTTTTATTGCAGTCATTTATCCAAATTTATTTTCCATTGTTATCATCTCCAGGGCTTCACCAATCAAGCCTGACTTTTCATATAGAAAGAATGAGACAGAAAGGTAGAGTAAGAGGGGAAAAAAACCACAATGCCAAAGCTTCCTTCAATGTGGAGGGTGTCTGTCTTGAACTTGGGTCATGCACATGGCAAAGCAGTAGCCCAATTTCTTCTTTTTTTATTAAAATATATATTTTTAATTTTTAAAAAATATTCCCTTTTTTTTCCTTATTGTTTTATTGTTATAGTTATTATTGTTGTTGATGATGCCATCATTGTTGGATAGGACAGAGAGAAATCGAGAGAGGAGGGGAACACAAAGAGGGTAGAGAAAGAGACAGACACCTGCAGACCTGCTACACTGCCTGTGAAGCAACTCCCCTGCAGGTGGGGAGCCAGGGTCTCGAACCGGGATACTTACGCCGGTCCTTGCACTTGTCACCACATGCGCTTAACTCCCTGCACTACTGTCCAACTCCCAGTAGCACAATTTCTATAATATAATTTTTCTTTCTATTTATTTCTTTTTCAAAAGGATGAAAAGCATATCTGTGTCCCAAAACTACTTTGCTATTCATTAATAAACATGTATAATCAGTGGCATTAAGTTTAAAGGACCAATAAATGATTTTAGTTGCATACATAGCTAGATCACATATAATTTAATCTGGCTGTGTGTCATTACACATTTCACATTTAGACTTCATATATCTTCTTGTGCCTTTCCTGCTCCTGTGTTATTAGCAGTAATGTATTTTGTTTCTTTCATTTGTTTCATTGCTGATTTTCTTTAGACTTCTTTTCATTAGTTATTTCTAACTAAAGCTTATCAAATGATTCCTTTCAAAAAAAAGTTCTTAGTTTTAATGATTTTTTATTGTATTTCTCCCTTTTGCTTATTTTGCTAATATTTTCTTCCTTTCATGAACTTTGGATATAATTCACTTTTACTTTGTAGAGAAATAAAATTAGGTTGCTTAATGGACAGGGAGAGTTTCTGAGTCTGCACATTGCCAAATGTGAATCCCAAAGTTGAAGTCTAGGTGCACCAGGGGAACAAAGTTATGGAGGAGCAGAATTGAGACTCTCTCTCCACCTCACTCCCCTCCTGACCCCACCTTACACTGTCACACACACCCCCATTCACCTACCAACTTCCACCCCCACCCTACTTCTAAAAATAAAGAAATAAAAGGTTGCCTGGAGAAGTCTCCCAGTGGTGGTGGTGTGCCTACATGTGTGACCTCAAGTTCTTTCCCCAGGGGCATACCTAAGAAGGTTATGTATCATTTTTAATGTATAAAATTATGCTATTAACCAACCACGTTTTGAAACTGCTTGGTAAATCACATATGTTTTGGTATAGTCTGATTCCATTTTATTTAGAATTTTGATTGTAGTTATTTGATTCATTACTTGTTCAGAAGTATGCTAAATATCTATACATTTGCAAATTTCCCAAATTGTCTCCTGTTATAGACTCCAATTTTCACATTTGTGGTTAGAAAAGATACATGGCATCTTTTTTGACAAATCTTAATTGATTTGCTAAGATTTGTTTTGCGACAACATAATCTATCTTGGATAATGGTGCAAATGTACTTGAAAAAGTGAGCTTTTTGAAGCCAATGAGTGAAATGTTCCAAATATGTACATTGTCTATTCAGTCCAAGATATAGTTCAAGTCCAGTGAATCCATATAGACTTTTTTCCTATTAAAAATGGTTTACAGTAAATTTGTTGATACACATGCTAAAGTTCTCAAATTTCTGCAAAGCACTCCCAATCCTATGCTAGATCCTCCTCCACCATCATTCACCAGGACTCTGAAACAACGTTCCCCCAGCCCATCATTTTCCAGAGTCCTTTACTTTGATGCAATACACCAAACTCAATCCAAGTTCTACTTTACAT
The DNA here is from genome assembly GCF_950295315.1 of Erinaceus europaeus. NCBI lineage: Eukaryota > Metazoa > Chordata > Mammalia > Eulipotyphla > Erinaceidae > Erinaceus > Erinaceus europaeus. Next base: position 42,379,173 of record NC_080171.1, on the reverse strand, counting down.
TTCCCCTTTCTGTTCTTATTTCTCATGTTCTTCCATGAGTGAGATCATACCATATTTATACTTATCTTTCTGGTTTACCTCACTTAACATGATTCCAAATTCTTTCTAAGATGAGGTGAAGAAGGTGAAATAATTCTTAGTAGGCGAGTAGTATTTTATTACATATATATAAACTACATCTTTCTCAGACACTCACCTGTTGTTGGACACCTAGGTTGCTTCCAGGTTTTGGCTATTACAAATTGTGCTGCTATAAACATAGGTATACACAGATCTTGCTGAATAAGTGTGTTTGATTCCTTAGGAAATATCTCCAGGAGAGGAATTACAGGATCATATGTTAGGTCCATTTCCAGCCTTCTGAGAGTTCTACAGACTGCTCTCCATGGGGATTGGAACAAGGTACATTTCCACCAGCAGTGCAAGAGGGTTCCTTTATCCCAACAACCTCTCCAATTTTTGTTGTTACTGTCCTTTCTATTGTATGATATTCTCACAGGACCGAAGTGTTTGTCTTGATTTGCATTTCTCTGACAATCAATGACTTGGAGCATGTTTCCATATGTCTGTTGAACTTTTGTATGTTTTTGGTAAATTTTCTGATATTCTGTTCATATCCTCTCTCACTTTTGGATGTATATTTGTTAGTTTGAAGAGCTCTTCATATAGTTTGTTATTAGCCTTTTGTCTGATGTACGACATGTAAAGATCTTCTCCCATCTTGTAGAGTCTCTTTGTTTGGATGGTTGTTTCTTTTGTTGTGTAAAAGCTTTTCAATTTGTTGTAGTTCCATTGATTTATTTTAGTCTTTGTCTTCCTTGTAATTGAACTTGAGTGATTAAAGATGCCTATAAAACTTACATGGAAAAGAGTTCTGCTAATATTTTCCTCTAATATCCATATCTTTGATCCACTTAGAGTTTACTTTTGTGTGTGGTGATGTTGTTGTGCACGGGCCACAGAGAAGAGAGAGAGGGGGTCCAGAGCAAAGAGGAAACACAAATCTTTATTTGCGCTGGCACCTCAGAGTTGGGTGCTAGAGAGGCAGGTTGGGCCATGTGGAGGTAGCGAAAATGGCCGCCTCACGCAGTAACTTTTCATGCGTCTAAACACCGGAGTGAAGCGCTGGCAAGAGAGCAAAGTGAGGAAGAAGAAGGGCTTTTATAGGAGTAGCTTTCGTGATAATGGGAAGGAAGAGGAGTAACCATAGCACTCCAGGATAGGATAATAACCTTCTGGGTCTTCCCACATGAGTGAGTCTCGTGTGCAAAATGATTGGGTCACCCCTCCTACTCCATGTATACTGGGTCCAGGGAGAAGTTCCCAATCTTGGGGAACCTCTTTTTGCCTTAAAATCATCTTTGCTGCCCGCTTGTCAATCAAAAATTTAAAAGGAATATTGCCAATCTTTACTGTCATAGAAGGGTGACCCCGTTCTAAAACAGGAGCGGTCCACAAAATCTCAGGCCCCGAATTTGTACCATTCAGGGGCGAACCATCTTTATGAAATTGGGACCAACAATCTCTCTTCCAATGAAAGCTCTTACGACATCTTGGACAAACAGTACGTGGCCTCTGGCTCCCTGACTGAAAGCGGGGTTGCACTGACTGGATGCGTGGTCACTCTAACTGGAGGCAGGGTTTCCCTGACTGGAGGCGTGGTCACAGCTTTTATCAGGACATTGGTTACACCAATGTCCTTGGCAACCACACTGAAAGAAGGCCCCATTGTGATTACGTGGGGTAACTGCATAAAACTGTGTCGTAGCGGGTGCCCCATAATTACCTGATATAAGTTCCTGTGTCGCTAAAATCCAATTATCTGGGTGTAGGTGTTTACGATTAAGGCATGCCTGACGGAATTGTGGTATCATGCCTTCCCAGACAATAGAGCGCAGGAGTAGTGAGTGGACGTCAGGATTATAAACCTTTCTCTCTAAGCTTGTCTTCACCCTTGAGATGAAGCTCGCTAATGATTCATCAGTGCCTTGGCGAAGAGAGTTAATGGGAACTGACAAATCTACATTGGATGGAGTCACCCTTTCCCATGCTTGTGTTGCGCAGATGCGTACCTGTTCAAAATAACCAGTTGGAAACCTGGCTTCTGCCTGCTGAGCTCCAGATTCATAAGCTCCTTCTCCAAACAAAACATCAGAATCCCATTCTACCTGTTTATTACTATTTCCTGCGACTGTCTAGAGCACTCATCGCGGAAGCATGCCTTCCACTGTAGGTAGAGGGGGTCTGGGAGTGCAGCACGAGACAGGTCCTTCCAATCCTGGGGCATGTTAAGATGGTGGTAAAAACTCCTTAAAACGGACTTGGTCCATGGAGTGTGCATTGCGTCCTCTCTGACCGCTTCTCTGAGTGCTCCGAGCTTTTTAGATGAATATGGCTGCCACGGCTGAGAGTTTTGTTTAGAAGGGGCCACGTTTACCAGGAAAGTGTGGATTTGGTTCGATGAAACTGGGGAGAGATCTACGGAAGTGGAAGGTGCCATGGAAACTGCTGTAGTGGCAGGGGAAACTGAACACGTATCTATGGGGATGGAGCTCTTGGGGTGGACTGCAAATGGTTTAAGGTCCTTAAATTCTGAAAAAATATCCTTTAACTCCTGTACCTCAGCCACTAGTTCTCTTAATGATGAGTTATCAGCAGGGGGTGGGGTCAGAGAAGCAGAAGCCTCAGGGGAAGCCAAAACCGGGGCGGTAGGAGGAGGGGCTAGAGAACCGGAAGCCTCAGGGGAAGCAGGGGGCGGGGCCAGAGAAGCAGAAGGAACTGAACACGTGTCTGCCACAGAAGGAACCAAACACGTGTCTGCAGAAGGAGCTGAACACGTCTGCAGGGACAGCGGGTGAAGGGGTCATGGAAGCCGCAGAAGGAACTGAGCATGTGTCTGCAGGGACAGAAGTTTGGGTGCTGACTGCAAATCGCTTAGGGCGTTTAGGTTGTAAGCACATATCTCTTAACTCTTGTGTCTCAGGAGAAGCTGAACCCTGGGCGGCAGGGGACGGGGTGGAGGAGGAGCTTCCGAAAACGTGTATGTGTCTGTGGGAACGGAAGTTCTGGGTCTATCTGCTGATTGCTGAGGGCATCTGAGTCTTAAGCACATGTGCTTTAACTCTCGTATCTCAGCCTCAAGGTCACTTATCCTCATGGCAGACCACTTTGTACATATCTTGTAAGTGGTGAGCACAGTTATAAAAATCCAAGGGGTAGCGAAAATTAAACAGTTTGTGAGAGCGCGAATCTGTCCCAGGGCAGAAGGAGATAATAACTGGGACACCTCCTCATAAAACGAAAAAATTCCCATGGTGGAGGGAAACGCAGGGCCACAGAGGCGGGCAGATGCCACTTACCTGTGTCTGGGTGGCTTTTCTGGACCTCAGGCTGGCCGTGAGTGTGGGACACGTTGAGCGCCAGATGTTGTTGAGCCAGATGTTGTTGTGCATGGGCCGCGGAGAAGAGAGAGGGCATCCAGAGCGAAGAGGAAACACAAATCTTTATTTGCACTGGCACCTCAGAGTTGGGTGCTAGAGAAGCAGGTTGGGCCACGTGGAGGTAGCGAAAATGGCTGCCTCATGCAGTAACCTTTCCTGCGTCTGAACACTGGAGTGAAGCACTAGCAAGAGAGCAAGGTGAGGAAGAAGAAGGGCTTTTATAGGAGTAGCTTTCGTGAGAATGGGAAGGGGGAGGAGTAACCATAGCACTCCAGGATAGGATAATAACTCTCATGAGAATGGGAGGGGCAAGGAGTAAGCAAAGCACTCCAGATATTGCGGGGATATAGACAATGTGCCCTGAGGGCACAACATGGCTGAACAGGCACTCCGAGAATGTCCCAACTCTCACGGGAACTAGCAGTAGCCTGAGGGGACAACATGACAGATGTGAATGCATCTGCACAATTTCCCAGCATCTCCCCCTTTCCTTTTATCTAATGCCCAGGGCAACAGTGTGTAAAGTCTATGAACTACTCAGGGTCAGTCTATGAAAAACCAGCAATGTGAAGGGAAGGAAGCTGCTGTAAAATTGTCTAAAGTGACCAAAGGGTATACCACCAAGTCCAAAAGAAGTCTCAGTCCAAAGTAGGCAACTAGGGGGAGAAATGGCAGGGGATGAAATGCTGCATGAGGAAGGTCAGCCTCTGGAATTCTGCTTTTCTGTAGATTGTGAGCTGGAACCACCAAAACGTGACAGGTCAAAGCAGAAGCAGGAAAGGCGGACAGACAGTAAAAAAGTTCTGTCCTTGAAGTCTGTGAATCAGGTTCTTCAGATCGCGTTAGGTGACATTTGGGGTTTTGCGAGGTATGCCACTATAGTCGTGCCATCAAGTGGGTGATGTCAGGGTGTGCAGGGGTCCAGATGTTTTTTTCCGGGATTCCTGTGGAAGAAATACAAACAATCTGCTTCTCGTGGTTAGCAGGGCATCTGATTTGAATGCTTTATAGAAAAAGAGGTTTGGTGCCTTAGCCAACTGAGTATTGGGGGATGTATCTTTCCTATTCATTTATTATTATATATTCATGGGGAAAAAGAACTTATCTTTTAACAAAGACTCTAAGGTGTAGGGAAGCGAGAACTACCTTCCCCCCCCCTTTTTTTTTGGTATCTTGCCTTTTGTTGCCCTAGTTGTTTTATTGTTGTAATTATATTGTTATTGATGATATTGTGGTTGTTGGATAGAACAGAGAGAAATGGAGAAAGGAGGGGAAGACAGGGGGAGAGAAAGACACCTGTAGACCTGCTTCACCACCCGTGAAGTGATTCCCCTGCAGGTGAGGAGCTGGGGGCTCAAACTGGGATCCTCAAGCCAGTTCTTGAACTTAGCGCCACCTGCGCTAAACCCGCTTTGCCACCGCCTGATTCCCAGGAACTATCTTTTAACATAAAATCTATGGCCATGCCAATAGCAACCTTGAGGGCACATGTGGCTCCCCAGAGGTCCCCCTGTCTTATATCATGTTTTGATGTTTGGAGGCATATGGATGCCACACCTGAGGATTTTGTCTACTTGGGGCCACATTTACCGGGAAAGTGTGGATTTGGTTCGATGACACTGGGGAGAGATCTATGGAAGTGGAAGATGCTGTAGTGGCAGGTGAAACTGAACACTTATCTATGTGGATGGAGCTCTTGAGGTAGACTGCAAATGGTTTAAGGTCCCTAAATGCTAAATAATATCCTTTAACGCTTGTATCTCAGCCACAAGGTCTCTTAATGATGAGGTGTCAGCAGGGGGAGGACTCGAAGGAGAGGAAGCCACAGGGTCTCTTAATGATGAGCTATTAGCAGGGGGAGGAGTCAAAGAAACGGAAGCCGCAGCAAGAGAAACCGAACCCGTGTCTGTGGGGACAGCTGGGGGAGGGGTCAAAGGAGTGGCCGAACATGTTCTGCGGGGGCAGTGGGGGGAGCGGTCGTGGAAGCAAAAGCCGCTGCAGAAGAAAGCAGACATGTGTCTCCAGGGGCAGTGGGGGGAGGGGTCGTGGAAGTGGAAGCTGCCACAGGAGAAACTGAACACGTGTCTCTGGAGTCAGCGGTTTTGGGGCTGACTATAGATTGCTTAGGGTGTTTAAGTCTTAAGCAAATATCCTTTAACTCCTGTATCTCAGCCTCAAGGTCACTTAACCTTTTGGCAAGAGGCCTTGTACATATCCTGAAAATAGTAAGTATAGCCATGAGAACCCACGGTGTGGTGAAAATTAAAGCATCTCTGAGATCGAAAGCCTGTCCCAGGAGAGAAGGATAGAATGTCTGGGACACCTCCTCATAAAATGGAAAAAATCCCATGGTGGGAGAAACACGGGGCCACAGAGGCGGGAGGATGCCACTTACCTGTGTCTGGGCGGCTTTTCTGGACCTCAGGCTGGGCGTGAGTGCGGGACACGTCGGGCACCAGATGTTGTTGTGCGCGGGCCACAGAGATGAGAGAGAGGGGGTCCGGAGCAAAGAGGAAACACAAATCTTTATTTGTGCTGGAACCTAAGAGTTGGGTGTTAGAGAGGCAGGTTGGGCCACATGGAGGTAGTGAAAATGGCCGCCTCATGCAGTAACCTTTCCTGTGTCTGAAAACCAGAGTGAAGCACTGGCAAGAGAGCGAGGTGTGGAAGAAGGGCTTTTATAGGAGTAGCTTTCGCGAGAATGGGAAGGGGGAGGAGTAACCATAGCACTCCAGGATAGGATAATAACTCTCGTGAGAATGCGAGGGGGGAGGAGTAACCAAAGCACTCCAGATATCATGGGGATATAGACAATGCTCTAAGGGCACAACATGGTTCAACAGGCACTCTGAGAATGTCCCAACTCTCGCGGGAACTAGCAGTAGCCTGAGGGGACAACATGGCAGATGTGACTGCATCGGCACAATTTCCCAGCATGGTGATTTGTAATGATTCAGTTTAATTCTTCTGCATATTTAAACCCAATTTTCCCAACACCATTTGTTGAAGAGACTCTCTTTTTTTCTCTATTTAATAGTTTGGACTCCCTTGTCAAAACTTAGATGTTGACAGGTGTGGGGCCTATTTCTGGTCTGTTTATTCTATTCCATTGGTCAGTGTGTCTATTCTTGTTCCAGTACCATTGATTACAATGGTCCTGAAAGGAAAAATCAGGAAAGGGACATCATACTTCTCTGTAGGGGCAGCAGCCTTTAGAGTACTACCTGCTGATCAGTATGATTCAAGGTGACATTTGGCCTATTACTATAATGGAAGGTGGGTCTACTGTCAGATTCAGAAGCCTAGCCATTCTTCCTTCTTGAATCAGGTGTTTCTGGGATGGGTGGTGAGAGTGGGAGTGTAAGGCAGAAAAGTCACCATTCATCTTTGTCCTTTTCAGTTCTCTTTGCTGTTCCTTCAATATTTCTTTGTATTCCCTCTTCCAAAGTTTCTCTCCTACTGGCTTGGAAATCTTGTTTCCATTCAGAGATGCCAGCATCTAAAGAGATTTCTTTAGGAGAGTTAGTGTAAGTATTGTTTTCATGCAGCCATCTTCTTAAATCCCATATAGGTTTTCTGTGTAGGTGACTGAGCCATTGTGAAGCGTGGGATATTAATACCCTCTAGTATTATTGTATTGTGCTTTTTTTTACTCTCTTCAAGATCTGTTACTTTGCTTAATTTAATTACTCCTTTAAAGACTATGTCAGTAAATATTTCTTAAGTACTGGTGGCTAGAAGTTAAACATAATTTTAAGTTAAGATCCTTGAAATGAGAAGATTAGCTTAGATTATCTGAATGGTCCCAGTATAATTACACATATCCTATAATGACTCTAGACACTAAAAAATATAAGAAGTGGATTGTGTCCTGGATATCAAGAAGAAGCTAACTATACTGACACCATGAGTTTTTAAAGATATATGTATATATATGTGTGTGTATATATATATATATATATATATATATATATATATAGAGAGAGAGAGAGAGAGAGAGAGAGAGAGAGAGAGAAGAGAGAGAGAGAGAAAGAGAGAGAACAGAGCAACAATTAATTCTGGTATGTTCTGCACTAGGTATAAAATTTGGGGTCTGATACATATCAGCCCAGCTCTCTGCCTACTAAGTCATGAGTTACCTCTCTAAATGCTGAATTTCATTTTGGACTTTTGATCTCCAGTATTATACAAAACCGAATTTGTCATCCTTATCAATGATTTGTGGCAATTTGTTATATTAGCAATAGGAATTTAATTTACATGGTAGTCATGGATTAGAAGAGACCCCTTCCTGTTGGTTATCACTGCTCATCTAGTTATGTATATATAGTACTAAGATGGTGCTTGAAGATCCCCAAAGACTCAATTGACAAGGAATTCAACCCCTACAGCAACTTCCATATTAACAATCTCTTGAGATAGTCTTCCCTTTTACAGATCATCTCTATATACCTGCATCACTTTGCTTTTCTCTTTTCCTACTGCTACAGTGATCACCACCAAACTGTGGCATCTCTTCTCTAATTTATGCCTTTACCCCAATTACAGTTGAGCGCTTTCTCCTCTTTCTCTCCATGAGTATCACTCCTCTTTTCCTTCTATCTCTCCATTTATTTCTCACATTGTTAAATGTCATCAAATATTAAATTCTACTCAAACTAGAAATTGATTGAAATGCTCAGATAATAGACAGGTTTTCTTTTTCTCTAAGATTTGTTTTATGCAATAGTAGTTTTTTTTTCCTACATACCACTTCTATTATAATCTCTGCATTCAGTGTTCTATATGGGAAAAATATCTCAATCAGTATCTCTCATTATCTTATAATCCTCTTTTATCAGTCCAGTTTGAGGTATATTTCAAATCTTTTTGGTTCTACAAGTGACCATCTCCATTAATGATAGACCCATATTTATTAAGTCTAGTCTTTGAATTCAACCTCCTCATTCTAGTGTCCACCATGTCACCAGGATACCTCAAAAGTGACTGCTTGTGGCCAACTGGCATAGAAAACAAAAGTGAACATACTGGCACAAAAAAATGGAGAGAAATGAAAACAAGGACATGGATGAAGATGGATAGTAACTGTTTATGTAGACCCTATGATGAGCTAACATTTCATTTATTTACAACTTTCTGTTGTATGCTTTACATTGGGTTCTAGTTCTCCCCCGCCAAGAGAATTAGATCAGTCCAGTTAGTTTCACAGGCCTGCTTGGCCCCACCCAGAGAAACCCCGAGAGAGGGTTCCAAAGTGCGAGAGTTCAGAGAGTTCCAGAGTTGAAGAGTTCCAGAGTTGGAGAGTTGGAGAGTGGGAGAGAGTGCTTGCGCCGCCGCAAAGAGACAGCAGAGTTCTGTTTGGTGATTAGTTTGTTTTAGTTTATGAATCGTTGTTCCTGAATAAAGAAATACAGCTTCCCTGCCCAGCCGTATGTCTCTGGTCGTCTCTGTTACCCGCCCGAGAAGCTAGCCCGGCCAGCTGGAGCCACAGAATTTTAACAACAAATGGCGGGGGAGAACTAGAACCCAATGTAAAGCATACAACAATTTATATTTATATGTGGTCCTAAAACAGAGTTTAGAGTATCTCTGGAGACTCTTTAGAAAAATGGGACCTGGTCAATGATCAGAGAAGAGTGCTTAGTACAGAGGATGGCACAAAAGAGACACTTGGGAAATGTTGATTGTGTGAAATGGAATTGTTTATATATTTAAACATGAACCTGTGCCCAAATCCTGGTATGATGAATTAATAGGAGGAGGAGGAGGAGGAAGAAAAAGATAAATTATCTCCAAATAATTCTTAGAGGAGAAAAAAGTGACTTGGATTAAGTTAAAATGCATAGAGATAAATTAGGGGAATTACTGGATTTGATGGTCCTTAATGCTTTAAGTATAAAACCAGCTTCAGATACAAATAGGTTTCTGAAAAAAAAAAAGAAAGAAAGGAAGGAAGGAAGGAAGGAAGGAAGAAAGAGAGGAAAGGAAGGAGGAGGTTTCTGTTTGGAAATAAGTCAGGAAGTCCCCCTCCTGAAGCTATGTGGTGGTACTTTTGCAATCACCATCATTGTATATATGAGTAATACAGTAGACAGAATTAGGGAGTTAGTAGATATCAGGATGAATGAAGATTTTAATTTAAGAAATTTCATCATTTAGAATTATAGATATGTTTTGGCAGCATTAGTCTTTCTGAACATCCAAAGTGCAGATGCCCAATGATATAGTTTTAAAGTTTAACAAGGCATACCTTTATAGATATTGTTATCAAGACATGTCTATGCAATTTAGATTTTTTGGTTTACACATGTATAATATATGTCATAAACAGCAGAGAAGAAACATATCAGAGGGATCAAATTCATTCTTGTATTTATTTTAAGGAATGGACTATTTTCTAACATAGATAAAATCATTAGGCTATGGTGACAGTAAAATTCTTGGTTTTTTTTTTATAACATACTTCATCCAGAGGTCCTTGTTAACACCCCTGTGTCTTGGAATGAGTAAAAAAAAATACATCTAGTGTAAACAGCATTCCAATTTGAAGCCATGCTCATATACTCAATGCAAATCCATGTGTTTTATTTTAATGATACCCATCAAAATATGATACTACTTTCTGAATGAGCTAAACATATTTTTATCTCTAGCCAAGATTCGACCCTGGGATGACTTCCACATACTTCCCAGAATTTCCTAGACTTCTGATGCCCTAAATGGTCATCAGATTCCAGCTTATCATCTTTTGGTGTATTTTGGTAAAATATTAAAACAGAATTCTTTTTCCTTCCACTAGGCAAGAGAACTTCAAGAAATATAGTTGCAGTCATCTGAAATGATTATAAAATGTATCAGAAAGCAAGTCAAGAATTGAGGAAGGAAAGTGCATAATTAAATCAGCAAAGCTATTTTATAGGTGAATTTTGACTCTCAAATTGCTTTAGGTGAATGAGTTACTGTAAAGAAGTAGTAAAAGTCATAACACTTTCAGTTAATGGAATTTACTTCCATGCCTCTGCAACTTGTCTCTCTTCTGTGATAAATGTACTGTGATACATAAGTTTTGTGTATAAAAAGAAATAATACAACAATACTAGAGCAGAAGCTTGAAAAGCCACAACCTTGGACCTGAAAGTGAACTTTGAACAAATGCTTCCTGAGGGAGCATAACCAAGATCTGATGTGTTCTTTCTTTTCCATTAAATGGAATTTCTCACAAAGATGAAAGGAAGCTGTATGAACCTTAGAGAAAAATGAAATGGAGCATACTTGAAAGTGGGTACCTAAAATCTCCATTCCTTACAATTTCTGTAACTTTTCTTTTTTTCTTTTTTTTTAATATTTATTTTATTTATTCCCTGTTGTTGCCCTTGTTGTTTTATTGTTGTAGTTATTATTGTTGTTGTCGTTGTTGGATAGGACAGAGAGAAATGGAGAGAGGAGGGGAAGACAGAGAGGAGGAGAGAAAGATAGACACCTGCAGACCTGCTTCACCGCCTGTGAAGCGACTCCCCTGCAGGGGAGCCAGGGTTTGAACCGGGATCCTTATGCCAGTCCTTGTGCTTTGCACCACCTGCACTTAACCCGCTGCGCTACAGCCCGACTCCCTTTCTGTAACTTTTATACCACACGATAACTGTCAGGTACCAATGGCAAAAAACAAAACAAACAAACAAAAAAACCTAAGGCAACACCAACCAAACCTATGACCTTTCACCCTAGCTATATGAAATTCTGTGTTCATCATATTTATTAATACAAATGCCCTGCAGGCTATCAGTGAAATATTCCCTTATAGTGAAAATTATCACCTAAAGCTTAATCTTCTTAAACCAATCTCAGCATTAAGCCATCCCAAGTAGCAAATGTAATTTATTTCATTATTGCCTCTAGTACAAACTACATAGTAAAACTTCAACATATGGGTTCAATTTTTTAAAATAAAATACTTTAATTAGAGCATTGTTAAGATTCTTAAGTATATATAATTAACTACACACATTTAAAACATTTTAATTATAGTTTTAGTTAAGCAAGGCAGTTAAAAAATTTCAAACATGGAGTGTATGCAAAGTAATCCTACATATCTAAAATTTAATGCAAAATGAATGTCAACTGAAAATGGGGGGAGCTTCAAAAATCATGTTATGTAAGTTGTCCTGGCTAAGTTGATACTATCTAGTGTTTCTATAACTATAGTCTGTTTGTTAAGGCAAAGTAATCAAAAGAAAGAATTTTAGCTTGATTTAATCATCATTACTTATAAGTCAATGCCTATGTCAGTTGTGCTTTCTCAAATCACTGAGATTTTTATTAAATTTTATAAAAACAATCTTTTATTTTGTGTATTTTTATGAGAGATATCATAAGTAGATATATACCAAAGCACTGTTCAGCTCTAGCTTACAATGGAGCTGAGTATTAAACCTGGGACCTCAGAGCTGCAGGCATAAAAATCTTTTGTATAACCATTATACTATCTCCCCAGTCCTATAGAAACTGTCTTCAGTACTCTAGTGTTCTTGTGCAGGTGGACATGAGGAGTAGGGTAGTTTAACCTAAATGTTTGCTATATAAAGCTGATCAATAATGTTCATTAAATATATCTGGCAGTCTGAGTAAGCATATTTCGTATGAGAACTATGATGTCTTCTCCACCAGCCTTCTCTCCTAAAGCACCATTGTCATTCTGTGTAGAGTTGTTACTTTATTCATGGTTATCCATCATCTTTAAATGGGAAGCCTGTTAAACAGCAAATTCTCACACCCTATCCTACTCCCACTGAATTAGAATCTATATCTAGGACCAAAGCATAGGAAATAAAATATAGGAAGTCTACATATTTTAAAGCACTCTTCAAGCTATCTATGATACACTCAGTCTACCTTACCCAATACTTGAATAGTATTAGTTTGTAAAGCAAACAGAAATTGAACAAAGAGAAGAAACTAAAATCAATGAAGAACAAAGGTTTCTAACTTCACCACAGTAACCAGGGTGAGCTTATCAAATGAGCTACTTGTCACTTTAATAAATCCACATAACATTTTCCCTTTTGTTGCCCTTTTTTATTGTTGTTATAGTTATTATTGTTGTTATTGATGTTGTCATTGTTGGATAGGAGAGAGAGAAATTGATAGAGAAGGGGGAGACAGAGATAGACACCTGCAGACCGGCTTCACTGCCTGTGAAGTGACTCCCCTGCAAATGGGGTGCCTGGGGCTGGAACCAGGAGCCTTACTCCTGGTCCTTGCGTTTCACACTATGTGCACTTAACCTGCTGCACTATGCCTGACCCCACATAACATTTTTATCCAAGGTAATACAAACTCAGAAATCTACAAAACAGACAGAAAACAAGTTAGCAAGACCAGCTGAGTGGAATGCATGTGGATACCTCCATCTGTATTTCATTTCTCAGTTCTGGTAGAAACATGGGAACAATACATATTCAAAATTCCTTGGAGTTGGGCAATAGTACAGTGGGTTAAGTGCATGTGGTGCGAAGCGCAAGGATCTGCATAAGGATCCAGGTTGGAGCCCTAGCTCCCCACCTTCAGGGGAGTCACTTCACAGGTGGTGAAGCAGGTTTGCAAGTGTCTATCTTTCTCTCCCCCTCTCTGTCTTCCCCTCCTCTCTCCATTTCACTCTGTCCTATCTAACAATGATAATAATATGGAACCAATCCATCGCTACACCCACCACGCCAAGTAACAATAACAGAGGGTGAGCAGAAGGAGGAACCCGCGGTATGTGGGAACTTCCAGCATAGAAATAACCAGCTGGAGCAAGAGAGCAGCTCGAATTCGGAGCCTGAGATTTTATGGACCACCCCTGTTTTAGAAAGGGGTCACCCAACTATGACAGTAAAGATTGGTAATATTCCTTTTAAGTGTTTGATTGACACGGGAGCAGATAAGACAATATTAAGACAAGCAGAGGTTCCCCAGAGTTGGGAACTCCTCCCAGGACCACGCTTACATGGTGTTGGAGGATTGACTCAGGCATTCCGCACACGAGATTCCCTTGTGTGGGAAGATCCAGAAGGGACTACCGGACGCTTTCAACCTTTAATAGCTGATATAAGCACAAATTTATTGGGAAGAGACTTGCTGGAATCTTTAGATGTAGTGATATCCTCAGACACCTCTGCAGGACACCACACTCACTCCTGTGAGACTGCTAGACCCAACCAGCACCCCCAATACTAACTGCCACTGTTCGTAACAGAACTCCCCGCTTAGATTGGATTTCTAATGAGCCTGTCTGGGTGGAACAGTGGCCTTTGCCTAGGGAGAAGCTAGAAATTTTAAAAGAACTCGTCCAAGAGCAGTTATCTTTGTGACACATTCGTCATTCTCAGAGCCCATGGAATACTCCAGTCTTTGTGATTAAAAAGCGCTCAGGAAAATGGCGCCTCCTCCAAGATCTTCGTGCAGTTAATAAAACCATGCAGGTTTGGGGCTCCCCCCAAAGGGGTTTGCCTCTTGCTTCCACAATTCCCACAGGAATTCCAATCATAGCTATTGATATACAGGATTGTTTTTTCTCTATTCCCTTACACCCACAAGATTGTAAACGTTTTGCTTTCTCTGTTCCTTCTATTAATAATGCCAGCCCTGCCGATAGATTTGAATGGGTGGTACTGCCCCAGGGCATGGCTAATAGTCCTACTATTTGTCAAGAGGTTGTTAAATCTGCCCTTTTTCCATATATTCATAAGGGCCTTAAGGTTTTTCATTATATGGATGACATGTTAATATGGGGAGAATTAGATACAGATCTCTTCGCCCTACGTGATTTTCTAATCCCTGCCTTAAAGAGAAGTGGACTTAATGTAGCTCCTGAGAAGATACAGCTAATCCCTCCAATATCTTTCTTAGGCTCAGAGATTTCCCTAACGCAGATTCGTCCTTTAAAACCTTGTGTTACTTTTCCTTCTAATCTCACTCTTGCTTCTTTACAAAGTTTTCTTGGAAATTTGAATTGGCTTAGGCAGTATCTTTATCTGCCTACGAGCTGCCTGCAACCACTGTTCGATCTGTTAAAAGGAAACAAACAGCCCTCCTCAAAGTGTATGTTAACCCCCGAAGCATCCTTGGCTCTGGAAAAAGTTAACCAGGCTCTCCAGGACATGCACCTCGTTCGGTTCTCCCCCTCCTCTCCAGTAAATCTTCTAATCTTTAACTCTACCCCCATGGTAGTGGGGGCATTGTGGCAGAAACATGGCGTTCTCGAATGGCTTCATACGCCAGTAGGCGGAGCTCCAAGACTCCTTACCGAGATTGATGCCTTAGCATTTATGGTTCGCCAAGGAAGAAACAGATCGGTTCAGGTCTTAGGAAGGGAACCAGATTCAATCATTCTTCCCTTTTCTCTCACTGATAGAGAATGGCTCATACGCCACCATTCTCGTTTTGCCATAAGTTTAATGGGTTTTCCAGGACAATTAGATAATCATTTTCCCTCTAATAATTTGATAGCTTCTTTACCTCTGTTGCCTCTACTAGTACCTAAACTTTTCTCTTGAGATCCCATTCCCTCTGCTCCTACAGTGTTCACTGATGGTGGAAAAAAGGGAGCTGCTGCCCTTATATATTATCCAGACCAGCAATACCCCAAACCTCTCTTTACTGAGCTTCCTGATAATTCTCCTCAGTACAAAGAACTTTATGCTGTCTTCCTTGCATTAAAAGCTGTACCAGAATCCTTTAACCTTTTTTCTGACAGTGTGTATACTGTTAACTTACTTCCATGGCTTGCTCGATCTTATGTAAGAATTGATGACAACCTACTTTCTCCTCTTTTAATTCAAATTGCCTCTATGCTCTGTTCTTGAACCCAGCCACTGTATGTTCAGTACCTACGTTCCCACTGTATGTTCCACTGTATGTTCAGCCCTCTTCCTGGTCCCCTGTCCAAAGGGAATGCTGCAGCCGACCACCTCACCTCCACAGGAATTCTCCTAGCCTCTGTCTCTAATCCTGCTGACTTTCATTCCCTAACCCATGTTAATCTTAAAGGTCTTCAAGCTCGATTTCCTGATATTCCTCTGCCACAGTTAAAACGTATTCTTGCTACATGTTCCTCCTGTGCAGGTCTAATCAAAACACCTGCTATTCAGACTCTGGGCATTAATCCTCGAGGTTTAAAAGCCAACGCTCTTTTGCAAATTGATGTTACCCACATACCTAACTTTGGCAAACAAAAATATGTGTTCGTCTCAATTGATACCTTCTCTAAGTTTATGTGGGCTACAGCTCAGACTGGAGAAAACTCAAAAAAGCTTATAAGCCATATGCTCTCCTGTTTTGTTGTAATGGGCTTACCTCTTCAACTTAAAACGGATAATGGACATGCTTTTACCAGCAAATAATTTAAAGATTATTTTGTTCCCTCTGGAACATTACTCATACTACAGGCATTCCGTATAATCCACAGGGACAAGGCATTGTTGAGAGGGCCCATCAAACTCTTAAGGCTCAATTAAATAAAGAAAAAGGGGAAATGTACCCCCCTAATATCCAGCTGGCAAAAGCCTTAACTACATTAAATCTCTTTAATATTTACAAAAACTCAGACCAACCTCCTATAATTCTTCATTGGCAAACAACCACCCACCCTCCCAGCTATTAAAGTCAAATGGAAAGACCCACTTGATAAAGTTTGGAAAGGACCTGACCCCCTGTTGACTATGGGGAAGGGTTTCGCATGTATTTTTCCACAAAATTACTCCAAGTCTGTTTGGGTTCCTGCCCACCATGTCCGGCAATACCCACATGATGGCGCTGATATCCCTGAAGAACAACAAACACTGAAAGAAGACTGGCTGCAAGAGGACTGGCTACAGGATGCACCCCAGGATCCATAATACAGCATGGCAGAATCAAAAAAAAAAATCTGATTCACAGAACTCTTTCCCCCCCCCCCCGAATGAATGTCTTATGCTATGACTGGCCATTTGTGTTTTGTGAGTGAGTGAGTGAGTGAAAAAAAAAATTGAGTGAGTTGAGTGACCAAAATTTTTGTATGACCCATTGTGCTCAGAGTACTCTGAAAGTTAACTGACTTTATATAAAACGGCTGGACGCAGCCATGGTTTCTGGAGACATCCAGAAACAGTCCAAAAATTGTTCATTCCCCTTTTTGATTTCTTTTTTTAAGTCTTGATATCAATATGAAATGTTTAGTTTTAAACTGTGTGAGTAAAGATGGTTCAACTATGACAGTAGATCTAAATTCACATTTGAAATGATATGTCTTATTTACAAGTTTTTCTTCTCCTGTGTGTTATAAACTATATGTTTAATATGCGTGTTTCAAGTTTGGTAAACATTAACTTAACAGTTAAATTGTAACTTCGAAGCTACATTTTACGAGAAGAGGTAAAATCAATTCATTTAAGTAACTGAGTGTTTAAGGTAAAACTCTAAATATTCAGTGTGACAATTCATCATCTCCTAAGTTAAAATACAAATCCTCTATACAGGACATTTTTGGAGGGCCCCCAAAAATGTCCTGTAAGCTATCTTGTGGAAATTAATACACAACAAATTTGGCATCAATCTGATATTGTAAATGTACCAAAAAAAATTGTCACTAAAATGTGTTAATTCTAGTATCCTGAGTTTGCTTAAAAACCCAATGTAAAAATAGTTAAGAATCAATATATGTGACTTAAATTTGGTATGAAAATTTTGCTATATAAAGACTGCTACATGAGGTCACATAAGATGACCTTTACACGAAATTATAAAGATACCTAAACCAATTATAATCATTGAGTCATCAATTGTAGTAAACTTCTAATTTATTACAAAGTTTTTTCATAAGTAATTGACTACAGCTATGACAAGCCTTCGCATAAAGAAGCATCTGCTCATATAGAATCCCCAGAAATCCATCTTGGACCCCTGACCTCTGACATCATCCACAATTACAGCCATCCCCCGAAACCCATGATGTGACCTGACACAATCTGGAGAACCTGATTCACAGACTCCAAAGGACAAGACTTTCCTACTGCCTTTCTCTCAACCATCGGTGTCTGCTCTTCCTGCTTCTGTCTCGCCCACCATGTTTTGGCGGTTCCAGGTCACTCTCTACAGAGAAGAAAAGTTCCAGTGGCCATCCTCCTCCATCAAGACAGACGTGTGGCATTTATTTCCTGGCCGATTGACATTGGACTGATGCTTCTATAGAACTTGCTGGACACTCCTTTTATACTGCTGGACTTCTTGAAGAATGACTGTAGCAGTTCATAGAACTTTCCGCCAGCTGACTTGGGATTTTGCAATGCCAGATCACTCCTCTAGTCCCTCGGCTTATCAGGCCCCCACTCCTCCACCCATCAGGCTCACTCTGTCTCTTGCTACTCTTACTTATCCCTCCCTGTCTTGTGCTAGTTCTTTTTGAAGACACTTACACACTATCATTCTGCTTTCTTCCCAACAGGTTTCTGTTCACCCCTACACTGCTATTCCCCTGACAGAGATGAAGCCTTTTACAGACATTGACCCAGTTATATATGGCCATTAAGTAAGAGGAAGATGTTGGGGAATTGTTAGGATATGGTTGAGCTTGGAAGGGCTTGAGCCTGAGGGGTGTGTCAATCCTGTTAGTCTCTCTCTCCACGGAGAGGTTGAGCAAGGAGGGACAGTAGAACCCCAAAAAAAGGTGTGCCTCTTATCAGTCTCCCTGCCTCACAAAGTGCCCCGCACTCCTGATACTATGGCAAATAGTTAAAAAGAAAGGGGGAGATGTTGGGTAGTATGCCACCTCCCCCTGGCTTCTGCTTAACCATATGCCTATATAGGGATTTACTGAACCCATTCAAAGCTTTGGTTTATTTACATAAATCACTTTTACATTTACATAAAGCACTCCCTCCAGGGCATTGGTGGTTCAGTGATAGGATTCTCGCCTGTTCCGCCCCCTCCTTGTCACACTCTGATTTTCACCAGTCACTTTTCTCTCCACCCTCTCTATATCACATCCTGTTTCCACCCTACTTGGAGAGTATAAAAACAGCTGCTCTTCTGATTAAAGACATTTGGAAATTTCTTTCCAGCTCCGAGAGTTCCAGAGTGTATCTCCTGCAGAAGTTAGTGCGGCATGAGTTCCTGATCCCTCTCCCACGCAGCAGCCTAGATTGGCTCCAGTTGAGTTCTCTCCAAGCCAGAGAGCACTAGCTCGGGAAGAAGTACCCTCAGGCTATCCCGGCAGTATATGACAGAGAAGTGCTCTGATCTCTTTTTCTCTTCTTCCCATCCTCCTCCCTTCCCTCACTTTCTCTCTGATTAAATACATAAACAAACAAATATACAAGTGGATAGTTGGTTTGAATATTCTATGTTAAAATGCATATTAAAGCAGAAAACATTTGTCCTAATACATGTGATGTTACAATCATCTCTTATTTTCTTGAAATTCTCATAATTAAATCATAGTACATTCCTATATTATACTCATCATATCCATGGTTCTATGAAATTTTAAGGAAAGTGGTTACATTTTCTCACTCATAAATAAAACCGAGTTATCTCAGACAGTGCTTCCTTAGCTTTTTACAGTTTCTATGACTTCTTTTGAGTATTATACCTAAATGGTATAATGGGTGTGAAAGGAAGGTAAGGCAGAATGTATAGACATGGTGGAAGTTGCCCTATGTAAGGGGACTCTTGAATACAGGATTGTAGTATTCAGATTTCATTCAGCTGGTAATAGGGATATCTCTGCTATTTGCTGAGAATGAGCACAATGTAATGAATCTGCTACTAGAGAGATATTTGACTAGAGGAATATGCAACGTATAGGTAGAAGGGGAATAATATGAAATTTTCAGTCATTCATGTAAGAGGTAGTGGTAGGAGACATGCAATGGTGGCCATGGAAGTAAAGAGAGGAAACTTAAATTTTGAGAGTTATGGTTATTGTCCTCAGAACTTATGACAGACATTTCTGCACATCACTCTTTGCACCTCAGGAACCAGCACAGTACCTGCTGCTTAGGGCAAGTGGCAGTCAGGATAATTCTAGAATATTTCTTGTGCTCTTACAATCATTCTTTTTCCTTATCTCATACAAAAGATGCTATACATTTTATGCGGTGCTTATTTGTGAGTACAGAGGCCAGAAAATAATGAGGCAGTGTACACACTCTGGCACATGTTTGTCTAACACCCTTAAAAGGGAACACATTTCAAAGATCCCCATGTAATTTGTGTCTGCCATGCTTTTAGCTTCTCTCTAGTGCTTCTACCATAGTTTGGCATTTGTGTATTCAGCTCTGTCTTCTTGCAGGAATTTTCAAAGCCAGACACTTCTATCAACACCCTTGCCTCTTGTTAAATGAATATCTAAGATGTTATTTTCTGGCAGCTTATCTGATGGTGCTGAGATCAGAGGCACTGTGATTTTCAGCAGTAGGTGGTTTGATTGCAATATAACATACAGTAGGTCTGTGGCTTCAGCAGAATCCCCCTGGTGGCACAGTGCCAGTTAAGCTGGCCTCATCCCTTTCCTTCTCAGCATGCTACTTACATATTCTCAGCAGCCATTAAGATCAGAAACACATAGACACACACACACACAGAGAGAGAGAGAGAGAGAGGGAAAGTTTGAGAGTAAAATGACCACTTAAAATCAATGGGCAGAGAACAGGTAGGAACAAATATAGGCTCAAAAGCCATTTAAGCTATATCTTTTGAAAATACTCACCTCTCAACAGTCTGCCATTACCTGTATCACCTTCACCATTCCAACTGTAATTTTGCTACAAGCACAAGGGTAAACTCACTTGATTCAAGGACTGTGCTTCAATATAGCACCATAGGGAGACTTTAAATATGAACCATCAGGTAGGTCACTGAAGGATTCATAATGGTGAGCATGAGGAAATCATTGTGAGTAAGGAAGGAAGACAAGACTGCATGTGTGAATACATTAGAAAGTGGTATATACTAAGACAACAGGAATCTCCTGCATCCTCTATAAAGCCTATGTTTCTCCCAATCCTGGAACATCTGGGGTGGGGCTCACTTCCCTGCATACTTCTCTCAAGTCATAGCAAATGATATTGCATCCACTGATTCCAACCTAATCAATGCAACAAGTACCATCTCAGCATGCTTCACCTCAGACTGTGTACAGAGACGTCAGGCATGTAATGCCAACCCTTCATGCTCATCACTCGGGTGAGACCTTTCCTTTCATGGTATTCTCTAATTCCATTCCAGGAGGTTCACTTCCTAACAAAGTCCCAAAACCTAGATATAGGCCAGGTCCCGTTAGATAGAGCATATGTTCACATGTATCCATAAATTAGGGCAAAAAATATACCTGAAAGCAAAAATACACAGTAGTCTGTAGTAAGTCAGTATAAAGTTCATAATGAAATAGTGTCCACTTAGACTTAGATACCCTCCTCACCTACTTCCTATTACAGTTCTCTCACTCACTCCAAAGCTAACCTTAGCAAAGCAAGGACTGCAAAAGCTGAATAAGGGCAAGAGACTGGCATACTCT
Source organism: Erinaceus europaeus (assembly GCF_950295315.1). Lineage (NCBI taxonomy): Eukaryota > Metazoa > Chordata > Mammalia > Eulipotyphla > Erinaceidae > Erinaceus > Erinaceus europaeus. Next base: position 42,358,203 of record NC_080171.1, on the reverse strand, counting down.
AACAATGAATCTTTAGTCACTATCAGGCCATTCCACCAGCTGGAGCCCTAATCAGAGAGTCCCGAGTTTCCCAAACAGACGTGATGGGTCTAGAACTCGAATAAATCCCTCTCTCCATTGTTACTGATCATTTCTTTTTTTCTTTCTTTCTTTTTTTTTAAATTTAAGAAAGGATAAATTAACAAAACCATAGAGTAGGAGGGGTACAACTCCACACAACTCCCACCACCCAATCTCCATATCCCACCCCCTCCCCTGATAGCTTTCCCACTCTCTATCCCTCTGGGAGCATGGACCCAGGGTCATTGTGGGTTGTAGAAGGTGGAAGGTCTGGCTTCTGTAATTGCTTCCCCACTGAACATGGGCGTTGACTGGTTGGTCCATACTCCCATATTACTGATAATTTCTATCAGGAACACCAAAATAGACCCCTTTGTGGCCGCCCATAGGACCTTGCCCTCAACTTGGATCAAAATGTTAGAGAATGTTCCATCCTCCTTTTGGAGGATGGACAACATTCTCTATGCTACACCTGAGGAAGATGGGTCGATACTGGGGCAGCATGGAATGTTCCTACTCATGACCACACAATGTGAGCTCAGATCTAGAGGGATGCAGAGGTCACACAGACTCCTAAGCTAATTATGGGCCCCAGTTCACAGCAAATCAATGGGGTTTACAGTCAACAATATTTATACCCCTTTCCCATATTAGGGAGCTACTCTCTTCCCTGATCCAGCTTTCTGGTCCTTTTCCCAGCCATGACATCATCTCCCCAGACAATAATTTGGGTCCACCTGCATATCAGATTTCAGGCTCAGGCAAAAAAGAAAAAAAGAAAAACACTAGTATAGCTACAAGCCCTTTGAAAAATAACTAAAATATGCCTACTAGCTATCTACAAAATAGTGGAACCTCAACACTTCATCTGCACTATTCCAGACTTTAGGTCCATGATTGTTCAACAACTTGTTTGGCTTTGTATGTTTGTCAGTCAGAGTTCAGGGCACCAGTATGCCAGGCTAGCTTCGCAGTGGGAGACAGATGACCAGGGACACATGGCTAAGTGTAAAAGCAGTATTTCTTTAGTCACAAGTGAACGATTCAAAAAACTAATCTAATCTAATCACCACACAATTCTGTCCTGCCTCTCTCTCCTCTGGCGGCAGTGTCAGGAACTCAGGAATTATGTAGGATAGGGGGCGGGGAGAAGGAAGAAGTGCGAAGTAGCAAGGACTAAACCAAAATCTCCCGGAGGCAGGGGGAGTGAGACCAAACCAATGTAACATAATGACCATGTAAATAGACCACAACATCAAGCTTTGTAAGGGATCCCAGAAGGGATCCCAGAAGCAGAACTAGAAGCATATCAACATATGTTAACTCTCTTTTCAGCCACCAGGTTCCAGATGCTAGCAGGATATGACCAGACTTCCCTGGACAGACAACCCCACCAATGTGCCTTGGAGCTCTGCTTCCCCAGAGCCCTTCCTCACAAAGGAAAGAGAAAGACAAGCTGGAAGTATAGATAGACCTATCAACGCCCATGTTCAGTGGGGAAGCAATTACAGAAGCCAGACCTTCCACCTTCTGCATCCCACAATGACCTGGGTCCATACTCCCAGAGGGTTAAAGAATAGGAAAGCTATCAGGGGAGGGGATGGGATAAGGAGATCTAGTGGTGGGAATTGTGTGAAGTTGTACCTTTCTTATCCTATGATTTTGTCAAAGTTTCCTTTTTATAAAGAAAAAAACAGAAAGTGGTTTATAAGGAGTCAAAAGATAGCTCAAAGTGTATGGCACAGGCTTTTACAATGAGCATTGTCCATGTTTGAACTCTGAGATCACATGAGAGTGCACCAGGGGAAGCTATAATACTGTGGTGTCTCTCCCTACCTCCTCTATCTCTTTCTCTATAAGTTTTTAAAAGAATAAAAGTGTTGACCAGGGAGTGGTTAATTCCTGTATGTGTAAGATAATAAACTGGAAAGAATGTGGATCTAAGTTAAATTCTTAAATTCATGGTGTAACCTTGAATATGTCACATAGAAAATCTCTGATCTTCATTTTTCTCATATCCCTATACCCTTTTTCATTAATATTTTTATTAGATGGAGACAGAAAGAAATTTAGAATGGAGAGAGAGATAAGAGAGGGAAAGAGACAGATACCTGCAACCTTGCTTCACCACTCAAGAAGCTTTACCCCTGCAAGTGAAAGTCAGGGACTTGAACCTGGGTCCTTGTGCACTGTAATGTGTCTATACCCTTTGTTTATCTGTGAAGATTAGAAAAAAATATACAGAGCACTTATTGTAAAGTTATGACAAACTAATAATGAGAAAATGTTTGTTCTTAGAGAACAAGAGAGGCAGTACCAAGACTGGTATTAAAGGAAATTAGATAGCTACGGTTGTTGCAAGGGACTTAAAAATCTCATGGCAAATCATTTGAGAAGCAGGGCTGAGAATCTGTATGCCTTTGTCAGAGTCTATAATTTGCTATGTCCTGAGAAAAGTGATAAGAAATCTATTAAATGAACACAATATTGACAATATGCATATATCTTAAAATGATACTATTAATTTCTTATTCCTTGCTTACCAGAAACATTTTAAATTGTTCTTCCCTTTATTGTTTCTTTTTTGCATGGATTTTGGTAAGTTTGGTCATTATGCTCTTATTTTGCATAACCCATAATCCAAATAGCCAGTGCCTTCTGAGTTAATGTCATAAATTGCTGACTTCTATTGGGTTTCAACAAAACTCTAGAAGTCAAGACTAAAGTAAATATTTAACATAGAAACGGTATGGGCATGAAATACATAGGTACTGATCCCCTGCATCATTATAGATCTAGCATTATCCCAAATTACATTTCAGAACAGGTAGGGTTAAAATTTTTTAATCTGGAGGCCAGACCTGGGTTGCACCTGGTGAAACACACTCATTAAAGTGTGCAAGAACCTGGGTTCAAAACCCTGATCCCCACCTGCAGGGGGAAAACTTCATGAATGGTGAAACAAGTCTGCAGGTGTCTCTCTGCCTCTTTCCCTTTTTATCACCCTCCCCCCTCAATTTCTCTCTGTCTCTGTCCAATAATGAATAAAATAACTAAAAATATTTTTAAAATAATTTTCTACCTGAATATAATGGCTATAGATCAGAGCAAATTTAAACAGTACTTAACTCTTTACTGTTTTATGGAAAAGTATTGGCCCTCACAGCTCCCCACCACAGAGTCTTGTCTATGGGTATCAAACATCCAGACAGTCAAGTAGAGACTGAACAAGTCAAGCTTCAGAAAAGGAGTAAGAAGCACTGTGATTATATTTGGACTTTATTAGGAAAATCAGACTTCACATAATTACAAGAGTAAATGTGAAAGAAAAGATCTGGAAGGGGCATTTAGAAGGAAAGGGCACTAACCAGTCCTTTAGTAATTTATTGCCTCGTGGATGTGATAAAGTGCTTCTAGGGGGAATATGAAAACCCAGAAGCAAGTAATAGCAGAAGTTTGTGAGAACATAGAACTCAATACAGCTTCTATTTCTGTGGACTTCTGATGAAGATGCTTAGACAATATACCTAGCAGTTGGAAAGAAGAGCCGAATACAGAGCAGAAAAGAATGAGGACAAAGTAGATATCTCTTTATTTTAATTTTATTTTTATTTATTACTGGATAGAGACAGAGAAAAATTGATAGGGAAGAGGTAGATAGAGAGGGAGAGAGACAGAGAGACACATGAAGCCCTGCTTCCCCACTTGTGAAACTTTCCCCCTGCAGGGGGGACCAGGGCTTGAACCTGAGTCCTTGCACACTGTAATGTGAATGCTTAACCAGGTGCACCACCACCTAGCCCCCCAATTAGATATTTCTCTGTATGTCAGTCTGTCTTCCAAATATCACATACACACTTTGGCCATTTACAATCTGGAACCACTCAGCAAAGGAGATTCTTTAAAAGTTAGTAACCAGTTTAACCATTCCAAACAAATCTACACCTTGGTATGTTGTTCTTATCTTTCTCTCTTAACTATCCAATGAAGAAGATGAAAGAGGAGGAGGAAGAGGGTTAAAAGGAGGAGTAGGAGGAGAGGCAGAAGGTTTGGGGGGGGGAATAAAGAAATGAAAAAAGTTAGCCACTGTGATCTGAGAGGTGGTACTGTAGTTAAAGTACTGGATTCTCAAACATAAGGTGCCCTGGCATCACGTGTCAAAATGATACTCTAGATCTAGCTCTCTCTCATTAATAAATAAGTATTTGGTGAATTGCCCCAAAGCAAAGGATTCTGGGGAAGGGGAGCAAGGGATGGGACAAATGGGCACTAGGATCCTGAGGCATGATGATGGAAGAAGTTTTGACAGAATCACTACCCTCAAAAAAGATAAATTTACACTTAGTATATGTGTATACTCCACAGAGAATAAATGCTATTCCTCCCACAATGGAATGAGTCCAATGTAATCAATCTCATGTTAAGTGGCTGAATGATCTCTTGGGAGTAGTAACATATTGAGACTCAGTATTTGTCTCTGCTTCTGGCAGATTGAAGATTCAGTATTGGCTGAAACCAAAATGATCTTAGTGAGCAGAAGTGCATATTGTTGAGTCCATGTGTAACATCTATTTCTGCTGCCTTCATCAGGAGTCTACTAGGCAACTATTAGATGACTGACTCTCATTCATAGTATAAGCCATATTTATCAGGCTGTTAAAACTTACCTCTGCTGAGGGTGCTCTTCAGTAACCAAACATATGGGACACAGATACCTTTATACTTTGTGAGCAGAGAATTCTAATCCACATACTACTGCCAATAAAGTTTTCTATCACATTTCTTTCAAATTTCTGAATACTTAGGTGATCAGTTGCTACCCATCAATCAGTGCAGAGCCATGGATTTGGCCATTTCTCCTAGGCAAAATGAAAAACCAGAGGCACTACTCTAGAACTGGAAAAAGAGGCCAGAAACAGCAACATTTCCCTTTCTGTGGAAGGGATATTGATGAGAGCCAAATCCAGATGGCCTCCAGGACTCAGGTCCTTCCCTGTTTGGAATTTAGCTGGGAGCTGGCTTATCTCCACTGAACAAGCCCGCAGAGAGAAAATCTTATGCTAATTTCACCATTACATCCCTCAGGCAAAGTTGTTCCCTGAGCCCTCCACATACAGTGAGTGCATCTTCCCCAGCATGTTCTTGATGCAAAGATCATTTGCTATACTTATCTTACTACAGGAAACTAGCTATTCTCTCTCCCTCTTAAGGCAATTTACATACTGGTGTGGGTATAGAAAAGGTCTTTTTTTTTTAATTTTTTATTTAAGAAAGGATTAATGAACAAAAACATAAGATAGGAGGGGTACAACTCCACACAATTCCCACCACCCAATCTCCATAACCCATCCCCTCCCATGATAGCTTTCCCATTCTCTAGCCCTCTGGGAGCATGGACCCAGGGTCGTTGAGGGTTGCAGAAGATAGAAGGTCTGGCTTCTGTAATTGCTTCCCTGCTGAACATGGGCGTTGACTGGTCGGTCCATACTCCCAGTCTGCCTCTCTCTTTCCCTAGTAAGGTGTGTCTCTGGGGAAGCTGAGCTCCAGGACACATTGGTGGGGTCTTCAATCCAGGGAAACCTGGCCAGCATCCTGGTGGCATCTGGAACCTGGTGATTGAAAAGAGAGTTAACATACAAAGCCAAACAATTTGTTGAGCAATCATGGATCCCAAGCTTGGAATAGTGAAGAGGAAGTGTTAGGGAGGTACTCACTGCAAACTCTACTGTACTACTGCTTTCAGGTATATATTTTGCAGTAGTTTATGGATACGTGTGCACATACGCTCTCTCTCTCACAGAAACTGGTGTATATCTAGGTTATGGGACTTTGTTAGAAAGTGAACTACCTGAGATGAAATTAGAGTGTACTATAAAAGGAAAGGTCTCACCCGAGTAATGAAGTTGAAGGGTTGTCATTCCACACGTGAAGTCTCTGGACACAGTCTGAGGTGAAGCATGTTGAGGTGGCAATCGTTGCGTTGGTTAGGTTGTGATCGGTGGATGCAATATTATGTGACTTCTAATATTTCTTTGATTTTCACTACATTAACGAAAGGTAATATAGATCAGTAGAAATAAAGGGGGTACTAGAACCATAGTTCCCCATTTAATCAGTCTGAGAATAGAATAATCTCATATAATAATACTGATACAAAATAAACGAGACACGATGTGGAAGAGAATGGGAAACTAGCAGAGGAGATTAAGATGGAATGGTCAATAAGCAGAAAAAGGAAAATTAAGAAAATTTAGGTTATTAGCTACAGCATGAAGCTACAACATGCCTTATGAACAAGACTTGAAATCATGGGTATCACAGTTGATCTTTAGGGGGTGGAGTGATGGTACTTGTAGTAAAAGACTGGAATGATGAAAAGCCAAAAATGAAGACAGGAGGATAAGCAACTTTTGTAAGGAGATACACTATTAAAAAGTTTAGAGTAGGGAGTCTGGCGGTAGCACAGTGGGTTAAGCGCACGTGGCGCAAAGCGCAAGGACAGGCTTAAAGATCCCGGTTCGAACCCCCAGCTCCCCACCTGCAGGGGAGTCGCTTCACAAGCGGTGAAGTAGGTCTGCAAGTGTCTATCTTTCTCTACCCCTCTCTGTCTTTCCCTCCTCTCTCCATTTCTCTCTGTCCTATCTAAGAATGACGACAACAGTAACAACAACAATAATAACTACAACAATAAAACAACAAGGGCTACAACAGGGAATAAATAAATATTTGGAAAAAAAATTGGAGCATGGCACCAAAGTAAAAATCTCTGGGTGGGGGGGGGGGAAGGGGAGGATAGATGTTTAGCTTCACTGGGAGGGGTGGGGACACAGACCTTTGGTGGTTGGAATGGTGTCAAATAAAGATAAAAAAAACATTTAAAAATCAGTTATAGAAAAATGTAGTGACTGTTAAAGATTATTATTTTTAAGATGAAAACTCACATTATATTTACTTACCAAATATAGGATGACTAAGTATAAAGGCAAAAATTAATGATGCAACAGGAGAGGTTGGGGAACAATTTAAGATCAGAGTCCTTGAACAGACAAAGAAAAATGGAACCCCACAGTGCAGATGAAGAAGGGGTTGCCTTATTAGACACAGAGGCAGTTGATTCCATTTACCAAGAGGGAAGGTAGAGTACATGGACCCATGAGTAGCAAAGCCTGAGAAATAATACTAGCCTATCAGAAGATGAAGTAATTCCTTTTTCATTGCATCTATTTTCCCAGTGAAAAAGTAATCAGAACCATTAAGTGAACATAACAAGAAGAAGGAATACTGGAAGTTTCATGAATAAAGTGGAATTATAAAATGACTGATTTCTATGAAATAAAATTGCTTCAGGGAAACAATATCCCATGATTCATAGCATTGGAGACTCATTTAAGATGTGAAATTAGAGCAAAATATATACCTGAAAGCAAAAGTACACGAGTCTGCAGTTAAGCAGTGTAAAGATCATAATGAAATAGTGTCTACTTAGACTTAAATACCCTCCTAACCTACTTCCAATTACAGTTATCTCACTCACTCCAAAGCTAACCTTATCAAAGTAAGGACTAAAAAAGCTGAATAAGGGCAAGAGATTGGCATACTTTAATGACGACTCTGTCTTTAGTCACTATCAGGCCACCCCATCATTGGCACCCTAGTCGGGGAGTCCTGAGATTCCCAAACAGACATGATGGGCCTAGACCTCGAATAAATCCCTCTCCCCAATGTTGCCAGTCACCTTTATAAGGAACAACACAATAGACGCCTTTGTGGACCCCCATAGGACCTTGCCCTCAACTTGGATCAACAATGGTAGAAAATGTTCCATCCTCTGAAGGAAGGATAGACAACATACTCTATGCTCCACCTGAAGAATATGAGTCCTGAAATAGGGGCATCTTGGAACGTTCCTACTCATGACCACAGAATGTGAACTCAGATCTACAGGGATGCAGAGGTCACATAGGTTTCTAAGCTGAATATGGGCCCCAGATCAGATCAAATTGGTGGGGTTTAATTTAACAACATTTTTACACCTTTCCCATATTTGGGAGCTACTCTCTTCCCTGATCCAGCTGTCTCATCCTTTTTCCAGCCATGACATCATCTCCCCAGACAATAACTAGGATCCACGTGCATATCAGATGTCAGGCTCAGAGAAAAAAACAAACAAACTAGTATAGTCATGGGCCCTTTGGAATATAACTAAAATAGGCCTACTAACTATCTACAAAACAGAGACACCCCCCCCCCCCAACTCTTCATCTGCACTATTCCAGCCTTTAGGTTCATGATTAGTCAACAATTTGTTTGGCTTTATATGTTAACTCTTCTTTCAGCCACCAGGTTCCAGATGCTACCAAGATGCCAACCAGACTTCCCTGGGCAAACAACCCCACCAATGTGTCCTGGAGCCCCACATAACCAGAGCCCCTCCCCACTAGCGAAAGAGAGAGACAGGCTGGGAGTATAGATCAACCAGCCAACGCCCATGTTCAGCGGGGAAGCAATTAAAGAAGCCAGATCTTCCAACTTCTACACCCCATAATGATCCTGGGTCCATACATACTCCCAGAGGGATAAAGAATAGGGAAAGCATCAGGGCATGGGATGGGATACGATATTCTGGTGGTGGGAATTGTGTGGAGTTGGATCCTTCTTATCCTATGGTTTTGTCAATGTTTCCTTTTTATAAATAAATAAAATAAATTTGAATTTAGCTAGGTCATATTGCTTTTACATTCTTTAAGGCCATGTTTATAACTTGGGTATAGGAAAGTGTCTGAAGTTGACTTGAATGAGTCGACTTAATTTTTTTTCAAGAACAGAATGCCAGAGGCACAACTGATTGAGTGCATATGTTACAGTGCACAAGGACCCAGGTTCCAGCCCCCAGTCTCCACCTGCAGAGGGAAAGCTTCACAAGTGGTGAAGTAGTGCTGCTGCAGCTGTTTCTCTGTCTCTCTCCCTCTCTATCACCCCATTCCTACTAAATTAAATTCCAGTGGGGACTTAAGGACATGTACATCATGTATTACAGAAAGATAGCACAATGGTAACACACTAAACTTCCACATCTGAAATTTGGAGGTCCCAGGTTCAATCCTTGACATTATCATAAAACAGAGCTTATCATTGCTTTACTATTGTTTACTCTTCTTTATCCTCTCTCCCACACACACAAAAAAAAAACACAAAAAATTAACACATGTAAACACACACACACACACACAATGTGGTTATTGAACCAGCAACAGGAGGTCAGGATTCCAAGTTACTGTTTTCATCTCTTTGTTACCACAAGACCCTCATCTCTTCTTTTTGAATTTTATTTATTTATTTTCTCTTTGTCAACCAAATTTTTCTTTATTTGTGTACTTTTCACATAAAATTGTTGTCCCAGTCCAAGTTGAGATAATTTAGCCCAAAAGCTCAGCCATGGGTAAAGTGTCTGCACTAATTTCAGATTGCTATGAAGGAGTCAGATTATTCTGGTTCAGATAAGTCCAAGGGAAAGTGGGATGGGGAAAAAGTATAGTAGTTATACAGGAGGCTTTTATGGGGGCCAGGTGGTTGCACATCTGGTTGAGCTCAAACCCCAGTCCCCACTTGCAGGGGAAAGCTTTGCCAAGGGATGAAGTAGTGCTGCTGGTGTTTCTATGTCTCTCTCCCTCTCTATCACTCTCTTGATTTCTGGCTGTCTCTAGCCAATAAATAAAGAAAATAAAAAGAAAAAAAGAAGGCTTTTATGCCTGAGGCTGTACAATCCCAGGTTCAATCCCCAGCATGTCCATAAGACAGAACTGATCATTGCTCTGGCCTATCCTTCTTTCTCTATAACTTTATCTCTGTACCTCTCATTAGAATAAAAGTAAAAAAGAAACTTTTGATGAGGAAAAGTACCTAGGGCAATAAGTTCACTGTTATAATTTCTAAAATACACAAGAAACATAGTTTGGTATGCTTCTGAGAATGTATGGGCAAAATGAAATATTTAGCATTGCAGCAATAGAATATTGCAGTAAATTTACATCTCCTAAACTTTCTTGTAGTTAGAGAATTGAGTGTTAGTGGTGGACGAGAGACAGGAATAGTGACTTCTTTCTATTGAGTTCCTTTGAGCTTTAAATTTTGCATGTCTAGTCTCAAAGACTAAAAAGTAAAGACTATAAAGAAATGAAAGTAACAGGAATGAGGCTAATTTAAAAAACAGGAATGTTTCAGAGCCAGGTGGTGCACCAAGTTGAATGCACATGTTACAATGTGCAAGGAACTGGGTTTGAGCCCCCAGTCCCCACCTGCGGGGGGGGGGGAGTTTTTAAGTGCTAAAGCAGTGTTTCAGGTGTCTCTCTCCCTCTCCATCACCCCTCCCCTCTCGATTTCTGGCTGTCTCCATCCAATAAGTAAATAAACAATTTTTTAAAATAGTTTCTTTAAAAAAATAGGTGTGTTTTAATTTAGGTGTGTTATGAATTAAGCTTGAAGACTAAAACAGGTTTAAGAACAAATATTATATATATTAGATACACACTGAGGACTCTCTATTGCCATATAAATTTACAAAAGAATATTTACCTTGAATTTACCTTTTCAGTTGGACATAGAATAGCTGCTAAAGTCTTGCCTACTTACTTTGTTTTTAGTAAGAGTGGAAATAGCAGGAGAGAATTAACAACTTCAGTTTGTCTCATCCTGACCTGATCACTAGTCAGCTCTATAAACTGGTCCACTCCAGTTTGAAACTATTTGATTCAGGAACTCACCCACAGAAAGGAAGAAAATGATCCTGAGAGGATGAATAATCACAGTAGATACACCCTATAGACTTTTAGGAGAGTGCATACTAATTCCAAGTTCTGTTGCATTCTGCAACATCCAACAAGCAGAACAACCACATCCTTGGATGAAACAGTGAGTTATTGCAAAGTGATTTTTGAATGAATAGTAAATTTAAACTGGTAGAACATCTGCAATAGATTTACATTAACAGTAATGAAATAATTTTATATGTTGAGGATATGGAAACTCCTTAAATGGCAAAGAACTTTTGTTTGTTCAATATTTATTTATTTATTCCCTTTTTGTTGCCCTTGTTGTTTCTATTGTTGTAGTTATTATTGTTGTTATTATTGTTGTTTTTATTGGTGCCATCATTGCTGCATACAACAGAGAGAAATGGAGAGAGGAGGGGAAGACAGAAAAGGGGAGAGAAAGATAGACAGCTGCAGACCTGCTTCACCACCACGTGTGAAGCAACTCCCCTGCAGGTGGGGAGCCAGAGGCTCAAACCAGGATCCTTACGCCAGTCCCTGTGCTTTGCGCCACCTGCGCTTAACCTGCTGTGCTACCACCCAACTCCCTGTTCAATATATTTTTAATTGAAATATGAATTATAATAATACTAGAACTTCCTCTCCCTGCCATGACTGTAAGAGGAGGATTTTAAGTAGGTATGATACTGATTTAGCAAGTAGCAATACTGATTCTCTATGTCAAGCAAGAACAAATAAAAATGATATTGAAGCACCTCTAAAAATGTTGGATTGAGTTGGTTTTTTGGATCTCAATACACTAAAAGAAATATCTGCTTACACTACCATTCAGAATTGCAGATTTACAAGTATACCAAGTTGATTTTCATTTTAAATCATATAAAAGCGATTCTTCACTATACACTTAAAAATCAGACCAGATGTGTTCTCAGAAGACTGATTTATCCCCTTGGCTACAATCCGATCCCAAACTATGTCTGCCCTGCATCTTTGCTAGCACTGGAGACAACCAAGGTAAAAACAGTCCCACAAGAATACATCTTCAGGTCAGGAAACATTCATTCAATAGTATTTCCCCTATCTGAAGAAAAATCTGGTAAAACTATTAGGTATCAGAATTTTCGTAGAAATTGCTCTGGAACATGTAAAGCGCTACTCCAAATCAATCTTGGTATCATTCAGACATATGTGGTCAATAAACCTCATTTGGGTTAGTCAGAAGAAATTAGACAGGTAAAGTAGTGTAGACAAGAAAGACCTAATCCAGAATGATAATAACTGTCTCCTAAGGCACATTCCTTGGAAAGTTGCCATGGTCCTGAGAAGCAAGGAACTAGAGATTCTTCCAAGAACACTCCATCACAGTGGTAAATGAGGAATGTGCTGAAACACTGGATGAATGTCCCCAATCTGCTCTAAGATTAGGAGAGAGTGAAGCAATAGCATAAACATTTGCTAGAAAGACTTGAATGAGCTGAAATATGATATATGAATATAGGCAGGCCTCATGACAATCTCAACTACATGTGGAAACAAAGCTACAAAAGATTTCAATACTGTAAAACTGAATCAATAACCACAAACCAAAATATTATTTCCCTTGTGTAATGGTTCAACCACGGATTGTGCCACCTCTATACATGTGAGGAAAATTATCACTTACGGCCAAGCAGAAGTCTTTCTGTTAGACTGTACTAAAGACAATAACTTTGAAGATATTGAAAGTGATTTCAATCAATGTTAAACTCTGAACAAACATTAAATAATTATAATGATGATAATTATAAAGCTTTGTTCTGTAAATACATACTAGTGGACCTATTGAATAATTTTCTTGATGAAAGAGTCATTTTCATACACATAAAAGAAATGAACATCTAAGTTTTCAATTGACTTAAATTTAGGAGATGTAAGAAGTATTTAAAGTATTTCTAGTATTTTATAGGAAGAGACCAATAGAGATATAGTTTCTCTTGTTATGATAAACCTTTTTTTTTTCTAGGCATAAGGAGTAAATATTCTATTGTCACCCACAATTTCTTCCTGGCTTGATGGCAACTCTATCTTAATTTTTAAAGTTCATGCCAAATATCTGGTATAAAGTATTATTGTACTTTAAGAATTTAGCACAAAGTTGGATGCCTTACTCTTTCCTAGACCCACCCTGGAATCCTATGGTAAAACTGTGAGTCATTTCCTAGAAGACCAAAGAGAATGATCTTTAGTACTTAATCCTGGATAAATTCTTCTATATTGTGTTCTCTTTGTGGTTAGGGTTTGTTTATGAGAGGCTAGGTAAACTGATATAATTCTCCAATTCTAAAAGTAAGAGTTTAGGAAAGAATAACAGGCTTGCATCATCCACAACCAATTCTTACTATTAACAAAATAAAAAGTCACCAATTTAATGATAATGTGTGTTCACATCTAACCAGAAACTATTTAATTCCTGTGCTCAGCAAGTATTTGCTCTTGTGATGTGAATATTACTTTATACTTCATTACTCCACTAACCCTTCTTAGAAAGTAATTTTTTACTGCCATCTTTTCAGGCTGGGTATTTTTTTTATCTGTGCATTCAGAGCTTTTAACTAGGAATAACTGATAAATTTCATCTCATAAATCTGTGGTACAAGTCATCCACTCCTTGTATAAGAGATAGTATTAAACTTCCCAACTCAAAGGTTACTAAGTGACTGTAAAAGTGACTACGTTTACACCACATGACAAGGCCTCAGGTCTTGGTCTAACTTGATTTCCTTGTTCAGCATCTGTGGTTAAAAACTAGAATATGTTTCAAAGAAAGCTCAGTCACTTTCTAGATATGTGGCCATGACACAGTAAGTCTCTGAGTTCTATCTATAAAAAGGACAAAACAGCACTTAACTCCCCAGACTACAGGGAAAGGTAATAGAGTAAATGTATGTCCAATGTGTGTATCTGCTTGCACATGTATATATATGTATGTTTTTCAGGGATTAAACCTCAGGTATGCACGTCTTATACACTAATGGTAAGCTATTATCCTGGCTCTTTGATTTATTTTGAAAGTATGCTTAATAATAAAATTTTATTTCTAAAGGTCTTACCAACTATTTTCTTGTGCTTATAAAAGTCTGTGACAAAAGCAAACACATACAACAAACCATTCACAATTATTCATAATTAGGCTTCTTCTTCTAGCGTTTGCCCTTCTTCCGTAGCCAGTCAACAGTGTCAGGTTGAGCCTGATGTAAAGTTTCGAGACCTCCTTTGAATCTGGAGAGGTGGCAGTCATTGACTATGTGGGTCATAGTCTGTCTGTAGCCGCAGGGGCAGTTCGGGTCGTCTCTGGCTCCCCAGCGATGGAACATAGCGGCTCACCGGCCATGGCCTGTTCCATAGCAATTGAGGAGGGCCCAATCATAACGTGCTAGGTCAAAGCTGGGTTGACGCTTGCAGGGGTCTGTGATGAGGTGTTTGTTCTTTACCTCAGCTGACTGCCAACTCTGTTTCCAAGAGACTGGAACAGAGAAGTTCAGTGTAGGCGTAGGGGACCAGATTGGGTGACGAGATGTCAAGCGTTGGACAGGGTGGGCGAAGATATCCACGTATATTGGCAGGTCCGGTCGAGCGTAGACGTGGGAAATGAACTTAGATGATGCTGCATCCCGATGAATATCTGGCGGGGAGATGTTGCTAAGAACTGGCAGCCATGGAACCGGGGTAGAACGGATGGTTCCAGAAACTATCCTCATGGAGGAATATAATTTGGAATCGACCAAGTGGACATGGGGGCTACGGAACCATACTGGGGCACAGTATTCTGCAGTGGAATAACATAATGCCAGAGAGGATGATCGTAGTGTGGAAGCACTCACGCCCCATGAGGAGCTGGCCAGTCTTGCAATGATGTTATTCCTCGCGCCCACCTTTGCTGCAGTTTTTATGAGATGTTCGTGAAATGACAGAGTGCGATCAAGAGTAATTCCAAGATAGACTGGCTGGGCTTCATGCCGGATTCTCATATCGCCAAGCTGCACATTAAGCTCACGCGAGGCTGAGGCATGGTGTAGATGGAAAACAGATGATACCGTTTTTGCAGTGCTAGGGATAATTAGGCTATGGAGATATAATAACTATTACGCAAAATAACTTTCATACTTGAGACTCTGAACTCCTAGGTTCAATCCCCAGCACCACCATAAGCCAGCACTGAACAGTCCTCTGAGAAACAACAACAAAAAACAAAAACAAATCTGCACTCTTCATAATCTGGCTCACTCTGTCATGTTCAAGCTCCCAACCTAGAGCACCAGACACGCCAAGCATACATCATTTTGATATGACAGAATTTCTTTCTATTCCCTGAATGTTAAGCCTTTTGGTCTTCTTTCTTCCAGACTATTTTCCTTGTTATGGATGCCCATCTTGCTTTCTCAACCCAGAAAAATTCTATACATATTTCAAATGCATCTCAGTATTGCCTTCTCTGTGGACACTTATCCCACCTCCAGATACTTGATCTCGCCATGCCCTCTCTCTTCATAGACACATGCAGGCATTCCCGGGGTTGAATTATGGATGACTATGTGTGTGCTTATCCATCCTAACATAACACCACCTTGACTCTGCATATTTTAAGTTCCTTCAGAAAAAAGACTAGATCCTACTCCAGCCCCAATCCCATTTGCTCCTTCCTGAGATGGATGAATTGATTGACTGATTGATTAGATTGAATGAAACATATTTGCATACCTGTCTCCTAGCTGTAAAGATGAAATACATTTAACTAATTTAGCTCCTTGTCTGAAAGAAGAAGTACTTTGGCATTATTTGTTACTGGGCTCTCTTTTCTTTGATAATGAGTGAAATCCAATCAAACATAATGTCATTTTAAACCTCTATCCTAAAGTTTAACCACTATGCTAGCCATACTAGTTATTTCCTACTTGCCCCTATAGGTTCACTCTCTAATTTGTCTGCTCTGCTGTATGCTCTGGAAGAGTAAATACTAGGTAACTCTGTCACCCAAGCTGTTTCGTCCTCTTTTAGCTAACAGACTTAACTAGTGGTGACACTGAAAGACCCCAGAGAACTGGAGAAGAGGTGTAAGGATATTCATTTCTCATTCTATTTTTCCTGAAATACAGTTGAGTGGTAGTTAGAATCCTCTATCTAAGCCTGACAACCTTCCAGACAGTCCCATCCTCTCTTACCTAATGTATTAATTTCCTGTGACTACTGCAACATAGAATTATTAGTAGCTGTAAAAAAAATTCTGCCTATTCCTCAAGACCAAGACAAAAATCCTTAGTTCTGAAACACTAAATTTCTCCAGACTTCAAAATTTTCCTTTTATTTTAAACTATTACCATGTAGCTAACACAGTAAATATTGAATATATAGCTATTACTTTGGCACAGGCCAGGGTCTCCTTCAAAATAAGAACTGTCTTCTTTGATATCTTCATTCATTACTAACCTAGAGGTAAATATAGAGTAGACTCTCAAGAAACATTGTCAGTTTATGGTCTTCCAGATGAATTATGATGATGAAAGATACATATTCTCAATGCTTATTCCAGCGACTCATGACTCCATTTGTTCTGAAGTCAGATAGAAGGCAGTATAGTACACATTTATATTTCACAGCATCATCCCTAATCTTTTTTTCTTTTTCTTTCTGCCTCCAGGATTATCACTGGGCTTTGGTGCCAGCACTAAGAATCCACTCCTCCTGGCAGTCATTTTTAATTTTTATTGGCTAGGACAGAGATAAATTGAGAGGAGAGGAGGAAATAAAGAAAGACAGAGAGACAGAGAGACACCTGCAGACCTGCTTCATCGTTTGTGAAGTTACCCGCCCACCCCTGCAGGTGGGGATCCAGGGGCTCGAACCGGGATCTTTGTGCAGGTCCTTGAACTTAGTACTATGTACACTTAACCTGTGTGCCACCGCCAAGCCCTCTAATCTCTACTCTTATTACCTAGTAACAAAAGAGTCATATATCTAAATAGATGGTTCCCAAACTTTTAAATACTTTGTCCCTATTGTCATATCATATATTTAAATATCTGGTACATTTTAACTTTAGGGAAAATGGAATCTTTTATCTTTTTAATATTAATCTGGATAGTCAAAGTTCTACTACAGAAACAAGTAAATCCAAGGTCTCATTGTTTTAACCTAAGAAAGATTAAGAATTCTCTCTCATCTTCTACACACTCCCATATCATTATAAACTTATACTTATATCATTATAAACTTAGAATTCTCCATCCTAAAGCTAATCAATCAGGCATATACCATCACCTTATTTGCTTTGGTATGGTAGTGGATTTATAATTAAATCAGAATCTCTAAGGATGAGATCCACCCATGCATCAATAGCTTTTAAGACACCCTCAAATGGTTGAGATTGCAGAGAACATCAGATAATCTTGTGGTGAAAATTAAACTGTCCAGCCTAAATAGCGATATGCATCACTCCTGTTTACAACACAATGATTACAAAAATAGTAACATGACTCTGATGAGTAAAGGACATGGAAGTTGTGAACTTTCTACTGAACTGAAAAGAGAAGAGAGACAGAGGTAAGGACTGGAAGTCTATACTTCCACTTGCTCTTAAAACACTAGTCCAACTCCACCTCAAATGACAATTTTCTTTCCTCCTATATTACAAAGTCTTGAGAATGGAAAGTCTACCTGATCCGTATCTGGCCCCTAGCTCCAACCCAATGCCTCCTTAGAACAACCTACATAACATACCCTTATAGTAGCAATACAAAGATATTTATCAAGTTCATTATGCTTATTTACCAAATAGCTATTTAGTGTTTACCACTTACCTGGCTTTGTTCAATGGTGCTGAACAAATATCTCTAGCTTTGTTAAATTTATATTTCAGTGTTGGAAAACAAACCAGTGAATTTGAAAAAAAATACATGATAAGGTGACTTTTAAGTACACTAAAGATAAATATTGCAAGAGGTTATTAAATATATTTGTGCATCGCCAAGGAAATTGTGTAGCAGAGTGCAAAATGTGCATGTGTAAGATTACAGATTCTATTCATAGCACTTTATAAAATCACAGCAGTGTTCTAGCCTCTTTTTTTCTTTCATGATACCTCGTAAGTAAGTAAATATTTTAAACCATACAAGTATACAAGAGGCAGGATGAGAACAGGTAATGGATGTATGGAGCCAAACAAGAACGAAGTCTGATCATGTTGTCCTGAGCTCCTTGTGGTCACAAAGATAAATAAGGATGATGACCTAGTAAGTCTAGTTTTAATGATCTCAGAGCACATGGTAGTGGTGACCATGAAACTTGGGGATAGAAAGAAGAGACTACTATGAAAGGAAAGGTCTCACCCACGTAATGAAGATTAAGGGTTGTCATTCCACACCTGAAGTCTATGGTTTTATTAATTTATCCTTTCTTAAATAAAAAATAAATTAAAAAAAAAGAAAGAAGAGACTAGGGTCTTCAAAAATTGTGAAAAGTTTTGAGGTTTTCTTTTCACTCCTTCAAATATTAGTGTCAGGGATAGGGGAGAGAACATAATGATTATGCAAAAGGTCTTTCATGCCTTAGGCTCCAAATAACAATGCCATATTCAGAAAAAGATTGGGGTTCTGATTGATCTCCTCAACTGAGGCATGAAGAGAAATGTAAAGTATTCAATTCAAAGTCTGTAGATAAATTCAATTGGTCACCTCTATCGTACATTTTCATGTATTTAGAAATACTTTTTTGACTCAAATAGCAATTCCTAATAGCATCTGTGGAGTCCATTAAGTTATCCTTCCTTTTTCTTTTTTCAAGTTGTCCTTTCTTAAGGCTATTAACTGCTTTTGCATGTTCACTCTTCAATCTAGTACAACATTTCTGCCTTATAAGTCATAGGAAAGGAGACCTTTAAGAGAAATCTGTGAATTAAAGGCCTCTTTGAAGAGTTCTCCTGCTGTGTTGATGTTTCTTTCATGCTTTTATCCTCTTCATCCCACCCAGATAATCATCTGGACTATGGTGCTTATGAGTATAATCACTGATACAATCTTTTGTAGATTCAACTATCTATGGTATGTGGGTGATCTTTGTTCAGCTCTTTATAACTGTGAATTTCTCTTTAAAAGGGTCTAGCTTCAGAGGCTCCTGTTCTTTTTATTAATCCTGCTAATATTTAAATCCTCCTCAGAATGAGGAAAGTATATAAGAGGGGTAGATGTGCAAACTCTGTCTCTGAGTTCTAATTACTAATATTATTTGTATGTCCTTGTGCTCAGTTTTCCCTTATAAGAGGTTAATTTGATTAATCTGTATGCTTATTGACAAATAATCACTACAGTCAATTTTATAATAATTATTTTCTTTATTACTCTATACAGTCATTACACTAAATACTTTATATGGACAGACTTTAATCGCGGAGTATTCAGGTCCTATTTGTATCCTCCTTTTACTGATGAGCATCTGAGGCTCTCAGTAGTTAAAAACTTAGCAAAAAAACTAGTTGTTTTTCTCACTAATGGGAACTAGGTAAATGTATATTACCTTTTCATTTTTGTTTTGTTTCCAACCAAATTGCATTATTGAGAGAATTGATTCATAAGAGTATTGTCACAGGTTACAGTGAGACACCCTGATATTTCAAACGTATGTTTAAATGAACAAACAAAATCATATATAAAGTATATGAGTTTAGAATCTCATTTCCTAAATCCTTAGGAAAACTGTAGTTTCTAAATAAATGAGCAAGATCACTTAAACCTTCAATCTTCCACATCTAAAACATTTGTTGTCAGTGTTCATTCACATCTTAGTCTTAATTGATTGCTTAGTGTTAACAGTGAATAATATACAAAGAGTTCCTGTGCTAAGTAGCTTTATTATTTGCTGGGAAATTGTGCAGATGCATTCACATCTGCCATGTTGTCCCCTCAGGCTACTGCTAGTTCCCGCGAGAGTTGGGACATTCTCAGAGTGCCTGTTCAGCCATGTTGTGCCCTCAGGGCACATTGTCTATATCCCCGTGATATCTGGAGTGCTTTGGTTACTCCTCACCCCTCCCATTCTCACGAGAGTTATTATCCTATCGTGGAGTGCTATGGTTACTCCTCCCCCTTCCCATTCTCACGAAAGCTACTCCTATAAAAGCCTTTCTTCTTCCGCACCTCGCTCTCTTGCCAGCGCTTCACTCCAGTGTTCAGACGCAGGAAAGGTTACTGCATGAGGCGGCCATTTTCGCTACCTCCACGGTGGCCCAGCCTGCTTCTCTAGCACCCAACTCTGAAGTGCCAGTGCAAATAAAGATTTGTGTTTCCTCTTCGCTCTGGATGCCCTCTCTCTTCTCCGCGGCCCACGCACAACAACATCTGGCTCAACAACATCTGGCGCTCAACGTGTCCCACACTCACGGCCAGTCTGAGGTCCAGAAAAGCCGCCCAGACACAGGTAAGTGGCATCCGCCCACCTCTGTGGCCCCACGTTTCCCTCCACCATGGGAATTTTTTCGATTTATGAGGAGGTGTCCCAGTTATTATCTCCTTCTGCCCTGGGACAGATTCGCGCTCTCACAAACAGTTTAATTTTCGCTACCCCTTGGATTTTTATAACTATGCTCACCACTTACTAGATATGTACAAAGTGGTCTGCCATGAGGATAAGTGACCTTGAGGCTGAGATACAAGAGTTAAAGCACACGTGCTTAAGACTCAGATGCCCTCAGCGATCAGCAGATAGACCCAGAACTTCCGTTCCCACAGACACATACATGTTTTCGGAAGCTCCTCCTCCGACCCCGCCCCCTGCCTCCCAGGGTTCAGCTTCTCTTGAGACACAAGAGTTAAGAGATACGTGCTTACAACAAAAACGCCCTAAGCGATTTGCAGTCAGCACCCAAACTTCTGTCCCTGCAGACACATGCTCAGTTCCTTCTGCAGCTTCCATGACCCCTTCACCCGCTGTCCCTGCAGACGTGTTTGGCTCCTTCTGCAGACACGTGTTCGGTTCCTTCTGTGGCAGACACGTGTTCAGTTCTTTCTGCTTCTCTGGCCCCGCCCCCTGCTTCCCCTGAGGCTTCTGTTTCTCTAGCCCCTCCGCCTACCGCCCCGGTTTTGGCTTCCCCTGAGGCTTCTGCTTCTCTGACCCCACCCCCTGCTGATAATTCATCATTAAGAGAACTAGTGGCTGAGGTACAGGAGTTAAAGGATATTTTTTCAGCATTTAAGGACCTTAAACCATTTGCAGTCCACCCCAAGAGCTCCAACCCCATAGATACGTGTTCAGTTTCCCCTGCCACTACAGCAGTTTCCATGGCACCTTCCAATTCCGTAGATATCTCCCCAGTGTCATCGAACCAAATCCACACCTTCCTGGTAAACGTGGCCCCTTCTAAATAAAACTCTCAGCCGTGGCAGCCATATTCATCTAAAAAGCTCGGAGCACTCAGAGAAGCGGTCAGAGAGGACGCAATGCACACTGCATAGACCAAGTCCGTTTTAAGGAGTTTTTACCACCATCTTAACACGCCCCAGGATTGGAAGGACCTGGCTTGTACTGCACTCTCAGACCCCCTCTACCTACAGTGGAAGGCATGCTTCCGTGATGAGTGCTCTAGACAGTCACAGGAAATAGTAACAAACAGGTAGAATGGGATTCTGATGCTTTGTTTGGAGAAGGAGCTTATGAATCTGGATCTCAGCAGGCAGAAGCCAGGTTTCCAACTGGTTATTTTGAACAGGTACGCATCTGCGCAACACAAGCATGGGAAAGGGTGACTCCATCCAATGTAGATTTGTCAGTTCCCATTAACTCTCTTCACCAAGGTACTGATGAATCATTAGCGAGCTTCATCTCAAGGGTGAAGACAAGCTTAGAGAGAAAGGTTTATAATCCTGATGTCCACTCACTACTCTTGCGCTCTATTTTCTGGGAAGGCATGATACCACAATTCCGTCAGGCATGCCTTAATCTTAAACACCTACACCCAGATAATTGGATTTTAGCGACACAGGAACTTATATCAGGTAATTATGGGGCACCCGCTACGACACAGTTTTATGCAGTTACCCCACGTAATCACAACAGGGCCTTCTTTCAGTGTGGTTGCCAAGGACATTGACCAATGTCCTGATAAAAGCTGTGACCACGCCTCCAGTCAGGGAAACCCTGCCTCCAGTTAGAGTGACCACGCATCCAGTCAGAGCAACCCCTCTTTCAGTCAGGGAGCCAGAGGCCACGTACTGTTTGTCCAAGATGTCGTAAGGGCTTTCATTGGAAGAGAGATTGTTGGTCCCAATTTTATAAAGATGGTTCGCCCCTGAATGGTACAAATTTGGGGCCTGAGAACGGGGTCACCCTTCTATGACAGTAAAGATTGGCAATATTCCTTTTAAATTTTTGATTGACAAGCGGGCAGCAAAGATGATTTTAAGGCAAGAAGAGGTTCCCCAAGATTGGGAACTTCTCCCTGGACCCAGTATACATGGAGTAGGAGGGGTGACCCAATCATTTCGCACACGAGACTCACTCATGTGGGAAGACCCAGAAGGTTCTACAAGACACTTCCACCCTTTGGTAGCTAATATTAGCACCAACCTACTGGGCAGGGATCTTCTAGAATGTCTTGATGTTAGGATATCCACAGATGCCTCTGCAGAGTGTAACACCCACTCCCACGAGACTAGGTCTAATCAGCACCCCCCAATACTAAATGCCACTGTTTGTAGCCAAACACCCCACTTAGGCTGGCTTTCTAATGAGCCTGTCTGGGTGGAACAGTGGCCTTTACCTAGGGATAAACTAGAAATTTTAAAAGAGCTCGTCCGAGAGCAGTTGTCCTTGGGACACATTCGCCATTCTCAAAGCCCATGGAATACTCCTGTCTTTGTGATTAAAAAGCGCTCAGGAAAACGGCACCTCCTCCAAGATCTCCGTGCAGTTAATAAAACCATGCAGGTCTGGGGCTCCCCACAAAGGGGTTTGCCTCTTGCATCTGCAATTCCCACGGGAATTCCAATCATAGCTATTGATATCCAAGATTGTTTTTTCTCTATTCCCTTGCATCCACAAGATTGTAAACGTTTTGCCTTCTCTGTTCCTTCTATTAATAACGCCAGCCCTGCTGACAGATTTGAATGGGTGGTGCTGCCCCAGGGCACGGCCAATAGTCCTACTATTTGTCAGGAGGCTGTTAAATCTTCCCTTGTCCCATATATTAATAAGGGCCTTAATGTTTTTCATTATACAGATGATATTTTAATATGGGGAAAATCAGATACAGATCTCTGTGCCCTACATGATTTTCTCATTCCTGCATTAAAGAAAAGTGGCCTTAATGTGGCTCCTGAGAAGATACATCTAATTCCTCCAATATCTTTCTTAGGTTCAGAGATCTCTTTAATGCAAATTTTTGCCTTAAAACCTAATGTCACCTTTCCTTCTAACCTTACTCTTGCTTCTTTACAAAGTTTTCTAGGAAATCTAAATTGGCTTAGGCGGTATCTCTATCTGCCTACAAGCTGCCTCCATCCACTGTTTGACCTGTTAAAAGGAAACAAACAGCCCTCCTCAAAACGTAAGTTAACTCCCGAGGCCTCCTTGGCACCAGAAAGGGTTAACCAGGCCCTCCAGGACATGACCTTGTTCTATTCTCTCCCTCCTCTCTGGTAAACCTTCTAATCTTCAACTCCACCCCCACAGTAGTAGGGGCATTGTGGCAAGACCATGGGGTTCTTGATGGATTCACATGCCAGTAGGAGGAACTCCAAGACTCCTCACTGAGAAAGTCACGTTAGCATTCATAGTTTGCCAAGGGAGAAATAGGTCTGTACAGGTCTTAGGGAAAGAACCGGATTTAATTATTCTGCTCTTTTCTCTCACAGATACAGAGTGGCTCATCATTCCTGCTTTGCCATAAGCTTCGTGGGGTTTCCAGGACAAATAGATAACCATTCTCCTTCTACTAAATTGATAGGTTCTTTACCTCTTTTGCCTCTACTAGCACCTAAACTTTTGTCTCGAGATCCCATTCATTCTGCTCCTACAGTCTTCACTGATGGTGGAAAAAAGGGAGCTGCTGCCCTTATATATTACCCAGACAAACAACCCCCTAAACCTCTCTTTACTGAGCTTCCTGAGAATTCCCCTCAGTACAAAGAACTTTATGCTGTTTTCCTTGCATTAAAAGCTGTACCAGAATCCTTCAACCTTTTTTCTGACAGTGTGTATACTGTTAACTTACTTCCATGGCTTGCTCGTTCCTATGTGAAAATTGATGACAACCCACTTTCCCCTCTCTTGACTCAAATCGCCTCTATGCTCTCTTCTCGAACCCAACCACTATATATTCAGCACCTTCATTCCCACAGCCCTCTTCCTGGTGCCCTGTCTGAAGGGAATGCTGCAGCTGACCACCTTGCCTCCACAGGAGCTTTCCTAGTCTCTGTCTCTGATCCTGCTGACTTTCATTCCCTAACCCATGTTAATCTTAAAGGCCTTAGAGCTGGATTTCCTGATGTTCCGTTACCACAATTAAAACATATCCTAGCTACATGCTCTTCTTGTGCAAGTCTCATAAAAACACCTGCTATTCAGACTCGTGGTGTTAACCCCCCGAGGCTTAAAAGCTAATGCTATTTGGCAAATTGATGTCACCCACATACCAAACTTTGGCAAACAAAAATATGTGTTTGTCTCTATTGATACCTTTTCTAAATTTATGTGGGCAACAGCTCAGACAGGAGAAAGCTCTAAAAAGCTTATAAGCTATATGTTCCCCTGTTTTGCTGTGATGGGCTTACCTATTCAACTGAAAACTGACAATGGACCTGCATTTACCAGCAAACAATTTAAAGATTTTTGTTCCCTCTGGAACATTACTCATACCACAGGCATTCCCTATAATCCACAGGGACAAGGCATTGTTGAGAGGGCCCATCAAACCCTTAAGGCTCAATTAAATAAAGATAAAGGAGGAATGTACCCCCCCCCAATATACAGCTAGCAAAAGCCTTAACTATGTTAAATCTCTTTAATATTTACAATAACTTGGACTTACCTCCTATTATTCTTCACTGGCAAACACCATTTACTTTCCCATCTATTAAGGTCAAATGGAAAGACCCACTAGATAAAATTTGGAAAGGGCCTGACCCTGTTGACCATGGGAAGAGGTTTTGCATGCATTTTCCCACATAATTACTCTAAACCTGTCTGGGTTCCTGCCCGCCATGTCTGACAATACCCTCATGGTGGCACTGTTATCCCTGAAGAACAAGAAATACAAGAGGACTAGCCACAGGATACATCCCAGGATCCATAATATGACATGGCAGAACCTACAAAAGTTGGCTCACAGAACCCTCTCTCCTACCCCTTCCCTGAATGTCTTATGTTATGACTGGCCAGTTGTGTTTTGTGAGTGAGTGTGCTGAATGACCAAATATTTTTGTATGACCCATCTGCTCAGAGTACTCTAAATGTTAAAACCATTGTCACTAACGTGTGTTAACTCTCTAAGTAACCTGAGTCTGTTTATAGTCCAAAGTCAATTATAGTAAACCTCTAACTTGTTACAAATTTTATTATTTTTTTTCACAAGTAAGTGATTACAGCTATCAAGCCTTCATATGAGGAATCATCTGTTCATATGGTAAGGTATTAAACTGTAAGAAGTTCCTCCATATCCAGCCTATGTGAATTAACAACATTCACATATTCTTGTACACTTAACTGGTGTATCTTGTCTTGCCACCATAGGCCTGCCTTTGTCATCCAACAATTTAAAGATGTTTCCCTTTATAACATCACCCATGCCACGGACATCCTTTACTACCCCCAAAGACAAATGGCTGTTCCCCTGGACATCACATCCACTGACTGCTTCCCTTAGACTTGAGATATCATCCCACCTCTTCATACAGTAGATACATTCCCCCTTCCTTACCTGTCTACCCTTAGTTGTGGGACCCTAGTTTGTTTTACTTCTTCTGCTCACAATAGGTCCTATAATTCTTTTTTTTCAACATTTTAATTTATTTATTAATGAGAAAGAGAAGAGGAAAGAGAAAGAACCATATATCTTTCTGATACATGTGCTGCCAGGGATCTATCTTGGGACCTCACGCTTGAGAGTCTAACGCCTTATCCACTGTGACACCTCCCAGACCACGGTCCTGTAATTCTTAACAAGCTCATGGCCTTTTGCGGCAACAGATTGATGCCATAAAGATGCAACCTGTACAAACTCACTATCATAGGCTGGACATGGCAGAATATTGAGTTGCTGAGGAGGATTTGTCCCCCTCCATCAGAACGTCCACCATGTAGAGGGCTGGCTAGCCAATGACGGGTAAGAGGAAACTAGCGCTATCCAGTCAACCTAAGACAGGGCACCTGGTACTACTGGGCAAAAATGACCAGGTGTTCCAATGACGGGTAAGACAGAAGGCTGATCCCCAACTTTAGACAGGCACAGTCCACCCTGCCACAAAACAAAGTCCACCAAACATCAAAACATGACATAAGACAGGGGACTTGTGGGGAGCCACATGTGCCCTCAAGGTTGCTATTGGCATGGCCATAGAGTTTATGTTAAAAGATAGTTCCTGGGAATTGGGCGGTGGCACAGCAGGTTTAGCCCAGGTGGCGCTAAGTGCAAGAACTGGCTTGAGGATCCCAGTTTGGGCCCCCAGCTCCTCACCTTCAGGGGAATCACTTCACGGGCAGTGAAGCAGGTCTACAGGTGTCTTTCTCTCCCCCTCTCTGTCTTTTCCTCCTCTCTCTATTTCTCTCTGTTCTATCCAACAACCACAATATCTGCAATAACAACAATATAATTACAACAATAAAACAACTAGGGCAACAAAAGGCAAGATAAAAAAAAAAGGGATAAGATAGTTCCCGCTTCCATACACCTTAGAGTCTTTGTTAAAAGATAAGTTCTTTTTCCGCATGAATCACCCAGGACCTTCCAGATAATGGCTAACTACCATGACAAATAATATAAAATATAATCATAAGTGAATAGGAAAGATACATCCCCCAATACTCAGTTGGTCAAGGCACCAAACCTCTTTTTCTATAAAGCATTCAAATCAGATGCCCTGCTAACCATGAGAAGCAGATTGTTTGTGTTTCTTCCACAGGAATCCCAGAAAAAAACATCTGGACCCCTGTACACTCTGACATCACCCACTAGATGGTATGACTACAGTGGCACACCCCCTCCTGAAACCCTAGATGTCACCTGATGTGATCTGAAGAACCTGATTCACAGACTCCAAAGACAGAACTTTTTTACTGCCTGTCTGCCTTTCCTGCTTCTGCTTTGACCTGTCACGTTTTGGCAGTTCCAGCTCACTCTCTACAGAAAAGCAGAATTCCAGAGGCTGACCTTCCTCATGCAGCATTTCATCCCCTGCCATTTCTCCCCCTAGTTGCCTACTTTGGATTGAGACTTGTATCGGACTTGCTTATATACCCTTTGGACACTTTAGACAATTTTACAGCAGCTTCCTTCCCTTCACATTGCTCGTTTTTCGTAGACTGACGCTGAGTAGTTCATAGACTTTACACACTGTTGTCCTGGGCATTAGATAAAAGGAAAGGGGGAGATGCTGGTAAATTGTGCAGATGCATTCACATCTGCCATGTTGTCCCCTCAGGCTACTGCTATTTCCCGCAAGAGTTGGGACATTCTCAGAGTGCCTGTTCAGCCATGTTGTGCCCTCAGGGCACATTGTCTATATCCCTGTGATATCTGGAGTGCTTTGGTTACTCCTCACCCCTCCCATTCTCATGAGAGTTATTATCCTATCGTAGAGTGCTATGGTTACTCCTCCCCCTTCCCATTCTCACGAAAGCTACTCCTATAAAAGCCTTTCTTCTTCCGCACCTCGCTCTCTTGCCAGCGCTTCACTCCAGTGTTCAGACGCAGGAAAGGTTACTGCATGAGGTGGCCATTTTCGCTACCTCCACGTGGCCCAGCCTGCTTCTCTAGCACCCAACTCTGAGGTGCCAGTGCAAATAAAGATTTGTGTTTCCTCTTCACTCCAGACCCCCTCTCTCTTCTCCGCAGCCCGCGCACAACAACATCTGGCTCAACAACAATTATTTAGGGAATTATAACTTGAGATTCCATTATAGATTTATTAAAAGATTTTTTAATTACCTTGGATTACTTTAGATGAGTGGTTCTTGATCAGGAATAATTTCTCTTTGGAGATATTGTCTAGATATATTTCTGATTGTCACAACAACAGAAGGGTTGTGATTGGTTTCTAGAGGTCAGGAAAGCCACTAAACATTCTATAATGAACAGGCCAGCTCCTCATAACAGAGCAAATTACCCAGAATAGCAATGTACAAAGGTTAAGATACTCTATCCTAGACTACTGGGCTAGCTTCATGAGAGAGAGACTCATGGTGGCATGGTAATACAATTCTTTATTCATGCAGATGCCCCAGAGTCCAGTGTGAGCACAGCAGGTTAACCACCCCCATCCTTGGATGGAGGTCTGAGAAGATAACCTCTTGGTAAGTCTCTCTCAACCGAGGTGAGCATAAGGGGGGAAACTCAGACTTGGTTCTTTCCTTTTTGACTCTCAGGCCCACAGAAACCCCAGTACTTCCCTCCATTAACCACAGGCCACATGGCCGCAGATTCACTTATTCAAAGTCACCTTCTGATCACAGAAGAACACACCTTATCACACACTTCATCACACACCTCAGACCCCAGACAAGAGAATTTCCAAACTATATGGCTTTTTGATATCCTTCTTCTCTCTGTCTCACCCTATAGGTTTAACCTCTATGCTTATCTCAAATACCTTTGGATAATTAAGTTGCTTGTGTCATGGAGAATAACTGTCTTGTATCTCACCAATTCCTGTCATACCAGCCCCCTACCTTAGGGGCATGCCGACCATTAAGAAACCTGTAATTTCTGACATATTTCAACAATAATTCCCTTCGTTTGTTTTTCTATTTAACTCATGTCCACTTTGCTAATAGATGGATTCTACGGATTCTAGGCACGCTAAGAGTCCCCTGGTGTCTTTTACTTCGTGTCACCCCTGTTGTGAGCGAGAAAGAACCAGCCCGTTACCTTTCCCCTGGAGACCACCCTGCCAGAGAGAGAGAGAGAGATACTGAAACCCAACACTAGGCAAAATAGAAATGACTGAGAGGAGACATCTTTTTGACCTATCTTTATGCATCACCCTCCTTACTCCACCATAACTGCTATGCAGACAGACAAAAATATTTTCTAGGCTTTATGCTCAGCTTTTTCTGGATACCTTAAGATAACCAATACTCTTTCTTCAGTCTTAAAAATACTTTCTCTTTTTATTCCATCCTCAAAATTGGCTTTCAAGATGATTGACTAATCAATCTCATATAGTAAATACCTTTAACTCAGCTTTAAGTATGAAACAAGTCACAGTAACCAATTATCTATTAAATAGATGAGGTCTACAAAAAACTAAGAATAATATTTTTATCATCCCTCCCCACATTTTTTAAATTTACACTGGCCAAATGGAATCTATATCCCAGCCTTAACTAAAATATAAGTATTCCATCAGACCCTCTAGGATAGCAAGTGGATGGTAAAATTCAGTAAGAAGATAAGGAAAGTAGTTTAATCTCTCCAAATAGTCAAGATTTTTTTCTCCTGATTAGGAAAGAGAATTCTGAAACTCTGCATAATTTAAAGTATACTTCATGTGCTAATGGAAAAGAACTGAGAATAGAAATAAATCTTTGCTATAAGTAATCAATGCTATCAAAATGCCATGGAAAAATGCTCCTCTTCTAGAGACAAACACAAATATATTTCTAAGGTTTACTGAAGAGCATCAGACTGTGCACCAGATTGACTTCTTAATTTTACTTATTTATTGGTTTGAGTGTTATTCTTCAACAAAAGTCATAAATGATTCAATCCAGATCAAAAACAAAATCAGGCATATGTACGTGTTTCTCTCTCATATATATTCCTGTGGGGGAAAGCTTCACGAGTGGTGAAGTAGGCTTGCAGGTGTCTCTCTGTCTCTCTCCCTCTCTCTCTCTCCCTCCCTTCTCAATTTCTCTGTATCCAATAATAAATAAATAAAGAAAGAAAGAAAGAAAGAAAGAAAGAAACTTTTAAAAAAGATAAAAAAGTAGAAAAGCCCCTGGTCCCCACATGCAGGTGGAAAGCTTTAAAAGTGGTGAAGCAGGGCTACAGATATCTCTCTGTCTCTCTATCTCCCCATCCCACTCAGTTTCTCTCTGCCTCTATCCAGTAATAAATATTTTTAAAACATTTTTTAAAAAGTATAAAAAATGAAAAGAAAAAAATGGCCACCAGGAGCAATGGATTTGTAGTGTTGACACTGACCCTCAGTGACAACCCTGGTGGCAGAAAGAAAAACAAAAAGCACATTAAGAGGAAAAGAATGATGTACTTTATGAAAGAAAAGTAACTTGGTAAATATGTAATAGAGCTCATATTAAATCTCAGCAAAGAATGATTTAGAATAGAATGGAAATATTTTAATGAATGAATAAAGAAACAAATACATGAATGAGGAAGTGAGTACATAAAACTATTTGACTCTCCCTCCCCCTCAGACCAAAAAATGGAGTGCCTACCATAAGATAATTCACTTGGTCCTGGAACTAAAAAGATAAGATTTAAAAAATAAGGGAGTTGGGCAGTATAGCACAGCAGGTTAAGCACATGTGGGGCAAAGTGCAAAGACCAGCATAAGGATCCCAGTTATAGCCCCCAGCTCCCCACCTGCAGGGGAGTCGCTTCATATGTGGTGAAGCAGGTCTGCAAGTGTCTACCTTTCTCTCCTCCTCTGTCTTTCCCTCCTCTTTCCATTTCTCTCTGTCCTATCTAACAATGATGACATCAATAACAACAATAAATACAACAACAATAAAAACAATAAAGGAAAATAAATAAATATTTTTAAAAAGATTTAAAAAATAGTACTTAAAATACTTGGGAAGTGAAGTTGGAAGAGGCTGCACAGTTGAATTACTGGAGGAAAATTTTAATGCAAATAATACTGAAGCCTCTCTCTTCCTCTGGAGCAATTAATATCATGGATGAGGCCTGCCCAAGAATCAGTTTTGAGGTTTTTTTCCTCTCTCAATTTTTTCTGGGGGTGGTGAGTTAATAGTTTACAGTATAATCTTTAACATATATGCACAACCTCTCAATCTCCTTTTGATTGGCGTCTAGGAAACTCACCAGTACTCCAGTGTTCCTTCATTCCATCCTTCTGCCTCCTTCCCTAGATACTTTTGCTTTGGTATAATGCACTACACCCAGCCCAAGTTTTGACTTATCTTTTCCCTCACTGTTCTTTATTCTTATGTTCTACCTATAAAAGATATCCTTTGGTATTTCTCTTTCTCTTTCTGGCTTATATAACTAAACATAGTACCTTCAAGTTCTAATTAAGATATTGCCAAAGGAAATTATCTCATCATTTTTGACAACTGTATAGTATCCCATTGTGTATGTGTACCACAACTTTCTTAGCCATTCATCATCTGTAGTTGGGCATCTGAGATATTCAGATATCTGAATATCTGGGGTATTCCAAATAGGAAAATTAACTTTTCAAAATCACTAAGTAATCCCAAATTATAGTGAAAGTTTAGGTCACTGGATTCTAATCTAGTGGAGGAAGTAATGAAGCCAACTTTGTTGATGAATTGTGGGTGACATAAAAAGAAATGAATAGGAATTAGCATCTACTCCATACTACGCAATATATTATGAGTTTTATTTGTCTCATTTTATTCTCAGGACATCTCCGGAAGGTAAGTATTATTGTTATACATAGTTTAAAGATGATAAAATTATATTATAAATGACAGTCTTTGATATAAAAGAATGTTTAAGAACATAGGATATATTGAGTAGAGAAAGAGAAAGCTCAAATGGAATTCTTGAAGATATGATCCATATATAAACACTGCCTCTAATTATATGACAGTTAAATAACTATAAGGAGTGCTAAAATAAGACAAATACATTGAAAATGTAGAATTGGATAAATGTAGCAAACATACTCTACAGCAAAAAAAAAAAAAATATATATATATATATACACATATATTACTCTTAATGCTGCAACCAAAAAGATGACACATTTTATATTTGGAGGGCTGATCACCAAACATTCAAGTAGCATAGCATCTGACGAAGACTGTTACACTTTACAGCTACCTCTTACTAATTCAGTAATATACAGAGCAATGACCCTCTGTATATTATAATACAATAACAGATATTGACTCAATTATGAGAGACTAACATAATGACTCAAACTTTAAGAGTCTGATATCTAACCAATTCTGACAAAGATAGATGATATATAGATAGATAGGTTAGATAGACGATAGACAGACAGTCAGACAGACATAGGTGTATGTTCTATTAACTTTATTCTAGTCCCTGCCACTTGGTATATGAATAGAGTAAGAAAAAATATTATATTAAGAAATTATCTTTTTGTTCCCCATAGTATCATTACTTCCTTTGTCCTCCAAGGATTATATACCCCACCCAGAACAAAGCAGATAAATACTGATTTTCCTTATTTTTCACTCTCTTTGAGATTTCTTATACTATACTCTATTAATACCACTTTATAAATATTGTCTTTCTAAAACACAGTTGCTATTTCAGCCTCTTGTTAATCAGATTCAGCTGTTTCACTATAAAGGCTTTAGTTTATACAGGATTGTCTTACACATTCAATCATATAATTACAGTGCATTACATTACAGTCTCAGCTGTGTTCATAAGCTTGTGTGCTCAGTCCATGTCAAGTTCTTGAAGAAAACACAAACAGTATGGAGAAGGTGAAAAGACAGGGGGTCCTCATCTAGGTTCTGCCTCCAGTGGCATTTTACTTCCTTGGACAAACCATTTAATATTACTGAGAAGGGAGATGTATTTTGTGAAAAAGGAAAACAAAAAACTATCACCATTTCTTTTTTAAATATGAAAAATAAGCTATCCACTCATTTAGCAATTATACACTAAACATTTGAAACTTAAAAATTGTCTTTTTTTATTTCCAACTGGGCATTGTGATTGAGTTTAATATTCTCAGATTACCTCTGTCGCTGGCTGCAACAAATTACAAACTTCATTTGCTGTACTTTATTTCTCTTTCATTGCACTTTTCATTTTTTAAAGACACCACTTTCTCATTTATTTATTTATTTATTTATTTATTATTGGATAGAAACAAAGAGAAATTGAGAGAAGAGGGATAGAAAGGGAAAGAGACAGAGAGACATCTGCAGCTCTGCTGCACCACTTGTGAAACTTTCCCTCTGCAGATGGGGACCAGGGGCTTGAACCTAGGACCTTGCACACTGTAATGTGTGTGCTTAACAGGTGCATCACCACCTGGCCCCCTTTATTGCACTTTCATGCTTGATGTCCTAGAGATATTTTAATGTTTCTCTTGTGTTCTGACAATCCTTTATATGGAATTGATGCTACCATTATTTCTTATAAACTTGATGACGTCTATAAGAAAAATGCTGACTCATTTCTATCTCACGAATGACAGATAAGTAATTTAGTAAGTAGGCAATGGTCTCAAATCCCTTTCTTAATTCCAAGTATTCCCTACAGGACTGAGATTGGTATTACTTATTTGACTTTACTCATTTTTACCAGTTCTTATAGGCATTAGGTAGTCATTCCATCACTATGGTTTTCTCTCTCAAAGGAAACAAATGAATTGCTTTTCCATGACATTTAGCTTTGATTAGATGTTTTAGGGCAAGCACTTAAAGAATAGGAAAGAACAAATGAAAAAAATACTAACACATTGTTGGAACACAGTTTACAGTGTTCATAATAGGATTTTGGGAAATAATTAACACACAACTGACGTCAGCCTACAAAGCATAGTACGAACTTTCACAAACCTACAAGGGATTGTGGGTGAGTAGAAACTTAATTTAGTGCCAGCCTGCTGCAAGCTGCTTTCTGTTCTTGCAAACTCAGCTGCAGCTCTCCTCTTCCTGTGCTCTAGGTGCCAGCTCTTGTCCCCAAGGACCACCATGGCTGCTTCTCCTGGTACCTGTACACATGGAGCTCAGCTCTAGTTTTACCAGACTCGTGGCTCCTACCCAATTAGGGAAAGACAGAAACAGGTTAGGAGTATGGATTGACCTACCAATATGCATGTCCAACAGAAAAGCAATTACAGAAGCCAGACCTTCCATCAGATTCTGCACCTCATAATGCTCCTGGGTCCATGCTCCCAGTGGGATAAAAGAATAGGAAAGCTTTCAGTTGAGGAGATGGGATATGGAACTCTGGTGGTAGGAATTGTGTGGAATTGTATCCTTCTTGTCCTACGGTCTTGTCAATCATTATTAAGTCAATAAATTTTTTTAAATGAGGAAAAAAAAAGACTCACTGCTCTTCAGCATTATGACTAGCCAATATTTCTGCCCCGCTGCCTACTTTGTTGTACCTAAATAGCCATGATGTTATAACCTTCCTGACTGTTTAAACCCCAATCAAACCCATGCCTAGAAGTCCTTTATTTTTTAATTACTATAAAACATATTTAAAATATTAACTAAAATAAATTAAAACTCTACATATAAACCCCATAGACACAAAGGTAAAGGTAAAATAGTCATTTTAATCTTGAAAGAGCACCAAAGAAAGAGCATATCACTATCTACTCTAACCTGGAGAGTTAGGACAACAAACATTAAGTAGCAATTCTAAGTTATAAATGTTAGAAGATATGCAAACCACAGGGATTTAGCTACTAGTTCTCTAACAGAAAAGATGATTAAACAAGAGAGCAGAACTCAGAAGGTCACTTCCTGTGTAATTACTATTCCTAGTGATATTAAAACTACCTTTCTCATGAGTGGGAGAACACAGTGCAAATGATTAAGAGATGCATCATGTCCTCTCCTTGAGAACATATAAGCATCCTGGAGTAGCAGAGGTTGGAGGAGGAAGATTTTTAAAGCGCATTCATTATTAAAATATCATATATTTGGAAAATTTAAGTGGCTTTATTATTTTCTTATAGTAAATTTTTAAAATCAAGTGTAACAGACCTGTTTATATACTATGAAACTGGAAGTTTGTTAAAGAGTGGGAAAAAGTCATGAGATATTTCATCTTCATAAAATGAGAGGAGTAGATAGGTTGTTTATGAAAAGTTACTGTGAGGTTCAATAAAATCAAACACTTGCATAGTGCATTTGTTTTCTTATGGACATAGCCCAAGTTCAAGCCCAATCCCTACCAGGCTGAATGAAGATTCAATGCTATGGTGTCTTCTTTGTTTAACTCTATCTTTCTATCTGTAAAAGTTGACCTAGAGTAGTGAAGTTCAAGTGATGCTCAAATAAATAAATAAAATGAAATGTAAAAGTAAAGGGGAAAAAAGTAATACATAGTTGTTTCATGATTCCAAAGAAAGGTAGGATCATCTTAGAGGCAGATGATCAGACTAAGGGTCTGAAACTTCCATATTAGAGATCCTACTACCACTTTTATAAACATTTCATCACCTAATTAGCCAACATTTCTTGAGTGCCTAAGTATACAAGACACAGATTTAGGCACTAATAGAAAAACAAATAAAATATAATTTCTGTCCTAAAAAGATTCATAGTTAGATGTTGGAGAGAGAGTGATGAAAATATACATAAAAATAAGGGATGGAAAATAACTAGAGCATCATTCACAGAGGAATAAGGAACAAGAAACAAAGAGAGTTCAGAGAAGAGATTACTATGGAGTATGATAGTTAGCTTTCCTTTAGCACTATAAATAAATAAAAGGTCTAGATGGAAATATAAACAATACCAAAAGTTCAACCATCGACTCTGTAAACACATAATATAGTATCACTTGAAATTACAATGAGATATCTGAAAATTCATATTATTACACAATATAAATATTTATATTTACAAGAAATAATAACAACTATTATTTTAAGATAGACTCTCCCCACAAAATACACATTTTCATTATCCAAAAACTTCTTTGGAAATACATTTTCATACTTCTTTTTTCTTTTTTTTTTTTTTTTTCCAAAATGCTCCTGCTTCACTTCCTGTGAGAAACAGATGTATAGGAATTTTCACATTTTACATTTGCTCTGTGTTGGAGTCATTCTTGTGCAAAATTAATCTTAATTTTTTTCTTTTCTTTTCTTTCTAACTGCACAAGTGTCAGAAACAACTGAACAGATGTTTCTCTCAGCATTCAACAACTGAAAGAACTCACCTTTGGGATGAAATCAAGCATGAAAATTCAACGTCCAAAGGGTAATTGCTCAGCAAGTTTCAAGCAACTGAAAAAAGTTGGGGAGATCAACAACACTGAAATTTCAAGTCCTTATTGACAAAAATATATATATATATATGATAGTCACTTAGGCCAACCCACTTTATTAAACAGCATGTACAATGTATAGTTAGTAAGATGATGAGCCCTTCCCTTAATAGCTTGACTTCTAATAAGCAACTGAATACAATTTCAGATGTATCATCTATTTATATGTTTCTGAAAAGTTGGATTTAAATGAATATAAGTTGAAAATTTATCCAGTTCTATGTAGGAAGCAGAATTAAGGTACTATCTTTCTGTCCTGCCCAAACTGATAGGTGGTAGTGTGCAATATCCATGTTAAAGATGTCTTTGGGAACTTGACCTCAATATGAGGGGAACAGAAGCAAAAAACAACTGATACTACGTCAAATTTAGAATTTTCTGTATAGTGAAAGAAAATAACCAGCACAATTAAAAGATGCCTTACTTAATGGGAAAAGGTATTTACACATCAGATATCCAATAAAGGACCACTACCTAAGACAGATAAAGAACTCATGCAACTAAACAACAAAAAAGTTAACAAAGTGATTTAAAAATGGGCATAAAATCTGAATAGACACTTCTACAAAGAAGACATACATACTGCCAGTGGGCATATGAAAAATTTTTTCATCATGTGTTTTTTTTCTTTTCTTTCTTTCTTTATTTTAATATTTAATTATTTATTCCCTTTTGATACCCCTGTTTTTCATTGTTACAGTTATTATTATTGTTATTGATGATGTCGTTGTTGGGTAGGACAGAGAGAAATGGAGAGGGAAGGGGAAGACAGAGAGACCTGCTTCACAGCCTCTGAAGCAACTCACCTGAAGGTGGGGAGCCAGTTGCTTGAACCGGGATCCTTCTGCCAGTCCTTGCACTTAGCGCCACATATGCTTAACCCATTGCACTACCACCCAGCTTCCCTTTTTTTATTTTTACTAGAGTATTACTCAGCTCTGGCTTATGATGGTGCAGAGGATTGAACCTGGGACATCAGAGCCTCAGGCTTGAGAGTCTCTTTGCATAACCATTATACTATCCACCCCCACCCTGTGACTTATTTTTAAGGAAATGCAAACCCAAATCACATTAAGATTTGGGTTTGCATTTAACCTAACATATAACTTACCTAACATATAACTTATAACATATAACCTAACATATAACTTACCTTAACCTAACATATAACTTACAGCAAAATAACTAGTAGCAAGTGTTGGAAAGGGTATCGAGAAAAAAAGAACCATCAGGTACAATTGGTGAGAATGTAAACTGATAAAACCAACTCAGCAAAGAGTATGGAACTTCCTCAAAAAAATCTAAATAAAGGACTGCCAGATGATCCATAAATCTCACTTCTATGTACTTAGCTAAAGATATCAAATACCTCCCTCAAAGAGTATATACACTGCTGTTAGCTGAAACATTATTTACAATATCTAAGGTATAAAAACAAATTAAATGACCACAGATAGCATACTAGGTAAATAAGTAATGTATATGCACAGTGGTATAATAATATGAAATAAAAAGATGAAATTTTGCTATTAGCAAAGTGAAGGGATCTTGAAGGGAATATATAAAGCAAAATAAAACAAAAGGGGGAAAAGACAAAATTGTATAATTTAATCTGGTTTTTTATAAATAAAGTAGTGAAAATCATTCTGAAAAATAGGTGGAACTGGCCTATTTTCCTTATCTATTGATACTAAACACTGAGCTCTGAAAAGCAAAATTCCTACAATGTAGAAACCAAAGTATGCTAGTAACTATAAACCCAGCACTAAGGTCACTTACTATCTGGAGCACATTAAATCTTCAATGTGTTCCCTGGCAGGAATTCATATAGAAACACCTGAACTTTAAAGGCATCTCCTTGATTACTAAAGCACTTAAGTGCTCTCTATGTGCCAGATTGTTCTAAGCACCAACTACACAAAGGTGAATGGAAGATTAATAACTACATTCATAGACTAGTGGTATAGAGTAATATAAAGGTTGATAGATAGCTATTTAGACTAAAATTAGCTTCAAACTAAAGATTCCAAGCAACAACTATACAGTTATCTACTAATTCACTTATCTATCTACTGGTAAAAAACTCATTTAATGTGTATAGGATACTACATGTATTAAGAGCACACACAGATGAAAAAAATTATAATGCACATATGAAAAAGATAGGTTTACTATTAAAATCATTGACCAATACAACAAAGAACAGTTACAAGTAAATATATTTGTAAAGAAGAATAAATGTTAAGAATAAACATCAGGTTATGGTAGTCAGAGACTTCAGTGGAAGAGTTAAAAACAAAAGGCACATGGCTTTCAAATATGTTTAGATACCTTTTGTAAGCTATGGAATTCTTACACACAACTCCAAGAAGAAGAAGAAAAAAAGTAAAACAAAAGTAATGCTGCTTCTCGTGAAAGTGTGTGGGGGTTTTGTGGCATTAAAAGTCTATAGTTACCCAGTCAGCTTTCCCCTTGAATCCTCTGTTCTTCTAACCCCCTTGTGATGAACCTGGAACTCCAAAGTGTAGAATGGAGGACATGCTGCTTGGTAATT
Source organism: Erinaceus europaeus (assembly GCF_950295315.1). Lineage (NCBI taxonomy): Eukaryota > Metazoa > Chordata > Mammalia > Eulipotyphla > Erinaceidae > Erinaceus > Erinaceus europaeus. Next base: position 42,319,412 of record NC_080171.1, on the reverse strand, counting down.
TTTCACAGGTCTAGTGCCCGACTTGCTGTTTAACAGAACAGTGGGTGCTTTGGTGTTTTCAACAGGCAAGCAAGGAAGTAGACGGGCCCTTGCTGACTTGCCTCCATGTATTCCTGAGAGGATAAATTAGGCACCACCTGCTAAGTTCCTTAAATTTCCCAGGGAAATAAAAGAAGATAAGAATGGGGTGTGAGTGGGCCACCTAAGGTCTTATTAATAGACTTCAAAAATTCCAAAATAGAAGCATGGTGCTCTGACTTCCCCAGGCAACAATGCTCCACTGGAATAGGGTTTGTTTAGGCATTTGGTCTAAGGCAAATCATTTTCAAATATGAAGAATAATTTCAGTCAAGGATATAGTGACTTACTTGAGCATAGAAAGAAAGATATTTAAAAAATATCTTAGAAGAGATCAATTTTTCCACAGGGAACATACACTCAGTGCCTTTCCAAGATGAGGAAGGCATTTTAATTATTCATAACTTTATTGATTTCACAAGAAAACCAGTTTGGCCAAAGACAACCTTCTGTGACGTGCCTGAGGAGTTAGGTGTCATAGGGAGTAAACCCTGCAGTTTGCTTCCCTCTTCCCAGACCTTTTACTTTCTGCCTAGCTGAAATATAGTTCTATCTAATGAGGCCCCCCTCATTGTTTGACACATTTTTCCACCCAAGAGCAGTATCTTCCTCACTCCTTGCTTGAAATATAGGGTATTGTAGTTCGTGCTACACCTTTTTAAGATCACGAAGAATAAAAATCAATAACTGAAATCATGAGATTGCCTCTGGACATAATTTATTCTGTTTGACATGAAACCAAGTTTTCCTGGAAACTTCAATGTTTTTATGTCAATTCTGAGAAAAGGGTTTTCAGAACTTCAGAAAAATTTGAAAATTTGCAAAAATTATCAAAAATGGTATCTCTTAAACCCAAAGTCATTGAATATATATTCAACCCTCTTTTTCTGTTTTCCTGATTCAAATTTCCTAGCTAAAGGTTGGTAAAATTGGCCTAATCTGGCACTCCACATGGTTTTACAAATAAAATGTTATTGGGGCATATCTATTTTCATTTATGTATTATCTACAGTTGCTTTCAAAATAAAATGGCTGAGCTAACTAGTTACAACAGAGATTACCTGGTCTTCAAAGTCCAGCATATTTATTATCTGGTAGTTTACCAATTCCTATATTCAGTTAACTCTGGTTATCTCATTTTGAGTAACTCCTTAAACTTAACAAGTTCAAAGTTTAAGTCATTATTGTCTCTCCTGTCAATGCCTTATTCAGTGCTTTTTAATTCACTAAATGCTATCACCATCATTCAGTTGCTCACATGTTAACATTGAAGTCTGTTCTTACTTTCTCCGTTTCCTTCAAATCAGTCAAATCACTAAGTCCTGATTAAGCCATTCCCCGACCTTGTAGCTAGAATGACCTTTCCAAATTAATCCCATTTAAAGTATTTTAGTGGATATCCATTCCTTTTGACCAACAGACATTTGACAAGCATTTCAGTGCTCTCAACAGGATTTATTGAAAATTAATCATAATTTGGCTCTTGACTAACTTCAAATTTCCTTTCTACCCATTCTCTTGTATGGTGTCAATTCCCTGATAACCTTACTCAATTTCTCTGTTACCACTGAGAATTCAAGTACATCATTTTCTTTCTTAAAGCATCTACCTCTTGGAAATATATTCACTATTATACTTCAAGATCCAGCTAAAAAATCACTTTTTCAGTGTTATCTTCTTTCCCATCTAGATTGTCTACTCTATCGTTGATTTCTCTGTTTGTAACATGTCTCTTACTACAATTCTTGTCATGCCATAGTGCTAATTATCTTCTCAGTGTGAGTTCTCTGAGGTAAGGCATCCTGTCTAACTCACCTATAATCAGAATGCTTGAAACTATAAAGTTCCGAAGATTTATTTATTAAATGAGTGAATATATCTTATTCCAGAAGTGAGAAGCCTGAAATAGTGAAAAGACACAGAGATAAAGTTATAGAGGAAAATCACAGAGCTCTGACTTCCACAATATCTCTTTTTTACAGAGACAAAGCTGATATTATTGTGAAGAAGTATGTTTCTAGCAAGGAAGGAAACTGCCAGCATGTGTGAGAAAGAAAAAGAAAGACTGAAGATATAAGAATGGAAAGTTCAGGGGGATCAGGTAGTAGCACAGTGGGTTAAGCACAGGTGGTGCAAAGCACAGGGACTGGCATAAGGATCCAGGTTCTAGCCCCCGGCTCCCCACCTATAGGGGAGTTGCTTTACAGGCTGTTAAGCAGGTCTGCAGGTGTCTCTCTTTCTCTCCCCCTCTCTGTCTTCCCATCATCTCTCCATTTCTCTCTGTCCTATCCAACAACAAGGACATCAATAGCAACAACAATAACTTCAACAATAAAAAAAGAACAAGGGCAACAAAAGGGAAAAATAAATAAATACTAAAAAAAAAAGAATGGAAAGTTCATGGTAGTGTATTTGTCATGCCATGCGTAATATTGATGGTGATATATGGCAATTATTTTTATGTCATCTCTTACAGATTTCATACAAGATATTTGACTCTTGTAACCCTAAAGAAGCCTTTATAATATAAACTTCATTTTATTTAGTTTCTTACTCAGCTGTATCAAGTTAAAAGCAAATCTATCCCAATATCAAGTAGTGAAAAGAGATTTGTAAGATAAGAAAAAGAGAATGGGGGCTGAGTGGTGGTGCACCTGGTTAAGCACACACATTACTATGTGTAAGGTCCTGGGTTTGAGGCCCTGCTCCTCACCTGCAGTGGGGACACTTCACAAGCAGTGAAGCAAGTGCTGCAGATCTCTCTTTCTCTCTTCTTTCTCAAATTCTGATGGTTCCATCAAATAAAAATAAAAAGATAAAAAAGGAAGAAATGACAGCCAGGAGCAATGGGTTCATCTTGTATGCACTGAACCCCAGCAATAACCCTAGTGGCAATTTAAAAAAATGAAAGAAAGGGAGACAGAGGAATAAAGAAAAGATGGACATTACTTAATGCTCACAAGATCAGTCAATCAAAGGACTTAACAATTATTAACATCTATGTACCCAATGAGAAGTCATCTAAATAAATCAAACATCTACTGAAAGAGCGTTAGCAATATATTAACAGCAACACAGTCATAGTATGGGACTTCAAACCCCACTCTCTCAACTTGACAGATCATCCAGGCAGAAAATCAATAAAGAAATGAAGGAGATCAATGAGGACATAGGTAAACTAGAACTATTAGACATTTTCAGAATGATTCACTCTAAGAAACTGGAATATACATTCTACTCAAGTCCACATGTGTCATTCTCAAGGACAGACCATATGTTAGGCCACATATCTCAAGGAAAGACCATATATTAGGCCAGAAAGACAGCATCACCAAATTCAAGAGCATTGAAATCATCCCAAGCATCTTCTCAGACCACAGCAGAATTAAACTAACACTTAAAAATCAACAAAAGATTAGTAAGAGTTCCAAAATGTGGAAGCTCAACAGTACACTACTTAACAATTACTGGATCAAAGAGGAAATAAAGGAAGAAATGAAAATGTTTCCAGAATTCAATGAAAATGAAGAAACAAGCTATCAAAATATTTGCGACACAGCTAAGGCAGTTCTGAGAGGGAAGTTCATAGCCATATTAGCACACACTAGGAAACAAGAAAAAGCACAAGTAAACAGCCTGATTGCACATCTTAAAGACCTAGAAGAAGAAGAACAAAGGAACCCTAAAGCAAATGGAAAAACATAAATCACTAAAGTTAGGGCAGAAACAAATAACATTGAAAATAAGAAAACCATACAAAAGATCAACGAAAGTTAGGTTGGTTCTTTGAAAGAGTGAAAAAAATCGACAAGCCTTTAGCCAGAATCACAAAACAAAAAAGAAGACCCAAATAAATTAGATAGTAAATGATAGTAATAAATTAGTAATAAATTAGATAGTAAATAGAGATATCACAACAGACACCACAGAAATTCAACATATCATGCGAGACTTCTATGAACAGCTATATGTCACCAAGCTAGAGAACCTGAAAGAAATAGACCATTTCCTAGATACCTATGAACTTCCAAAATTAAATAAGGAGGAACTACATAATATGAACAGGCCCATCACAGATAATGAAATTGAAACAGTTATCAAATACCTTATCAAGAATAAAAGTCCTGGACCAGATGGTTTTACAAATGAATTCTACAAAACCTTCAAGGAAGAGTTACTACCTCTAATCTTAAATGTCTTCCAGAAGATTGAAGTCACTGGAATACTCACTGCCAGCTTCTATGAAGCCAACATCACTTTGATACCAAAAGCAGACAGGGATACAACCAAAAAAGAAAACTACAGATTGATATCTCTAATGAACATAGATGCAAAAACATTGAACAAAATTCTAGCCAACCAGATACAGCAGTCTATTAAAAAGATTGTTCATCATGACCAAGTGGGGTTTATCCCAGGCATGCAAGGTTGGTTTAAAATACACAAATTAGTCAATGTGATCCACCACATCAATAAAAGCAAGACCAAAAACCACATGGGCGTATAAATAGGTGCAGAGAAAGCCTTTGGCAAAATACAACATCCCTTTATGATCAAAACACTACAAAAAAATGGGAATAGGGGGTCGGGCGGTGGCGCAGTGGGTTAAGTGCATGTGGTGCAAAGCGCAGGGACCTGCGTAAGGATCCCAGTTAGAGCCCCAGCTCCCCACCTGCAGGGGAGTCACTTCACAGGCGGTGAAGCAGGTCTGCAGGTGTCTATCTTTTTCTCCCCTTCTCGGTCTTCCCCTCCTCTCTCCATTTCTCTCTGTCCTATCCAACAACGAATTGCGTCAACAAGGGCAATAACAATAACCACAACGAAGCTACAACAACAAGGGCAACAAAAGGGGGGAAAAATGGCTTCCAGGAGCGGTGGATTCATGGTGCAGGCACTGAGCGAGCCCAGCAATAACCCTGGAGGAGGAAAAAAAAAGAAAAGAAAAAAAAAATGGGAATAGATGGAAAGCTCCTTAAGATAGTGGAGTCTCTATATAGCAAACCTATAGCTAGCATCATACACTCAATGGTGAAAAATTGGATGCATTACCTCTCAGATCAGGTACTAGACAGGGCTGCCCACTATCACCATTACTATTCAACATAGTTTTGGAAGTTCTTCCCATAGCAATCAGGCAGGAGCAAGGAATTTAAGGGATACAGATTGCAAGAGAAGAAGTCAAACCCTCCCAATTTACAGACAACATGACAGAATACATAGAAAAACCTAAGGAATCCAGCAAGAAGCTTTTGGAAATCATCAGGCAATACAGAGAGGTGTCAGGCTACAAAATTAACATTCAAAAGTCAGTGGCATTCCTCTATGCAAACACTAAGTTAGAAGAAGATGAAATCCAAAAATCAATTCCTTTTATGATAGCAACAAAAACAATAAAATACCTAGGAATAAACCTAACTAAAGAAGTGAAAGATTTGTATACTGAAAATTGTGAGTTACTACTCAAGGAAATTGAAAAAAGACACAAAGAATTGGAAACGTATTCAATGTTCATGAGTTGGAAGGATTAACATCATTAAAATGAATATACTGCCTAGAGACATATACAAATTTAATGCTATCCCCATCAAGATCCCAAACCCATTTTTTAGGAGAATAGAATAAGTGCTACAAATGTTTATCTGGAACCAGAAAAGACCTAGAATTGCCAAAACAATCTTGAGAAGAAAGAATAGAACTGGAAGCATTACACTCCCAGATCTCAAATTGTACTATAGGGCCATTGTCATCAAAACTGCTAAGTACTGAAACCTGAATAGACACAATGTCCTGTGGAATATAATTGAGATCACAGAAGTAAGCCCCCACACCTATGGACATCTAGTCTTTGGCAAAGGTTCCTAGACTACTAAATGGGGAAAGCAGAGTTTCTTCAACAAATGGTGTTGAAAAAAATGGATTGAAACAGGCAGAAGCTTGAAACTGAACCACTATATTTCACCAAACACAAACATAAATTCCAAGTGGATCAAGGACTTAAATGTTAGACCAGAAACTATCAGCTACTTAGAGGAAAATATTGGCAGAACTCTTTTCCACATAAATATTAAAGTCATCTTCAATGAAACGAATCCAATTACAAAGAAGACTAAGGCAAGAATAATCCTGTGGAAGTATATCAAATTAAAAAATGCTTCTGTACAGCAAAATAAACCACTACCCAAACCAAGAGACCCCTCACATTATGGGAGAAGATCTTTACATGCCATACATTAGATAAGAGGCTAATAACCAAAATATATAAAGAGCTTGCCAAACTCAACAACAACTATCCAAAAATGTAGAGAGGAAAGGGACAGAATATTCACCACAAAAGAGATCCAAAATTCCAAGAAACACATGAAAAAATGTTCCAAGTCTTAGACTGTGAGAGAAATGCAAATAAAGACAACAATGAGATACCACATCACTGCTTTGAGAATGTCACACATCAGAAAAGGTAACAGCAGCAAATGCTGGAGAGCTTGTGGGATCAAAGGAACCCTCCACTGCTGTTAGGAATGTCAATTTATCCAACCTCTGTGGAGAACAGTCTAGAGAACTCTCAGAAGGGTAGACATGTACCTACCCTATGAACCTGCAGTTCCTCTCCTGGGGATAGATCCTAAGGAAACCAACACACCCATCCAAAAAGACCTGTGTACACATATGTTCATAGCAGCGCAATTTGTAATAGCCAAAACCTAGGAGCAACCCAGGTGTCCAACAACAGATGCATTGCATGAGCAAGTGTGGTGTATATATACACAATAGAATACTACTGAGCTATTAAAAATGGTGACTTGACCGTTTTCAGCCCATCTTGGATGGAGCTTGAAGAAGTCATGTTAAGTGAAATAAGTCAGAAACAGAAGGATGAGTATGGAATTATCCCAGTCTTAGGCAGAAGTTGAAAAACAAGATCAGAAGAGCAAACACAAGTAGAATCTGAACTGGAGTTGGTGTACTTCACCAAAGTAAAAGACTCTAGGGTGAGTGGGTGGAGAGTACAGGTCCAAAAAGGATGACCTAATGAAGGTTGGACCTAGTAAAGGTTGCATTGTTATGTGGAAAACTGAAAAATGTTATGTATAAATTATTGTTTTTACTATCAAATGTGAAAAAAATCCCCCAATAAAGAAATTTTTAAAAAAATCTCACTGTAGATCAGGTAGAGCACCATTTCTAGCTATTCTCATTCTTTATTTTGGATCTAAACAAGTAACAGTTTTTAGAAGTCTGAAATAACAGAGAACAATATGTCATCAATGAAGTTAGCAAGAACAAATGAACTCCTTAGAAACTGTCAGTAGATAAGATTTGAGATTTGGTTCTGCTCCTTTGCCCATACTATGAACTTTGCTTAAGTTGAAGACTGAAGAAAATGAGTCACTGTGAATTTAAAAAAAAACAGAGACTGTTCTCTGGCTGTTTCAACAACATTCATCCCCAGAAAGTTTCTTAATAGATTTTGTCTGAAGTGTTATGTGATAGCAAATATGATTTTGTTCACAAACCAAAACTTTCTCATCCATTCAGGTTAATTAGGTTCACTAGTGGCAAATAGAGAAAGCCGAATGCCTACAAAATGGTTCAGAGTGGCAGCTATAAATGATGAGAAAAGCGGACATTCAACTTATGCAATCTACTTGCACCATTATCTAATTATAACCATGTAACTAGATTTTGAGATAAGTGTATTCTCAGAACATGGAATCAAATTGTAGGATTTAACAGTTTTGTCTGTCTCAGGTTTAATAAGGAATTAACCAATGACGTTTGAGAACCAGCACCACGGTCTTCTCTGTCCATTTCCTCACTATTTGCTATTTTCTGACTTTGATTTTACTCATTCTCTGTGTTTTCTCTCTTTCTCCACTCCCTTTCCACTGCTTTGTACAGCAATTTAAGAGGATTTTAAACCGATATCTAGGATTTCATTACAAAGTACTCATGGTACAAGAGTTTAAATGAGTGTGCAGAATCTTGCTCACATAACATTGCCATTGCATATTCATCTTCCTAGAAAGATCGCATCTCTTTCATAGTAAAAAATATTTCATGTTTTTGCTATTTACATAATGACTTTATAAAGGTTTTTATTGTTGTCTTTGGGAAATTTGTCTCAGAAAGCTATTGCTATTTATTTTATGTCCTTATGAGCTATTTAATATATTACCATATATACGTATTACTTTGATACCATAAAGCTAAAAATGTTATTTTATTTTTATTCAACCAAATGAAACTAACAGACTATTTCCTCCTATTAACAAAGAAGTATATGATAATATAAAGAACTGTTTACTTTAGTACCAGTGAAGTCCATATGGTAAACAATTAATAATCCTCCACAAATATTGCTAAATTACATACATTCTCTTTTATTTTTCATTCATTACTTTTATTTACTTATTTATTTATATATTTTTATTGCCACCAAGGTTATTGCTGAGGCTCCTTTGCTGCAAGGTGAATCCTCTGACGCCAGAAGCCATTTTTTCCTTTCCTTTTCCATTTTTACTCATTTCCCCTCCCCCTCCCTTCCCCCCTTCTCTCTCTCTCTTCCATTTTTGATAGGACAGAGAGGAGAAACTGTGAGGGGAGAGGGAGATATAGAAGGAATATGGCCCTATGTTATCGCTAGCTTGTGAAGTTTATTCCCTGCCCCTCCGCAGGTGGGGACTAGGGACTTGAACCAGAGTCCTTACACATGGCAACATATGTGCTAAACCAAGTGTGGCAATGTCTATCCCCTTCACTGAACATTCTAAGTAAGTCTAGTGGTCATTACATACTGCATTTTGGAGTATACTTTTCTCATATTTCTTTTTAAAATTTTGCCTATACCAGCTGTTCTTCATTTTTATACATATTTCAAGCGTTTCCTGTAACTACTCTAGTTCAGAGCACCAAAGTCAATAAGTCCTCATTTCCTGTAAGTATCTGATTGTGTGCCACTTAGTGGTCAAACAGAAATCTACTTCGGTGGGGAGTAGAAAGTAGGAAACCCAACATGCTTTCCCCTGGGTTTGGTGTATTGCACCAAGGCACAAGATTCTGGGGAGGCAGACGGTTGGAAATGGTGGAAGTTTGGGATCTTAGTGCATGCTGGTGAAAAAGGACCTAAGTTGGGAGTGAGAGTGTTTTACAGACACCTATCATGGGAGATGATAAAATGTACATCTATGTTAACAACTGTACTGTAACCATCTATTAAACTCCCCCCAAAAATTCAAAACAAAACAAAATGGTCCTGATGGAAAACTTGAGTATTACAATCTGCTTCACCTACTAAGGGACTAGAAATCAAATTCTTGATGAAAATGGGAGATTTCTACACCTTCTGATAAAGTTACAGGAATGCAAGGGTTTTAGGCTAAAAGTATTGGAAATGAAAGTCAGAAAAAATGAACTTTAAATTATCAGCTAATTAATCAGGGCCAGTAAAGCAAGCATGTATCTAGTTACTTATATTAAAGTTTCCAATCATTAGAATTATACAAACCATGATGAAATATTCTCAAAAGTAGTTATGTGGGTAGTATTACTTCAAGATAAAGCTTTTAACAAGACACTATACTATAGAGTCCAGTGTAGAAACAATTTAAGAATAGTCACAAGACTAAAGTTCTTTTAAATGATTTTCAAAAATGTTTATGTTCCCTTTAATCCTTACCCAGAACCAATCCATTCTGAAATGAATTTCTATTAATTAATTCATTCATTTTAACTACATTATGAGTAACTATGCTATGACAGGCATTCTCCGGAGGCTAAGATAGAAAATTAAGAAACTAAACCATTTTTTTCCTCTTTAACATTATATGGCAGTGCAAGAAGACAGTTAAAATAGATAATAAATCCATAGAACAATTTTAGATAGTGAAATACTATAAAATAAAGGAACAGAATAGATAATGATGCTGGGGATATATGGGACTCTCTAATATCAGGTGATCAAGCAGGGATTGTTGAGAGCATGGACTTTGAGCTGTGATCTGAATAAGTTCAGAAGGAGACATATATTGCTTCTCAGCCTTTTGGCTAAGATCAAACGTAGAAGGAGACATACATTAACTAAGGAACAGAATTCTAGACAAAGGGGAGAGCAAACACAAATGCTACAATGGTGGGTTGAATGTTACAAGAGTGAAGAAGAACAAAGAAGAAGCTGGGCATTGGTGCACCTGGTTAACCATACAAATCTCTACTCTTCTGCAGTAGGGACACTTCACATGTGGTGAAGTATGTCTGAAAGTGTCTATCTTCCACTTTCCCTCTATATCTCTCCTCCCCCTTCTAATTTCTCTCTATCATGTCAAATAAAGTAGGAAAATAAAAAAAGAAAAAAATGGCTGCAGGGAGTAGTAGGCTCATAGTGCTAGCACCGAGACACTCGATAACCCTGGTAGCAAAAGAAAAGAAAATAAACCATCATGGCTTTTGTGAAATATCAAGAAAAAGAAGATTTTAGAAACAGAAAAGAGCATATTGTAGGCAGGAGATAAAGAATGGTATTTTGTATTAAAATTAAACAAAGACTAACAAATGAAAGTTAGAGCTAAGGTGAAATATGGCCTAATGTGTGTATTTTGGGAATTTACTTTGAGAGTGTAATTATGAAGGAGGAAATCAAGAATGATAAGAAAAAGGGATGCCAGTGGGAAGTTTACTAAAGTTGCAGAAGTGAAAAATATTCATGGATTGAAAATGGCTGACAGTGGAGGAGGTGAGGAGAATCAGACTCTAGATGTACTTTTAAGATAGAGCCAGTATGTCTTCCTTGCTGACAGACTGAATTTGGTAGAGGAAAGAAGGGAAGGAGCCAAGGTTGACATCAAGGTTTTGAGTCATTAAGAGATTGCTGAGAGAGGAATATGTTATTCAACAGAAGGAAAGGGGAAGGATATTAGAGTTCTGACAGGCAATGAAAAGTTTTAAGGATCTATTAGAAAATCTCAATAATTAGGAATTTCTTAAAATTTAGGAATATTTTCCACCAGCTGACTTGTTGAAATTGTGGTATGGCCCAAACATAAGCAAAACTTTAACTTATTTATATCACTTCTTTCTCTTTGCTTTACTAAGCAGTTCCAGATTTCATGGAATTATAAATCCATGATGAATATCCACTTATCAGTATTTATCATATCTTAAATTAATCTCATATCTCTGGAACAACAGTGAACAAAGCATTTGCTCTCAAGAACAGGAAACAGACACTATTCAGTTGATCACATAACTTACATAACTAATGTCTGTGATACAAAGGGAAAATATGGCAGCTTCTGATCTCATCTGGATGACCAGGAAAAATGTCCTTGGGTAACAGATGTCTGAGTTGAGAATAAAGTATGAGTCACAGTATAAGAAAGATAAATAGAGAATACTTTTGCAGGGAGAGAAGTAAATTAATGTACAGGGCATTTGGGGGAACCAACACAAAGTAAGATGAGTAGACTCAGAAGATAAAGTGAAAATGGGATGAGACATTAGGTAGAAGCAGATAGTGACTACAGTGCACATGCCTATAATAAAAAGGCTAGATTTTATCCTTTGGGAGTATAAATAAGGAAAAATGTTCAAGTTTTAATTTTAAAATATTTTTCTACTATACAACAAAAATGGATTAGAGGTAGGTAGGGTCAGAATCAGACCTTTAGAGACACACAGTTCTCTAAAAATAACACTTCCCTAACTGATGTGATTCCCAAAACACATAAACACAGTATTGAAGTATTAAATAAAATCAATCATATATAGCATTATATAAAATTTATCTTTAAATGATCCAAGGACATGAGTGCTGTCATTAAAATAGCAGTGTGTGTGTACAGAGACAGAGAGCATGTACAAGTGAGCACCTGGGCATCAATAATATATGATTTCACCATTCCAGGGTCAACTTTTTTCAGCTAATGAAAAAGTAGGAGAGTTATCCCAGCAACAGAGCTTCCCCTGGTTTCATGGCACTTCAGATTTGGTGCCAAAGCACAAACCTGGTACACACACACAACAAAGCACATGTCTCGCTTGGTGAACTACATCTCCAATGCCTTTTTCTCACTTTTTGTATTACATGGTGCATATTATTTGGGTTGAAAAGCACATCTCAGTCTACCTCTTGAGTAATACATCACTAAATAGAAAAAAAAGCTATTCAGGTGAGAGATTCTGTTCAAGAATTAGGAGGTAAATTAATATAATCTGGTGAAGAACTGTGAATGGGAAGGTGAGGGTAAAGGGGGGGTTAAAGATGATCCTTTAGATAGTGATTTGGAAAGTTAATGACTAATATTCTATGAGACAGGAAAGAATAGAGAAGGACTACATATAGAAAAAATTCTTAATGAAAGTCTGATCCATGTTCAAGGCACGGAAAGCACTGAGAGCTTCTTTTACGTATGTTAGGCATTGGATGCTAACTACAATAAGCATTTTTCCAGCTAAGCCTTAAAGTCAGTAAACCCAATAAGACCTATTTGCTATTTCAGATTAAACACAAGTCCCTCATTTATACAGGAACTACACTGAGATTCATTTTTTTAGATAATACAGTTCTCCATAAAAAGCTTTTTGAATATAGGCATACCTTTAAATTATGTTTTTTAATTTAAATTTTAATAAGAACATTTACCATATATTGTACAGATTACATTGTGGTCTATTTTCTTGTGTCTATAAATTGAGAAGCTTATTTGGATTCATATCCAGGAGACAATTGGCAAGCCATTGTAAAAACAAAGGTAAATCAGTATTGTAAGTACTGCATGAGTATATTACATAATATAATAAATATGAGAATAAAATAAGTATGAGTATGAGTATAAAATAACAGCTGTATCTGAAATCCTACGATTTCATAGGGTTGTGTTTCACAGTTACAGTGAAGACTGCACCTAAAATCCTAAAATTTCACAGGGTTGTGTTTTACATTTACAAAGATGAAGACTGACTTATAGACAAATAACAATTCTGACTCCATAACAAAGTCTGTCATTGAAGAAAGTTAGGTACAAAACCAACACCTAATTTCCTGATTCACATGTCATAATGTTCTCCTGTGAACAGCAATGTCTCCACAAACACAGAGACAGAAACTAAGGACAACAAACAAAAAATTCAGAGGAAATCTATTGAGTGGATTATTGTCAAATACTGTTTGAAATTCCTGCTTCCCTAAACCCTCCCCCTGCTGATACGTCATCATTAAGAGACCTTGTGGCTGAGATACAAGAGTTAAAGGATATTTTTTCAGCATTTAAGGACCTTAAACCATGTGCAGTCCGCCCCAAGAGCTCCGTCCCCGTAGATACGCGTTCAGTTTCCCCTGCGGCCACTACAGCAGTTTCCATGGCACCTTTCACTTCCATAGCTCTCTCCCCAGCATCATGAGACAACATCCACACCTTCCCAGTAAATGTGGACCCCTATAGACAGAACCCTCAGGTGTGGCACCCATACACCTCTAAAGTGCTCCGAGAACTCAGACAAGTGGTCAGGGAGGACGGTATTCATGCGCCATGGAATAAGTCCATTTTAAGGAGTTTTTACCAGCACCTTAACACCTCCCAGGACTGGAAAGACCTGGCCTGTGCTGCACTCTCAGACCCTCTCTACCTTCAGTGGAAAGCGTGCTTCCGCGATGAATGCTCTAGACAATTGCAGGAAAATAGTAACAAACAGGTAGAATGGAATTTTGATGCTCTGTTTGGAGCAGGAGCATTTGAATCCGGAACTCAGCAGGCAGAAGCCAGGTTTCCAACTGGTTATTTTGAAAAGGTATGCATCTGTGCAACAGGAGCATGGGAAAGGGTGACCCACCCAATGTAGCTTCGTCAGTTTCCATTAACTCTCTTCGCCAAGGCACTGATGAATCATTAGCAAGCTTCATCTCAAGGGTGAGGACAAGCATAGAGAGAAAGGTTTATAATCCTGACGTCCGCTCTCTACTCCTGCGCTCTATTGTCTGGCATGGCATGATATCACAATGCCATCAGGCATGCCTTAATCTTAAACACCTACACCTAGATAATTGGATTTTAGCTACACAGGAACTTACATCAGGCAATTATGGGGCACCCGCTACGACACAGGTTTATGCAGTTACCCCACATAATCAAAACGGGGCCTGCTTTCAGTGTGTTCACCAAGGACATTGGCATAACCAATGTCCAGATAAGCTGTGACCACGCCTCCAGTCAGGGCAACCCCACCTCCAGTTAGAGCAATCCCGCCTCCAGTCAGAGCAATCCCACCTCCAGTCAGGGCAACCCCACCTCCAATCAGGACAACCCCGCCTTCAGTCAGGGAGCCAGAAGTCACATACGGTCTGTCCAAGATGTCATAAAGGGTTTCACTGGAAGAGAGATTGTTGGTCAAATTTTCACAAAGATGGCATGCCCCTGAATGGTACAAATTCGGGGCCTAAGATTTTGTGGACCACTCCTGTTTTAGAACGCGGTCACCCTTCTATGACAGTGAAGATTGGCAATATTCCTTTTAAATTTGTGATTGACACGGGGGCAGAAAAGATGATTTTAAGGCAAGAAGAGGTTCCCCAAGACTGGGAACTTCTCCCTGAACCCAGTATACATGGAGTAGGAGGTGTGACCCCATCATTTCGCACATGAAATTCGCTCGTGTGGGAAGACCTGGAAGGCTCTACCGGACACTTCCGCTCTTTGGTATCTGATATTAGCACCAACCTACTGGGCAGGGATCTTCTGGAATGTCTTGATGTTAGGATATCCACAGATGCCTCTGCAGAGCATAACACTCGCTCCTGCGATACCAGATCTAATCAGCACCCCCAATACTAACTGCCACTGTTTGTATGCAAACTCCCCGCTTAGGCTGGCTTTCTAATGAGCCTGTCTGGGTGGAACAGTGGCCATTACCTAAGGATAAATTAGAAATTTTAAAGGAGCTCGTCCAAGAGCAGTTATCCTTGGGACACATTCGCCATTCTCGAAGCCCATGGAATACTCCTGTCTTTGTAATTAAAAAGCACTCAGGAAAATGGCGCCTCCTCCAAGATCTCCATCAGTAAATAAAACCATACAGGTCTGGGGCTCCCCCCAAAGGGGTTTGCCTCTTGCATCTGAAATTCCCACCGGAATTCCAATCATAGCTATTGATATACAAGATTGTTTTTTCTCTATTCCCTTGCATCCACAAGATTGTAAATGTTTTGCCTTCTCTGTTCCTTCTATTAATAATGCCAGCCCTGCTGATAGATTTGAATGGGTGGTGCTGCCCCAGGGTTTGGCCAATAGTCCTACTATTTGTCAGGAGGCTGTTAAATCTCCCCTTTTCCCATATATTCATAAGAACCTTAAGGTTTTTCATTATATAGAAGATATTTTAATATGGGGAAAATCAGATACTGATCTCTATGCCTTACGTGATTTTCTCATTCCTGCATTAAAGAAAAGCGGCCTTAATGTAGCTCCTGAGAAGATACAGCTAATTCCTCCAATATCTTTCTTAGGTTCAGAGATTTTCTAATGCAAATTTGTCCCTTAAAACCTAATGTCACCTTTCCTTCTAACCTTACTCTTGCTTCTTTACAAAGTTTTCTAGGAAATTTAAATTGGCTTAGGTGGTATCTCTATCTGCCTACAAGCTGCCTCCAACCACTGTTTGACCTGTTGAAAGGAAACAAACAGCCCTCCTCAAAATGTAAGTTAACTTCCAAGGCCTCCTCAGCACTGGAAAGGGTTAACCAGGCACTCCAGGACATGCACCTTGTTTGATTCTTCCCCTCCTCTCCGGTAAGCCTTCTAATCTTCAACTCCACCCCCACAGTAGTAGGGGCATTGTGGCAAGACCATGGGGTTCTCAAGTGGCTTCACACACCAGTATGAGGAGCTCCAAGACTCCTCACTGAGATAGACGCGTTAGCATTCATGGTTCGCCAAGGGAGAAATAGGTCTGTGCAGGTCTTAGGGAAAGAACCAGATTTAATTATCCTGCCCTTTTCTCTCACAGATACAGAGTGGCTTATACACCATCATTCCCGCTTTGCCATAAGCTTCGTGGGGTTTCCAGGACAAATAGATAACCATTTTCCTTCTAATAAATTGATAGCTTCTTTACCTCTTTTGCCTCTACTAGCACCTAAACTTTTCTCTCAGGATCCCAGTCCCTCTGCTCCTACAGTCTTTACTGATGGCGGAAAAAGGGGAGCTGCTGCCCTTATATATTACCCAGACAAACAATCTCCTAAACCTCTCTTTACTGAGCTTCCTGTGAATTCCCCTCAGTACAAAGAACTTTATGCTGTTTCCTTGCATTAAAAGCTGTACCAGAATCCTTCAACCTTTTTTCTGACAGTGTGTATACTGTGAACTTACTTCCATGGCTTGCTCGTTCTTATGTGAAAATTGATGACAACCTACTTTCCCCTTTCTTGATTCAAATCGCCTCTATGCTCTGTTCTCGAACCCAACCACTGTATATTCAACACCTTCATTCCCATAGCCCCCTTCCTGGTTCCCTGTCTGAAGGGAATGCTGCTGTTGACTGCCTTGCCTCCACAGGAACTTTCCCAGTCTCTGTCTCTGATCCTGTTAATTTTTATTCTCTAACCCATGTTAATTTTAAAGGCCTTCGAGCTGGATTTCCTGATGTTCCAGTACCACAGTTAAAACATATCCTAGCTACATGCTCTTCCTGTGCAAGTCTCATAAAGACACCTGCTATCCAGACCCTTGGGGTTAACCCCCGATGTTTAAAAGCTAATGCTATTTGGCAAATTGATGTCACCCACATACAAAACTTTGGCAAACAAAAATATGTGTTTGTCTCAATTGATACCTTTTCTAAATTTATGTGGGCTACAGCTCAGACAGGAGAAAGCGCTAAAAAGCTTGTAAGCCATATGCTCTCTTGTTTTGCCGTTATGGGGGTCCCATTTTTTTTTTTAAACAGACAATGCGTCTATGTTTACAAGCAAACAATTTAAAGATTTCTGTTCCTTCTGGAATATTACTCATACCATGGGCATTCCCTACAATCCACTGGGACAAGGCATTGTCGAGAGGGCCCATCAAACTCTGAAGGCTCAACCAAATAAAGATAAAGGAGGAACATATCCCCCCAATATCCAGCTAGCAAAAGCCTTAACTACATTAAATCTCATTAATATTTACAATAATTCGGACCTACCTCCTATTATTCTTCATTGGCAAACACCATCTACCCTCCTATCCATTAAGGTCAAATAGAAAGACCCACTCGATAAAATTTGGAAAGGGCCTGACCCCCTATTGACCGTGGGAAGGGGTTTCACATGCGTTTTCCCTCAAAATTTCTCTAAACCTGTCTGGGTTCCTGCCCGCCATGTCCGACAATACCCGCAGGATGGCACTGTTATCCCTGAAGAACAAGAAATACTATAAGAGGACCAGATGCAGGATACATCCCAGGACCCATAATATGACATGGCTGAACCTACAAAATCTGGCTCACAGAGACCTCTCTCCTACCCTTTCCCTGAATGTCTTATGTTATAACTGGCCAGTTGTGTTTTGTGAGTGAGTGTGTTGAATGACCAAAAAATTTTTTTTCCTGACCCATCTGCTCGGAGTACTATAAAAGGTAATTGGCTTTATATAAAAATGCTGGATGCCACCAAAGTTTCTGGAGACATCCAGAAATATTCCAAAATTTTTGTTTTTCTCCATCATTTGATTTTTATATATAGTTTTGATATATATGTGTTTAGTCTTAAAATGTGTGACTAATGACAGATATAAATTTGTTTTTAAAATGATATGTTTTTATAACAAAAGTTCTTTTTCCTCCAGTGTGTTATAACTAAATGTTTATGGGTATGTCTCAAGTTTGGTAACACTAATTTAATGGTCAAAAGTGTAAACCTACAGCTACATTATTACCAGACAAGGTAAAAATTAATTGCTAAGGTAACTAACTATTTAAGGTAAAAGTCTAAATTTTTAACGTGACTATACATTCCCAAAACTAAAATATAAATTCTCTATGCAAGACACCTTTGGAGGGCCCCCAAAAGTGCCCTGTAAACTATCTTGTGGAAATTCATCCACAACAGATCTGGCATCAATCTGGCACTATAAATGTTAAAATCATTGTTACAAAAATGCGTTAACTCTCTAAGCAATTTGAGTCTGTTTAAAATACATATTTTAACTAAAATTGGTCTCAAGATCCTGCTGTAGAGACTGCTACAGGAGGTCACATTAGATGACCTTTAAATAAAATCATAAAGATATTTAAATCAATATAATCATTGAGGTATCAACTATAATAAACCTCTAACTTGTACAAGTTCAAATTAACCACGAGAAGCAGATTGTGTTTCTTTCACTAGAATCCCAAAAAAACCATCTGAACCCCTGCACACCCTGATGTCACCCACTAGACAGCACGACTACAATTACACACCCCCTGAAACCCTAGATGTCACTTAACGTGATCTGAAGAACCTGATACACAGACTCCAAGGACAGAACTTTCTTAATGCCTGCTTGCTGTCCCTGCTTCTGACTTGCCTGTCACATGTTGGCGGTTCCAGCTGGTTATCTACAGAAAAGCAGAATTCCAGCAGCTGACTTCCCTCATGCAGTGTCTCATCCCCTGCCAATTCTTCCCCTAGCCATCTACTTTGGACTGAGACTTGTATCGGACTTGCTGGCATATCCTATAGACATTTTACACAATTTTAAAGGAGCTTATTTCCCTTCATGCTGCTGGTTTTTTATAGACTGATCCTGAGTAATTCATAGACTTTACAGACTGTTGCCTTGAGGACTATACAATGCCAAATAGCCCCTCTGTTTGGTGGGTCATGCCCTCCTGCCTCCCCCTCATTATGTACTCTTGCCCCCCCCCCCAAGCAGGGAACGTTCCTTTACACACCAACCCTTCCCTTCACATCACACTGGCTTTTACTACTCCCCTACTTGTCCCTTCCTGTTTTTTTATATCATTTAGGTTTATGCCCAAAAGGCTTCTGCTCCATGATAGTCTTTTACAGACTTTGAACCATCTTAAGCTATGACTAGATAGAAATATAGAAAAGACGTAGAGATATTGTGAAGAGATGGTTGAGCAGGCTGCACTTAAACCTATGAGATGAGTCCCTCCAGGTAAGTCTCTCTCTCTAAAGAGGGGTTTAGCACAGGGGGACACATAAATCTCACAAGGTTGGCAGCCATTTAAGCCTTCCCTCCTCCACAGAAAGTCCTACATCTTCCCACTTGAGCACTGCACTCCTTAATAACATTTAATCCTGCTCCATTCCATTTTTCTTTACTGTGTCCATTTAGATATAAAGGGAAAGGAGGAGATGATGCTGAGGAATTATTCTGATGCAGTCTCCACCCCCAGGTTTTACCACGTCCCGCATAATCCTAGCAGTGTCCCCTTCAACCAATCCTGCCCCCACACGTCACCCCTGGTTGTCGGCCAATAAAAGCTCACTCATTCCCCCTCTCTCTCTCTCTCTGCGCTCTCTCCCCTCTCAACCCATGCTGAGGTAGTGGGGATGGCCATTGTCGGCTGACTCCATGTGGCCTGAGCCACCACCCCCCCCCCGATCCTATAATAAAGATTCATGTACCCCACTTGCTCCGGACCTCCTCTCTCTCTCTTCTCCACGGTGCAGCCTGACACCTGGCCACAACCAACACTTTAGGGATACCTATAGTTGATGCTGCATTGTGAAATAGTTCAAAATATTTGGAGGGAAGAAAGAATAGGTATTCTAAACTAGATGAAAATTGACTTAGAAAAGAACATTGCAAGACATGGAAACCAAATGAAAACATGATCTTGGACTGTATCTGGGGCAAAGGATAGGGAGAGCAAGAGAAAGGTAGAAAGAGAGAGAGAGAGAGAGAGAGAGAGAGAGAGAATGAGGGGAAAAGAATTAGAAAGAAAATAAGGGATTGAGTCATAGGATCCTAAGTTTTATCATCTCCAAGATATAAAGTTCCAAAGATCTAATAACCAAGATCCATAAATTTACCACTTGGTGTATGTTTCAATCTGAACCCAGAGACAGTTAAGAATGATACAACAGCTCAAACACTGTGGGTTAGAATGAGAACCTTTTGTTCTATTTGGGCTTTCAGTGAATTGGATCAGGCCAGTCTCCACTGGGAAGGACAATCTGTTTTACTCAGTTGACTGATTCCATTCTCAATCTCATCAAGGAACATCTCTCATATAGACCTCAAAAATATTTGACCAAATATCTGGGCATCCCATGGCTCTATCATACTGACATATAAACAAAACCATCATGAGATAACTAATACCTACTTTTCCCTAGGACTAAACTCTAAAAGGGCAAACTGAAACACAGAATATTCCAGAAGAAATATACTAAACATGATGTATTCAATATGCTAGAGTAAGCTAATCGGTAGGAAAATTGCTATTTCCATGGAATTTCAGGGGAGATTTCAAAGCCCATCTTACAAAGAACAAGATGCTGTCAGCTTCAAATACACCAGATATGTGTGGAACCACCGAAACCACCAAGGAAGGACCCAAGAACAAAATGTAAGATGGCAGAACTCATGGTTGGGTATGTTTTGCCAAGAATAACCAAGTTGTCTCACACCTGCCTTACTTGGGGAAAAAACCAAGCCATACATAAATGTCCCCTGGCTTTTCAATGGGGAATGAAGCCCACTTGTCAATTACTACATGTAGAGCAGGTGCAGAGAGGAGATATGTATGGCGTTTATTATATCATAAATTTACATTGCAACTTTTGCCCCCACCATAAATTTTTCTGTATGCATTGTGCATAAGCACATGTGCAGAGTTTTATGATTTTATAAGCACCAACCTGTCAATCAATGATGTAATCTCAAGTTCCTCCTAAATTTTTACTTTAAGACACACTCAGTCTCTTACTTTGTACCCCATCTTTTTTCTGAGGAATGAGCTCTCTTATTCTTTAAGAGAAACTTTGCTTATTAACATTGCAATAAAACTCTTTGCTTCAACCTTCTCAATCTTCAATTCTTTGCTGACTGTCATAAGGGCTAAAGCAGCTGTGGTTACTGAGCCATTTTATCCAGTAACAAATATAATTACATATTTAATTTAACTTAGAAAAATATGCTTTGAGTTAAAAGCTAAGTGGTTGTTATTAAGATTCACTGAAATATAATTTTAAAAACAAGTAAGGTAAAATGAGTTAAACTGTGTAATGCTCTGAAAGTAACTTGATCAAAGACTAGCACCTATGATTTCCAGAGAAGTGAACAGTAGATCTTTTGAATGATCCTTCATAGATTCCTCTTAACTAGACAGGGTTTTGTTAAAGGAAATGTCAGACAATTAAATATTGTAACCTCTGTCCAAAAACTAACCCAGAATGTGATGCCCTATGTTGCTTCTAGAAAATGTGTCTTTGGACCTAACAGCACTACTAGGAGTTGTACAACACTGAGATGATCTTATATTTCATTCCTTCTGTGCCTCTCATGCAGGGACTTTGTCTCAGTTTTGTTTCAAAAAAGTAAATGCAGTGGGCTGGTGGTGGTGGTGCACCCACTTAAGCACATGCGGTACACAAAGCACAAGGATCAGGGTAAAGAATCAATTTGAGCCCCCACTCCCTACCTGCAAGGAGGATGCTTCACAAGTGGTATATCAAGTCTGCAGATATCTTTTCTCTCTCCCTCTCTATCCCCCACTCTTCTCTCAATTTCTCTCTGTTCTAGCCAATAAATTGGAAAAAGTGCCCACCAGGAGCTATAGTTATCAACTTAGTGATAACCCTGGAGGCAAAAAAAAAGCAAATAGTTCCTGAACAAGGATCAATAAAACATGCCAGCTTCACCACAATTAAAATGCATGACAGTTTTAAGGAAAAAACAAAATACCATTTCCTTCTTTCCCACACGACCTCCCCCCCAAAAAAGTAATTCATTTAGAGAGTAGAGATGTAACTCCATAGTACAGGAATATCACTTTCTATTTAATTATTATTAAGGAATGAAAGGCTAATTAAGCCTATCTCCCCTTCTCTGTGGGCATCCAGAACCCACAGGTTTTATAGATGTGCTGAAACAGCACTTCAGAAGGATGCAAATTCTAGCTTATGGATTTGTGGCCTAAGTGGAAAAAAAAAAAGAAAAAAGAAAGTAAAGAAAATTAAGAAGCACTTAATAAGTAATTAGGAAGACAGAGAAATTTTGTCAAAATAGAACAATTTAAGTTCTTTATTTAATCTCCTTATTGGGGAAATTAATGTTTTACATTCGATAGTAAATACAATAGTTTCTAGATGCATAACATTTCCCAGTTTTCCATATAACGATACAACCCCCACCAAGTCTTCTGTCATCCTTTTTGGACCTGTATTCTCCCACACACACACACACACACACACACACACACACAGAGTCTTTTACTTTGGTGCAATACAACAATTCGAGTTCAGATTCTACTTGTGCTTTTTCTTCTGATCTTGTTTATCAGTTCCTGCCTGAGAGTGAGATCATCCATATCCATCCTTCTGTTTCTGACTTATTTCACTCAACATGATTTCTTCAAGATCCATCCATGTTTGGCTAAAAATGGTGACCATTTTTAATAGCTGAGTTACTACTCAGCTGGAATACTTTCCATTGTGAATATACACAACTTGCTCAACCACGCATCTGTTGTTGGACACCTGGGTTGCTTCCAGGTTTTGGCTATTACAAATTGTGCTGCTATGAACATATGTGTACACAGATCTTTTTGGATGGGTGTGTTGGGTTCCTTAGGATCTATCCCCAGGAGAGGAATTGCAGGTTCATAGGGTAGGTACATGTCTAGCCTTCTGAGAGTTCTCTAGACTGTTCTCCACAGAGGTTGGACCAATTGACATTCCCAACAGCAGAGGAGAGTTCCTTTGATCCCACAACCTCTCCAGCATTTGCTGCTGTTACCTTCTCTAATGTATTACATTCTCACAGGAGTGAAGTGGTATCTCGTTGTTGTCTTTATTTGCATTTCTCTGACAATCAAAGAGTTGAAGCATTTTTTCATGTGTTTCTCGGCTTGGTGGCTCTCTTCTGTGGTGAATATTCTGTTCTTTTCCTCTCTACATTTTTGGATGGGGTTATTTGTTTTCTTGTAGTTGAGTTTGGCAAGCTCTTTATATATTTTGGTTATTAGCCTCTTGTCTGATGTATGGCATGTAAAGATCTTCTCCCATAATGTGAGAGGTCTCTTGGTTTGGGTAGTGGTTTATTTTGCTGTACAGAAGCTTTTTTTAATTTGATGTTCTTCCACAGCATTATTCTTGCCTTAGTCTTCTTTGTAATTGGATTCGTTTCATTGAAGATGACTTTAATATTTATGTGGAAAAGAGTTCTGCCAATATTTTCCTCTAAGTAGCTGATAGTTTCTGGTCTAACATTCAAGTCCTTGATCCACTTGGAATTTGTGTTTGTGTTTGGTAAAATATAGTGGTTCAGTTTCAAGCTTCTGCCTGTTTCAATCCATTTTTTCCATCACCATTTGTTGAAGAAACTCTGCTTTCCCCATTTAGTAGTCTGGAAAACTTTGTCAAAGACCAGATGACCATAGGGGGCTTACTTCTGGGCTCTCAATTCTATTCCACTGGTCAGGTTGTCTATTCATGTTCCAGTACCAACTATCTTTGATGACAATGGCCCTATAATACAATCTGAGATCTGGGAGTGTGATGCCTCCAGTTCTATTCTTTCTTCTCAAGATTGTTTTGGCAATTCTAGGTCTTTTCTGGTTCCAGGTAAACATTTGTAGCATTTGTTCTATTTTCCTAAAAATGTAGTTGGTATCTTGATGGAGATGACAAATTTGTGTATGTCTCTAGGCAGTATGTTCATTTAAATGATGTTAATTCTTCCAATCCATGAACATGGAATATCTTTCCAGTTCTTTGTATCTTTTTCATTTTCCTTGAGTAGTGACTCATAATTTTCAGTATACAAGTATTTCACTTCTTTGGTTAGGTTTATTGTTTGGGTTTATTGTTTATTGGTTATGTTATTGTTTTTGTTGCTATAGTAAAAGGAATTGATTTCTGGGTTTTATCTTAGACTATTTAGTGATTGCATAGAATAATACCACTGACATTTGAATGCTAATTTTGTAGCCTGACACCTCTCTGTATTGCCTGATGATTTCCAAAAGCTTCTTGCTGGATTCCTTAGGTTTTTCTATGTATACTGTCATGTTGTCTATAAATTGGGAGGGTTTGACTTCTTCTCTTGCAATCTGTATCCCTTAAATTCCTTGCTCCTGCCTGATTGCTATGAGAAGAACTTCCAAAACTATGTTGAATAGTAATGGTGATAGTGGGCAGCCCTGTCTAGTACCTGATCTGAGAGGTAATGCATCTATTTTTTCACCATTGAGTGTATGATGCTAGCTATAGGTTTGCTATATAGAGACTCAATTATCTTAAGGAACTTTCCATCTATTCCCATTTTTTGTAGTGTTTTGATCATAAAGGGATGTTGTATTTTGCCAAAGGCTTTCTCTGCACCTATTTATACGCCCATGTGGTTTTTGGTCTTGCTTTTATTGATGTGGTGGATCACATTGATTAATTTGTGTATTTTAAACCAACCTTGCATGCCTGGGATAAACCCCACTTGGTCATGATGAACAATCTTTTTAATAGACTGCTGTATCTGGTTGGCTAGAATTTTGTTCAATGTTTTTGCATCTATGTTCATTAGAGATATCAATCTGTAGTTTTCTTTTTTGGTTGTATCCCTGTCTGCTTTTGGTATCAAAGTGATGTTGGCTTCATAGAAGCTGGCAGTGAGTATTCCAGTGACTTCAATCTTCTGGAAGACATTTAAGATTAGAGGTAGTAACTCTTCCTTGAAGGTTTTGTAGAATTCATTTGTAAAACCATCTGGTCCAGGACTTTTATTCTTGATAAGGTATTTGATAACTGTTTCAATTTCATTATCTGTGATGGGCCTGTTCATATTATGTAGTTCCTCCTTATTTAATTTTGGAAGTTCATAGGTATCTAGGAAATGGTCTATTTCTTCCAGGTTCTCTAGCTTTGTGGCATATAGTTGTTCATAGAAGTCTAGCATAATATGTTGAATTTCAGCAGTGATATATCCTCTTTCACTTATGATCCGATTTATTTGGGTCTTCTCCTTTTTTGTTTTATGATTCTGGCTAAAGGCTTGTCAATTTTTTTCACTCTTTCAAAGAACCAACAGTTACTTTCTTTGATCTTTTGTATGGTTTTCTTATTTTCAATGTTATTTATTTCTGCCCTAACTTTAGTGATTTCTGTCCTTCCATTTGCTTTAGGGTTCCTTTGTTCTTTTTCTAGGTCATTAAGCTGTGAAATCATGTTGTTTATTTGTGCTTTTTCTTTTCTCCTAATGTGTGCTTGTATGGCTATGAACTTCCCTCTCAGTACTGCCTTAGCCATGTCCCAAATATTTTAATAGCTTGTTTATTCATTCATTGAACTCTGGAAACATTTTGATTTCTTCCTTTATTTCCTCTTTGACCCAGTTATTGTTAAGTAGTGTACTGTTGAGCTTCCACATTTTGGGACTCTTACTAATCTTTTGTTGATTGTTAAGTGTTAGTTTTATTCTGCTGTGGTCTGAGAAGATGCTTGGGATGATTTCAACGCTCTTGAATTTGCTGATGCTGTCTTTGTGGCCTGAAATATGGTCTATCCTTGAGAATTTCCCATGTAGAATGTGTATTCCAGTTTCTTGGGAATGAATGATTCTGAAAATATCCAATAGTTCTAGTTTACCTATCTCCTCATTTAGCTCCCTCATGTCTTTATTGATTTTTCTGCCTGGATGATCTGTCAAGTTGAAGCAGTGGGGTGTTGAGGTCTCCTACTATGACAGTGTTGCTGTTAATATATTGCTGTAGCTCTCTCAGTAGATGTTTGATGTATTTTGGTGACTTCACAATAGGTGCACAGATGTTAATAATTATTAAGTCCTTTGATTGACTGATCCTCTGAACATTAAGTAATTTCCATCCCTATCTTTTTAATTTTTATTTATTTTAAAGTCTATCATGTCAGAAATGAGAATATCTTTTCCTGCCCTTTTTTGTGGGCAATTGGCTTGTATTATAGTTTTCCATCCTTTTACTTTAAGTCTGTGTTAATCCTGTTGAGTTAGGTGGCTTTCCTGTAGACAGCATATTGTTGAGTTGTGTTTCCTGATGCATCTCCCTACTTTGTGCCTTTTAATAGATGAATTCGGGTTATTGTCATTTATTGATATCAAAGATTGAATATATTTTAACGCCATTTTTGCATATTTTTAGAGTGTTCTGATATATGGCATATTTATGGTGGTCTGTTTATAGAATACCTTTCAGAAATTTTTTTTAAGGCAGGCTTGGTGATAGTTGATTCTTTCAACTGTTGCTTGTCTGAGAAGGTTTTTATATCTCCATATAGTCTGAATGACAGTCTAGCAGGATACAGAGGTCTTCTTTGAAAGCCTTTCTCATTGAGTACTCAGTAGACATCTTGCCATTCTTTTTGGCCTGTAGTGTTTGTTTGGAGAAGTCTGCTGCTAATTTTATAGGTTTTCCTCTGTAGGTGACTCTTTGTTTTTCTCTTGCAGCCTTCAGGATCCTTTCTTTATCCTTATTCATTTTCATTCTAAATAAGATGTGTCTTTAAGTCTGGGTTAATCCTGTTTGGGACCATTGGGCTTCTTGAACCTTTATGTCTTTTTTGTTGTCTAGACTCGAGAAGTTCTCAGCTATTATGTTCTGAAGAATGCTTTCTTCCCTTGCTTTTTCCCCCCCTCAGGTAGTCAATAATGTGTATATTATTTCTTTTGAAGTCATCCCATAGGTCTCTGTTGTTTTCAATATCTCTTAATCTCTTTTTGAGATTTCTTACTTCTTTTTTAGTTGTCACTAATTCATTCTCTATCTTGCTAATTCTGTCTTCAGCCTCATTTATTCTATTCTCTTTCCCCTCTACTGTTTTCTGGAGTTCAGCTATTTTGTTACCATGTTCTGATACTGTTTTAGCTTGCTCAGCTAGTTGTGTTCTTAGCTCAGCTATTTCAGCTTTTAGCTCTCTAATAACCTTGAGATAATTAGTGCTTTCTTCCAGGGTCTCATTTGTTGTTTCTGCATTTCTGATGACAATCCTTTCAAACTCTTTACTCATTCCTGTAATTATTTCTTTAACCAGTGTTTGGATGTTGACCTCATTATTTTGTGTTTCAACTTTTGGGGGTCTTTTAGCTGGACTCCTGTCCTGGTTCATTTCTCCAATATTTCTTCTTGTTGGTTTAACTGTTCTATATATTATGTTATGAGGTCCCTTTCTCAGTACTTTTCAAAGTACTAATCACTCTTGCCTAGATTGATTTGTGTCTAAGTAAGGAAATTAAAGGGTTCACAGTTGTGGAAATTTACAGTTGTTTTATATTATTTTAATCCCTGAGTGGAGCACAGTTCTTAAAAGCCTCGTTTGTTCTTTTTCTTTCCTTTAGGCTATGGGAGCCTGAAGGCTTTTAAACTATAGGTAGGCTTCTTAGCTTAATCACTGACTCTTGACCAAGAGATAAAGCAGGGTGTGGCAGAGATAACCAGTGGTTATGCAAAGAGACTCTCACAGACTCACTGCTAGGCCATCAAGGTATAGTTCTTCTCCTGACTTTTTTGATAAGTTCTCTGTCCCCTGGTGTCAGCACAGGGCCTCCCCCCTGCTGCTCCAGCTTCTGAGTGCAGTAGCAATGGAGACTCCTGGTTGCATTTGGTTAGTTTTATGGAAGTCCTCTCTCCCTTCAGCAGTCTTTTTGTTGGTGAAACAGACTGGAGGTGGTGTCACAACTGGTAAACTGCAGGACTCTTACCAGCCACTTAATCTCTCCCTAGGCTCCTTTCCATCCATGAGCCACAGGTATTTGCACTCACCAGTGATTTGGTGGGTTCCTGAAGTCATTCTATTCCTGTCTTCTTGTAGTCCCAAATGATCTCCTTTGGTATTCATAGTTGACCCAGGAGAGGAGAGGAGAGAAACACAGCTGCTGCTGCTTTGTAGTGCTGCCTCTTATGTGTTCTTTCCAATTTAAGTTCTTGACATGCTCTGAATTGAGGTACAGTAAAGATTATATCTTTAACATCTTTATATTTATTCTGAATTGCTTTAGGAAGAATTTTATTTGTACCAAAAAATATGTAATTCTCTGTGGCCCTCATGTTTTTCCTGGGTGACAATAAGGAATTACCAATCTGGAATTACATTTTCCATAGATTAGCTTTTTATCTAGAAATTGTGTTTGTGTGTGTGTGTGTGTGTGTGTGTGTGTGTCTGTGTGTGTGTTTATGTGCCTGTTTGTTTTCATTTATTCAGATCATTTTTAAATATTGCCATATGGTAATTGAGTTGTAATATTGCAGCTTCTCTGAAAGGAAGATGGAATATATAAAGGGTCCCTAAACAATTCAGCCAAGCCAGTGTATGCCATAAAGGGGAGTGGAGGGGTGGAAAATATTCTATTTACCATGTCTCCCCTTGGAAAAAAGTCATTTCTGGGGATGTCAGAATCTTACACTTCAGTGCCAGTCTGAATTAGAACAATCTATTCAAATGTCCTTTATAAGCTCAAAACAACTGTTGGAGCTCTATAGAAATTGTGTGGATCAGCAAGTATTTGGAATAAAACAGCTGTGCCTGGTGCTTGCCTTACTCAGCTAACATCTTTAATAGCTCAAATGCACATACACACACACACACACACACACACACACAAATAAATAAACAAACAAATAAACATAAACTCAGGAAACACCTTCCCTCTCTCACTCCAGCCATGAGTACTAAAGTGGTCTACTGCTCACAAAGGTTTAGCAGCACATGAGTGGATGGGGGAGGGGGATGCTGTTTTCCTGAAGTGGGACCATTGTGCAAGATTTTCTGTCCTTTCCCACTCTGTATATTCCTTGCCTATCCCTGCACCTCTATGGAAATGAAAAGTGCCTTTTGTTTTGCAAAAATGGAAAAAAAAAAACCTTGCTTAAACATCTCCTTCCTAGTACATCCCTTGTATTTCACAGGCCCACTAAGTTCTCCAAAGGCTGACTGAATTCAGTATTTCCAGTCTGCTTATAATAAAACAAAACTAAACTAAAAAAATAATAGAACAGCTTGGTGTTTTTGAAAGAACAACCATAACCATGCAGCAAAATGAAACCAGCAATCCAAAAACAACAGCTGGAAGTGAGGAGGGGCATGGGGCTGAGGTATGACTGGGATTATTTTCTAGAAAGATTTTTGAAGGAAAAAATTAATTAATTAATTAATATATATATATATATATATATATATATATATATATATATATATCATCCAGTGTGATAAAATGCTATTTGCACTAGAAAACATTCTCCCATGCACTAAAAGGTTTCTGCATGCTTATGAAGTCCCAAGCTATGGTCTCTGGGCTCAGAAGGAACATGGAAATTCCACACTCAAGGCTACTGAGTCTCCTCAGTACTGCTGACAAACATCTCAGATAGAAGACTACTCATAGAATTATACTATTATTTCACCAATATAAAATCACAAAAACAATAAAGTGATAAATGAAAACTGGTACTGAAAGTCTTAAAGGATTTCATAGAAACAAAAAGGAAACTGTAGATCATTCCTTGCTTAACAAGATAACAGATACATCCTTCCCAAGTCAGGCAAGTCTCCTAGGAAATCCTCAACTAAGAGCCTCTCTTGCTACTGTTTATGTTTTCATTAACATAGCATTTGCATTAGGCCTCAGTGAAAGAGTGGGGAAATTTAGTAAACTTGCCTCTAGTTCTGTCATCCCTACAGACACCAAAAACTAAAATAGCAATAATCTTTCAGACAAAGTTATTTGAACAGTGTCTATCAATTTATATGAAAATAGTCCATTCACTGAAGGAAGTTAAATTACTATGAATTAAAATATATATATGTGACAGAAACAAAGGTCACCTTTTCCCCCTTTTATCAAACGCATTTTTAGGAAAACAGCATCTATCCACTCATACTCAAACACATTAACCTTGAAACACCTGGCCTTGTTCTTCATCTTGAAAATTAAAATAAACCATGCTTGGGGGAATGTGTGAGTGCCCTATTCTCTTTCCATATGCTTGTTTCTCTTTTTCAACCCTTTGCTTCTCCAACACAACCTGGCTTGAATAATATACTTAGAAGGTAAGAGAACTGTCTTAGAAGTATACTAATTATATAGTTAATAAGGAAGTAAACTAAAACTGGAAACATGAAGATGCATATATATGTCAACTCTTCAGTTATATACCAAATCATGTCTCTTTCTCGTGGGCTTTCCATCTCTGCAAGTGATTTCAAGCTGTAGCCTGTAGTCCTAGGAGTCATTTATGCTGGGAAATTATGCCGATGCAATCATATCTGCCATGTTGTCCCCTCAGGCTACTGCTAGTTCCCCCGAGAGTTGGGACATTCTCGGAGTGCCTGTTGTGCCATGTTATGCCCTCAGGACATTGTCTATTATCCCCATGATATCTGGAGTGCTTTGGTCACTCCTCCCCCCTCCCATTCTCAGGAGAGTTATCATCCTATCCTGGAGTGCTATGGTTACTCCTCCCCCTTCCCATTCTCATGAAAGCTACTCCTATAAAAACCCTTCGTTTTCCGCACCTCTCTCTCTTGCCAGCGCTTCACTCCGGTGTTCAGACGCAGGAAAGGTTACTGCGTGAGATGGCCATTTTCACTACCTCCACATGGCCCAACCTGCTTCTCTAGCACCCAACTCTGAGGTGCCAGCACAAATAAAGATTTGTGTTTCCTCTTCGCTCTGGACCCCCTCTCTCTCTCATCTCCGGGGCCCGCGCTCAACAAGATCTGGCTCAACAACACATTTACACAATAGGTAAGACAAGAGGCCTTGCTTATCAGACAATGCTACCAAAAGCCACTGAGAACCCCATTCAAGTTATTGAACATTGAATGTGTGTTCAGTGTCACATAAGGTATCTTAGTCAGTCTGGGCTGCTACAACACAATAGCATCATCTGGATGACTTAAAGGACAAACATTAATTTCTCACAGTTCTACTGGCTAGACATTTGAGATCAGGGTGCCACCAAGATCAGGAAGATTCTCTCCCAAGTTTGTAGGTTATTGTCTTCTCTTAATATTCTGAGGAAATAGAGCAATACCCAGGGGAGGAAGGGACAGTGAGAAAGAAAGATAAAGAGAGAGAACCTCTGTCTTTCTTGTAATAGGACCTTAATTGATCTTATTTTGAGGGGTTCATCATCAGAACCTAATTATCTTCCAAAACCTTTTATCTACACAATCACACTAGGACATTGATATGTAGTTGAAGGAGAGAAACTACATTGCAGTGAAAAACTACAAAAAGACCACAATTTATAATAAAACCATTATTGCTATCATTAATATTATTAATCTTGGATGGAGACAGAGAGAAATTGAGAAGGGAGAGGGGTAGAGAGGGAGAAGAAGACATCTGCAGCCCTGCTTCACCATTCGTGAAGCTTCCCCAATGCAGGTAGGGACCCAGAGTTTGAATCCTGATCTTTACACTCTAATGTGTGTCCTTCACTAGATGCACCATCACATAAGCCAACAAACTTTATCTAGAAAGGCATCACAGGGACTTTATCTTGTCAAACTCTATCATTTGGCTAAGGCTGTCACAGCAAAGTATCAAACTGGTTGGCTTGAACAGCAAAAATTAGTTTTCTTACATTCTGGGTACTGTTTGAATTCAAGGTATTGGCAAAATTAGTTTCTTTTGATTTATCTTTGCTGTGTAGATGACAACATACTCCTTGTGTCTTCCTTCTTATTACTTAGTACTAATTCTATTTCATTGGCCTGATTTTTTTTTCTTTTTCTTTTTTTTTTTTTTTTAACCAGAGCACTGTTAAGCTCTGGCTTATGGTGGTGTAGGGGATTGAACCTGGGACTTTGGAGCCTGAGGCATGAGAGTCTGTTTGTGTAACCATTATGCTATCTACCCCATTGGCCTGATTTCTTTCTTTTTTTTTTTTAATATTTATTTACTCCCTTTCATTGCCCTTGTTTTATTGTTGTAGTTAGTATTGTTGTTGTTGATATTGTCGTTGTTGGATAGGAAAGAGAGAAATGGAGAGAGGAGGGGAAGACAAAAGGGGGAGAGAAAGACAGACACCTGCAGACCTGCTTCACCGCCTGTGAAGCGACTCCCCTGCAGGTGGGGAGCTGGGGGCTCAAACCGGGATCCTCACACAGGTTCTTGTGCTTTGTTCCACGTGCACTTAACCTGCGGTTCTACCACCCGTCTCCCTGGCCTGATTTCTATCTGCTTCTTTAGTAAAATACAGCCTAAGCTGTTGCTATGTAATCATGGTAATATGGACACTGTCAGACAAGAAGAAATAATTGTTTATGGTTAAAGATTTTCCTGACATAATGATATCAGTCTTATTGCATTAAATGATCTTATTTAATTATATCTTTAAAAACTTTATTTTCAAATATAGCCACATATCGAAGTACTAAGAGTTAGAATTTAAACATAAACTTGAAGGGAAATAATTTACCCATAACAAAGTTCTTTTTACAGTTGTCTTTTGTTTTTCTTCTCATAAGTTTTGGAGACAATCCTTTCTGAGGACCAAAGCAAGCTGTTCCTTGCACCTGGTTAGAAAACTAAAATCTAAACGATTACCAGGTTATTGTTAATCAATGCCTAGAATTTACTCTCTTATTAAAAAAAAAAAAAAAAAAAAAGGTGGGGCCAGGCGGTAGCACAGCAGGTTAAGTGCCGATGGCACAAAATGCAAGGACCAGCATTAAGGATCCCAGTTTGAGCCCCCGGCTCCCCATAAAAATGTCTCTGATTTTTGTTTGTTAATTTTATAGCCTGCTAATGAGTTATGTGTTTTCTGCTGTATTCTTTAGGGTTTTCTATGCATACTGTCATTTCTCATCTGAAATAAGTTATAGTTTTACTTCTCTTCCAGTTTTTATTTCTTTTCTTTCTTTTC
The DNA here is from genome assembly GCF_950295315.1 of Erinaceus europaeus. NCBI lineage: Eukaryota > Metazoa > Chordata > Mammalia > Eulipotyphla > Erinaceidae > Erinaceus > Erinaceus europaeus. Next base: position 42,286,292 of record NC_080171.1, on the reverse strand, counting down.
CATATCTAATTCCCATGGCTAGAACTTCCAAGACTATGTTCAATACTAATGCCAAAAGTGGACAGCGACAGCGTTGCCTTGTTCATGACTTAAGAAAGAAAGTGGGAGTCTGGCAGTAGCGCAGTGGGTTAAGCTCAAGTGGCTCAAAGCAGGACTGGTGTAAGGATCCCGGTTTGAGCCCCTGGCTCCCCACCTGCAGGGGAGTTCTTCACAGGCAATGAAGCAGGTCTGCAAGTGTCTATCTTTCTCTCCCCCTTTCTGTCTTCCCCTCCTCTCTCAACTTCTCTCTGTCCTATCCAACAACAACAATAACAATAATATTAACAACAACAATGATAAACAACAAGGGCAACAAAAAGGAAAAAAATGGCCTCCAGGAGCAGTGGATGCATAGTGCAGGCACCACCAGCAATAACCCTGGAGGCAAAAAAAAAAAAAAAAGTTAGTTACCTTTCATAGCAGACTATGGTTACATCACACTCCACATGATCACCTATATTATGCTCTACTTTTCACTTAAAATGTCTCCTAAGTATACCCAGTAGCATTCTTTCAATTCTAATTATTGGCTATTTTCAGTCTTTTTCTATTAATTTTTATTTTTTTCATTTGATGTACATATCTTCTTTCCATTCTTGCTCATATCAAACTTTAAATGGAATATAAAGCAATCTGTCATTCTGGTTGTGCACTACTATTTTTCAGATAGCAACTAATCATAGTGTACTAACTTTTTGAGAAAACCTATATCTTGTATGTTCAATAAATTTGTAACCTGATCTCTCAGTAAGCCTCCCAGTTGCAGGGGAAGCTTCACTGTGGTAAAATCAAATGAATTAATTCCTACTTTGTGGAGGTTAAAAAAAAAAAAAAAGCAATAAAATACTTTCCCTGACAAAAATACAAGGTATACATGGTTGTTCCCATAATTTCATGGAAAAAGTCAAGATTTAACTTAGTATATCCTCATATCTAAGCTTAATTATCTACTTCATTTCTAATACCCACATTTTTAAAATTACCATACACGTAAGTAGCAAATTTACAATGAAATTCAGGAAGACTGAAGACCCTGATTCTTAGAAAAATTTGTGATCACAGATCAGGAGATAGCATAATAGAGAAAGTATTGAAACTTACAAGCATGGAGCCCTTAGTTTGATACCTCATGTAGCATGAGTCAGAGTGATATTCCAGTTCTCTCTCAAATAAATACATATTTAAAATAATAATAGTGGTGGTGGCTAGGTGGGTGGTGCAACCAGTAAAGCCTACATTACAGTGCATGAAGATCTAGGTTTAAACCCAGGTCTCCATCTGCTGGGGGGCAGCGTGTAGGGGGCTGGAAGATGTTTCATAAGTGGTGGATCAGTGTTGTGAGTATCTCTCCTTCTCTCTCTATTTCTTACATTCTATCAAAAACTATTTAAAATAATTATAATAAAAGAAGTGATTGTGGCTGAATTCTACATAGGAAAGAAGCATCCTATTCATCAAGTCTACTCTGTTCATACAAGAAATATTCTTCTCCAAAGATCTAATCACTGATCTCTACAGAATTGATTCTGAATCAGGAATCCTCCAGAAAATCTGAGGCTCACAAACATTTGCAGAACTTTTTAGTTTAATCTAGAACACTTCAAAAAGGAAATTATCATGGAAATGAGAAAAATGTCTGGAAGGGAGATATTCTTTAAAAACATGATAACGAGTAGATTACTGTTCAGTAATTAAATCTAATGAGGAAGAAGAATTTAAAATTCTCAGAGTGCAATAAGGAATAAATAATTCGAGATGAAGTACTCGTGCTGAAAACAAAGTCAAATGTCAATCCAGCATCTCTTTGTTTTTATTCAAAATGATTCTATAATGCAGGGCTAATAAAGAAAACCTTTAACAATTGGTATAGCATGAGAAATGAACAACCAGAACTCTGTTCATAAGCCAGATAAAACAACAGCCTTGTCATTTAGATGCACATCAAATAAATATCAAGCAACTGAAAGACCTGCTTCCTGCTCCTTCTTTCTCTTAATTTCATTTCCAAGTCTACTCACCAAGTCTCCAGGAATACTTGGTGAGGTCAGAGAGCCTCACCTATTGTGATGAGGGAAGATTTTTGCTCAGGATTCAGGAGGTCTGGGCTTCAGTTTTAATGCTCTGAACTTTATAAGCTCAGAAAATTCATTTCAATTAGTAAAGCAAGGAGAATAAACTGGAGTTCTTTTTTCTTTTTTTTAACAAGAGTGTTGGGTACATTGGTAGACAAAGAACCAACAATGGTTGATGGTACAAGACTGGCTTGTACATGGCAGGAAGTCTAACATGCACGACTTGTGGGTATTAAATATCAGAAGACCTCCCCTATAAACTTGAACAAGTTAATCTTTCTGAACATGAGTTTCCCTACATATAAGATGGGTATTATAGTAACATCTATACTATAAGATTACTATTTGATGAAATGTAAATGGGACAGTATTGTTTTTTATTATCTTTATTTATTTACTGGATAGAGATAGCAAGAAATTTAGAGGAAGGGAAAGACAGAGGCGGGGGGGGAGAGAGACAGAGAGAGAGAGACAGAGAGATCTGCAGCACAGCTTCACCACTTGTGAAGCTTCTCCCTACTGATGGGGACCGGGGGCTTGAACCTGGGTCCTTGCGCATGGTAACGTGCGCTCAACCAGGTGCTCCACCACCTGGTCCTGGGATAGTATTTTTTAACTTGTAAAACTGGATGGTTTTGAAACTTTGCCTGAATTTCCTCCTTCCCAAAACACGTAATTTGAGTCACTATGAACAAAGTATCTGTGGCCACGTTAGAGCTCCCACCTCAAAGCATGGTTACTCTGCTCCGTGTCACTGAAAGTTCCATTTCTAATCCATGTGGAAACTGAATGACAATTATTTCCACTTGGCATCTTTCTTAAGGCTGAATTTAAAATAGTTAAACAAGCAAGCTTTAGAAAATCTTCAGTTTCAGGAAAAAGTTTTTGCTTTTGATTTGGAGACTATTAAAGAAAACAATTATTGAGAACCAAAAAAGACATTCATCTGCCAAACCATAAGCACTGAAATTGTTTCTATCAATGGAAACAGTCCAAGAATTTGAAAAACAAATCCCAGTAAAAACTGACAAAATCAAGTTGGCAAGTTCTTTTATATTTTTTTTAAAGATATCATAAACTAAAAGATATAGAATTTTTTTAATGAAGTCTTTCTTCCAGCAGGAGCCCTTATTTTAGTAAATCAAAGCTTCCTGCTAAAAAGAGAAAGCTTAATGGATGAACACTGTGGTAGAAGTGAGGGTCCCTCCAAACAGATTTTAAAAGGAAATTACAATTCAGTAAATTCTCCTTCCTCTCTGTTCTGTTCTATTTGCATTTACATTTTCCACTGTTACTAAATTCAAAAGCCACATTATCACTCCACTTCTCATTCTGTTCATCTTTGCAAGATGGTTGTCTTTTCTACACAGAAATCTTCAAATTTTAGGAAAAAAAGGTTTTTGGTCTATGGATATAATATCTAATTTAGAGTTCTTCTAGGCCAAATCCATCTACCTTTATAAATATATTGTAATAAAATATTAATTGTATTATTAAATTTCAGAATAATCCGTAGATGTTCAAATTTATCTGGAGAGGAGTTTCTTTTTTCTCTTCAGATTATTCTAAAATGAGAATACAGCCCTTTTAAAAAACTATTAAAGCAAATAAGTAAAGCAAACAAAAAAAAAATCTCTATATGTCAAAGAAAGCATCCCTTTAGTGGATATTTATCTAAAACTACTCATAGAATTATACCATCAATTTCATTAATATAAAATTACAAAAACAATACAGACTATTTAGAAGGGCATTCACTATCCTGTGTAGTACACAGTACACTTAACAGATGTTCAAGGGGGAAAAAAATCTTATGTAATGACATTCCTTTACCCTTGAAACAATATTAGTTGCCTCAGGCTTGGAAGATAGGTTAATGGTTATGCAAAGAGATTTACATGCCTGAGGCACCAAAGTTTCAGTCCCCAACACCACCGTAAGCCAGAGCTAAGTAGTACTCTGTTAAACAAATACGTACTAATTAATTAATTACAAGTTTGATCACTGCCATCACCTGTGCCAGTGTTCTTCTGGCTCTATATCATGTTAAAGAGAAAGAAGCAAAGAAGGAGAGAAGGGGAGAACAGAACAGAAGGAAGAAATGAACGTAGGGGACGGGAGGGAAAGGGGGGGGGAAAGAAGAGGAGAGGTAGGCCTGCCTTTTGGAGGAATATATTTGACATTATACCTTAAAAGACTCCTGCAGTCCTGCAGTAAAAATCCTCTACCACTCTAGGAAGATGGATCCGGCAATGGTAGGTACAGCTTAGAATGTTCCTAGTTATGACCGCAGAATTGGAGCTTAGACCTACAGGGATGCAGAGGTTAATATGCAGGCTCCTACACTGAATAAAGGCATCAGTTCAAATCAGTGTGCTTTACAGTTAACAGTATTTATATACTTTTCCCATATTTGGGAGCTACTCTCTTCCCTTATACAACTTTCTAGTACTATTTCCAACTTTGACACCATCTCCCCAGATAGTACTTTTGATCCATCTGCATGTTAACTGTTGGGCTCAGGCAAAAATTAGTAAAGTCCTGGGCCCCTTGGAATATACCTAAAATAGACCTACTAGCTTTTCTCGAAATGGAGACCTCCAAATCTCATCTGCTATATTCTTACTTTTAGGCTCCTAATTATTAAACTATTTGTTCTCCTTTATATCTTAAAGTTTTTTTCAGATACCAAGTTGCAGATGCTACCATGATGCCAACCTGACTTCCATGGGCAGATGACTTTACCAATGTGTCCTAGAGCCCCACCTCCCCAGGATGCTGCCCCACTAGGGAAAGAGAGAGACAGGCTGGGAGTATCGACCTGCCAATGCCCATGTTCAGCCTGAGAAGCAATTATAGAAGCCAGACCTTCCACCTTCTGCACCCCATAATGATCCTGGGTCCATGCTCCCAGAAAGATAAAGAATAATAAAGCTTTCAAGGGAGAGCATGGGATATAGAACTCTGGTGGTGGGAACTATATTGTGTGGAACTATACCCATCTTATCCTGTGGTCTTGTCGCTATTATTTCATAATTAAATTTTTTTAAAAAGGAAAAAAAGAAATCTAACCTTGTTTCCCGGAGTTTTTTTGTTTTTACTTACTTGAATGCATAACCTCTGGTTCAAAAACAATTCTTTTTTTTAAGTTGGAATCCACATTTATTGATAATAAATATGTAAATAATAGTTATAACCCTTAGTAAGATATTTGATTCACAGATTACTTCCAGTATATAAAGAATGTCTAGCTATTTTACTTATAAAATGTTTCTTTCATCAGTCTACATCTTAAGAAAGCTAAAAGTGAAAACAAAAGACATTAATTACCTAAAATGGGCTTGGTCAACAGGGCATTTCCTACTAACATATAAGAAATCACTCAAAGTGGTCCAGGAGGTGGCGCAGTGGCTAAGGCATTAGGCTCTCAAGCATGAGGTCCTGAGTTCATTCCCTGGCAGCACATGTACCAGAGTGATGTCTGGTTCTTTCTCTCTCTCCTCTATCTTTCTCATAAATAAATAAATAAATAAAATCTTTAAAAAAAAAAAAGAAATGACTCAAAAATTAGACTGAAGTTTTTATATGTTGTATTCATTAGCCTTTAAACACTATGTGCTATAGAAGTTCTAATCTACATGACAGTAAATCAAGGTTTAATTATGAAAGGTATTCATATCTTTCATTCTGAACATATAAAAATCCTCAAAGAGAATCTTACATACAGACTACTTTTTCTTTCTGGAAGGTTTCCATCTTGAATTTGACAGTAGCTAAATACACCACACTTATAAGGAAAATGTACTGTTCACCATATGCATAACTCACTCTAATGTTGAAGAAGCTACTGCAAATTTTTGTGTTTTATGCCCTCAGGAAATTTCTTAGGTTTTACTTTTCTTGTAAAGAGAGAGGGGAATTCAATCCCAATAGCACATGGTTATACTTCTCTGTCCTTGCAGAGGAGGAGAAAGGAAGTGAAAGGAACTACATAGACCTGACAGCATGCTTATTAGTGAAAATCAGAATGTGTGCTTTAGGAGTCAGGTATACATAATCTTATCTTCAATCACTCAAGACATACAAACAGAGCCTTCTAGATCAAGGTGATATTCCTTCACAAACGTGGGATCTGTGCCTTATCACTTGCCCTTCTGCAAGTTAAAGATAATCTGACCATTCCTGTACTTCTAGTGCTCTATAATTCTATAAACATCTTTGTCATTTACTACTAAAGCTGTGAATGGTGGCAAGATAGTAAATCTCTTTCCTATACCCAGAAACTAAGAAACACAACATTCTTCAAAAACTTTAAGCCATGGGTGTCATTATCAGTATTTGGAAATTATAAAGAGAGATCTTTACCTATGTACAAGATGCTAACATGCACAAAGGACTACCCTTTTGGCTCTCTGAGAGCTGTACACCTACCAATACCTAGACAATCAAAAGTTCTACTGCTGTACCTTTCATTAGATCACCTCTCACTTAGACTCATGACACACACCTCACCCTCCTCTGCTCTGAACTGCATATTTACAAAGATGCTGAATGCACAGACTTTCAATCACCAGCACAAAGGATAAGTTCATCACTGATATATATATTTCAAAATCACATTAAGAATGAGGAGAAAAGCTTCACTGATCAGCATCTAAGAAGGAAAGGGCTTTCAAAACACCAGTCAACAAGTCTACTGCATTTAGATAAACAACCAGAAATAATATTTAAACCAAGTTACAAAACACTTATATACCATTTCATTGAAATCACACATTGATACCTACATTATAGCTGCATAAAGTGCATAGATAGTATTCTTCATTCATGAATCAAGTGTTACATTTTACACATAAGAACATGTTTTGACAACTATCTGTACTTAAAAACCACAGATACATAATTGCCTGTTGTCAGACTAGAACTTTCAGAAAAGCAAATTTTGGAAATTTCTGGCATAAGATCTTGACTTACTGTATTATTGATCTTATTTTAGTGTACACACACACACACACACACACACACACACACACACACACACACACACCATGGATGTTCCTTATGGAATCCTCCTCTTACACTTTCTATACTTTCTAGCATAACCTTCCAAAATAAACTCCTCCTATCATCAAAACACCATAACCTGAGGATACTTCTCTCTGCAAAGAGGTAACTTATCCAACCAAATAGCTGGAAACTCAGGTAAAAGTGAGGACTCTAGAACATAATGTACTTACATCTTAATCATAGTTTAATGATGCACACGTTGTATAACTTAACGAGCAAACTATCTGACTTCTTCAAATGTGAATCTTCTGTTCTATAAATTGGGCATGACTGTGGTGCACATTTTACTGTTGATCCCTGTAGCAACACATCTGATCAAGAGTCAGCATTCAAGAACACTGAAGAAACACACAAATATGCATAGAAATCACACCAATACATCTCAGTTGTTGTGCTGCCCCTACTGTGCAAATTTTTCTTTTTTAATGAGATTATTGTCTAAGTTCTGTGGAGAAAGACTTGATAAAAGCATTGTACAGACAACTGAGTCAATCCATCTTCAATTTTAGTCATGGTTGCCACTTTAACATTGTGATTATGAGTTTGTCACATAATTTCAGTTTTCTAAAGCCAAAATAGTCAACTATTTGTCCCATTCAAATTCCTCATCCTCATTTCATGCCACTCTTGATCCATCTTCTTTCCTATGCTATACTTAATGAATGACCTACCACCAGGTTAGGCTAATGATGTCCATTTTCTTTCACTATAATAATTTTTATCAGGCTAGGGAGACTGCATAATGGTTCTGCAAAAGCCTTGCATGCCTGAGGCTCTGAGGTTGCAGATTCAAACCTCAGCACCACCATAAACCAGAGCTGAACAGTGTTTGGTCTTTCTCTCTGTATATCTCTATCATTAAGGTAAATAAATATATTTATATTCATATTCATATTATATAGATATATATTTATATTCATCATATATTGTTGTAATGTTGTTTCTTCAGATTTATTGTGGTGACTATTTTCTATTTACTCCATGGTCACAGAAAAGAATATGTTGGTTGTTGTATCTATAAATGCTGATATGGGCATCTTTACTCATCCTTCCAATGTCATCTCCCCAAAATACACATTTATCACATGTATCTCTCACACATTAATTTTGTACCACCTAGTAGGAAGAAGGAACCCTTATGCTAATTTGAGAACAAGTTTTCTATGTGCTAGGTAGGAGGGAGCTCAGACTCATTTAAATTATGAGGTGGGACCAGGTGGTGGTACACTTGGTTGAGGACACACATTACAGTGCACAGGGGCCTTGGTTTTAAGCTTCTGATCCCTACCTTCAGCAGGGGAAGCTTCATGGGCAGTAAAACAGTGCTTCAGGTGATTTCTCTCAACTCTCTCCCTCCCCTCACTTCATTTTATGATAGGAGAGAGAGAATTTGAAAGGGGAGGGGAGATAGAGAGAGATAAAGATAGACACCTGTAGACCTGCTTTATGATTGTGAAGTGACCTCCCTCAGGGCAGGTGGGGAGCCTGGGGCTCAAACCATGATACTTGTGTGGGGCCTTGTGCTTCATACTATGTGCATTAAACCTGGTGTGTCACTGCCTAACCCCACCCCCTCCCTCTCTAGCTCTCCATTCCCTCTCAGTTTCTTTTGTCTCTATCCAAAGTAAATATATATATACATATATTTTTTAAATAAAATAATAGGGGACTGAGCAGTGGCACAACTAAGCACACATATTACCATGTATGAGGATATAGGTTCAAGCCCCTGTTCTCCACTTGTAGGGGGAAGCTTCATGAGCAGTGAAGCAGTTCTACAGGTGTCTCTTTTCTCTCTTTCCCTCTTCCTCTCTCCTCTCAATTTTTATCTGTTGTATCAAATTAAGGTAGAAGAAAAGGGAAAATGGCATTCAGGAGTGGTGGATTCATCATGCAGGCACCAATCCCAAGTAATAACTCTGGCAGTAATAAAAAAGAAAATAATAGGGCATGTTATTACAAAATTAATTCTGACACAAAGATATGAAGGTTTCCATTTTGAGAATGAAGTTTAAAGAAGTAAAACAACTTGTCCACAGTTACACAAGTAGGAAAGAGCTACAATTCAAATCCTAGACTTAACAACTTTTAAGCAACGCTCCCTTCAATTTTCATAACACCATCTTATCTGAGTTAGATACCATGCCAGTCAAAAAGAGAAAAAAAGTCCGAATATAGATATCTTAAGACATATGGGGTACAGCAGTGCCAACAGATCAATGCCAAGGAACATCTATAGATTAGGCCTAGGCTGCACGTCAGCAGCCAGTATCCAAGGAAAGAGGTCCAATCAGGCACAAAACTCCTCTTTTCCACAGTGTCCTTTCAGTATGATAGTTGAGAAATGCCCAGATTTTGACTCAGTCTAAATATCACTTTATTGCTGTATAATTGTAGACTAGTCACCTATCCTTGTTGAACCCCTATATCCTATCTATAAAATAAAGATTAGTCTTCCTATTGTTATGTGTAGTTTGAAGATTCAATAACTTAATATATACTGTCTAACACAGTTCTAGGGCCTCTTAGATACTCTGTCCCTTTACTCTGTGGCCAGTAGTTTCTCAAAGACAGAGATGTGGTTAAACAAAACCCTTCTTTCTTTATGGGCAATAATCCTGCTGCTTGGTGCTAACAAAGTGACTAGTTCTGATTGCTAATTGCTTGGCTTTGAAAAGAAATGAAAAATTGAAGGCAGAAGGCAGAAGATCCTCCTGGCTTTGAAGTCATAAACCAAAGATAGCATAGAAATTTGTGCAAAGAGAGCATATATGTTCTGATGTGGGCTATAAACAGGCCATGCTATCAGAATGGACCTCCAAATTATAAAACTCAACCTCCTTTCATCTTTCCCACAAATGTGCTATTAGCTGTGTGATCCTAGACAGCAATCATTATAGCATTATCTATCTCTGCCCAAGAGCTCCAAAGGCCAGTTGAAAACCAAACTCCCTGGCAAAGATTAAATAGGACATTAAGACTGGTCCCACAAGTTGGAAATATGAACCTTGGTAGATATCCAAAGAAAGAACAATTAGGAGGCTCTCTCATTTAATGTTATTTCCACTGAACTAAAATCTTTGCCACTACAGATCTCAAGAGCAACCTAATCATGCCAGGGCAAAGGAATTCTACTTAAACACACAGATGATTATTAATTTCAGCAGCAACTCTTGAAAAGGTTTCACTAAGGGTGAAAAGGAAAGCAAAGTAGTATCTAAACAATGGGGAAATCCAACTCCCAATCCTGAAGTGTGATAAAGATCAAGATGTAGTAGAGCCAACCAGCTACATCATTACAGGTCCAAAAAGGATGTTAGAGGACTTAGTGGGGGTTGTATTGTTATATGGAAAACTGGCAAATGTTCTGCATATACAAACTATTGTATTTACTGTCAAATGTAAAACATTAATTCCCCATTAAAGAAATTTTAAAAAAGACATTTAATCATGAGTGAAATAGAAAAAAGAAACATGGGGGAATAAATGGCAAGTTCAAGAAAAGAAATGATAACAGAAAGGTATCTTATCAGTTTCTTAAGAAAATACTCTATGTTTTCCATTCAATCACCAGATCTATCAATTTTTTTAAAAAGCTACTGACATCTAGTTTCATACACTAGCTTTCATTATTTTTGTGTTTATTTAAAAGGTGAACATATATTTTATTCCAGATTCTATTTTGTAGCTGTTGGAAACAAAAATGGTGTGAATAAAAATAGGCTGTCTTGTTCTCAGAAAGTTCAAATTTTAACCAGAAAGATATGGCATAAATAAAATAATCACTTTCATGAATGTTTTATTACAGACATATAAGTGGTCTGAATGAAGATAATTTGGTGATAGGAGGGAAATTGACCTACACTGGGTCTGGGTGGCCATGAAAGGTTTCCCTAAAAACTGACTCATATGTTAATATCAAAAGTATGAGTAATGGAGCAAAGGTACACCAAAAAAGGAATTTATCAAAAGAATGTTGGTTAACACCAAACTGACAAAAGACTGAGGGAATAGGCTTAGAAAATGTGAGGCAGGAGGGAAGCTAGTAGTACTTGGTTATGTTGCCACTGTCCCTTTGTCTTTGTGTCAATAAATCCAAATTCAAAGTCTGGTATGGAAATACCCAGGTGTACAAGCTTAGGTCAGCTATCAAAGAAGGAGGTTCCTCTTCTATTAACTCACATAATTAAAGTCCCATGAATTAGGAAAGGGATCAAGCAGGATGCTGGCCATTAAGAAAGAAAAAAAAAAAAAAAAGAATAAATCTGCTACAGCAAAAGAAAGGCATAGAGCATTGTTGAGAATGAAAAAAGGATATAGAATGAGCCTATGCTTAGAGTAAAGACTAAGAAAAAGTGAAGTCTAGAAACTGAGACAGAGTTGTACTGACCCAGGTCTTTATAGAACACATAAGGTTTGGATCTTTATCTTTTGGCTATAAGTCACTGATGAATTTGTAAGCAGGATAAATACATATGAAATTGCATTTTGGGGGAAAAGCGAAGTAGAATAAGAAGGAAAAAATAGGGGCCCAGGAGAGGATGGAAATCCATGTTATTATGAGCATCTAAGGTCCCCTCCTCAGGACTGGGACATAATGCCCCAGCAATGTTAGTGGCTTATAACTCACAGTTAATATTCTCTCTAGAATAGTCCTTGAGTGGAGAAGGCTGCCAGAGGGGCAATTCTGCTCCTTCCTTAGAACAATTGCTATCACATGACTGATCAAATTTATTACAACGGCTTTCTGTTTCCATTGGGGGGTGGTTCTAAAGGCTAATATTAGCTACTTTACTTCCTTTGATGTCAATTGAGGCCTTTTTGCAACTATGTCATTGCTGAACTTCTGTCCAATCTTGTTGTCCTAACCTCTTCCCCCCACTCCAGGATTATCTCTGGGGCTTGGTGCTGGTACTGTGAATCCACTGCTCCCAGTGGCCTTTTTTTTTTTTTTTCATTCAATGGAACAGAGTGAAATTGGGAGGGAGAGAGACAGACACCTACCTACAGACCTGCTTCACTGCTTGTAAAGCACCCCTCACCCCACAGGTGGGGAGCAGGGACTTGAGCCAGGATCCTTGAATGAGTCCTTGCCCTTAGTCCTATGTGAACTTAACCTGCCTACTCTCTGTGCCACTGCCTACTCTCCCCCTTCTTCACTCCTTAACGAGTAGTAAACCCCAGAACATTCTTAAATGATCTTACATTCAAACCTCTACCTCAGAGTTTATGTTTTATCAACAGGAAAAGAAGAATATTGTAGGATTCTATGAAAAACAGTAGTTTCAGTCACCCTGGCTAGAGATATTAAGGATAAAAGTGCAATGGCTAGATTTTTCAAAACCTACATACTCTAGCATAGTGAAAGAATAGAACATTCAAAAAGTCAATGGACAAAACTCACTAATTAAATACTTCCAACTTCCTTAGTGCTTGAACAGAAGAGAAGAACAGCCATCCTTAGCAAACTGGCCCGCAAATAGTCTTAAACTTTATCCCTATTATAATAACCAGTAATGCCCCTGCTACGATTGGCATCTGTTGATCTGTTGCAATATGTGATTTCTGGGAGCCGGCTGCCTCCAGAGCTCAGACTCTGAAGACAGGAGCAGCTGTTCCAACGCAGGCTCTCATGTCTGATTCTTTGTAGCCATGTCACTAAATTTCCAAAAGTCAGTTTACTTTATGACCTCCCTCCCGCCTCCCCCCCCCCCACATACACATTTCTTTTTCTCTTTTTTTAAGCTGCTGCCACCCAGTGCTGATACTGCCAAGAGACTTGATTTCAAATATGGCACTTTCAAAAGGTGACAGATGAGATGATGCCATGGCATCTAAGGTAAAAAGCTCTTTCTTCCTCCCGAATGGCTTAACTAATAAAATTAATTTGTCTGTTTAAAATTTAAAATAAAGACAAGATGTTTCGACTTTTCAGTAAAGAGGTCTGGCAGGAACAAAGGGAGCTATTTGCATGCTGACAGGGCTGGTGGGCAGTCAAAGTGCAGAAAGATCTTCCTGACAGGCCACATGGAGGAGTCTTATCTCTCTTTTCCCCTCTGTTGGTTGCAGAGAGGAACCAGGGAGAAAGTGGACTGGTAAGATCTTAAGTACAAAGTAGTTCTTAAACCACTAGAAATCAATCAGTTATTAATTAATTAACTGATTAATTAAAAAATAACCAACTGGAAACCAGGCTCAAAGAGGCCTGGCAGTGACCATTCTCAATAGTCTCCCTGTCCATGACTGAATCTCAAGTCTCTTCTATTTGTGGCAATAATTTAAACATGAACGAGGTCAAATAATTATAAATTCTGGCAGAAACTGTGTATTGCTTCCATGTCATGGTTTCTCTCTCCAACTAACTGCAAATGGACTCAGCATTTTCTTCACAGCACAGATAACAGATCTAAAACTGAAAGAAGCATTCTATTTTCCAACATCCCACTTTTTAAAAAAATTTTAAATTTTATTTATTTACTTTCCCCTTTGTTGCCCTTGTTTTTATTGTAGTTTTTATTGTTGTCATTGTTAGATAGGACAGAGAGAAATGAAGAGAGGAGGGGAATAAAGAGAGGAGGAAAGAAAGATAGAAGACACTTGCAGACTTGCTTCACCACCTGTGAAGCGACTCCCCTGCAGGTGGGGAGCTGGGGGCTCAAACCGGGATCCTTACGCCAGTCCTTGCACTTTGCGCCACATGCACTTAACCTGCTGCACTACCGCCCAACTCCCCCACTTTTTTTTGTTATTAACCCACATGGTGTTGGGGTCAGAAATCAGGTATTGGTGCACAATACCACTGAGTAACTAATCTCCACAATCTTAATGTTTGCTTATTTTGCCACTTGAGTTATTGTTGGGATATGGTCCTTATATGATAACTGCCACACCTAACACTTTTTTTTTAACATTATCATTTTATTGAGGGACTTGAGGTTTACAGTACACTTGTTGACACACGGGTACAATTTCTCATCTCCCCATGAATGTCTGTAAAACACTCACCCCAACTTAGGTCCTTTTCCACAATCATGTACCAGGCCCCCAAACCCCCTCCCTGCCTTTCTTTTGTTTGATAGAAACAGATAGATATATAGGGAAAGGAGAGAGAGAGAGAGAGAGAGAGAGAGAGAGAGAGAGAGAAGAGAGAGAGAGAGACCTATACCAGTGCTCCACTGCTCTTGAAGCTTCTCTCGTTTCAGGTGGGGGTTAGGAGCTTGAACCCAGGTTATCCCACATAGCAACAGTACTTTCTACTCAGCATGTCATGTCACTGCCCAGCCCCTATGTTTTGTTTATTTATTTTTTGTTTATTGTTTTTTATTTAGAGTGGGAGGTAGTAAGAAATACAGAAGAAACACAACAGCAGCACTCCACGTGGCATCCACGGAGCTTCACTGAGTGCTATTCATAGTGCCCCTATAGGGTACTGGGACTCAAATCTACATATTGTATATGGCAAACTGTGCAAGCTGTCTTCCAGCCCCTAGCAACTCACTTTTAAAGAGATTGTTATCGCTCTCCACTGGAGAAATACGTTAACATTAAGTTTAAATTCAAGTCAGAGAAACTTGCAAAGCCTCAAGATTTATAATCATGTTTCAAAGGACCTACTTAACCTTTGCAAAGGGAGTTGTATTTTTCCAGAAAAATATTTTATGCAAGTTTTTATGACACATTCTACTCTGTGAAGTGCTTTCACACTCATTATATGTAATACACACTTCATTGATCCATTTTACAGGTGACAAAACTGATGATCATGAGGATGATGAAGATAATTAAAAATAACTTTGAATTATTAAAATATTTTAATATTTAATAACCTTGAATTATTAAAAATAACTTTGAATTAGAAAATACATGATAGGGGCTGGGTGGTAGTGCATCGAGAAGAGCACATACATTATCATGTACAAGTACCCAAGGTCAAACCCCAGGTCCTCACCTTCATGTGTGGTAACAAGGTGTTGCAGGTGTCTCTCTGTCTCTCTCTCCAGCTCCATCTTCCTTGCACTCTCAATTTCTCTATTTCTATCCTAAATAAACAAACAAACTATATGGATGGAAGTTTTACTACATAGTTTACTTATATCTTCAACAATTTCCCCAAGTGCAAAGCAGTGGATTCGATATCATGCAAGGAAAGGGAAACTTGACAATTACACGACCAATCGATTCACAAAGTTGGCCTCAGATTTGTTCTTAGACCAGGTTGCCTTAAATACTCCCGCTACCCTGGCTCATGGTTCATTTCAATTTTCTGGCAGATGGATCAGTCCATTTGGTCCATTTACTCTTGAGTTGCCCTTCCAAGCTAGAATGCATAACAAACTCTCTCTGTAAGCATCTTCTTCTGTATGTCTGTTATAAAACAGAAAATGTCTTTAAAATACCTGGAAAGGAAATCTACTCAGACCACAGTTCTCATCTTCACTTGGAATCAAAACAGGGAATAGATCCAATATTGTCAGCACCATCTCCATTACCCTATCATTATCATCATCATCATTAGCTTCATCAAATTTTGTCTTTGGAGCTCCCTCAAGCACATTTCCTTCCTCAGTGGGCACTTTTTAGAACATGAAGCCAGATATGGTTTTTGCTTTTGAGTTGCATTTTGTGGTAATGTTCAGTAAGAACTTAGTCTCTAGAGCTTGTTGAAATTAATGAACATTTAGGAAAAGTGACTTAGGGAGATTTAATAGTTGAACCAATGTAATAAAAATTTGTTTGTAAGACAGTCCTTATAAATAGCATAAAATGAATATGCTGCTCAAAAAAAGGAATTAACATTTAACTACTATGTATTCTTCTATCTATTAGCTGAATATCTATGCAAATGATTTGTGGAATGGACAATTTACTCACATCCTTGTTTTTCATCACTAATGGTAAGAGTGCAAGAAAGAAATACTTGATGCATCGGTAAAATAAATACTCATTCAAGTATCACAAGAGTCGAGTAAGAATGAGACCAACACAGAATTGAATATAACCCTTTCTTAATAGTAACTTCCAATCTTACGCTTTGCAAGGGACTCCCAAGAAATACTAATAATCATATGGCATAACCAGTAAGCCAAGTGAATTCTGGGACCCAGCCAAGTTCTTATCTATACATATAATAATAAATGTTTAGTTAGTTAACAAATGATCAAATTTGTCTGTGGTAGTTGCTCTAATAAAAAATATCTCTGGGGACCAGGATGTAGCTCATCGGGTTAAGCAGGTTTCCCTTTCTCTCTCCCTCTCTGTCTTCCCCTCCTCTCTCGATTTCTCTCTATCCTATCCAACAACAACAATAGCAATGATACTAATAACAACAAGAGCAACAACAGCGGCAACAAAATGGGAAAAATGGCCTCCAGGATTGGTGGATTTGTGGTATAGACACTGAACCCCAGCAATAACCCTGGGGGAAAAAAGAAAAATTTCTTTGGAAACATTACTTTAAACATATTTTATTTATTCGTGAGAGAACTAGAGTATTATTCTGGCATACATAATGCCGGGGATAGTACTCAGAACCTCATGTTTCTGAGTCCAGAGCTTTACCTACTATGCCATCTTCCAAGTCACCAACCAAGATTGATTGTTTTTTGTTTTATATACTAATTCCCATCCTCCTAAAGCAACCCTAAAATATACCATGGTGTAATACTGCACTGCATCTCAATTTTCAATCTTTTCTTTGTCCTAGTATTCTGATAATAGAGACAATTACTCAGTCACACTGTATTTGTTCCACCTTTTCAAACCATAAAAGCCTTTCCTTCTTTCTCTCAAGTGCTATACATTATAGGCTTTCTTTACCCCTCCTGAGTTGGAAGAGAGGGACACTACATGGTGGCATTCTTAGTTACTTGCTCAGAAATATGTCTACAGTGAGCACTTAATGCTGTATTCTCTCTCTCTCTCTCTCTCTCTCACTCTCGCTCTCTCTCTTTCTCTCTCTTTCCCCTCTCTCCCTCCCTCCCCATCTGAAATAAAATAGTGTTTATTCTCTGGAAATGTAAAGGGTTTCCTTATTTTGGAAATTTGACTCAGTCATTTCCAGAAACAGAGAGATGGTCTCAATAACTTTACAGTGACCAGACTATGCAGGGTCCAAAATTCCACTCACCCCATCATTAGTGAGCCAAGCAGGAGGATCAGCCAACTTTGCAATTCAGATTTTCAGGTTTTTAAGAATGTAAGTTATAACCCTGTGAACAGAGTAAGCAGAACCCACGTCCTACTATGACATACAAGACTTGGTAGGCAAAATACAAAAACAAGTCCATCCAAGAGGCTCTGTGGTTTTGTGGAGACCAATGAGGTCTGGAAAGCAGGAAGTGGAGCTAATTAGCACCATTTTCATTAACTTATAGAAAACCATTAATGTTCTACTTAAGGACAAAAGTTCCTTTCCAGCCAAATTAATTCATTTCCCAGATTTGACTTTGTGGTGTGTATCTGTGTGCGTGTGTGCGACTGTATGTGGGAGTCTTTCTATTTTCTATTACACAGTTGACATGCACAAGTGTCTGGGACTCATTACATGACTGAAAATCAAAAGCAGCTGGACATTCATGGGGCAAAAAGGCAGATCCCATTACTAGAAACATTAGATACATGGCCTGTTGGGAGGTAAATAGTACAATGATAAATTCATAAAAGTATCTGGCCTTTGACCTTACCGACCACCCAGACAGATTTAAAATTCCCTATAATTTTGACTTCTACAATCTCATTATCTCTTGGTTCTCCTCTTGACATTCAGTTCTCTCTTTGCTCAAATTGTAGCCCTGAGCACCCCTGAAGAATATAAATGCACCCCAAATATCTATAATTCTCTTCTGAATAACTCATTTCAATAGGCAAACGCATCTACTCCCATTACTTTCCAAGATGAATTTCTGAAATTGCTTCTCCAGTCAGATTTTTTTTTTTTCATATTCCAGAATCACTACACAAGACCCTGTACTTGCTCCTCCTCCTGTGTCAGTTGACGGCACCAGTACACTGAGTTTCCTGAGTTAGGGCCTCTGATCCACTTTTATAGCCTCCTGCATTTTCAGTCAATAGTCAGGTGGGGCTTGCTTTCTTTTATAAATAATGATTTTGCCTAAAAAATCTTTTGAAAAGTATTTTGTCTGTTATTTAGTGGGTAGAGAAAGAGACAAATTGATAGTGAAGGGGGAGGCAGAGAGAAAGACAAAAAAGGGAGGAAGAGAGTGAGAGAGTGAGAGATAGCCCTACAACAGTGCTTCAACACTCATAAAGCCCCACCACCACCGCAGGTAAGGACCAGGGGCTTAAACCCAGGACTTTGTGCATTGTAACATGTGCACTCTACCAAGTATATCACCACCAAGTCCCTCTAAAATTATATTTTACTGTGTGCCAAACACTGCCTTAAGGTTTTTAATAATGGGACTAAGGTACTGTAACTACTTCCATTTTTTTGGAGATGAGGAAACTGATGTCCAGAGATAAAACCATCTGTGAGGATCACACAACTTATAAATGGCAGAGTCAGAATTTAAACACAAGCAGTTTGGTCTCGGCATTTTTGTTCTTGAATTACATATTTAACTGCCTCTATATACTCATTTCCTCTTAATCTGGTCTAAATGGACCTGATGTTCACAAACAAAATCCAAACTTATATTATCAGAGACTTATGTTTATAATTATATCATCTATATCTTATCACACTAAGCACATTTATGTTGCTTTATTATTATAGCAGCCCTGCAATATAAATATCATTCTTTAAATTTTTAAAAATTATCTTTACTTATTTAATAGAGATAACCAGAAATCAAGAAGGAAGGGGGAGTCAGAGAGGGAGAGAGAGAGAGGGTGAGAGAGAGAAACACCTGCAGACCTGCTTTACCACTTATAAAGCTTTCCCCATGCAGACTGAGACTGGGAGCTTGAACCCAGGTTCTTGCACACTGTAATATGTGTGCTCAACCAGGTGCACCACCACCCAGCCTCCTCTAAATATTATTTTTTATTTCCTCCTTAGAAATACGAAAAGTTGGGATCTTGGAAAAGTTTCTTTTCTAAAAAAATTTTATTTAAAAAAAATTTTATTTATAAAAAGGAAACACTGAGAAAAACCATAGAATAAGAGGGGTACAACTCCACACAGTTCCCACCAAGGGGGGGTAAACTATGGCTTATAGTTCAAGCCTAGCGAATCACTTATTTTTTATAAATAATTTTTTAAAAAAATACTGCCATACTCATTGGTTTACTCAATTAGCTGTGACTGTTATGTTATGACAGCAAAGTTGACTAGTGTGACAAAGACACTATGACTGACAAAGCTTAAAATATTTGCTATTTGACCTTTTTTTGGTTGTGGGGCTTTTCTGTATTTTAGGCTTATGTGATTTGAGATAACAACAAAACTCTTTACTTCAAACTTTCCACAGCAATGTCTAAAATTTCGGATCCACTCCTTCAAAATAACTATCACCATATGGCCCTTTTAATTTAGAGGTAGTGAAATAGGATTGCATTTCAGCATCATAATTTATGAATATATTAACATAATAACAGGATCTAAGAATCTGGAGAGTTTTGGGGTTCTAGGAGATTCATTTCAAGATTTCTCATGTGTACAAGTGATGAGAGAAGATTTTATTGGGCCAGATTCAACTGTACTTAACATAGTGGGCTATTCTTTTTCATGACACAAAGTCATTATGGAACTCTGATTTTCCATCAGCACTGAGGATACAGTGGAGTTCTGGTTCCCGTAGCAATGCTATTTCAGGGGTCCAACTATACCCTACTGAAAACCTAGTGGAGAACTGAGTGACTTCTTGCTCCACCCACATTTTAATGAACTTTCTCACAGCATTTGGAACAAATCCATAGTCATGATTAACATTTCCAGCAGAAGTAGAGCATTTCTTGTTCAGTTAGTTCAACAAGAAGATACTGGGATTGCATCTAAGCAAGCCTTTTGGGAAATTATTTCAAACAGTTGATGGTAGGGGTAAATTCATACTTTCCATTCCTCAAGATTCAGGAATTGATGTTCAGCACTGCTGAAGCTAGGTTTTTAATGATAATATAACCATGTGCATCACAACTAAAAATTTCCAAGAAATTTATCTTATAAATCACTCAGCTAAAGCAATAAGATTTATAAGTCTAACCCTCAAGAGTCAGAAAAAAAA
Organism: Erinaceus europaeus; assembly: GCF_950295315.1. NCBI lineage: Eukaryota > Metazoa > Chordata > Mammalia > Eulipotyphla > Erinaceidae > Erinaceus > Erinaceus europaeus. The sequence goes on along the minus strand of NC_080171.1, from coordinate 42,265,930 downwards.
GTTATGCAGATATATATATATATATATATATATATATATATATATATATATATAACTACTTTATTGAAGTACTATATACAATAGGCAAGGTTTGAAAACAATCAAATACCCAACAATAGATGAGTGGATAAAGAAGAGGTGATATATATAATATATGTTATGGAATACTACTCAGTTGGAAGAAAAGATGAGATATTGTCTTTTGCTATAGCATGTATAGAACTGGAAGGTATCTTACTAAATGAAATACACCAGAAGGAGAAAGGCAACTATTGGATAATCTCACTCATGTATGGTATTTAGGCAACAAAGTAAGAGAAGAGATGGGGTGAACATTATTAAATATGTTGTTTATACTGGTATATCTGAGGATGCTACTGGTTAAAAAAGGACATGAGACCCAGTGCCCTATTGTGGAAGGAGATGGCACTTTGATTGCTACTGAGGTATCTTAATGCATAGTTTGAGGAGATATTAAATTATACTCCAGTGACAACAATAGTTAGTAAAACTATTTTCTCAATAAAAACACATTTTAATTAAAAACATTATTTTCAAAGCACTTGCCTTTTTCCTTTTTTTCTACAAAGTAGCTTTGGTAGCTAGGTTAAGCATCTTTCAAGTCACCATATGACTATAAGTGAAAGCCTATAATTTCCTATTACCCTACCAGCAAAGAGAAATAACTCTGACATATATAAGAGAAGTGGGTCTCTTCCCAAAATAGCATGGTCTTTCTTGTCATGGCACAGCATCTATAGATTATTTCAGCAAATTTTGTCTTTTACTGTGTGTGGAATCAGGGCATCATGAATAAGCAATAGACTCCAGGCCACTTTTTTCATTCAGATACATAGACAGATAGAGACACAGAGAGGGATAGAAGCAGATAAAAACACCACAGCATCTAGCTTCCTCCTTTGCTATAACAGCTCCTATAGAGTGTCTGGTTTTGAACCTGAGTCACTTGTCTGACAACACAAGCAGCCTACCCAGTGAGTTATCATTCTTCCCTTAAATTTTATTATATTTATTGTTTAGTTATCTTTGTTTGATACAGATAGCTAGAAATCAAGAGCAAATATATATAGAGAGAGGGAGAGAGAGAGAGAGAGAGAGAGAGAGAGAGAGAGAGAGAGAGATATGCACCTATAGCACTGCTTCACCACTGATGAAGCTTTCCTCCAGCAGGTGGAGACTACGGGCTTGATCCCCGGTCCTTGCATATTGTAATGTGAGCTCAACCAGTTGTACCATCACCCAGCCCATAACTTTTTTTTTATCCCAACTATTATATTTCCAAGTTATTTGTTATGGGAGTATATAATTTATTTAGCTTCTTCATATTTCTATTTCTTTATCTCTAAAACAACTGATAAAATATCTGTGTCATGGAAGAACTTCTGGAGGCATGGCAACAGAGTAGTAGCATCTGCATTTCTCTCCTCTCCTCTCTTCTCCTCTCCCCAGTCAACTAGGAATATCAAAGGAGATCACCTGGGACCACAACAAGACAGGATTAGAACTACTTTGGGAACCCACCAAATTACCGGTGAGTGCAAACACATTTGACTCATGGACAGAGAGAAGAATAAGGAGAGATTCCTGGGGAAAAAGCCCATATATATTCCTGAGAGGCTGGGAACAGATTGGCAGTTTTCCATTTGAGGTACAACCTCCAGTCTGTTTTACCAACAAAAAGACTGCATGGGGGGGAGAGGACTCCCCTAAGGCTCACCAAATGGAACTGTGCATCTCCATTGTTACTGCCCCTCAGAGGATGGAAAAGCAGCCAGGAGGCCACATGCTGACATTGGGGGGGCAGAGAACTGGCCTGGAAACCAGGAGAAGATCTACAACCCAGTGGACTAGAGGTGGGGCTGTATAGTGGGAGCCATTCCACATTGTTCTCTTGATGAATTGGAGATAAAGTGAATAATTGCTACAGAACCCACAGTGTATAAACAGGATTTGTTCAGAAACACACAGGGCCAAGTAGTACAACCCACCTTGGTCCTAGCTGCTGGCTAAGTAGCTGATCTGAGCTTTGGCTTATCAGATCATGGGAGTCATCTTGTATGACCACTGTTATAGCACTCCTCCACCACTGTTATATCACTCCTCCACCCTGATTTATCTTTTGATCAGGAGTGAATGATTAAGCAAAAAAATATTTACTTATACATAAAAAGCCTAAAGGCTTTCATATCCTACAGGGAAGAAAAAGAACAAAAGAGGCTTTAGCATCCACTGTGTTTCAGTTCAGGGATTGAGATCACATTGAAACAACTGTTAATTTCCACAACAATGAACTCTTTAAGTACATTACTTAGACACAAGTCAATTCAGGCAAAAGTGATCAGTAGATTTAAAAGTACAGAGAGAGAGGGACCTCATAGCACACTATATGCAATGGTTAAACTAAGAAGAAACAGTGAAGAAATGCACCAGGACAAAAGCCCAGATAAAATCCCTCCAAAGGTAGAAGCACATAAGAATGAGGTCAACTTGCCCTCAACGTGGATCAACAATGCTAGAGAGTGTTCCATCCTCGAAAGGGAGGCTGGACAACATACTCTATCTTCCACAAGAGGATGATGGGTCCTCAAATTGGGGCAGCTTGGAATGTTCCTACTCATAATCACAGAATGTGAGCTCAGATCTACAGGGATGCAGAGGTCACATAGGCTCCTAAGCTGAATATGGGCCCCAGATCAGATAAAATCGATGGGGTTTACAGTCAACAATATTTATACCCCTTCCCCATATTTGGGAGCTACTCTCTTCCCTGATCCATCTTTCTGGTCATTTTCACATCCATTATATCATCTCCCCAGACAATAACTTAGATCCACCTGCAAATCAGATGTCAGGCTCAGGAAACAACAACAACAAAACCTAGTATAACCATGGGCTCTTTGTAATATAACTAAAATAGGCATACTAACTATCTACAAAATGGAGACCCCCCCCCAGCTCTTCATCTGCACTATTCCAGCCTTAGGTTCATGATTAGTCAACAATTTGTTTGGCTTTATAAGTTAACTCTTTTTTCAGCCACCAAGTTCCAGCTGCTAACATGATGGTAACCGGAATTCCCTGGGCAGACTACTACACCAGTGTGTCCTGGAGCCCTGCTTCCCCAGAACCCACCTCACTAGAGAATGAGAAAGAGAGGTTGTGAGTATGGATTGACCTGCCAATGCCCATGCTTAGTGGGAAAGCAATTACAAAAGCCAGACCTTCAAGCTTCTGCAACCCATAATGATCCTGGGTCCATACTGTCAGAGGGATAAACAACAGGAAAGCTATCAGGGGAGGGGATGGGATACGGAGTTCTGGTGGTGGGAATTGTGTGGAGTTGTACCCCTCTCATCCTATGTGTTTTTGTGAGTGTTTCCTTTTTTATAAATAAAAATTTTTTTAAAAAGAATGATGTCCACACCCAAATGCTGATTGTGGAATTCATCACAGTAGTGAGAAAAGAGTTTGAAAGTAAAGTAATCAGAAATGGGTAAGCAACAAATGAAACTCTGAAAGAAAACACTATCTCGAGGTAATTATAGAGCTGAAAGGTGAAATAGCCAGACTAAGAGCACAACTAGCTGAATAAGCTAATACAGTATCACAACAGGGTAACAAAAGAGCTAAAATACAGAAAACAGCAAAGGGAAGAGAGAATATAATAAATGAGGCAGAAAACAGAATTAGCAAGATCGAGGATGAATTAGAGAAAACTAAAAAAGAAGTAAGAGATCTCAAAAAGAGATTAAGAAATAGTGGAATCAACAACAAAAGAATGACTTCAAAAGAAATATTATATGCATTATTGGCTTACCCGAGAAAGAAAGAGAGGAATGGGAAGAATGCTTTGTATGGGACATAATAGCTGAGAACTTCTCCAGTCTAGAGAATATAACAGACATAAAGGTTCAAGAAGCCCAGAGGATCTCAAACAGAATTAACTCAGACACCAAGACACATCATATTTAGAATGAAAAGGAATATGGATAAAGAAAGGATTCTGAAGGCTACAAGAGAAAAATAAAGTGTCACCTACAGAGGAAAACCCATAAGATCAGAGGCAGATTTCTCCACATGAGCACTACAGGCCAGAAGAAAATAGCAAGGTATCTATCCAATGCTCAATGAGAAAGATTTTGACCAATACAACTGTATCCCACTAGATTGTCATTCAGACTACATGGATACATAAAAACCTTCTGAGACAAGCAGCAGTTGAAGTAATCAACTACCACTGAGCCTACCCTGAAAGAAGTTCTGAAAGGTCTCTAATAAACAATCAGATCACCATAAATATGCCATATATCAGAACATTCTAAAAATCTACAATAATGGAGTTAAAATGTCTTCAACCTATAATATAAATAAATGCCAGTGCCCTGAATTCACCTATTAAAAGGAACAGAGTAGTGGACCCCCATAAGACCTTGCCCTCAACATGGATCAACAGTGGTAGAGAATGTTCCATCCTCCAAAGGAAGGCTAGACAATATACTCTATCATCCATCTGAGGAAGATGGGTTTTGAAATTGGGCAGCTTTGAATGTTCCTACTCATGACCACAGAATGTGAGCTCAGATCTACAGGGATGCAGAGGTCACATAGGCTCCTAATATGAATATGGTCCCCAGAATATCAAATTGATGGGGTCTACAGTCAACAACATTTATACACCTTTCCCATATTTGGGAGCTACTCTTTTCCCTGACCCAGCTTTCTGGTCTTTTTTCCAGCCATGACATCATCTCTTCAGACAATAACTAGGATCCACCTGCATATCAGATGTCATGGCTCAGGGAAAAAAGAGAGAAAGAAAGAAAGAAAGAAAGAAAGAAAGAAAGAAAGAAAGAAAGAAAGAAAGAAAGAAAGAAAGGAAGGAAGGAAGGAAGGAAGGAAGGAAGGAAGAAGGAAGGAAGGAAGGAAGGAAGGAAGGAAGGAAGGAAGGAAGGGAAGGAAGGAAGGAAGGAAGGAAGGAAGGAAGGAAGAAAGAAAGAAAGGAAGAAAGAAAGAAAACTAATATAGTCATGGGCCTTTGGAATATAACTAAAATAGGACTACTAACTACAAAACTGAGAGCCCAAATCTTCATCTGCACTATTCCAGCCATTAGGCTCATGATTAGTCAACAATATGTTTGGCTTTATCTGTTAACTCTTCTTTTAGCCTCCAGGTTCCAAATGCTATCATAATGCAAACCGGACTTCCCTGGGAGGACGACCCCTCCAGTGTGTCCAGGAGCCCCATTTCTCCAGAGCCCCACCAGGGAAAGAGAGAGACAGACCTGTAGTATGGATCCACCTATTAACGCCCATGTTCAGTGGGGAAGCAATTATAGAAGCCAGACTTTCCACCTTCTGCACTCCATATTGTCCCTTGTTCCATGGTCCCAGAGGGATAAAGAATAGGAAAGTTATTAGGGGAGGAGATGGAATACAGAGTTCTGGTGGTGGGAATTGTATGGATTTGTACCCCTCTTATCCTATAGTTTTTGTCAGTGTTTCCTTTTTATAAATAAAAATTAAATATACATATATGCACAGAGTAGAAAGATGGATCAGAAAACACAACCCAACAGTATGTTGTCTGCATGAATCCCACCTAACTCAACAAGACAAACACGGACTCAAAGTGAAAGGATGGAAAAACATCATACCAGCCAACGGACCACAAAAAAAAGGGCAGGAACAGCTATTCTCATATCTGACATGCTGACCTTAAAATAAGTAAAATTAAAAAATATAGGGGTGGACATTACTTAATGCTCGGGAGGATCATTCAATCAAGAGGACTTAACAATTATTAACATCTATGCACCCAATGAGAGGCCATCTAAATACATCAAACATCTACTGAAGGAACTACAGAAATATATTAACAGCAACACAGTAATAGTAGAGGACTTTAACAGCCCACTCTCTCAACTTGACAGATCATACATGCAGAAAATTAATAAAGAAATTAGAGTTAAATGAAGAGATAGATAAACTAGAACTATTGGACACTTTCAGGCCATTGACCCCAAAAAACCGGAATACACATGGGTCAGTCTCAAGAATAGAACATATGTTAGGCCACAAAGATAGTGTCAGCAAATTCAAGAGCACTGAAATTATCTCAAGCATCTTCTCAGACCAGAGTGGAATTAAATTGACACAATAATAAAAAATTAGTAAAATCCCAAAATGCGGAAACTCAATAGTACACTAGTTAACAACTACTGGGTCAAAGAGGAAATTAAGTAAGAAATCAAATTGTTTCAAGAGTTCAATGAAAATGAAGACATGAGTTATCAAAATATTTGGGACACTGTTAAGGCAGTACTGAAAGGGAAGTTCAGAGCCATACAAGAACACATTCAGAAAAAAGAAAAAGCTCAAATAAACAACCTGATAGCACACCTTAAAGATCTAGAAGAAGAAGAAGAACAAAGGAACCCTAAATTAACCAGAAAGATTGAAATAACTAAAGTTGGGGCAGAAATAAAGAACACTGAAAATAAGAAAATCATACAAAAGATCAATGAAAATAAATGTTGTTTCTTCAAAAGAGTAAACAATATCAACAAACCTTTAACCAGACACACAAAACAAAAAAGGTAGATCAAATAAATCAGATTGTAAATGAAAGAGGAGATATCAAAACAGACACCATATAAATTCAACATATCACACGAGGTTTCTATCAACAACTATATGCCACCAAGCTAGAGAACCTGGAAAAAAAATGGATGAGTTCCTATAAACCTATAAACTTCCAAAATTAAATAAAGAGAAACTAGAAATATGAACTAGTGGATCACAGTCAAAGAAATTGAAGTTATTAAAAACGTTTCCAAGAATAAAAGTCCTCATACGAACACGAAAGTAGCAGAAGAAGAAATCCAGAAATCACTTTCCTTTACTATAGCAACAAAAACAATAAAATATCTAGGAATAAACCTAACCAAAGAAGTGAAAGACTTGTATACTGAAAATTATGAGTCACTATTCAAGGAAATAGAAAAAGACACAAAGAAGTAGAAATATATACCATGTTCATGGATTAGAAGAATTAACAACATTAAAATGAATATACTACCCAGAACCATATACAAATTTAATGCAATCCCCATCAAGATCCCAACTGCATTTTTTTGGGAGAATAGAACAAAAGCGACAAATGTTTAGACCCAGAATTAGCAAAACAACCTTGAGAAGAAAGAATAGAACTAGAGGCATCACACTCCAGATCTCAAATTGGAGTAAAGGGAAAGGAGCGTGTTGGAAAAAATGTATTGAAACTTGGAGAAGAATGAAACTGAACCACTATATTTCACCAAACACAAAAATAAATTCCAAGTGGATCAAGGATTTGGATGTTATACCGGAAACTATCAGATACTTAGAGGAAAATATTGGCAGAACTCTTCTCCTTCTAAATTTTAGACATCTTCAGTGAAACAAATCCAATTACAAAGAAGACGAAGGCAAGAATAAACCAATAGAACTAAATCAAATTAAAAAGCTTCTGCATTGGAAGTTGGGCAGTAGTGCAGCGGGTTAAGTGCATGTGAAGCAAAGGACAAGGACCTATGTAAGGATCTCAGTTTGAGCCTCTGGCTCCCCACCTGCAGGGGAGTCACTTCACAAGTGGTGAAGCAGGTCTGCAGGTGTCTATCTTTCTCTCCCCCTCTGTCTTCCCCTCCTCTCTCCATTTCTTTCTGTTCTATCCAACAACAGCATCAATAATTACAAAAATTAAACAAGGGCAACAAAAAGGGGACAATAAATATTTTTTAAAAAACTGAAAAAAAAAAAGCTTCTGCACAGCAAAAGAAGCCAATACCCAAACAAAGATAACCCTCATAGAATGGGAGAAGATCTTTACATGCCATACATCAGACAAGAGTTTAATAACCAAAATATATAAAGAGCTTGCAATACTCAACAAGAAGAAAACAAATGACCCCATCCAAAAACGGGGAGAGGACATGGACAGAAGAGATCCAAAAGGCCAAGGAACATATGAAAAAATGCCCCAAGTCTTTGATTGTACTGAGCATCAAAGGTAGCCTATTAGTAAGAGCTAAACTCAAGATCAGATGACACACTCACAACCCAATCTTCTCTTTTGCATTCATTTAGTTCTTTGTTATGGCAATGCTACTGTGATGATGTTAATTATTTAGCAACTATTTGCTAAACTAATTGCCTTCCATGTACATATGAATGTCATTCCATTGATAGAATGTCTTAACTCTTTAAAACTCTTTGCAATGAGTAGTTTTATGTTCATTGCAAAGGAGAACACTGAAGTTGACTTGCACTACAGCTCACACACTGCTGAGATAGAATTTCTACTTTTCTTAGATGCAAGGCTACTACCTCTTTTTTTTTAATTTATTTCTTTATTGGGGAATTAATGTTTTGCATTCAACAGTAAGTAAGCTACTACCTCTTTCTTAATCCTTCATTCATCCTCTCCTTCTTAGCAAAAAAACACACACAAAAAAAACGACGTATGAATCCCGGTTTGAGACCCCAGCTCCCCACCTGCAGGGGAGTAGCTTCACAAGCAGTGAAGCAGGTCTGCAGGTGTCTATCTTCCTCTCCCCCTCTCTGTCTTCCCCTCCTCTTTCAATGTCTCTCTTTTATCCAACAACAATGACAATAATAATAGTAATAACAACACAGATAAATGACAAGGAAGGGCAACAAAAGGGAAAAAAATATATCCCTTGTTTATAGTCAACAATGTTTATATACAGGAGCCACTCTCTTCCCTGATCCAGCTTTCTAGCCCTTTTTCCAACCATGACATCATCTCCCAGATAATAATCTGGGTCCACCTGCATATCAGATGTCAGGTTCAGGCAAATACTAATAAAGTTATGGGCCCTTTGGAATATACCTACATTAGACCTACTAGCTATTTCCAAAATGGAGGCCTCCAACTCTTCATCTGCAATATTCCAGCCTTTAGGTTCATGATTAATCAACAATTTGTATGGCTTTATATGTTAACTCTTTTTCAGCCAACAGGTTCCAGATGATACCATGATGTCAACCAGACTTCCCTGGACAGATGACCCCACCAATGTGTCCTGGAGTTTTGCTTCCTCAGAGCTCTTCCCCACTAGGGAAAGAGAAGACAGGCTGGGAGTATGGATTGACCTGTCAATGCCCATGTTCCGCCGGGAAGCAATTACAGATGCCAGACCTTCCACCTTCTGCACCCAATAATGACTCTGAGTGCATACAGACAGGGGGTTAAAGAATAGGAAAGCTATCGGGGGGGGGGGGGGGCATATGGGATATGGAGCTCTGGTAGTGGGATTTTACCCCTTATCCTATGGTCTCATTAGTGTTTCCATTTTATAAATAAATCATATATATATATACATATATATATACATATATATATATATATATATATATATATATATATCCCTTGCTCTTTTTCCCACACTTACGTTTCCTCCAAAGCACGTATTTGAGAAATAATTTTTAACAATACCAAATCCTTTTTTATTGGTGTTCTGCAAAAATGATGGTGTCACACCAGGTTCTTTAAAAGGCTGGTATATTATAGAAGAAAACTGCTCAAACTGCAGTTTCATGCTGTGTTGCTGCTCACAGCTGCTTCTTAATCTGCAACCCCGGGGTTATGAGTGACAACTCATAAAAGTTATCAGAAAGTTAAAGCAGGAGGGGAAAAGTCCAAAATACATTCACTTATTTAACCAACTGCACTATGTTTCAGACTCTGTATTATGGACAAGCGGGGCTGGGGGAAGGAGGGGTGTAATAATTAAGTCAAGATATCTACCCTCGTGAATTTAATCTAGTGCAGGAGGAGAAAGTAAATTGTCAATTTAAATACTGTAAACTGAATGTCATGATAGATGAATTCAAGGTACTCTGAGAGAAAGGAAACATTTCAGACACAAGAATGACTTGGGTCGAGGGTACACTCCTAAAATATGTAGTTTGAACTAAGATATGAAGGTTAAGTTCACAGTAGTCAAGTATTCAGTATATCTCTACTTACTGTTTCTCAGTAACAAATTATTTCTAAGCTGGTGGCTTAAAACAACAACCATTATTTATTATTATCAAAAATCTACATTATGGACAGTTTAATATGAAATATTTGCTTCTGCTCTTGAAGCATATATACAGGAGAGTTAGCCCATAAGCTGAGAGATTTTTCAAGAAGTTTCACTCACAAAAATTCACAAATTGGTATAAATGATCAAATTGGGAAATCAACTAGTTTTGAGGACTGAAAGTCTCAATTTCTCTTCCACTAACCATCCAATATGTCCTGACCTTTCCCCAAGGTTGGGTTCCAAGAGTGAGCTTCCAGAAACAGCAGGTAGAAGTTGTTACATTTTACCAGTCAACCTAGAATATCAGTTTCTCACTTCCACCTTATCCTATAAATTCAGATTGCCATGAAGGTCTACCTAAGAAGATATAACCACACTCCCATTCTTGGTGGTGGCATGGTGGTGATCTACAAAGACTTGTGAAGCTTTTCCCCTACAGGTGGTGACCATGGGCTTGAACCTCAGTCCTTGAATACTATAGTATGTGCACTTAACCAGGTGCACCACAACCTGACCACTCTCTTCTCCTCTCTACTTCCTCCTCCTTTCACAATTTCTCTCTTTCCTATCTAATAAAAAAATAGGGGGAAAATGGCCACTGAGAGCAGTGGATTCATAATACTGGCACCAAGCCCCAGTGATAATCTTAGTGGCAATAAAAAAAATGGAAGAAGAAACAAGGATATAAGATAGGAAAGAGAACTTAAAAGACATAAGGGTTTGGGTAACTCTAACATACATGTAAAGAGTTCCAAGAAAAAAAGAAAAAAAAACAATAATAAAATTAAAATATATGTGAAGAATAGTTGAAATTTTTCCAAAACTGAATATCCAAGTTACATATAAAGTATACTTCAAGTACCCAGAAGTGCAAATAAAATCAATACCCATATTAACCACTACAGTAAACCTGTATAAAGAAAAGCTTAGAAGATATTAGAGAGGTCTAGTTGGTAGTAAAATAGTATCAGTTTCTTAAATTCTAATCTTTCTACATATACTCCCTCAAAAGCCAAAAGCTTAACAAGGAAATCATATTTAATATAAACCACAACTTTAGAATTACTTTGAGACATGAGCACAATAGTTAAAAAGTTAAATTATGAATATAACAATGGCACTCAACGTTTTAACAACTGGGAAAAAGTCTAAATTCCTCAGATAAAGTAAGAACTGCAAAATCTGGATAAAGGCAAGAGACTGACTCACTTAATGATGGCTTTTTGGACAATAGTATGTATACATTCTACATGCTGAAATGGACACAACAATTGTTGCATAGGAAATAGGTAGAAGTCAAACAGCATTGTTCAAAAACTACCAGTGAAATGGTGTAAATTAGAAGGAAATAGGAAGATATCAACACTAAATAGTTATAAATACAGAAAAGAGCAATGCTTTCTCTGCCTCTCACTGATGAAATGAAGAAAAGAGACAAAGAAAGACAAAAAGACAGAAAAAGAAAGAAAGAAGGAAAGAAAAAACAAACAGAAGGATGGAAGAAAACTATTTTAAAGGTATAATACTATCCAAGGTAAAAATACTATCTGAGGTAAAAAACAAATTAAAATGATAAACACATATCCTTTTAATAAAATAGTTATGAAGGACACAAACTACTAGCCAATATAATGTTATTAAAAAGAGAACATTAATGGTATAGAAATTAGAAATGACAGGGAATACATATTAACACAGAAGAAATGTATTACATTATGAGAAGAATTTGTACATCAGTGTCCCAAAAATTAGGAAACTAAATGAAATGCGTTTTTGTGAACATTTAATTTACCAAAATTTACTTCAGCATAATTAGAAAGTTTAAATCATTAAGTGCATAGAAGAAATGACAAAAGTGATGAGTAGATATCTAAGAAAATATGCACAAGTTCAGGTGGTTTCACCATATAATTGCTCTAAAACTTTAGAGGTGACCAGATAGTACTAACATAACCCTAGCTGTTTTAAAACTATAAAATAAAAAGCCCTTAGATCCCTTTAATGAAGCAAGTGTAATATTTATACTTTAACTTGATAAAAATAGCATCAGACATAATTACAAGTTAACTTTTAAATTACAGATGCAAACATTCTAAATAAAATATTATCAAATAAACTCCAATAACACATTATAAAAACAGCATATGATGAAAAACAGTTTATACCAGGAATTCAAGAAGTGCATGAGTAAGAAAGCCATGAAGTCATACATTAAAGGACAGAGATAAGTGTTATCAAGGAAGTGGAGAAAATGAGCCCTTCTACACTACTAGTAGGTATGCAAATTAGTCCAACCCCTATGAAAAACAACCTTAAGAGTCTTCAGGACAGGAGAAATGGACTTTTCTTAAAAATCCAATAATTTCACATCTGGAAATTTATCCAAAGGAATAAAAAACATCTATACAAAGAAATCTACGTTCATATTAGCACTGTTTATAATAGTCCAAACTTGGAAGCAATCTAGATGTCCAATGACAAAACAGATGAGTGACTAAGAATGTCATATATATACATGAAATTCTTAGTCACTCATCTGTCCTGAGATTATATGTAGTTCAGCTGCTAAAAATGATGAAATCATGTCATTTACAACATCTTGGATTGATCTAAAGAGAATCATGTTAGTGGGACCAGCCAACAAGAGCAGGATGAATACAGATAATCTCACTTCTAGGTAGAATTCAATAAACAAGGAAAGACATGGAAACTTCACAGTGAAGCTTGGACTGGGTTTGGTGTATGTTGCTGCAAAGCAAAGGACTGTGAAGGCAGAGGGATAATAATGGAAGGAGAGGACATTGGCATCCCAGTACAAGATATTGGGAAAAGGAATGAAGTTGGTTGTGAGAGCATTTTGCAAATACTTATTATAGGGTAATGAGAAATTGTACTCATGTGTCAACAATTAACTCTAAACCATTATACTCACCCCCAAAAAAAATGATTGAGAAAAAAAGTAAATCATTAAAATAGTTGGGAGTTAGGCAGTGGCATACCCAGCTGAGATTACACATTGTTCTGAACAAGGACCCAATTCAAGCCCAGCCTCCACCTTCAGGGAGAAGTTTCATGAGTGGTGAAGGAGGTCTGCAGATATCTCTCTTCCTCTCTCCCTGTCTCCCCTTCCTCTCTCAATTTTTCTTTATCCTATCAAACAAAAAGAAAAAAAGAGGGAAGGGGAAAAAAAGAGCTGTATGGAGCAGTGGGTTCAATATGCTGTCACCAAGCACCAGTGATAACTGTGGTGGCAATTAAAATAACAATAAAATAGTTAACTATATTAATACAAATTAATAGATTTAAAAATAAAAATCTCTGGGAATAGGCAGTGGTGTATCTGGTTAAGCGCATATGTTACAGTGTGCAAGGATCTGTTTTCAAGCCCCTGGTCCCCCCACCTGCAGGGGGAAAGCTTCATGAGTGGTGAAGCAGGTCTGCAGGTGTCTCTCTGTCTTTCTCCCTCACTATTTCCCCCTCCCCTCATAATTTCTCTCTGTTTCTATTCAAAATAAATAAATAAATAATTTTTTAAAAATTTAAAAATAAATAATAATTTTAAAAAAAGATAAGAAAAAAAATCTCTGACACCAACCTAACTTCTCTGGGCAGACGACCTCACCAATATGTCCTGGAATCCCACCTATCCAGAGCCCTGCCCCACTCAGGGAAAGAGAGAGACAGACTGGGAGTATGGATCAACCTGCCAATGCCCATATTCAGCAGAGAATCAATTATAGAAGCCAGACCTTCTACCTTCTATACCCCATAATGACCCTGGGTCCATGTTTCCAAAGGGATAAAGAATACGAAAACCATCAAGGGAGGGGATGGGATACAGACTTCTGGTGGTGAGAATTGTGTGGAATTATACCCCTCTTATCCTATGGTTTTGTCAATATTTTCATTTTATAAATAAATTTTAAAAAGAAAAGAAAAAGCTCATGGTTGTCCCGAAAACGTGGAAATGTGATTTCACAGAACTAACACACTTCCTCTATAAGGCTTCTTTCTCTTCCTTTTGCCCTCCCTGCCACCGCCTCTTTCTCTCTCTCATTCTATCTCCTTTTTTATCTATTATTTTTTTTTCCACCAGACTATCATGGGTGGTTGGTGCCTGCACCACAAATCCATGGCTCCCAGTGGCCTTTTTTTCTTTTTTCCTAATTTTATTCAACAGAACAGAGAGGAACTGAGAGGGGTGAGGAGATAGTGAGGAGATAAGAAAGACTGACACCTACAGACTTGCCTCACTGCTCAGGAGGCTTTCCCCTACAGATAGGAAGCAGGGGCTTGAACCTGGGTCCTTAACGCATGGTGATATATGTGCTTAACTAGAGGAGCCACCACCCTCCATGCTTTCTTTATATTGCCACTAGGGTATTGTTGGGTCTCTGTGCCTACACAACAAACCCACCTCTCCCAGGGGTTACTTTTTTCCATTATTTTTCTTGCTTTCTTTTTTATTTGATAGGACAGAGAAAATTTTAGAGAGGAGTGGCAGGCATATATATATGGGGGCAGGCGGTAGTGCACCTGGTTAAGCACACACATTACAGTACACAAGAACTTGGGTTCAAGCTCCTGGTCTCCACCCAGAGGAGGAAAGCTTCATGAGCGGTGAAGCAAGGCACCTGTAGGTGTCTCTGTTTCTTTCCCTCTCACTATCTTCCCCTTCCCTCTCAAATAAATAAATAAAAATGTTGAGAGAGAGAGAGAGAGACAGAGAGAGAGAGAGAGACAGAGAGAGAGACAGAGAGAGAGACCTGCCTCTAGCACTGTTTCACTTCTTATAAAGCTTTCTTTCTGTAGGTTAAGAACCAAAGCCTTGAACGCTGGTCCTTGTGCATGGTAATATACAGATGTATGCACCAGGTATGCCACCACCCACCCCTTTAAGAGTTATTTCGTTATTAATTAGAAAAGGGACACACACAGATCCAGAGCATCATTCTGGCACATACAATGCCAGGGATGCCAAAACTCTAGTTACTGTGCCAGCTCCTAGGCTGCCGACTATTCATTCCTAATAAAAGTACTGGGAAATACTCTTATACTTGAAGTGCAAACAGTCCTTTCTCACATTCTTAAATGTGTTTTTTTAATTAGAAGGTTTACAGTCAACAATAAAAATAAAATACAGTAGTTTGTACATGTATAGCATCTCTTAGCTTTCCACATAGCAATTCAACAGGCTCTTGGTCCTCTGCCATCATGTTCTAGGACCTGAACCATTCCCCCTCCCCATCCCAGAGTCCTTTAGTTTGGTACAATACACCAAACCCAGTCCAAGTTCTGCATTGTGTTTTCTTATTTTTCAACTCATGCTCAAATGTTTTAATTTTACCATGGTTTTGGTTTCTAAATTATATTCCCCACTAAAAGTAATTATGATTCCTCAGAGAAATGGCTAATTAACTAGATGAAGTGTAGCATAGGAAAACATACTGCTGTGTCAGAAGGAAGAACTTAAAATAAAAGTGAGGGTATGTCATAAAGACACAGGAAGCAATTTGTACAACTTTAACTGACCACATTTGGGACATTTAATCACTAAAATTAAAAAAAAATCAATAAAGTGATTTTAAAATGTAAACAGACATGGGTAAATCATAACATACTAAAAAATATAGTAGACTCTAATAATCTGTATGAGAGAGAAACAAAAAGAAAAGTACAATTATTTTTTGTAAGAATACAATTAGCAAACAATCATTTTGCAACTATCATGGTAAAACATTGATCCAGACAAGAATTGTTAATAAATGCAGACTTTGGAGATGATCAAAGTTGATAAGGAAGAGAGTCTCTATCCATAGTTACTTATTAACTACAAAAAATGTATAACAGAACATATGATCAAAACTGACAATACCTATGAAGGGCAAACAGACATTATGCCACTTCAGATGAAATATTCTGAGAATAAAACATTGTAATTTATTTAACAACCCTTCCCAAAGTGCAAAACACTATTCTTATTAGGAATAAGTATGGGATAAATCAGGTCTTATTAAATACAAAGCCTATTTAAATACAAATCCCATTTTAAATACAAACCCCCAAATCCCAGTGGTATAAAAGATGGAGAAACTTCCCTTGAATAAAAGACTATAATGCCATGATAACAAAATACAATACCTATTCCTTAGCTAGCTTTCTGATTTTGTATGTGTTCCTTTAACACTTGAATGACTATTTTCTGCTCCTCAATAAAGAAAGCACACTTCATCCTGTCACAGATGTACTTACACATGGAGCCACTATAGGCCCTGCTAACATTTTATTTATTTATTGGTTTATTTACTTACTTTGTTTTTAGAACAATCTCTTAAGGACTTTACATCTCACAACTTGAACTTTTCAAAGTTGTCCTGGGCATACACCACATGCAAATTTGGGCACCTTCCCAACTTTCTTGGTGTAAAGGTAAACAATTCTATTACCTGTTTTGTAAGAGGTTGTGTTTCAAATGTTGGATCATTGTGAATGCCTGTAGACACTGTCCTCAGAAGAGGACAAAAAGGATTTTGGGGTACTGATGTAACCATATTTCAACAATCATACTGTAAGCCCCTACCCAATAAAGTGAAAAATAATGTTAAACATATATAAAAAATAAAGGGGGCTGGGTGGTGGCATACCAGGTTAAGTGCACACAGTACAAAGTGCAAGGACCCACTCAAGGATCCAGATTCCAGCTCTTGGTTCCCCACCTGCAGGTGGTCACTTTCAAGCAGGTGTCTCTATTTCTCACTACCTTTCTCTCTCTCTTTTGCCTCCAGGGTTATCACTGGGGCTCAGTGCCTGCAGTTCGAATCCATTGCTCTGGAAGGCCATTTTTCCCATTTTGTTGTTCTTGTTGTTGTTTTAGCTGTTGTTGTTGTTGGATAGGACAGAGAGAAATTGAGAGAAGAGGGAAAGATAGAGAAAAGGCGAGAAAGGCATCTTTAGACCTGCTTCAGCGCCCTTGCAGGTGGGGACCTGGGGTCTCCAACAGGGATCCTTACGCCAGTCCTTACACTTTGCACCATGTGCGCTTAACCCGCTGCGCTATCACCCAGTCTCCCTCTCTACCTCTCTTTATCTTCCCCTCCCCTCTCAATGTCTCTCTGTGCTATCCAATGAAATGGAAAAAATGGCTGCCAGAAGCAGTGGATTTGTAGTGCAGGCATTGAACCCCAGCAATAACCCTGGAGGCAAAATAAACATATAAACAAGTAAAACAAATAAAATACTGTGATAATTTAAAAATAGGAAAAATAAACTATAGATTAAAATTATAGACGTTAATTTGCCAAAATTTGATAGGATTAAGGCTGATAATCATTAGTTCTATTGAGAAGAATATAGCAGTGCCCTTGACCTCAAAGACATCACATTCTTATTGAGTAAAGAAAACAAGCACAGGAAACAAAAAGTAATACCAAAACATAAATAAAGGGATAACTTATCAGAATAGAAAATGATTAACATGATTTGTAGTAGACTATATGAAGTCTTCACTGGAAGATGGAATATAAAGGAGACCACAGGAGGAGAGATTTCAGGTAGGCAACAAAACAAAGATTTTCCTATGTAAAAGTGCTATCAGTGTGAACAAGAAGGTGGGGATAAACACAGAATAAACTCTCAGAAAGCCAGTAAAAGGTACATAATGTTGGAAAAGAACCTATATAGAGTATGAGAGTATTTTGCAGACACCTCTCATGGGACGATAAGAAGTTATACCCATGTGTCAACAACTATACTATAAATATATACCATAACTCTCCCAATAAAATGATAAAAGAAAAAAAACTGGCTTACCTGTATAGTGCACTACTTTGTCACGCATACACTCTAGGTTTAAGCCTATCCCCTACTGCATTGAAGGGAGCTTTGGTCCTATGATTTCTTCATTTCCCCTATTCTGCTCCACCCCACCATCTGAAAAAATTGGCCTAGAGCAGCAAATTCATAGAAACAACCCATAGCAACACTGAGGATAAATGGTATAGATAACGTGAAGAACACTAAGAAATTTATTTGATATCTAGGTGGGAAGCACCAAAAATCTTCAAACAAAACTTTAAATTCATCTCAATTTTTAGAAGAAGTTAGGTGTATGTGTGTGTGTAGTGTTTATTTATTTATTTTATTTCCCCAGAGCACTGTCAGCTCGGGTTTATGGTGGTAGGGGACTGAATCTGAACCTTTGGAGCCTTGGGCATAAAAGTCTTTTTGCATAAGCATTATGTTATCTCCTCCACCCCGTATTTTACATATTTTAAGTGTAGGAACATTTAAGTACTTTACTTGTGAGCTAGTGAAATAGCTCACTTGTATAGTGCACTGTTTTGCCATATGTGTATTTGACTCAGGTTCAAGCCTGGCACTTACAGCATCAAAGAAAGCTTTTGTGTCGATATGTCTTTCATTCTTTTTCTCTGCCTCTGTCGCTTTCTTAAGGAAGAGGAGGGAGGGCAGAGAAGAAAGGAAAGAAAAGAAAAGTACTTGGATCTTTTTTCTTCTTAGAATAAGTCTTTTCTTATAGGGGAGGCACTAATGTCCAAATAAAATGTTTGTAATGATTACAATAGTCTATACCTGCAATGCTTACTATAGTGGCTTGGTAAAATACAGCCACTGTGGTGGATTAATGCAATATTTAATTATATTTAATTTTCATTAACTCAAATTTAAATGGTCATACATGACCTGTCTCAGAGGTGGCATGAGTAGTACGGAAACATGACCTCATTTCTCTTTTAACCTCTCTCATCTAGGGACAGCTGCAGCACTTTCTTCTAACCCTTATTTTGTAAAGGTAGGAGAATATTACAAAAGATATGAAAGTTACAGTAAGCTTAGAAAGTAATTAGGTCAAGAATTCTCATATCTGAAATGTAAAGGTCACTCTGAAGGATCATGAGGATTGAAAACTAAGCAAATAATTTAGAATTCCAGTTTCTTTCCTTATTTCCTTAAGCTCATCCTTCTGCCTGCTATAATGAAGTCTGCAGCTCAAGTGATCAAAAGCTTGAAGCAGCTTTCACAATGGCCTCCCACTAACCCTCCTACAGGAAGGACATGGTGGGGTCAGAATGCTGGGAGCTCTTTCACTGTGATCACAGCCCCTTAACTTCATGGAGGAATAGAAAATTAAGCTGCCCTTCTAAAAATTCAGCTTGCAAAATTTTGGCACATTTAGACTTTTCCTTGGGAATAAAAATCCTTTAGGCCCTTATGCTCAAGAAATGTACGTTTTCTCTCCTAAAAATAAGTGAGCAGCAGGTGCCATACCAAACAAGTCTTAAATGATTTAAGCTGCAGTTGGGAAGCCTCCATAATGTAATTCACTCCAGTTACTGCTCATTTGGAGCTGGGGGAGGCTTTTGATCTAGCTGCATGAATTTCAGATCATTTCTATTGGACAGTTATAATTTTGTTATCAGTCTTTGCAAGTTGAACTTATAGTCCATTTGGAATAATGAGCATGTATAAGCACACACATTCCTATCAAAGGTCAATATCACTCAATGCTGCTAAGAATAGGTAATATACTCTGTCTAAGGGATACTTCTCATTCCTTTCTCAAACTCCTTATGACATTTTATGTCTTGACTCTATTTTATCACTGCTAGGAAAATCTTATAAATAATTGGCTTGGGAAGAGTAAAGGAATATGCACAGCCTCTCCTCTGATTACAAAACAATACTGAATACTTTTTATAAGGACTAAAGCAAACTTCTTCCTGGGCTTGTAGATAAAGTCAAACATTTAAATATTTTGTCAAACTACTCCTATTGAAATACACCAAAACTTTCCGTACTGACTTATAAATCAGCATTACTACACTTGAAATGAATTTAAATCTCTAAATGGGGTAGGTTATATAATTGGATGGACAATCACAAGTCAAATAAAAGCTGTAGTTATCCTTAGAAATATAGCTATGTGGGGGTCGGGCGGTAGCACAGTAGGTTAAGCGCAGGTGGTGCAAAGCACAGGGATCGGAGTAAGGATCCGGTTCAAGCCTCCGGCTCCCCACCTACAGCGGAGTCGCTTCACAAGTGGTGAAGCAGGTCTGCAGGTGTCTATCTTTCTCTCCCCCCTCTGTCTTCCCCTATCTCCATTTTTCTCTCTGTAAAATGCAACAACAATGATATCAATAACAACAATAATAACCACAACAACAATAAAAACAAGGACAACAAAAGGGGGGAAAAAAGAAATATAGCCATGTTAGGCTATACTATACTATGTACTAACATTAATGTACAAGTCATGCCTGAGGGTATAGAAGCAGCAAATAAGGAAGATATTAGGAATTCCATGTTGCCTTCTGTTTCTTTGCACCACAAATGCTACAGAAATGATTCTAAACTAGTTTAAACCCAATTTCAAGTATATTCAGGTACATTTTTTTCTTGAAATACTTTCCTCTGTACTTCACATCTGAGTTGACTAACTCATCAGAAGAGTTTGTGTAACTAGCTGAATTCCCCCAAACCATTTAAAATAATGCCAATGATAGGTATACAGATGCTGGGAAATTATGCCGATGCAGTCACATCTGCCATGTTGTCTCCTCAGGCTACTGCTAGTTCCCGCAAGAGTTGGGACTTTCTCGGAGTGCCTGTTCAGCCATGTTATGCCCTCAGGGCATTGTCTATATCCCCGCGATATCCAGAGTGCTTTGGTTACTCCTCCCCCTCCCATTCTCACGAGAGTTATCATCCTATCCTGGAGTGCTATGGTTACTCCTCCCCCTTCCCATTCTCTCGAAAGCTGCTCCTATAAAAGCCTTTCTTCTTCCGCACCTCTCTCTCTTGCCAGCGCTTCACTCCGGTGTTCAGACGCAGGAAAGGTTACTGTGAGGCGGCCATTTTTGCTACCTCCACATGGCCCAACCTGCTTCTCTAGCACCCAACTCTGAGGTGCCAGCGCAAATAAAGATTTGTGTTTCCTCTTTGCTCCGGACCTCCTCTCTCTCATCTCTGCGGCCCGCGCTCAACAACATACAATAATATTTTAAACCTTATATTTAAATCAGTTACATGAGGTATAAATGGAAAGTATGCAGTATCACCATCCCCCTCCAAAATAAAAACAATATCTGATACTTAAGAGAGCACAAAGTGCTTTCTTCCTAACTTGAACAATGGTGACTGTATTAGTTCAGAGATGTCTCCTCCAGTATATAGTTTCCAATTACCAAGCTGGCCACACAGACCTACTCTTTTGCTCTCAAGGTCATGGAAAATTAGTGGCATAGAAAATGGACAAAGCTAAAGTCCATGTCCAGGGGAGAAGCAATTACAGAAGCCAGACCTCCCACCTTCTACACCTCATAAAGATCTTTGGTCCATACTCCCAGAGGGATAAAGAATAGGGAAACTTCCAATGGAGGGGAGGGGATATGGAACTCTGGTGGTAGGAATTGTCTGGAATTATACCCTTCTTGCCTCAAAATCTTATCAATCATTATTAAATGACTAATAAAATAAAATAAGAAAATGGACAAAAGAAATACAAATAAATCAAACTATAATCAATATAATTTGAATTCACAGAACTCAAAGCTCCTATTTAAGTATGGTAGATTGCACTATACCCAAAACTATTCACCCCCTTCAAAACCCATGCTCTTTGTCATTTAACTTTACAGTTTCCACCTTAAAGGGGTGTAATTTATTTCCCCATATGCAGAATTCAGATTTTGATGAATGATGCTTGTCAATAGAAAAGGGAAATTAGAATGTGTTCCAAGTACTATTCTTTTCTTAAATAATATTATTAGTTTCCATCCTCTGAAGGGAGGATGGACAACATACTCTATGCTACATCTGAGGAAGATGGGTTGATATTGGGGCAGCATGGAATGTTCCTACTCATGAACACAGAATGTGAGCTCAGATCTAGAGGGATGCAGAGGTCACACAGGCTCCTAAGCTAATTATGGGCCCCAGGTCACATCAAATTGATGGGGTTTACAGTCAACAATATTTATACCCCTTTCCCATATTAGGGAGCTACTCTCTTCCCTGGTCCAGCTTTCTGGTCCTTTTCCAGCCATGACATCATCTCCCTAGACAATAACTTGGATCCACTGGCATTTTAGAATTCAGGCTCAGGGGCAAAAAGAAAAAGGAAAACAAATAAACAAATTAGTATAGCCACAGACCCTTTGGAATTTAAAATATGCCTACTCGCTATCTACAAAATGGAAGACCCGCCCCAACTCTTCATCTACACTATTCCAGCCCTTAGGTACATGATTGGTCAACAATTTGTTTGGCTTTGTATGTTAACTCTTGTCAACCACCAGGTTCCAGATGCTAGCAGGATGCAGACAAGACTTCCCTGGACAGACAACCCCACCAATGTGTCTTGGAGCCTGCTTCCCCAGAGTCCTTCCCCACTAGGGAAAGAGAAAGACTGGCTCAGAGTATGCATCGACCTATCAACGCCCATGTTCAGCGGGGAAGCAATTACAGAAGCCAGAACTTCCACCTTCTGCAACCCACAATGACCTTGGGTCCATACTCCCAGAGGGATAAAGAATAGGAAAGCTATCAGGGGAGGGGATGGGATACAGAGTTCTGGTGGTGGGAACTGTGTGAAGTTGTACCCCTCTTATCCTATGGTTTAGTCAATGTTTTCTTTTTATAAATAAAATTTTTTTAAAAAATAATAAGCTCTCTGATTAAAATGGAGTTTTTTCACACCTTAAAAATATTATTAGTGATTTAATAATGATCAACAAGATAACAAGATTGAGAGATAATAGTAGTATAATCTCATACAGTTCCCACTACCAGAGTTCTGTATCCCATCCCCTCCATTGGAAGCTTCCCTGTTCATTATCCCTCTGGAAGTATGGACCAAAGATCTTTATGTGGTCATTTAGTTAAAAACAGAAGGGGGAATTGTTGGTATGTTCCCTTCCCCCCAACCTCTGAGAAGAATTGGTTTGCCGCTTGCTAGTTTCACGCCCTGCCTTCTCCCCACCCCATATGCTAAGGACGTGCAGTGTCCCAGCACAGTGGAGGAGAAAAATGGGGAAGCACATGGTGTGATTTGCCCGTTCGTGAATAAAGATATACAGATTCTCAGCCCAGCCGTGTGTCCTCGAGTCTCTGTTCACCACCGCGAAGCTAGCCCGGCCTGCTGGAGCCCCCAAAATTTAACAACATATGGCACCTACAATGTGGGACCAGACCTGCGCATCTCTCAGATAAGTGAAGACAATTTGGCTACCTATGCACTATGGCCTTCTCTTCTGCTTGTGAAGAGATCTCCAAAGGCGTCTGCCCTTTCTTCATGAGACTGTTTCACTGTTTCTGGAACATTTATCTCTGGACCACTCTGTGGTTTCCACCCAACGCCAGCCTGCAGGAGCCCAACGCCAGCCCGCAAGAGCCCCACGCCAGCCTGCAGGAGCCCAATGCCAGCCCGCAGGAGCCAGCTTTCCGCCGCGTTGCGCGGGACATTGGGCGTGGGCTCCCTCCACACTGCTCAGCTGCTATAAACAGGGCAGCAGACATGGCAGGGCCATGGGGCAGGGCCGTGGAGGCCTATCATGGCCGCCACCCCGGGGCACCTCGGCCCGCGCCTTCTGCACGGCTGGCCCGCCCGCCCTCGTGCTATGAAGTCTGGACAGATCCCAGACCACCTGGAGACTGCGGGCTCCCTGCCGAAAATGGGCCCCCTGGCCGAGATCTCCAGCTTGGGTCTGAAGGCAGACAAGCTAGAACATGCAGAGATTCATCCAGAGATCGCAACCCACAATTCCTAGAAGTGGATCTGCACGGGAATGGAGCTGTGCGGGAAGCCACCTCCGGATGGTGACCCCCCCCCCCAACAACTAAGACAGTACAGATCTAAATTCATTTTTAAAATGACATGTCTTTGTAACAAAGGTTTCTCTCCTTGTGTATTGAAGACCATGTTTATGTGTGTGTTTAAAGTTTGGTAAACAGTAACTTTAAGGTTAAAAACGTAACTTTAAGGCTAAATTCTTACCAGGCAAAGTTAAATGAAAAAAGTTTTCAACGTAATTCTCATAAAGATAAAATTAACTTACATTTAAAGTCTGAGGTAAAAATTAGTTAACAATCAATATATTTTAACTAAGTTGGTCTAAACAAAACCTGCGCACACCTAGGGTGTGTCTCCATCTTAAATGGGTGTAACAAAAGGTTAATAGACTTGTTGATATGTAAAACTCTCGATTACCTTCTCTATTAGAAATGGTAGATTACACAATGGCTATGCTAATGATACTAATGCCTGAGGTTTTCTTTCCTTGATTCTCATGTTTACCTTTTCACATTCTATTGTTTAAACTTTAACCAACCTTAAAAATCATTCTAAAAAAGACTTCTAACTGTAATAGTTATCAATTGTGATAAACTTCTAACCTGCTACAAGTTTGTTTCATAGTAAGTAAATTGCAGCTGTCAAGTTCTCTACAGAAAAGAAGAATTCCAGCATTGGACCTTCCTCAAACAACGCTCCACCCCCTGGCATTCTTCCGTGGATATCTGCTTTCGACTGGCACTCCTATTGGACTCACTGGTACACCCTTAGACACTTTGCACAAAAGTGCAAAAGTGCTGCTATATTTCTCAAACACTGACTGCAGCCAGCTGCCTTTGGGACTCTAGGCCGTTCCCCGCCCTCATGTTATAAAATGCCCATCGAGGCAAGTACGCCCTCCAGAGGCAGGAAATTTTTTTTTAAGCTGATAAAGTTTTGCCCACAGAGGCAAAAAATGGTCCCCTCAGGCCCTCCCTTGGCAGCACACTGGTTCTTGTTACTTGCTTACATGTTTCTCCATGTTTGTGCCAGCTTCTTTTTTGAAAATGCCTGTATGATATAGGTTTCTATTCACCCCACACCCCTGATACTGTAGTCATTTAGTTAAAAAGAAAAGAGGAAATTGTTGTATGCTTTACATTGTTTTGGTCTAGCTCTCCCCCTGCCAGGAAAATTGGTTTGGTCCTGCTAGTTTCACGGGCCCGCTTGTCCCTGCCCCAAAGAACCCTTACAGAGTTAGAGACTTCTTGGTGCCGCCATGTGAGAAGGATGCAGGAGAGTTCTGTTTGGTGATTAGTTTGGGTTAGTTTATGAATCGTTGTTCGTGAATAAAGAAATACAGCTTCCCGGCCCAGCTGCGTGTCTCTGGTCATCTCTGTTACCCGCCCGTGAAGCCAGCCCGGATAAAGCAACAGTACAGAAGGTGGGAGGTCTGGCTTCTAAATTCTTTAAGAAGTCATGTATATTCCTATCTTCTTGTGTCTCTGGCATTATCCCAAGTAAAATCCACAGTGTGCATGAATATCCTAAACTTGTTCAGAGTCAACTAAACTATAGTTGCTACTGTCATTGCAACTGAAAGCAGAACCATAACAATATGGAAACACAATCAGTAGAGCTATTTAAAGGAGCCCAGGCTAGGTCAATCAAATCCCCATAGAAATGCTGGTATGTGAACTATTTACTCTAAGTGTCACTATTCTAACTCATTGAGTTGCTTTGTTTATCACTGTGTTTATCTTGAAAACAGTTAAGACCTAGTCCTTTGCAAATTTAAACTATATGGCACAGTAGCATTAACTATATTAGGGGGTAGAAAAAAGGGGAATTGTTGGTCAAAGGATACAAGCTTTCAGTCAAGCCACTGCACTTTGTAGTGGTCTAATATACAGTATTATTTTTGCAACAGAAACCAATATCAGCCTCCACAGGAGTCTCACAGTTAGTGACACTTCAGCACTGCCTGCAAGTGTGAAACAGGCTTCTGGGAAGCATAGGAACTCTTACCCTTCCCTTTCCTTTATCCTCTACCACTTCCCTTCCAGATGAGACCATTTCTCCTTCTCTTCCTCCTATTTTCCTTCTCCGCCTCCTTTTCCTCCTCCCCTCCTTTTCCTCTTCCGCCTCTTCTTTCTCCTCCTCCCCTCCTTTTCCTCCTCCTCTTTCTCCTCATCCTCATCCTTTTCCTCCTCAACAACAACTGTTAGGATCTTGTACTTTCCTAGATCCACACTGAAATTCAAATTTAAGCTTATTTCCTTGATGAACTAGATATCCTCCACATGCATTTGATACCTTGCTTACTTCCTTTAAACCTTTGTTCTTATTTCATATGTGAAGTTAATTAGAATAATCTTTCAATATCATTGAGATTATTATATTAAATCTCTTAAAATAATAGAAACATCCTAAGAAATAAAGAAAAAATAGTAACTGCTAATATCTGGATTCTTAAAAACATTCTCGTTTAAGGATCTGCTTTAAGACCCATAGATAAGAAAGTCCCTTTTGATAAAATCATGTAAATGTAGTTAAGATAAAGAGAATTTTAACTCATTCCCACTTTTTACTATAGCACTTAACACAATTTGAAAAAAATATTTACACCATATCCTTTCTTGTTGTAAGTAATTTTGAAAATTGTAGAATGTGTTTAATCAACTGAAAAGTGCACTCATCTCTTTGAAGTAATCATACTCAATTAACCTGAAAAAAATGAGACTCAAAATGGTCAATTAACACTTTAATAATTCGTTGAATCAATAATTATTTAGTAAGCACCTATAATATACCATGCTCCATGCTAGTTGTTACATGAGACTCAAGTATAAGATAAGTTCCCCCACCCCCTGGCAAATTATGGCATCTTGGGAAGTTGCTGTGTTGACACAGTGACAACAGCCCAAAGTAGCATTGCTGAGTCCACTATGAGAGAACTTGCATTAACCTGAGGAGAAACTAAGGTAGAAAATAAATATAGTGCTCAACCTGGAATAATGTAAGGAGGGATTAAGAAGACTCAGTAGAGATAAGGGTAGAATACACAGAAAGCCCAAGGAGAGTGAATTGTAGAGAGAATAACAGTGGGGTACTATCATCACTCCAAGCTTGATGGATAAAGAATTTAGCTATGACTTATTGTAGCAGATTCAACGACGGGGGGAGGGGGGTGCATGGATAGACCAGGACCCAATGACTTAATGATGGAGGAAGATTACTTGTCAGTGATGTGCTGACACTTACATACAATGATATGGAACCATACATCTTTAACAACAGCTGCCATGTTAATGAACATTTCCACAGTAAAGTGATCTAAAAATCAAAAAGGAAAATTTTGATACTTACCTGTCTCTGTGATTGAGAGCCAAGCAGAGAGGGTCACATG
Source organism: Erinaceus europaeus (assembly GCF_950295315.1). Lineage (NCBI taxonomy): Eukaryota > Metazoa > Chordata > Mammalia > Eulipotyphla > Erinaceidae > Erinaceus > Erinaceus europaeus. The sequence continues at coordinate 42,238,621 of NC_080171.1, read as the reverse complement.
ATGGGAGTGGTGAGTGGGAGGAAAGGTCCAATCAGGCACAGGGCAAAGGGTCCTATCAGTGTTACCCAGCATTTTCAGTCTCCTGGGACAGAGCAAGGTGGAAAGAGCACCTGGAAGAATAAGCATAGTATATTAAACAAACCATGTCACAGAAACATTTTCTTTAGCCTACTAATAGAGAACACGCTTGCAAGTGCAATTTTAGACCTTAATAGTAAAATCACACTTCCTCTGGACTTTCTGGGAAATTTGAAATTTGAATCATATGAGAACAGGCCCTGATAGATTCTCCTAAAATCCAGAGGGAAATAAAATAAGGTGAACCTTCACTGGGATTTTAGTAGTCTGGAAAATGAACTATAAATGAAAAATTCAGGTCTATTTCTATATTTTCCTCCAGGGGAAGAACACAGATAATGGTCTTCAAATTATATTTCCTCTAGTCCTGCTTGCTTATGGTCAGAAAAATTCTGCCAAAACACCCCATAAAAGAAAGAAAATAGAAATGAATATTTCTTAGCTAAACTGCTATGTTAAACTTTAACTATCATTAAACCGAACTATTTTCATACTAGTTAAAATAGCTGGCATAAGACCATTTTCATGACCCTTTTCTACTAAATCTTTACTCCCAGTTTTTCCTGGTTGAATGTGAAGTTTGCTGTTTACTCTGGACCCTATAATTCTTGCCAGTGTAATTATGGGCAGTGGTACCATTTGGAAAAAAAGAGTCTTCTTCTTTTTTTTTTTTTTTTTTTGGTGTGTGTGAAAGGGAGTCAGCACACATCTGAAAAGACAGTGATGGTTTTGCATTTTCTGTTTCTTGCTTGCAAAATGCACTAGTCATCATGCATATGTAGTTTATGTCCAATTCAAAATGATGCTTTTGTTTTCAATCCAAATAAGATTTTCATCCTTGCCTATAACCTCCAAATTATTTCGCCACCATTATTTATTTAGTGTCATCTGTAGAAGAGACTGCAAACAAAACTTCAAGTCCTCACTGGCATCTTTGATTCTTTGACAACTTTATTTATACTAGCATAATACGGATTGATTATACTATAGGATAAACAACCTTCAGCTTATATAGGAATGTTTTCAATGGTCCATTTTCACACATGTTCTCAATAAATAACTCATCAACTAAGTAATATATTCTTGCTCTTTAATGCTTGCTTTCAGGTCTGTTCTTTCCTCCTATTACAAGGTAGTAGCAAATAATGTCAGTTAAGATTTGGAAGCTACACCATTATTACCTTGTTTTTATTGTCTATAATGAAAATTTATACTGCAGTCACTGATTTTGCAATGACAGCTTCAATATCAAATGATATTCTTCTTTTGGAATTTATCTTCTGCTACCTTATATATGAATTCCCTATTTGTTTTAATTACATCTAGTATCTTACAGAATAAATACAAACCTCCTTAGTATACAGTTTATGCATTTCACAAATGTTTATTGAGTACCATCTCTATAACAGACACTATTATAGTTGCAGAAGGGATGGTACATGTTTGTTTTCTTGGTTTTTTTTCCCACTAAAATTTCTCCATTATTCAACTTTTTCTCAATACCTTGCCTTAACCTGTGCTGTCATGCTGTCAGAGTATAGTAGTATAGTTCAATAACATCTCCCCATTTTCCTAAAGACTCCTCAACCTCCTTCTGTTTTTTGTTTTTTTTTTAAGCTTGCTTCCTTCGAGGCAGTGGGTCCAAGATTGAGCCTGAGCTGTATACATGTCAAAACAATATACTATCCAAGTGAACCATTTTGCCAACCCTGCTTACAACTCCTTCAAAATGATCCCACCTTTCCTGTCTCTGTCTGTGTGAGTGCATCACTCACTCTGATTCAAAAGAGACCAGTTCTTCCATCTTTATGACAGTCCTTGTCATATTTTCTGAGACTGCGGGTCTTTCTTTCCCTCCTCCAATCGGTAAAGTCCAGGAGAAAAAGAGCTTGTAATTTCATTCATCCCAGACACCAGTAACAGTGTATGTGATTAAAGATTTGTTGTTATTTCTCTTATCCCCTGTTGAGTGAATAAATAAACAAAACCAGAGGAGGACTAAGTGCTAGTTGAAACCCTAAGAAGAAATTCTCTCACAATACTCAGTTGGAGAGCTAATGTAAACATGATTACTATAGTAGCTAATATCATACTATATCACTGAAATTTTCTAATATTCAAACTTCAGTGTTCTCAAAGGGAAAAAAGATGAGCTTTTATGTGAGATAATAGATGTCTTCATTAATTTAGTGCTGGAAACCCTTTCACAATGCACATCAATCACCTTATTATGCACTATAAATATCTAAACCTGGGGGGATCATTTAAAGAATGGCTCAGTTGGATCTAAAAGCAACTATTGAGGTCACAGTGATTTGTAGATTTTCCTTACCAAGTAGCAGGTCAATAGGCTAGATATGGAGAGGATCAAAAATCCTAGCCTGCACATCAGTGCTTCACAGAATTCCTGCTGCCAGCACAACAATCAGAGTAGTCATGTCTAAATGAGCTATTCTGAAGAGCAGAATCTCAAAGACAGTGTTCTCTGAAGCTCAGGATATGTAAACTCATTGCATATGTACCCTGTGTCACTATATTTCCAACCAAATTATAGACTTCTCCAAGAGAAGAGGTTGTATCTTAAACCACTGTAGCTACCCTTCCCCAACTCACTGTCTCATATAAAATTTACACTATTTCAAAGAATAAAATATATAAAACAGGAAGATAATCCATCAGGAATATCAACAAAAGCCCTACTGTGGGCCAATCCAGGAACTTGTCCTCCATATAAAGTAGCAATAGTAAGGATTGCCCCACTCTACAAGGGATGCTGCGTCAACCTACCCTGCCACTCATGGAAGACTGGTCTGGAAATGAGAGCAGCCTAGAATGTTCCCAACTGTGACCATGAACTGGGATTTCAGACCAGTAAGGACTCAGAGGTTACACAGGTTCCTGTGCTAAATATGAATATATGTGGATCCTGGGTCAGGTTAATGGGATAAACAGTTAATTTTATTCATAAATTTTATTCAAGTTTAGGAGCTACTCTCTGCCCTAATCCAATTTTATAGCCATATTCTCAACTCTGACACCATCTTCTCAGACAATATTTTTGTCCACCTCCATGTTAGCTATCAAAGTCAAGCAAAAACTATGGAAGTCATAGGCGTCTTGGAATATATGTAAAACACACTTCTTAGCTTCTTTCCCCTATAAGATCCCTATTCTCATCTGCTCTATTCCTACTTTTTTTTTTTCTGTTGATTAATTATTTTGTCCTGCTTTATATATCACTGCCTTTCAGCTACCAAATTGCAGATGCTATCATGATTCCATCCTGACTTCCCTGGGCAGATGACCTCACCAATGTATCCTGGAACCTCACCTCTCCAGAGCCCTACCCCACTAGAGAAGGACAGAAACAGGCTGGGGGTATGGAATGACCTGCCAACACCTATGTCTTGCAGAGAAGCAATTATAAAATCCAGAACTCCCATCCCATGCACCTCAAAAAAAATTGGGTCCATATTCATAGAGGAGGAGAAATGATAGGGGAAGGTGACCAGAGGGCTCTGAACTCCAACTCCAACAGAACCCAGAGAGAGAAGAGAAAGAAAGGAAGGACATGCAGAAGTGGTAATATGTTTAGGTGTGACTTAAAAAGGAAAGGAAGGCAGGACCATTGGAGAAAAAAATGGGCAAATACATATAAATATAGACACATCATTATAGAATAATAATAGTCTATATTATTAACCCATATCTGCATCCTTGGGAGAACTACTGTATCTTCCAATGGGGAGAATGGGGACAAAGAACTCTGGTGGTAGGAATGGTGCAGAATTATACCACTATTATCTTATAATTTTGTAAATCAATATTAAATCACTAATAAAATTTCAAAAAAATATAAAAAATAAAGATGAGATGTTTGAGGCAAAGAGTATAAGCTGCTATAGTAATTAAGTCCCAAAACTCTAGTTCTTTTGTTGTCTTTGTTGTTTTCCATTGTTGTAGTTATTATTGTTGTTACTGATGTCATTGTTGTAGGGTAGGACAGAGAGAAATGGAGAGAGGAGGGGAAGACAGAGAGGGGGAGAAAGATAGACACCTGCAGACCTGCTTCACCACTTGTGAAGCTACTCCCCTTCAGGTGGGGAGTCTGGGGCTCAAACTGGGATCCTTATGCTGGCCCTTGCACTTTGTGTCACGTGCACTTAACCGACCATGCTACTGCCTGACTCCCAAAACTCCAGTTCTTATCACAGTAGAGGCTTATTTCTCTTTGTGTTTTTTTTTTCTCTTTTTTTTCTCTCAATGAAGGTTTACAGATTAACTCACACCTTCCCTGCAGGTGATAATCCATAAATCCTAGTTTCTCTCTATGACACCATCAACAGAAGTTAAAGCATTTTATTTGTTCAATGGAAAGAGAAAGAAAACTTTAATGAGATAAAACCACTATTGAAAATACCTGACCAGCATGGCATAGGTCACATCTGTTTCCCATTCTATTGGTAAAAATTGGTTCAAGGATCAATTACAAAAGCAAGTAACTGAAAGACACAGTTGTGTTTGGCAGACTCTTATTTGTAATGACTCTTTGCACTAAGAGAGGTCACCCCAATTAAGCTTTCCTAACACTGAGATTATATTGAAGACATAGTAATAATGAGAGATATTTCTATAAAATTAGTCTCAGTCCTCCATTAGATTAAGATCACAAGACATGACTCCAAACCCATCCATCACTTCTATATATACACTTATACTACAAATGCCACTTTACTTCTCAGAACCTTATTTGAATCAGAGCTTTGATTTTAGTGTTCATTTATCACCCTCTAAGGATATCCTAGGTAAGGCACAACACTTTTGAAACTGTGATCAGCAGAATACTGATATAGTCATGCAGAGATTTCTCCAACCAATTGAGTTTAGGAAGCCCAGAATGCTGTGCTTCCTTCTCCTCTGAAGGTTCCTAAATGCACACTAACCCCAAAATTTTGAGAAATACCATAGTAACTAATGTTTCACTTCAAACATTTTAATCACTAAATGATATTTTAATGAATATCTATTAACTCTAAAATGCCAATAGAAAAGGGCAAAGTAATGAGTATAAATTAGCATTTATTAAAAGTTTTCACATGTAAAGCACTCTGCTATCTTTTTAAATAAGAACAGTGCCCCATGAGATAAAAATCACTTCTTCATTTGAAGATGAAGAATTTGGCCCAAGTAAGTATCAAAGTTCCACCATTCAAATGTAATTTGTTTGAGTTACTGAGAAAAGAATGACCAAGAAATCACATCTTTCTGCTCTTTTAGAGATGCAATCTGAAAAATAACATCATCAATGTCCAAGTTTCAACTTAATACCAGTTATATGACTGGACTTGCCAAAGATTTCCTAGATCAGTCCAGAAAAACTCTACATGAATTCATCTTGTAGCTTTCTAACTAGTCTTTACCATTTGTTTTCTATCCAGGCTTTATTGATATGTGTGCTTAGTAGTGAGAAAGAAAGAAAAACAGAGGGAGGTCCAGAGCCCTGAATATATATTGATAATTTCCCACAGAAACAAGTTTCTCCCTCTGGGACCAATAAACTCCAGTTCCCAAAAAGTTCTGGGACTGTATGGGAACTAAGTTTCTACCAACAGCCTTGCTAGGTAATGGTAACACCTCATTAAATTGTGTAGGGCTACTCTTAAAACACTCAGCTATTCACTTGGGCAACCCAAAGCATCAATATTTTTTTCCCATTTACCACCCTTGTCTCCTACAAATGCTTGGACTTCCTGAAGTTATGATTCTGTCATTCCCATCACTGCATTTATTTTGGGGGAAAATGAGTAACACAATTGCAAAAACTACTTGATCAGGAATCAAGAGATCTTTACCTTGCTATGACTTTGAGCACGCCAGCAACTTATTATTAACTTCCACTTCTTCTCACATTTCTATTTACTAGATGCTATCATAAGGGCACTTAATTTATCTCATTTATTTATATTTACCTTTAAATTTGGCATTTATCATAATTGATAAGAAAACTAGAGTAGTCAGAGCAAAAAACTTGGAAAGTCACACAAACAGCAGGCCAATTTTGACACTATGGTTCCAATGATACAGATAGATGGATTTGAAGAGCCTTGGGTTATTTTTGTTGTTGTTGGTGTTGTTCATTTGTTTTTTATTATTTTCAACCAAGGATAGCACTGGGGCTCTGTGCTTGCAGGAGTCCATTGCTCCTGGCAGTCGTGATTATTATTATTATTATTATTATTATTATTATCCTCCTTCTCCTCCTTCTCCTCCTCCTCCTTTCAGATAGAGGGTAAGAAACAATACAAAAGATATAAAGAGACAGAAAAAGAGACAGAAAGGATGAGAGACACTGCAGAATATCTCCACCACATATGAAGCTTCTCTCCTGAAGACTACCATATGGTGAGTGGGGGCTTGAATCTGGGTTCATACACATAATAACATGTGCACTCTACCAGGTGCTCCATCTCCTTCTATTTAGGATTCTCATCCTAAAGAGAAAGGGTCTTTACTAACCATTCTTTAAGGGTTCTTCTTAAATATTAGATGATCAAAAATCACACTATAAATGATTTTACTTTCTTCTAGAAATAAACTATTATTTCTGGCAACTGACACCAATTGGATATCAGTAGCTTTCTGAATATCAGATTTCAGGTAAATTAATAAGGCAAATTATGTCATTGCCATTTCTGTAAAAATCAGTAGGAGAAAAATCTAATTTATTCTGAATATAACTAAGGTTAAGTTCCTAAGCTGGCAAACGCTAGAAGAAGAAGAAGTTCCTAAGCTCATGGGAGATACCCTGGTAATATTTTTTGTTCTTTTATTCTCTCTTTATTCCTTTCTTCTCCCTCTCTTCTTCTTTCCTCCCTTTCTTTCTCTTTCCTTCTTTCTTTCTTTCCCTCTCTCCTTCTTTTTCAGAGCCAAGGCACTATATATTCATAATTTCACCAATACTTTCTTTTGTAAATCTTGGAGAAAGAGAGGTGATGTGACGGGAGAAAAAAGAGAAATACACATAGAGAGACCACAGCAACAGATCTTCTTCCAGCTCCATGGTACTTTCATCTCGCATAAGGGATCAATACTGGACTTCTTTCATGTACAGGCCCATACACTACCTTCTGATCTCTCTCTTACCATGTACTCCTTTTCTTAAATAACCTGCTTAAAGAGGTTCTACAATATTCTAAACTTCAGAACCCAAAATTTCAAACCCATCATGTTTAGTGGTTCTGGAGTTTTTCTGCCTTGGATATAAGTGCTGGTTGCAGTTTTTCATAACTGTAATCTTGAGTATGCTATTTAACCTCTCTGCACTTCCATTGTCCCTTTAGAAAATGGGGTTATAACACTGAGTGGATTGTGGGATTACTGTGTAGATTAAATAATTTACCTCAGAAAAGCACTTAGCACATAGCACATGAATTTATAAGTAAATACAAGTTATCATTACTTTAATTGCATGTGTGGATATTGAATCCACAATTTGAGTAAAATTTGATGAGCAGAAATTCCTGCTTACAATTACTACTTTTCTTTGCTTGAGTGTCATGCTCACCATTTACTGTTTTAACTCAGACCTAGAATGGAAGCATACTTTCACCCAAAATTTCTAAAATAGGTGCCAGAGAGATAACTCCTTGGGTAGGGCATGTTCCTTGCCATATGCATGACCCAAGTTCATGCATGGGAGATGTATGGCACTGGAGGAAGCTCTGGTGCTAGAATCTCTCTCTACCTTTCTCTGTCTTTCTGTCTTATTCTCTATCTAAATGAAAAAGTAATCTAGCAAGATAAAATTGTACATACACAAAGCCCCAACTCTGCAAAAAAAAAAAATCCAAGAATACACCTATCATTTATAATCCTGGCTGTATCAAATATCTGAATCTATGTGCTGTCCTTACATAATGAGTACTGAGGTCTTTCATTTTCCTAATAAGTTTGTGAACCAATTTTTCTCAATGCTGAGAATTTGACTGGTCAGAAAAGTGCACATTAATATGTTATATTGTGTTTTATTTTACCACTTAAGTATAATACACCAAGTTGCTTACTTGTTCAAAATTTTCTAAGTGAAATGACAATGTGATCATATTGGCTGGTCATTTTTAAATAACTCCATCTATTTTTCATAATGCTATGACTCAATCCAGAAAAATATTAGATTTTACACACTGAGAACTTAGGTATGAAGTAGTGAAATGGTTTGTTTTGGGTAGCACAGTAAATAAGTAGAGTCCAGAAGGAGAACCCAGAATTACTATTTCTATGACTGAAGAATTACACTGAGTAAACTTTGCAACATCTAGGTCCCATAGTAGGCTAATGATTTTTTTTTAATTTCCTGATTTAAACCTCACTAGAGACTTACATACTAAAGGAGACTATTTTTCCAAAAAATATACCAAATGCATAAGAATAGAGCAGATGTCAATAAATGTACATCATACCCTTTTTGTGATTGCTATTAATAATTTTATGCCTTCTAGCCTCTGGGAAAGATCTCATTTAATAAATAATGCCAAGGCCAGATTTATGGGTATGTAGGTATGATGGAAATTGTCTTTGTTTCGTGGAAATAATCTGCAGGACTGAGGAAAATAACATAGATAAATGAATTGTGGTGTTTGTGGGGGGGTGGGGGGGGTTCTTCAGTGTTCTACATCCAGAAACTAAGACTGAAATAGTCAACTGTTGAAAAGTTACAAAAGACAATTACAACTAGACTTTAGCATCAAAGGGGTAGGTCAACTGGAACCATAATTAAGAAGACATGGCAAATGAAAGGTTATAGGATTTGAAATTGGGATATCTAAGTTTTAATCTTCCTTAAGTATAATTTTCATTTAATTGTGCTTCTTCTTAGCTTAATGCACTTAACTTTTTAAAGGTACTTCTTACTGCTATCTTGATCATACTAATATTCTTGGATCTTTTAATCTTCAGAGTTCTCATTTTTTTCTAACACTTTAATCAATTCCATTAGTGATGTCAAAGAAGTAAATAGCACCTGGATGTAATTTTGAGCTGATATTTTTTAGGGGGTGGTAGAAACACCACAAATCACAAATAAATTATGCAAACTCATTGGCAAAGATTTATTGATGTTGAATTTAGGAGGGAAATACAAAATATTTCCATCGGAAGCAGTAATATGAAGAGTCAGTGAACAGTGAAATAAACTTGGTCATAAAATTAAGATGTGCAGATTAGTAAGACAAAAACATTTTTGCCATCACTAATAACGAAAGAAACCACAAAAGTAGTCGATGTCTGGAAGAGTTTAATACCTAATAATGTGACCTCATAAGACAGAGGATTAATAAAGCCATTAATAATAAGAATAGTGGCTTCTAGCCAACTAGACAAGTAGATTATCACAGAATTTAGGGAAGTAGAGGTAGTAGTGACACATGTAATTCTTATATAGTAATAATAATAACAAACACTTCTACCCAATTAGAACTTTAAAAATTTTATATATTTATTTTATAAAAGAGGTAGGAAACCAGAGCCATTAGTCTGGCACATGGGAAGCTAGGGATCAAGCCCAGGGACTTAGGCATTCAAGACCTACTATGCACCTGCAGAATCATCTCACTCCCCAACCAACTTCCCTCCCCAGATCCACACTTTACAATTTTAAAATGCTGTTGGGACTAAGAAGTTGCTTACCCGACAGAGGGTACACATCGTCTTGGGTTTAGGCTTCTGGCCACTACATAGGAGCCTCTCGGGGGAAGCTTCTCAAACAGAGGAAAGCTGCTGCTGCATCTTTCCTTCTCTCTGCCCCTCTCTCCCTTTTTCTGTCTCCTACCCACTATTAAAATGAATAACAACAACAACAAATGGCTGTCAGAGTAGTGGAGTTCTGCATGCATAGAGTCCTCTGATAACCCTGGTGGCAAAAGAAAAAGATGAGGGAGTCAGGCGTTAGCGCAGCGGGTTAAGCGCACATGGCGCAAAGCACAAGAACCAGTGTAAGGATCCTGGTTTGAGCCCCCGGCTTCCCACCTGCAGGGGTGGGGGGTCACTTCACAAGTGGTGAAGCAGATCTGCAGGTCTTTCTCTCCCCCTCTGTCTTCCCCTCCTCTCTCCATTTCTCTCTGTCCTATCCAACAACAATGACATCAATAACAACAACAATAAAAAAAAAGAGCAAGGGCAACAAAAGGGAATAAATAAGTAAATAAACACATACATACATATTAACAAAATATTTTTTAAAACACTCTCATATGATTTCATTTGATACTTAAAACAACTTGGTAAGGTATACAAGAGACGAATTATGATTCCCATTTAGAGAAAAAATTAGAAAAGTAGTTTCTAAAAATTATTCACTTAAAATTCAGGGCCATCATATAATTATAAATCCCATTGTTCTTTAAAAACATTTAGTCTAATCCCTTCTTTTTACATACTGGGAAACTGAGCCTTAGAAACTGAGCCTTAGACAGAGAAATGGAGAGAGGAGGGGAAGACAGAGAGGGGGAGAGAAAGACACTTGCAGACCTGCTTCACTGCTTGTGAGGTGACTCCCCTGCAGGTGGGGAGCTGGGGGCTCGAACTGGGATCCTTATGCTAATCTTTGCACTTTGCACCACCTGTGCTTAACCCGCTGAGCTACCGCCCAATTTCCGAAAGAAGATTTTTCACTAAGATATTTTCAATAGTAATAACTATTGCAATAGAGTAAAGCAATGTAGTTTTGAACACCTCTGAATCATAAAGATATAGATCAAATAGGCAGAGGAGCAAAAATGACACCAGCAATGGAGGCATTGATATATGAAGAGAATCTAAAAGATTAAAACTGCTAAATATGCATGACTTGGCTAATGACTGAAGAAAGACAAGGAAGTCTATAAATATTTGAAGGGTACAAATGCTATAGAAGAACTAAAAAGATTTTAAAATGGAAAGGCTGGAAATGCCAACACTTTTAAGATTAATGGAACCCAATGAAGAAAGGAAAAATGAAAGTTGAACATAAGGAAATGCTTAAAAATGAGTTTTTTTTTTTTTTTTCTAGATTTGTCTTCCAAGTCAGAGGCAGAGTCTAGTTTGGGATATTTAAAACCTGGTTGGATAAAAACAACAAAGCTAAGAGGCCATCCTTTGTGGATACATAGGGGCTGGAGCTAAGACCTCAAACCCCAACCTAACAGTTTAGGCAACATATGAAATATACTAGCAATAAAAAGACAATGGTAGCAGAACATTTGAAAGTCTTTCCCATCTCTCATTTTTGGTAATCCTGGAACCATACTATAGTACTTTTACTTTGTAATTGTCATATAGTAATAATAACAATAACAAAATCTTCTAATCAATTAGTACTTTACAAGATTTATATACTTATGAAAGAAGTAGAAAAACAGAGCCATTAGTCTGGCACATACGGTACCGGGGATCAAGTCCAAGGACTCAGGCATCCAAGACCTGCTACCCACCTGCTGAATCATCTCACTCCCCAAAACACTTCCTTTCTCAGATCCACACTTTACAATTTTAAAATGTTTTTAGGACTGAGAAGCTGGTCATTCAAAAAAGAGCACACACATCATCATGGGTTTAAGGCCCTGGTCACTACATAGAAGCCTCATTTTGAGAATGTATGTTGGAGAGTATGTATGATAAAGAGTAGTGAGCTAAGTGCATAACACTACTTTTCTCAGTGCAGGACCCTAGAGAAAAGCTTGCCAAAATGAACCAAATGAAAGGTGATCAGAACTGGTTTTACAAAACTGCTTTCCAAGAGACTATATATAATAATTGTGACAAAAAAAAAATTGGCCTCCAGGGTTGTCACTGGGACTTGGTGCCTGCACTACAAATCCACTGCTCCTAGAGGCTATTTTTTCCCCTTTTTTTTGCCCTTGTTTATCATTGTTGTTGTTATTATTGTTGTTGTTATTGCTGTCATTGTTGTTGGGTAGGACAGAGATAAATCGAGAGAGAAAGGGAAGACAGAGAGAAGGAGAGAAAGACACCTACAGACCTGCTTCTCCACTTATGAAGCGACCCCCCTGCAGGTAGGGAGCCAGGGGACCACCCGGCCCCCTGTGACAAAATTAGTATATCTAAATATTGATAAAATACCTAAGTGAATTCAAAAAAATAGGTAAATGTTATGAAGATCTTGCATATACATGCTAAGATTTGAGAGCTTTTATCTGCTTTGCTTCTAGAGATCTGTCTCAGCCTGTCCGCTTACTTTTCCTTCCCAGAGATAATTTATATTACTTCCCACCTATACCTTTAGAAAAGTTTATGTGGCATAGAATTAATGATCAATCATTGTTAAGTTAATGGACGAACACTGTATTATCTGAAGCTCTACCTTCACAGTTTTTGTATGTCCATAGAGTGAATGCTTTTTTCTTGACCTCAATATCCCCACCTTCTGGAAATGTCCTAACTGGATGTCCTGATGTATTGACACACAGCTGTCTCTAAATAGCATCATGTCCCCCAAATTCTAGAGGTTAACCTATTAACCATATTAGAATTATGTAGACCTGTGCTATCCTTCACAAACACATTTATTCTTTTCTAAATCTTATTTATTTGTTTATTTATTTATTTATTTATTTATTGTTTGATAGTAATTGAGAAACTGAGAGGGGAAGAGGCAGAGATAAGGGAAGAGACAAAGAGACACCTACAGCCCTACTTCACCACTCATGAAACTTTCTCCCTACAGATGGGGACCAGGGACTTGAATCTGGATGGGTCCTGCACACTTTCCATGTAATGGGTGTGTTTAACCAGGTGTGCCACCGCCTGGCCCCAAAACACTCGTTCTATTACATTAGACAACATGGATTTGGGGATGTTGTCACACCCAAGGTTTTCTGTGGGCTAACATTCCAGAGATGGATTCACCAACTCCTTCCTCCCTAAACACAATTTAGGTGTCACCTTCTCTCATACCAGAACTTATATCACTTCTGAAATCAAGAGTTTCTTTCTTTTTGTTCCTTTTCCCTTCTAAAGATGTATTTGTTCTTCTCAAACCAAAATAATGACTGAGATTTTCAGCTGAATTCTGGTTGCCATTGCATTTTAGGCCATTCATTAGCAATGTGCTTTATGGAAAACCACTGAAGATCATTATGGCTATAGTTGGAAGCCAGTGTGCCAGGATAATGAAAAGCAATTCTGCAGTTCCCCATGCTCTGTTAGCTGTGTTTGTCATAAATGAGTTGTGGAGATTTGGAGTGAATGATCCATATCATATTGAACTGTCCTTTTTTTATCGCTAACAATTGAAGGTGACTGAGAAGCAGGACCAGTGTCAGAATATATCTAATTGGAAACCTTCTCTCATTAAAGTCCTATGTTGACTTGTATTATTTGATGAAATCAGAACCACAATGGGATGGATTTTATTATACAGAATGAGCAAGCAAGTTGAGTTCTCTTCCATTTCAATGATTTTTTAACCTCACTCCACCCCTAGTTCTGTGGCAGAAGGGGCCCAGAAGAGCAGGAATTTTGAGTGAGACAGGTCTGTGCATAAACAAAGCAAAAACAATAGCATAGTGAACAGAATTAAAAACATATGTATTTTTATGTTATATGTGTTTCAGTAATTCATGAGTGTTACTATAGAGCTAGAGGACCAGAAGAATCTCTGTGAAGTCACCTTGGTCCCAGGATTCCAGAAAGACTTAATCCTAGCCCAGATCAGGCAGATAAGTATGTTGCACCCCTATACAGCAAATCCTAACAAAGGGATTTTTCAAAGTTAACCCAATTACCAAGTAATGAGATTATAACAATAACTATCTATTGTCTTCTTGAACTCTAAGACAGCAGTAGCCTCACATTTCCACTATAGAGCCTATATTTCCCCCAGTCCTGGAACCTTAGGGTGGGGAGCACTTTCCTGCATGCTTCTCTCAATTCATACCAAATAATATTGCATCCGCCGATCGCAACCTAATCAATGAAATGAGTACCACCCCAGCATGCTTCACTTCAGACTGTGTCCAGAGACTTCAGGTGCAGAATAACAGCCCTTCAGCTTCATTACTCAGATGAGACCTTTCCTTTCATAGTATTCTCTAATTCCATTCCAGGTGGTTCACTTCCTAACAAAGTCCCAAAACCTAGATATAAACTAGGTCCCATGAGATAGAGCATATGTTCACACATATCCATAAACTAAGGCAAAAAATATACCTGAAAGTAAAAGTACACAATAGTCTACAGTGAGTACCCCCCAACATTTCATCTGCACTATTACAGCCTTTAGGTCCATGATTGCTCAACAATTTGTTTGGCTTTGTATGTTAACTCTCTTTTCAGCCATCAGGTTCCAGATGCCAGCATGATGTCAACCAGACTTCCCTGGACAGATGACCCCACCAATGTGTCCTGGAGCATCGCTTCCCCAGAGCCCCAACTTACTAGGGAAAGAGAGGGATAGGCTGGGAGTATGGATCGACCAGTCAACACCCATGTTCAGCGGGGAAGCAATTACAGAAGCCAGATCTTCCACCTCCTGCATCCCACAATGAACTTGGGTCCATACTCCCAGAGGGATAAAGAATAGGAAAGCTATCAGGGGAAGGGATGGGATACAGAGATCTGGTGGTGGTAATTGTGTAGAATTGTACCCCTCTTATCCTATAGTCTTTTCAGTGTTCCAATCTTATAAATAAAAATTAAAATAAAATAAAACAAAATAAATGTATCTTGTATAGAAAGGATATGGTAAAAAGAATATCCACATAGAGGGTAGCATGGCTGAGCGGTCTAAAAGAATATCCACATGCTGCTTCCTTTCTTCCTTTCCCAGTCACTATCTGTCATGATGAAAATCAATCTTAGAAGTTACTTTTGAAGTTCTTTTAGTGCTGTATTAATCCCAAGAGGAAGAGTATTTGAAACAAAGAATGGGAATTTACTTCAACTATGTTCCCTCTCTCCTGAACTTTACTAGATGAGCTTACATAAACAAATGAGCAAAGATGAAAATCTGAGCAGACCATTGCAAATTCATAAGGGAAAAAGAAAATTCCAGACACTCCAATAAAGAAACAAAAAGAAGAGGAAAAAAACTTTTTGAACAGGAGACATTACCAATGATCAAGATATGAGTTTTAAAAACATTTTATTCATTATTTTTCAATTAAAGAGACAGATAGCTTGAGAGAGAGAGAGAGGAGACCAACTAGAACACTGTACAGCTCTGACTTATGGTAGTGCTGGGGACTAAATCTGAGATCTCAGAGCTTCAGGCATGATATCTTTTTGCATAACTATATTTTTGCATTATACTATCTCTCTAGTCCTAAGATAGATTTTTAAATAACTGTCCATACCAGATAGGTTTATATTTTATGATCAAATGTTTAGAGGCCTAATTTATTTCCATCACTCTGTCAGTTTAAAAATAATGTTGATAATAATGACCCACTTTCTAAATGATTAGTTTAACATCTTATAAAAGTTAATGTACTTTCAAAGTACATAAAAATAGGAAGTTCTGAAATTTCATCTGAAAATATCACATTTATTTTCTTTAAAAGCTAATGGTCTTGTGACAGGGGAGATAACATAATGGTTATGCAAAAGATTTTCATGCTGAAGGTTCTAAAGTTCCATGTTTAAAGCCCTGCTACAAATGATCAGTGCTTTGGTGTCTTTATCTATTCTTCTGTATTTCTCTCTCTCATTAAAATAAATACATTAAAAAGTAAAATAAAATCTGATGTTCTTAGAAATACAGGTTTTTAGAATATGCACCTTATTGACTCAAAGATATCATCATTTTCAACTTTCATAACCTGAAAGAGTAACTGATGTAAGTAAGCCATTTTGATGTCTGTGTAAGGTACAAAATTTTTTTTGTACCTTAATCAAAAATTTGTACTGTATCAAAATTTGTACTGTATCAAAAATTTTTGATTAGTCTGATCCTGAGATACTACTATACAACAGAATTTAAAAGCAAATTCTTAAAAAAAAATTATGATACCAGTAAAGTTGTCCTCTGGGGTTTTCTATCCACTTTCCATGCACTCTTCCTTCCTGTTCTTATTAATCTTCCTCACTCAATATCATTCACCAACCCGCCCCCCCACACACACCCAATAGAGCAGTACATAAGAGCCACTTCCCCACCTTAAATCTCTTGAATGTTTCCTTTCTTCACTCTTGAAACACATTTATCTTGTGCTTCTTAGGAAGAGCTAGACTTCTTAGTAAATTCACTGCAGAATATTAACAGCATTTTCATATTTAATACAGTGCCATCATGTTAATGTTTGAAAGTAAACATAATCATTAAATGATTGTGCAAGGTGTTTTCTTTACTTGCATGGAATTTTCTTCCTAAAGCAGCAACCTGAACTCAGTACCATGATATTGACATATCATCCATCATCTCCTCAGTCTCAGCAAATCACAGATTGTTAGAGCAAGAAGGTATTTTACAAACTTCAGCTTTGGATTTCATAAATTTTCATGCCAAAAGATGGATGCCCAGAGAGTCAAATAGACACCCAGGTCACCTACATTGTCAATGAATAGACTAGATCTAATGTCCTTATTCCTTAATCTAGTATTCTTTCCATGATAACACATTGCCAACTCCACATGCTGTTGGTTCAGATTCCAAATCCTTCACTTGCTATCAAGAGATTTTCAGACATAAAAGCCCAATGACTAGAAGATGACAGAAAAGACACAGTCATGCTAACATAAAAACCATTTTTCTTTTATCTAGAATCTCAAAAGTATAAGTGAGGTGTTATTCCTTTTATAGTACACTCTAATTTCATCTCAGGTAGTTCACTTTCTAACAAAGTCCCATAATCTAGATATACACCAGTTTCTGTGAGAGAGAGCTTATGTGCACATGTATCCATAAACTACTGCAAAATATATAACTGAAAGCAGAATAGTACCCCAAGGAAAAAGCAATGCAAGGATAATTTTTAAAATATTATATCTTAAGAAAATAAACCTAAACATCATGTTTATACAAATATTTATTTTTTATTTAAGAAAGGATAAATTAACAAAACCTTCAGCTTCATTACTCAGGTAAGACCTTTCCTTTCATAGTATTCTCTAATTCCATCCCAGGTGGTTCACTTTCTAACAAAGTTCCAAAACCTAGATATACACCAGGTTCTGTAAGAGAGAGCATATGTTCACACGTATCCATAAACTAGTGCAAAATATATACCTGAAAGCAGAAGTACACTAGAGTTTGCAGTGAGTACCCCCCTAACACTTCCTCTCCACTATACAAATACATTTTTACAATGATGCAACCAACAAGGGTGGGATGGTGACTCACTGGGTAGAGCACAAACACTACAATGCATAAGAGCTTGAGCTAGCGCTCCTGGTCACTATATGGAAGCACTTGCAGGAGAAGAAGCTTCACAAGGGATGCTGTGGTATTTCTTTTCCTCACTGTCTGTCTCTTTCTCCTTCTAAGCCTCTATCTGGAAGAAAATAAAATGGCTGTAAAGAATAATAGAATCAAACAGAAACCAAGACTCAGTGATAACCTCAATGGAAAAAAATTCACCAGCTGCATTTATGCCAAGGATATCTTTGTAGGAAAAAAAAATCAAACAGGACTGGAATTTCCTGATGGATAGATGAAAACCCTAAAGAAAGCATACATTAAGCAAAGGGAGCAGGATTCTATCTCAGAATTATATATATATATATATATATATATATATATATATATATATATATATATATATTACTAAAAGACAAGAACTTCCTATAACCTAGATGTGACGAGGATCTCAGGAGAATGACCTATTAGAAAGTCTATTCACACACTGAGTTTAGTTGATATCAAACATCTGGATGGAGAGAAAGCCATTCAGTCGATCAACCAGATGTTTAGTCTACCTTTTGCCAAACATCTAGGCTATTGATGGAATCATTTCCTTTTCATTAGGGAGGCTGGCCAGAGCAATCCAGAGGTGTAATCACAGCATGGGAACACAGCATGAAGATGACAGATATCTTGATCCACCAGGATCCCCAGAGTGGGAAACATTTCAGGTCTATGTGAATCAGTTTGACATAACTTTAGTTTGAAATTTGTTGGCTGCTTGTTGTTCTAAGACATTTTGATGCCAATATTTTTTTAATTGCTGCTTCATAAAGAGCAGGGACCCTGGGTTGAAAAATAAAGTTTTATTGATATTCAATGATGGGGTTCCATTGGCTGAAAGCTACAATGGTTTCAACCCAAATTGTCATTAAATGACCTTCCTTTGCTGTTTCAGCTGCTATGGGGGAAAAGGTGCAGACATTTTGTTGGCACTTATCTGGAGATTCATAATGCGTATAAAAACTTGGCTTCATTATAAAATATAATCCATCTGACAAAAGGAAATCATTTAATGGGCACTCTCTTAATTATAATAATTCAGAAAAGGGGCAAGTTCAGGACAAAAGAAGAAAGCATAACAAGGTCACTTAGTGAGAATTTTGTCTTTGGATTCTCTTCTGGTAGAGCAGTAACCACAACAGAGAGGAAAATCAGTGTTTACTAATATTTTCCTCATCAATTCTAATCAAAGACAACTGGAGGGAGAAAAGACACAATAAATAGAAGTAAAACTTAGGGAAATAAAGTATTTCATTATATTGAGGAAAACCAGAATATGATAATTGAAATTTATTATGTTATTCTCCAAAATTTTTATTCTAAGGGAGGTGTCTGGAGGAAGATCATAGGCAGTCAGTTATGAGTCACACCTCACTCAAGAATGTTGCAGGGTTTTATCAGGGACTATTCAGAAAGTTGGATCTACAACTCTGCTGTTTGCCTCTCAGGAAGAATGTCCTTCAAAGAGTAGCACTATCTTAGTTTGTCTTCCAGCTTACAGTAAAATTAAGGGTAATGTTTTACAGGTGTATAGGACTCTGCAGTTTTCAAAGTGCTTTTGTACATATGACTTCTTTTGATCTTTGTAGTTTAAAGTACAAGGTTCAGTTTAAAGAAAGAATAATATAATCAAATATGTGCTCTATGCCTACTGCTTTCCAGACCTTTTTCTAAGCACTTTCACATGGTAACATATTCAGCTTATACAAACTATGTGTAATGTGTGTATGCATTTTCCTTTATTTTTTTTTTCAACTGAAAAGAGCTGGCCTCACTCAGAGAAGTGAAATAATTTCTCCAGTCACCTAGTCAGTGAAAGGCTGATTTGGAATTTGAACCTGTCTCTTTCCAGAGTTCATATTTGTATTATAGTATGTCACAACCATAATTAATACTTTAAATTTGCCAAGACAAAACTGTTGTGATACATCCCATGAATAGGACTTTGGGGCCTGCTTAACATACAACTGACGAATGTAACTGGCACATGGCTGGTGTCAGGCTGACATCAGGACTGAACTTTAGCACATGCCAGGCGAAAGTTGGCCTCTGTTCCTGCACTATGCTCTCTGGGCTCCCTGCTTTTTTGCCTGTTTGCTGCCTGCCATGGCTGCTCTTCCTGGGACTTGTACAACTGAAGCTGAACTTTGGTAATTAACTTATCTCATGTGCCTAACCTATCTTACTCCTGCTTATTTTACTGTACCTAAAATATACTGTTCTGTACTGTTATACCACCATGTAATAAACCTTTCATTGTTTTAAACCTATGTTTAAAACAATATGTTTAAACCTATGTTTAAAACCTATGCCACAATAGTTTTTATTAATTACAATACAAAACAAAAAACCCTCACTATAGCACTCATAAGCTGAATCTAATTTAATGTGATTTATTTAGCAACATTAAATGTATATATACACATACACACACACACACACACACACACATATATTGACCACAATAACCCAGACATTCAATCATATTTGAAACCTTTTTGGAGGTAATCCATCCTCACATTAAAATTAGTAAGTGAGGCTGGGTAAAATTAAAAAGAGCTAGTTTGGTAACATTCACTAAGTTAACCATTTCAAACCTTTAGATCAGTCATCACATAGTCAATAATTTATACTGTGGTAAGAGTGAAAAGGAAATATAAGAAATGACTGGGGGGTGGAGCCAAGATGGCGACTTGCAAGCAGCTGGCATGAGCTCCAACAAGTAGAAGCTTGTGACCAGGGATTCTCTGGATAGGGTAGGATACTGGGCCGTCATCAGGAGGGTGAATAAGGGGTCCTAAGGGTGAGACCACTGTTGGGTTAAAAAACGGAAGCCAGGGGGTAAAAGAAAGGAAATTTTTTTATTATTTCTGAAGCTCACCCCTCCCCCCCACCGCAGAACCAGCCCCTAGGGGCTGGAGAACCACTCCTAGCAGGCTCCCCACTGAGCTATTTTCTTTACCAAGATTCCTGGCTCACCAGGGGTGTCATTCCAAACCTTTTCCCTTTTTGTTTTCCTTCTCTTTTTTTAAGTGGCTGGAACTCTATTTGAGTGACAAAATACCTGATCAATCAGAGCCTCACCCCTGCCTGGGAAAGACTACCTGGAGGATTTTATTTTTCCCTTGGATACTTCTTACAATTGGTTGCCCTTGCTCAGGCTTCCTGATCCAGAGCAGTCCAAGCTGCAGACTGACTGTTAGCATTTTTTACTCTATTCTATTTTATTATTACTATTATTATATATGTGTGTCCCTTTTGCCCCCTCCTTCTTTAGGTTGACCAAAATTAACTGTTTCTCCATTGCTAGGTGACTGGGTGTCCTATCCAGTGTGAAAGTGTGAGAGGAACTTGTTTCTCTCTACCTCTTCCCTCCACTCTCCCTTCTCCCTCCTCCTAGGTAATTAAAAAAAAAAAAAAAAAACTCTTTCCTTTCACTGATCTTTTTTTTTTCTTTTTTCTTGTTCTTTTTCTTTTCTTCCTTCTTCCTTCTGTTGATTTCTGAATTCACTGATACTCATTTGTGAATTATTTTGGGGAAGAAATCTGACTCAGGGTGGACTCTGTGTGTGTGTGTGTGTGTGTGTGTCTCTTCTCTACTTCCCTTTCTCCTCTTGCTATCCCTAGAATTTATAGTGGACAGTAGATTTGCATAATTGCCTATTCTTGCTTTCCTTTTTTTCCTTTCTCTTTCTTTTTCCTTTGGATTTGGTTGGTATTTTGTTTTTCTGAACTGGAGGTATTGTTTGGCTAACTGGTATTGGTTGAACTGCATCAATCCTTGCCTCAATTACTATTGTTGTAATTTCTGAGGTTGGGTGACTACATTTGTCATAAAGGTATTTAATATAGTGTGGCTTGTACTCAAAACACAACAACTGAAGAACAACAGGACAGAAAAATAAAAAACACATCAATAAAAAGAAAATGATTAAATCAAGAGCCAATAAAACTGTTACCACAATGAATCAAGACAGGAACCCAGAAGAAACTCCAAATCAGTCAGAAGTAACCATAGATAAGAAAAGTATGCAAGCAATAATAAACCTAATAATCACAGAAATGAAGACAACTATGGAGGAAAGAGCTATCCGAATTAGGGAAAAAAACAGAGGACACCCTCAAGGGAAACACAAGCTACCTCAAGGTAACTAGAGAACTGAAAGATGAAATAGCTGAACTAAAAGTTCAATTAGAACAAGCTAATACTATAACTGAACTGAAGAAAGAATCTCAGGGAAGTGAATGCAGATTAATAGAAGCAGAAAACAGAATTAGCCAGACAGAGGATGAGCTAGAGAAAACTAAGAAAGAGGTAAAAGAGCTCATAAAGAGATTGAGAGACACTGAAAACAACAACAGAGACATACAGGATGATCTCAAAAGAAGTAACATTCATATAATTGGCCTGCTAGTGGAAGAGAGGAAGGGGAAGTAAACATACCAGAGGAAATTATAGAAGAAAACTTTCCAGACATAAACAACAGAAAGGACATTAAGATTCAAGAGATCCAGAGAGAGTCCCAAGCAGAATCAAACCAGACCTGAAGACACCAAGACACATCATAATTACAATGAAAAGAAGTAAGGATAAAGAAAGCATCATATATTGTAGAACAAGAGAAAGCTCAAATAAATGACCTTCCTGCATGTCTTAAAGACTCAGAGTAAGAGGAACAAAGGAACCCTAAAGCAACCAGAAGGACAGAAATCACTAAAATAGAGCAGAAATAAACAATATCAAAAATAAGAGAACCATACAAAAAGATTAATAAATAAAAACAAAATAGGGCTTTGCCCATAAAGTAATGAATACAAAACACAGGCCAAATGTATGCTAGTCAAATTTGAGAAGGGAAGTATAGAGGAACTTAACCAGTGAGAGATTTTAAAGTTATATTTGAGGTGTAATTTGTATCCAGTATAATTTCTTCTCTTAGATGTAAATTTGTGTTGGTTTTGGTTTACTCATTTATTAAAATATAAAATTTTGATTTATTTCTAATTTGATTGATTCTTTAAATATAAATCTTAAGTGAGCACTTGTCAATATTCAGGTAGACATCATGTGAGCACCAATTTGTATGTACAGTGATCCCAGTTTCTTTTTCAGTTGACAATTCATTATAACTGTCTCTCAGGAACTATTCCCAAGCCCTCAAATATTCTCTCCTCTCAGCATTATTCTGAAACCTATCAATCATGAATGTCTTGCAACTTGCATGAACATAATATACCCCAGTACTATTCATAATTAACAAGATGGAAACAAAGTGCCCATGGATATATGGATAAATGAAGAAACTATGACATCACTCACAGGCACAAGTTGAAAAATGAGTTCAGAAGAGAAAACACTAAGCTGAACTTGGACTGGAGTTGGTGTATTGCACCAAAGTAAAAGACTATGGGTTGGGTGGCGGGGAGAGTACAGGTCCTGGAACAGGGTGGCAGAGGACCTAGTGGGGGTTGTATTGTTGTGGGGAAAACTGAGAAATGTTATGCATGTACAAACTATTATACTTACTGTTGACTGTACAACACTAACCCCTCAATAAAGAAATAAAAATAAATAAATAATAATAAATAAATAATAAATAAAAAATAAAAATTATAAATATCAGGTTATCCCACTTATAAGTGGTACTTAAAAAAAGCAACAAAGGGAAACATTGGTGAAGCTTGGACCAGGTTAAAAAAAAGGTGGGGAGGTCAGGCGGTAGCGCAGCGAGTTAGGTGCACATGGCACAAAGTGCAAAGACCGGAGTAAGGATCCCGGTTCGAGCCCCTGCGCCCCACCTGCAGGGGGGTTGCTTCAGAAGTGGTGAAACAGGTCTGTAGGTGTCTCTCTTTCTCTCCCCCTCTCTATCTTCCTCTCCTCTCTCCATTTCTTTCTGTCCTTTCCAACAATGACACCAATAATGATAATAATAACCACAACAATGATAAAACAACAATGGCAACAAAAGGGGAAAAAGTAGCCTCCAGGAGCAGTGGATTCATGGTGCAGGCACAGAGCCCCAAAAATAACCCTGGAGGCAAAAAAAAATTTTAATAAAAAAGATGAGAAATGTATGTATATTCTTTATAACAAACTATTACATAAACATGAGAATAAAGGAAATTCTGCTATTTGCAAAAACAGATAAAACTTGAGATCATGATGTTAAATAAGTCTTAGAAAGACATATACGATGATATCAGTTACATACAGAACCAAGGAAATTATAATTTATAGAAACAAAGCAGACTTGTGGTTAGTAGGGACTGGGGCTTAAGAGATAAGGTTTAGAGATGTTTGTCAGAGAGTACAAGCTTTCATTGTGGGATAAATAATTTCTGAGATCAAAGGTACATTATAGTAACAATAATGTATTATATACTGGAAATTGAGAGTAAAAATGTTCACATGTATCCAAAAAAAATGACTATGAGGTGATAGAAGTGTTAACTAACCTTACTGTAGTTGTCTTTTCACAGTATAGAAGTATATCAATAGTCATGTTGTCCATCTTAAACTTATACAAGATTGTCAGTCATCTCAGTAACTGACAAAAACCCAAACATAATTGGTAAAAATGCCAACAAATTCTTTCCTGGGGATTTCAGAGAGAACTTTTCAGTGAAAGCTGTGAGGTCCTTGGGGGAGGAAGGATAGAGAGCTTACTTTAGTGGCTGGCACTCACTGACACTGACAGGTGGTGTGATCCTGGGTTCACATAACTGAACCTCAACTTCAAAATTAGAAAATGAGACAAGGCCCCAGAGTCCCTAGCTTTAACCCTGGCACATCCAAATGACAGGACTGAGCTATGTTCTAGTCTCTCATACTTATTCTCATAAAAATAACATCTTCAAAAAATAAAAATGATGAAATTTGAAATTTGTCTTACAGAATTGTTGTCAGGATTAAATAAAATCATGTAATCAAAATATGCTGGCACATTAAACATACAATGCCTTTTGCTAAAAATGCTAAGATGCTCCTCTGTGCTGCTCTAAATCCCACTTGCTTTAGGTAAACTGCTTCCTTCTTATGAACTCTACCTTCCCTCTAAGTCTAAAGTGTTTTCTACTTCCAAGGGAACAGATGATAAGGAAGCAGATCTGAGAAGCTGCTAGGATAGTACATAAAGAGTAATATGAGCATTGAGGGAGGGTGAGTAGTGTCAAAATCTGTGTCTGTGTATTGTCTGTCCTGAGAAAGTTCACTCTTGGGGGACAGGGTTGGAGTCTTTCTCTTTTATCCTTCCTCATAAATCTACTCTATACCAAGGTCAAACAAGGTTTTCATAAATACCACTTGCAGATGACATGGATGATGTTATGTCTTCTGGCCCTCTCCCTGGGTGCAAACTATAGCTTCCTCAGACAATTCTGACTTCATCTGAAACAATGCAGTTCTCAAGCTCCTGTGCTGCCAAACAGCAATGTAGATGGGGAACAGTTGTGGGCAAGAAAGGGACAGATTCAGTCGGTGGTAGCATCTCTATGTTCCTATAGAAAGGAAGCTCTCCATTCAACGTAGGACAGTCACAGCCCAAGGCAAAAGCGCAGAAAACTAATGAATATAGGGATGGACTTCTTGAGCAATACAGGAAGGGTTTAACTTACAGAATCATAATCATCAAGCCTATAAAAAAGCCACTTTTCCAGACCAGCACTCCTGTTGAATATGTTAGAATATCCAAATATTACTTTCAGTCATTAAAAAATCAAGGAAAAGGAGTCTCAGTTTCCTCACCTAAGAACCTAAGAAGTTCTAAAGAAACTAAATTAGGTAAGATAGGTAAGAGCATTAATTATCAATTATTTAATTTAGATAAACTATTTCTCTATTGCCATAATTACATGTTTCATTGTGTTTCTTGATTTTTTTTGTGTGTGTGATTTTTTATCTTTTAGCAAAATTTGACCCATGGTCAATTAGTTTTGTGCCAAAAATATTTGCAGTGAAAGTATTTACAGAGAAGAATTAAAAGTGAATCAAATGAACACATTGGGCATTACTGTACTGACAAATCTAATTCCAGTGTCTCCTATGTTTTTAACAAAAAGATGAAATGAGTAATTCCTAGTAATGGTGATTTAAACTACTCCAAGAGGCTAGTAGGATGAATAAGTAAGTATAGTATACTTTAAGTAAGTATACTTTAGGGTTTTTAAGTACGTATACTTTAGGATTCCTTGATAGTATACCAAAATGGCAGGCGTATTGTTGTACTTCTTTTACAGGACTGGAGCATCTCTAGTGTTAAGGTGCGAAGGAAAAAAGAAAAATAAGAGTCAAATATGCACAACCTAACTAGGAACCCACAGAATGAGGTTCCCCAGTTATAAAATTTTTTCTTCCTAATTAATCCGGAATAAATGGAGAAGATCCTAAAAAAAGTATTCCTTTGTTAAACAACTAATAATGCTATATGAATGATCAGTTTTTCTGCAATACTTGCATTGAATGCTCAAATCTGTCCACTGTGATTGATAAAACTGGGGTCAATTTAAACATAACACAAGCTTTATATGTGCTTATGACTGAGTTCACATGTGAGTAGCATTAGATGAATGAATAAACTTTTATCTAACTGAGCCATATATATATATATATATATATGCATAGGAATTCAATATATATATATATATATATATATATATATATATATATATATATATACCTCAAACATCTGCTCACTCCTTCCCTACACTATGCATGTTATAAGCCATACCTATGCACATCAGGTGTTAACTATTTCATCTCACACCCTCATTCCACTACTTCATTTAACACACAAACTGCAACTATTCCAAAGGCCATTCCAGAAGCAAATCTTGGGTGTTTCTCAAGGCAATTTGTTTTATTTATTTTAGTACTTACACATATCTGTATTACTTCACTGTGCATAAAACTACCATTGTTGATATGTGGTTCTTATTTTTCTTTAATGTACCACTGATGAAGTTTTTAAGTATTACATTTCTAGTTCCATTTTCTTTAATATTCCTCTGTTTTTTTGTTGTTTTTTCTAGCATGTTTTTCACAGGACAATGATCTTAAAAGATACAAGACTTGTTATAGAACTGACTATACACATTTTTGCTCTAAGGACAGTGGGTTAAACAGAAATAAATTGAATGTCTATGAGGTACATGTTGCTCAGAATTACTAGGATATTAATGCTTTTTTGAAAGCCAAATCCCCCACAAATCAGTTAAGAAATCAGGGAGTTGGGAAAAAAATAGTATAATACTCCTATGATAGTTAAAATAATAATTAACTTGGAGAGATTACTTGTTCCAAGGATTATATTGGCACATAGAATCTAAATTTGATTTAGATTCTAAGTTTGCTTGACATTTCCAGGGAGCAAAAGAAAAATATCTAGGAGAAAAATCCTTTTATCTGACATGGCTTTTAAATGATAATAAGGAGTTAATAAGGTCATCAGATAAAGAGAGGATTACAAAGTTTGATAAGGGCAACAGGCTTACTCACTTAATAATGGTCAAATAATCATCAGGGCCCCATCATCTGGGACCATATTCAGGGAATCCTTGGATTCCCACACAAATATATTGGGCCTAGACCTCTAATGGATCCCTCTCTCCACCATCAATGGTCACTTTCATCAGGATCATCAACCTAAGCCCTCTCCTGAACTTTACCAGGACCTTGCCCTCACCCACCAAGCAGCAATGGTAGGGACTTCCCTTGTCTCCAAAGGGAAGCTGGGTAATTCTACCCTGTCACTCAAGGAAGATTGTTCCTGAAATGAGTGCTGCCTGCATTATTCCCAACTGTGACCATGAACTGTGAGCTCAGACCAATAGGGTCTCAGGAATTACACTGGATATATATATATATCCCTGGGTCAGGTGGATGGGTTAAATAGTTAATTTTATCATAGATTTCTTTTTTTAAAGAATGGGAGCTACTCTCTGCCCTACTCCAACTTTTTGGCCCTTTTCTCTACTCTGACACCATCTTTTTCAGACAATACTTCTGTCCAACTCTGTGTTAGCTCTCAAATGCAAGCAAAAAAACTACGAAAGACATGGGTCCCTAAATACAAGCCTAGCTTCCTTCCACCCTAAGATCCCTCTTCTCATCTGCTCTACGCCTACTTTTTGTTTCCTGTTCATTAATCATTTTGTCCTGCTCTATATCTTGTTGCCTTTCAGCCACTAAGTTTCAGACACTATCATGATTCCATCCTGACTTTCCTGGGCAGACAACCTCAACAATGTGTCTTGAAACCTCACCACTCTAGAGCCCTAACCCACTAGGGAAAGCTAGAAATAGGCTGGGGGATGGATTGACCTGCCAATGCCCATGTCTAGTGGAAAAGCAATTACAGAAGCCAGAACTGCCACCTTCTGCACCCCAAAAATAATTCTGATCCATACTCCTAGTGGGGGAGAAATGATAGGAGGAAGATGACCAGAGGACTCTGAACTCCAATTCCATCAGGAACCAGAGAGAGAAGAGGTTTTGAAAAAGGGAGGGACATTTGGGCATAGTAATATGTGTATGTGTGACTTGAAAAAGAAGAGAAGATGGGACCTTTAAAAGGGAGAGGGAGGACATAAACAAATACAGACAGATAGTTGTAGAAATAATAGTTAACTCATATCTGCAACCTTGGGAAAACAGCTGTAGCTTACAATGAAGGGATTGGGGATTCAATTCCTGGTGGTGGTGGGAACGGTGAGGAGTTGTACCCCCTGTAATTTTGTGAATCAATATTAAATCACTAATAACAAAATAAGTAAAATAAAAAAAGGAGTTAATAAAGAAAAAATGACATAGCCATTGATCATGTGGTCTGTATGTGTATATCTTGTCTAGCTATTTATGGTGAAGCACATTTGCATGAAAATAAGTATCATCTCTTTCCATCACTGATTACTCTATGAAGAATGTCCTCATTAATCCTTTCATGGCCCTCTCTAGGACCTTAACCTCACTACAAACTAGCAAAGGTAAGAACTGTTCCATTCTCTGAAATGAGTCTGGCTCATCCTAGTCTACCACTTGAGGAGTACTGGATCTGCAATGTGTGTGGTCTAGAATGTTCCCAGTTGTGACCATGGACTGTGAAATAAGACTGACTGGGACCCAGAGGTCATACAGACTCCTGTGCAAAATATGAATATATAACAAATAAATGTGTTAAGAAGTTAATTGTATTTATATATCTTTTCAAGTTTGGGAGCCACTCTGCCCTAATCTGGCTTTCAAGTTCTATTTTCTACTCTAAAACCATCAACTCAGACATATATCTAGCCTACCTTGATGTTAGGTATTAAATTTAAGTAAAGATTACTAAAGGTTCTGGGCTCTTAGAAACATACTTAAAAGGGACACTAGCCTCTTTTCAACCTTGGGTCCCAACTCCCATTGATTCTATCTGTACATTTTTCCTTCTTTTATATCTTACTACTTTCAGCTACCATCTTCCAGATACTCCAATGATTCCATCCTGATCCTCCTATGCAGATGACTTCACCAACATGTCCCAGAACCTGACCTCTCCAGATCACTGCCCTAATAGGGAAAGATAGAGACAGGCTGGGGGTATGGATTGACTGGCCAATGCCATGTCCAATAGAGAAGCAATTACAGAAGGCAGAATTCCTTCTTTCTGCATCCTAAAGAGAATTTTGGTTCATATTTTCAAAGGGGAAAATGTTAGGGGAAGATGACCAGAGGGTTCTGAAACCCAGTCCCACTGGGACTCAGAACTTGTGTTGACAAGGAACCTTTGTTTTGGCACCATCACTGAGAGGAAGAGATTCTGGAGAACACCTGAGGAAGTCTGGTACTGTTTCACTTATCTGAGAGGGGAGAGGAAAAGAAAGGACAACTATGGAATGATTTCACGCATAAATAGAATATAGGGAAATAAAACACACAAACTGGAAAAAAGGAAATATATATGTAGTCCACCCATAACTATGTAGTTGGGAGAACTATAGTGATTATTACTGGCAGGAGTGGAGGGGGCACAGAACATTGGTATGAATTTGCAATTCATTGTTTACCTTGCTGGGAAAAGCAGATACTATACGCTCTGTGCAGTGAACACATGCTAATTATGCTGCTGGCACTTTCCAGTGTCTGCATATTTACGATAGGCAGTATTTTTGGAAAATTATAATGAAATATTTCTTATTTTGTTAGATAGTCTTAGTATTATGTAAATGTTCTCAAACTTACTTGAAATTGTCTAAGATTCCTGATTTCTCACTTAAAAATTCTGAAGATTAACATTGGTTAAGAATGTGGAAATGCCAAGATCAGGCATGGTCCATGACCAAACAAATAAAACAAGCTCTATGAAGCCTGAGTGACATGTTCAGCACAAATATATCACATGGCCTTAAAAATCTTAGATTTAGTGTCTCCAGAACCATGTTTCATATTCCCACAACTGCTCTCATGTTTTTCTTAAAAAAGTATCTGAGCTGACTAAAATTAGAATGGATGGAGGATCTCTTTATTAAAATATATTATGTATTTGCATGTGTGGGGGTAGGGTGTAGATGAAAAATATCTGCACCTTCTGCTTAGTTTTTCTGTGAATTTAACACTACTCTGAAAAATAAGGGTTATTAAATTAAGAAACACTCTTTGACTTGAGCTTTAACACAGACTCATACAATATTCATACAGACACAGAAGAAGAAATCACACTATACAAAATTTCTTTGGTCTATTAAAGGAGATGCCTCCCTTGCACCATAAGTTCCAGTCCTAGTGGTGAAAGGAGATTTTTATTTCTCATTCACGAACACATGTCAGCTCTTTGTGCCCCTTAATTTCAGAGGAAGTTAGCATTCCTCAGTAAAACCCTTTCAGGTTCACAAAGGTTCAGCTGCTAAAAATCGAACACTGGTGGTATTTAGTACAGTTGAGGAATAGTACTGGAGGTAATATTTTCTCAGCTTGTTAAGAAAGAGTTAAGTCTAGAGTTTAATGAAATTAAATCTCTTCATAGTAAATTAGTATAAAGTTGAGGAACTTCACGTTTCTTGAAGAGATTTTTTAACTGGCTTGTGAGGAGATATAGGCCCCGACACCAAATTCAGAGGAAGAAGCAGCCTTCATCCCTCACCTACAGTGATATTCAGGAGAGAGTAATTCTCTAAGCCCGAAGCTCTTTGCAAAGCTGATTAAAGGTGGGGCATCTTGAAGGCATGAAAGAAAATATAGCAAACAAATGGACAGCAAAACCAAATTCAAAATGGACTTCTCTCAAACCTATAAGTGAATTAAGTTGCAAGTGAATGGAAATATGTTACAACTATTTGTTTAGTACAATTATCTAGAGAAATTTTTCAAAATATTTCAATAGACTTAAAAAGCTACATGAACTGAAATTGAATTTCAATACCCTTACCAAAGTTATCATTTTATTTATTTATTTTTAATTTTTAGCCAACAATTTTGACCCTGGACAATTAAGGATAAACAGAAAACAAACATAAACATGATTTCTCTTTTTTACTTCTAGCTATATGGAAAACAGTAAGTAAGCTAAAGGAGGGGCTAGGAGGATATCTTAGCAACGGAGCACAGGATTTGCATGCATAAGGTCCCAATTTTGATCCTTAACACCACCATAGAAGTGCTTTGATCTCTGTGTCTGTTGCAAAAATATACTTTTTAAAGATATATATTTATTTACTTATTCCCCTTTATTGTCCTTGTTGTTTTATTATTGTAATTATTATTGTGTTTGGATAAGACAGAGAGAAATGGAGAGAGGAGGGGAAGACAGAGAGGGGGAGAGAAAGATAGACACCTGCAGACCTCCTTCACTGCTTGTGAAGTGAACCTTCCTGCAGGTGAGGAGCCGGGGACTCGAACCGGGATCCTTATGCTGGTACTTGCACTTTGCGCCATGTGCACTTAACCCGCTGCACTACCACCTGACTCCCACAAAATATACTTTTAAAAATATTAAACTGGAAGAAAACAAAGAACCTAATGACTTTGACACTACCACTAGTGAAGAAATGGGTATCTCTCATCTCAATATCCTATCCATCCAGTTTATTGGAAAGGCCTTAATAGTTTTACTGGACTTGTAAAAATTTCTGGGGCTGGAGGAATATCTTACATGGCAAGGCAGAGTATCTGCCTTGCCACGTTTTACCCAGGTTCAAGCCCAGGTACTACACAGTAGTGTCAAAGCATTCTCTCTTTCTTTCTGTAACTAAACAACAACAACAAAAAAAATTAGGCAGGCCGGTAAAATAGCTCACTTGAATAGTATGCTGGTATGCTGCTGCTATGGACACAACTCAAGTTCATGCCCAGCCCTCAGTGTTAAAGGATACTTTGGTGCTATGATGTCTTTCACTCTATCTCTTTCTGCCCTTGCTTTTTCTGTCCCAACCTAAAAACAAACAGGGAAAAAAAAAAAGAGTAGACTGGTAAAGCTGTACATGTGTGGGGCCAGGTGGTGATGCACCTTGTTGAGCGTACATGTTATAATGCACAAGGACCCAGGTTCAAGCCTACAGTCCCCACCTGCAGAAGGAAAGCTTTACAAGTCGTGAGGCAGTGTTGCAGTTATCTCTGTCTCTCTCCCTCACTATCACCCCTTTTCTTCTTGATTTCTGGTTATCTTTATCCAATAAATAAATTAAAATTATTAAAAATTTTAAAATAAAAGAATTAAAAAACTGTACATGTGCCAGGTATCAACTCATTAATAATAATAATAATAATAATTTCTGAAGCTAAGATAATCCAACATGGGAAGATATACTTGAATTTTTATCCTCTCAACTGAGTATGTTATTGTACTGTAAATACTATACAAACTATTCTAGATATTGAACTCTCTATATGAATAGGAAGTCATGTTTTGTTTTGTTTTTGCCTTCAAGGTTATTGTTGGAGTTTGCTGCCAGCACTACAAACCCACCACTTCTGATGGCCATTTTTTAAAAATTTTATTTATGTATTATTGGATAAAGAAAGAAATTGAGAGGGAATGGAGAGACAGAGAGGGAAAAAGACAGAGAGACACATGCAGCCCTGCTTCATAGGCTTGAATCCTGGCACACTGTAATATGTGTATTTAACTAGGTGTACCACCTCCAGGCCCCCTATCTGATGGCTATTTAAAAAAAATAAAAATAAAAATAATTCAAGGGGGTCGGGCGGTGGCGCAGTGGGTTAAGCGCATGTGGCGCAAAGCGCAGGGACCGGCGTAAGGATCCCGGTTCAAGCCCCCGGCTCCCCACCTGCAGGGGAGTCGCTTCACAGGCGGTGAAGCTTGTCTGCAGGTGTCTATCTTTCTCTCCCCTTCTCTGTCTTCCCCTCCTCTCTCCATTTCTCTCTGTCCTATCCAACAACGAATTGCATCAACAAGGGCAATAATAATAACCACAACCAAGCTACAACAAGGGCAACGAAAGGGGGGAAAAAATGGCCTCCAGGAGCGGTGGATTCATGGTGCAGGCACCGAGCCCAGCAATAACCCTGGAGGAGGAAAAAGAAAAAAAAAATTCAATAGGACAGAGAGAAATTGAGAGGGATTTGGGGGGAGAAAGGGAGAGAGAAAGACACTTGCAGACCTACTTCACCGTTTGTGAAGAATCCCAGCTTCAGGTGGGGACCTGGGGCTCAAACCTGGATCCTGCATGGGTCCTTGCACATAGTACTATATGCACTCAACCAGGTGCACCACTGACCAGCTCCCTAGTCCTATATCTGCTCTTGACTTTTTATTGTGATATCATTGTGCTTTACTGCTCTAGGCTGACTTTTTCAAATATCAAGAGACAGATACTGAGGGATCATGAGAAAGACACCTCAGAACCAAAGCTTCCCTCAGAGCAGTAGGAGTTCACATCAATTCTGGATAATGTGCATGGCAATGCAGACATGCTTCTAAGTGAGTTGTCCTGCCAGCCCTGCTCTTAGCCTTTGAGAAAACCTTGTTTTGTTTTATTCCTAACAATTCTTAGTGAGTTTCACAAGAAAAAAATTTTTACTGTGGATTCTCAGTTTCTCATTTACACTTAATTTTGGTCATTTTATATAAATAGAAGTTTTTATAAACCTTTAAGAAGTCCTCAGCTCATTTAAAATCCTAAGATTGTATTCTACTGAAGTGTTGTAAACAATGCTGATTTTATTAAATACTTCCCAAGAAACATCAAAAATAATACATGATTAATTCTATACTCTATTCCATGCAAAAACATAAAAATTTCCATTGAATAAATTATTTTTCAGATGTTTAACTTTCTCTGCTGGTTTTGCCTGATGCCTTTTTCCTCTTATACCTGCATTTTCAAAGTTCCTTTCTTTTTTGGGTGTTAGGTACCTGTGGATCCCTATCCCAAAGTATGCCTACCTGTTCTTTTCAACATCATTTATCTTGGCCCAGAAAGGAATTTTCACGCTACTGATAAGAAGATAAAAAATTTCTTCATGTTACTGTTGATTTACTTTCCTTTCCAATACATACTGTAGAAAAAGAAAAGGATGAGAAACCCTAGTCAGCAAGTTCAAGTACAGATTTGTATCTAAAAACATATCATTCTCTACTCATGGACTTTACCATAATTTCCCAAATCATAAAAACCATGGGCTATTGCAAGAGAAAAACACACATAGATCAAAGACTGATACATCAGACATCTAGTGTAATAAGAACTAATATCTAACAAAAATTGGAGGCTTTACTATAACTAATTTTAACTATAGAACCTAAGACTTCACTATACATCTTGCTTTAGGATTTGAATTTAATTTATAAAAGTCAAGCATGCCTGTTAAACATTTTAATTTTGTTTGCATTGAACCAGTGGTATAAAGAGAAAATTTAGTATTTGAGTGCTTACACCCCTATTCACTTCTTAAATATATATTTGCTTGTTTCTCTTTATAAAATTCTCCTATTTGACTTTCTTTCATAGTGTTTTGGAAACAGACAAGTCCTGATAGGTTACATTCAATTTATATAGTCCAGATGCTTGGTCACAGGATAAGCTCAAAGATTAGTACATAAGCCAATCAGATCCAAGAACACTTCTCCACCTACTGGGAAAAGGAAACATCTTTTTCCTCTGGACTTAGCAGCATCAGAATGTCTGTTCCAGTCACTTCACTACTGTAAAGAGAATTAGGGTGTGAATGAAGAATACAACTAAAGGAAGCAGTGTTGACAGATGTCTGCCTACCTGCCACATTGTTTGAACTTTGAATCAAGTCACCCTGAAACCAGTCTTTTAATATGAAATGAGAGGTTTGTTTTTGCTGTTTTTTTTTCTTAAACTACTTTTGAATTTGTCTTGCTTAGAGCGTAAGGTCATAACTGAAAAATGTAGGTCATACCATCTAAGAAATGAATCCCTGGCACGGAGCACAAGAACCGGCGTAAGGATCCCGGTTCGAGCCCCTGGCTGCCGACCTGCAGAGGAGTCGCTTCACAGGAGATGAAGCAGGTCTACAGGTGTCTATCTTTCTCTCCCCCCCCCATCTGCCCTCCTCTCTCTAGTTCTCTCTGTCCTATCCAACAACAATAACAACTACAACAATAAAAAAAAGAAATTAATCCCTTTAGTGTTTATTTTCTCATTCATTTATCTTATAATCCTTTATAGAGTTCCTCATAATACCAGACATTGGGAATAGCATATTTACCCAGATAAGACAGATTTGAGTATATATGATAAAGTGCAATATGGTGACAATAGATGTTTCTACATGAAGACACAATGAAAAGACAAATTCAGTCAAAAAGAGTCAGTAAAGATCATTCACAGGCAAGAAAGGGACATTCAAGAGGAAGCAGACTACATGTGCCCACTGGCAAGAAGCAGCATAGCATT
Organism: Erinaceus europaeus; assembly: GCF_950295315.1. Taxonomy (NCBI): domain Eukaryota; kingdom Metazoa; phylum Chordata; class Mammalia; order Eulipotyphla; family Erinaceidae; genus Erinaceus; species Erinaceus europaeus. Next base: position 42,203,292 of record NC_080171.1, on the reverse strand, counting down.
TCCAGGAATTATCAGAAATCATCTGTGACTTTCATATGAGTTACCAAGTACTGAAAAGTAACTGAAAAGTAAGGTTGAAAGCCAATTATGGTATGCTCTGTACATCTGGTCACCAATAAGTTAAGCACAAGGGATCGCACAATCAATCTGAATTTTAGAAAGATACAGGCAACATCCACAGTGGCAGCCTGAGTGGGCTTCCTTTACCTAATATTCTGAAGCTGCTGACTCCTGGAACTCCTTCCTCTAGCCAACAATGCCCTTTTAAGTAAGTCTCTCTCACTTCCTTCACTCTGCTGCAAAGAGGGATTATTAAGCCAATGCAATGCTGACAGACTCCTGAGCTATTGTGCATTTCAGATATCCATCTGTGCTCTGGAAAATGGCTTAAAATTCTCCATGGAGAGTGCAGACAGAAAGGTCAACAATTATGCAAAATGAATAATGGGACTGGAGCAATCAGGCCACGCAGCTGCTGCAATGAATTCTCTGAAACCCGCCCGCCAGGTGTCCATGTCCCTACCCAGTGGCCTTAGCCAGGCATCAGCAGCCAAGCCCTTAGTTAACCAGTATTCCTAGACAGCTGAGGGGTTGGGGTGGGGGGTGGGAGGAATCCCAAATGAAAGCAAAGAAAACAAAAAGCCACGGTTCAGAACATGAGGAAAGGTCTTCTTGAGGCTTCCTCTGAAGGTTAGTGAACAACCTGGTTTTGGAGGTAAAGGGTTAAAGAATGGGCCATGAGTTGCAAACCCCAGACAAGTTTTAGTGTATAACTACAAGTGCCTGAGGTGGCCTTTTGTTCTAGGAGGACATCAGATAGCCACAACTTTTCCTGTAGTGGGAATACTAGTCAAAGAAGTAGACATCCTTGTGAAGTTGCTATGTGAAAGGTGCTGGAAGAGTCAAGCAGATAGCTCACCTGTGCCAAATGAAAGCTAATGAGGCTGACCACTTCACCGAGAGCATGACCACAACATGCAAAACGTGACATCCGTGCTCATAAATACCAATTTCACAATGCAGGTGACACCAGGTTGATAAGGAAACTGAGTATCAGAAGTAAAAAACACAAAGCTTGAAAAGATGGGGTGGGGGTGAGTTCTAGAACTCAAATTAACTCGTTTTCCTCATGGCACCCCTCTCCACTTGGAAGTGCAGGCAGAGAGGCATAAAGACTAGGCAGACCTCAGCATCCCAACAAGGGCTCCCCTGGAATATCTTTCTCTGTCACTTATATTCAGAAACTGAGCATGGGAGATTTTTCCCATCAAAAGAAACTCACTTTCCTTTGGATTATGATGTAAATTTAAAGTGCATTTTATATAAGGAAAAAAATAGGTCTTATCATTATACCATGCTTGAGGGTTGCTGAGATCAAAAGATTTGAAAGGTATTAATATAAAGGACAAGAGGGAGAAATACTCAGAAAGATAGATAGGCAGACCTGACTATATAGCTACTGTCTCTGGATTTTCGTAATTTTTCTTCTTTGGTTAATTTTAGTCCCAGGTAGAGTTATGGCTTCCACTGCTATATTTGAGACACAGTTTCATCTCTTGTTTTCCCTAAATCCAAACCACACTTTGAAGTTCTTTCTTCTGTTTCTTTTTTTAGTCAGAGACAGAGAAGCTGAAGAGTGAAAAGGGGCTATAGAAATGAAATTTCCTATAATGCAGTGGGGACTCGGCCTTGAACCTGAGTCACACACATGTCAAAGCAGTGTATTAGCAAAGTAAGCTATTTTGCTGACCTTGCCATCCTTTCAAGGTTGATTTCATAAAGAATGTGAACTGGCGAACTGGCAGGACCTTGTTCTGAGCAGGCAAGACACCATCACTGATTTAATATTCTTGAAATGTTTTTTGTTTTTAAAATAAGAAATAGTTTTACATTAAAACAAAGAGCCCCACATTTTTATTTTGCACTGGGTGCTATAAAATATTTCTGATTCCTCTATTAATGCCCCTTAACAAAGGTCACATGACAAATGCATCCATATGCCTTCCTACGCAACAACAAAAGCAACAGCAACAAAATTTCCCCAGAACAACTGATTTCCTTAGGAAGAGCCAGGTTTGTATCTATGAAACACACCCACAAGGAAAAGACACAAGTATCCATACAGTCAATTCACTCCTGAGGCAGAAACCAAAATCAAACCTCAGGAGATGAAAGTAAGATGAGACCTGGGCATAGTACTGGGGAGGTTGTGAGGGTGGGGGTGGGGTGGAATTTGAGTTGTAGCAACACAACATAGTAATCTATGACCCTCAGAAACTACCATACCAGTCTCTCTGGATTTCAGATTCCTAATTTGTTTAACACTACCTGAATCACACTACAGTTTTCAATGGAGAAGTATTTACATTAATTTTTACTAAAGAGACCAAAGTTAGTCAAGTAACCACATAAAGCCTGAGCTTTGACATTTCAGTTTTAAAACTCACATGTCTTTAAAACTCGCAGAACATCTTAACATTGATTCAGAACATGAGAACTGCAGTTTGGAGAACAGACTCTTAGAGCTAGCTATATACTTGAAAAAAGAATGCTTATGAAGCTGCCCCACCCCCAAATAAATAAATGGGGGTGGAGGTGGGTGTTTGCTGGGAAATTGTGCAGATGCAGTCACATCTGCCATGTTGACCCCTCAGTCTATTGCTAGTTCCCGCAAGAGTTGGGACATTCTCTGAGCACCTGTTCCACCATGTTTTGCCCTCAGGGCATTGTCTATTCCCTGTGATATTTGTAGTGCTTTGGTTACTCCTCCCCCCCTCCCATTCTCACGAGAGTTATTATCCTACCCTGGAGTGCTATGGTTACTCCTCCCCCTTCCCATTCTCATGAGAGCTACTCCCATAAAAGCCCTTCTTCTTCCGCACCTCTCTCTCTTGCCGGCTCTTAACTTCAGTGTTTAGACACAGGAAAGGTTACTGTGAGGCGGCCATTTTTGCTACCTCCACGTGGCCCAACCTGTTTCTCTCTGACCCAACTCCGAGGTGCCAGCGCAAATAAAGATTTGTGTTTCCTCTTCACTCCGGATCTCCTCTCTCTCTCTTCTCGGTGGCGCAGCCCGACAGGTGTTAAGCTCATTTATGCAGTGAGTTTTTCAGTCAGTGCAGTCTGGTTGGTAGAAAGTTAGACAGTAGTTGACCACTCCTATAGGAGGTCCTATAGGCTTATACAACGTGGCTTTAATCTCAGCAGTAAAAACACCTGAGAATAGCCACAGCATGAGGAACAATGAGATGTGCTGGGAACTTCTCTCTCCCCTAGCTTCTTTAGTTCTGTTTATCTTTGCCAAAGATTATTTATTTATTAGTGATTTAAAATGTATTTAGAAAATTATAAGCTAACAGGGGTATGATTCCACACCTTTCCTACCACCAGAGTTCTGTCTCTACTCCCTCCACTGGAAACTGCAGTTGATCTCCCAAGATCAAAGATGAGTTCGCTATTATTTCTACAACCATCTATCTATATTTATATATATTTGCCCGTTTTTCCTATGGTTCTGCCTTCTCTTCCTTTCTAAATCACACACTACTTCTGAGTGCCCTGTTCCCCTACTCTCCCACCCCCTTGTTTTTACATCTTCTCTCTCTAGGCCCTGGTGGAGTTGAGTTCAGAGCCCTCTAATCATCTTCCCCTAACATTAAGCCACTAGAAGTATGGACCAAAATTCTTTTGGGGTTGCAGAAAGTGGAAGGTTTGGCTTCTGTAATAGCTTCTCCCCTGGATATGGATATTGGCACATCCATCCATGCCCCCATCCTGTTTCTATCTTTCCCTAGTGGGGTAGGGCTCTGGAGAGGTGAGGTTCCAGAACATACTGGTGAGGTCATCTACTCAGGGAAGTCAGGATGAAATCATAGTAGCATTCAAAATTTGGTGATTGTGGATTTCTGGAGAAATCCTGGTTGTATTTTGTTGACTTATCAGGTGATTTTCTTTTTTTTCTGTTTTATAAGGAATACAATCTGGAAAAGCTTCTATTTCATAGGCATGCTTCTAGAAGTCTGCCAGCTTATTTTTATCTATTTATTTATTTATTTCAGAAAACTGCTCAGCTTTGTCTTGGACCTTTGGTACCTCAAACATGACAGTCTTTTTTCATAACCATTATGCCATCACCCCAGGCCTATTTTTATATTATTTAATTATTTATATTGTTTAATTTCTGGCACATGACAGGATGGACAATCACTATTTGCTCAATAGATAGGAGTTTTATGTATGTGTGTATGTGTTTGTGTGTGTGTGCATTTAGATTCAAAACAGGCCATGTATTTGTAGTGATGTGGGATAAAAGCAATAATTCATCCATTGATCTGTCTCAGTAAATCCTGGAAACCTAGGGTGTGCCCTCTGCAAATGAGAGTCAGATGGAAGCTGACAGCGGAAAGAAGTTCTTCCAAATCCCAAAACACATGTCTCTAAGTGAGACCCTGGCTAGTAGGATCACCAAGGGGGCGTGGGAGGGGTGTGAAGAACACTACAAGAGTTTCAAAGAAGAAGATCCTTATCTACTCTCCCCCATGTTGGCAAGCACCGTGACCAAATAGCTCAGCTGCACCTAGTCCAGTTCAGCCCAATAGAACTTATATACTTTGCTATAAGTATATAATTTGGACCTCTAGCAATCACCAGGCTTTGCTTCCCAAGCACTTGATAATAAACAAAAACTATTTATTGCTTCCTACTATATATGCTGGCACTGCCCTTTGGGTTTTCGTTGTATTACTTAGACAAGGAGACTGTGGACATTTTCTTAAAAGGGTGCTAGTTAACAGTTTGGATTTGTGAGCCAGATGGTCTCTGGTTCAGCTGCTCTACTCTGGCAATACACAAACACTCACACACAAACCATAGACAATACATAAATGAATGAGCCTATCTGCATTCCATGAAACCTTACTGGAAAGAATAGTTGGCTACTATAGTTTGCCAATCCCTCATCTGAAGCAGAGGTTCTCAAACATGAGCTTACATCAGAATCTCCTGCAGGACCTATTAATGATTTAGGATGTCTGAAGTTGAGCAGTTTGCATTTCTTACGAGATCAGACGAAATTGGGCATGTTCATGGTGGAATGGCCATAGACAGCAGTTTGCACTTCTAATAACTTCTCAGGAATAATGCTAAAGCTGCTGGTCCAGAGTTCATACTTTGAGAATGCATCGAAACAATATAACAGAAATTTAAAAGTACATCTCTTTACCCATTTTACCCATGTGGGAATGAAGAAAAACAGAAATTTTGTGATCACCATAATGTAATAATAAAAACAGAAGATTAAATATAAAATTCTGTTGCCAAAAAGTATGCTGTTATAAGCTAATAAGATAAAATGGGCACACCTCTGAACTCAAGAAGCCTATTTGAATCCTATCATTTCCATTTATTATATGGTTAACTTCCATAGCTTGAGTTTCTTTATCTTTCTGTTTTTTTCTCATAGAAGCTGGATACTAATGGCATCAAAGTCACAAGGTTGTCCTGAGTTAAATGTGTGAATGCATATAAAGTGTTTAAATAGTGTCTGATGTATGGTCAGTCCTTGAAATGTGTTCATGGGTATTGCTTCATTCAATTCTCTCAAACCTATTAGATCTGCTAACTACAGACAAGGCTGCTGGGAGCATGAGGGATTAATTACAGACCACATAATTGGTAAATGGAAAAGTGGGAATCAAACCTAAAGTCTGGCATTGCAAAGTGACACCTTTCCCCTCTGCACTGCCTTTTATCCCCACAGGAAACCACCAGTTTGTTTCATTAAACCCAAAGGAAAATAAGCCCTTGCAGGGTAGGGACTTGATGGCCTGGATCCCCACTCTAGACTGAGGTCTCCATCTGCAACTCCAGTGGGAAGCATGCTAGTCTGATTCTGACAGTCCCTCTCATGTGAAAAGTTTCTGGTCTGCATATAACCACCATGTGCTATGTAACTTTATCATTTTGGAAATTTTTATCAATTTATCTGAAAAACAGAAATAATCCTAAGTGAATCCACATCATTCAGGTAAAAACCTATTTTCAGATGCACTTTTGCCAATTTGAGACAGGAAAAATCTCTGAGTCTTGCTCTCCTATGATTTTTGTTTGTTTTGTTTTCATTTTTGTTGTTATTGTTTTGTTTTTCTAATAGGGAGAGAAACTTTCATAAGAAGAAAGGCAGGGCTCAGGTGACTTTGACCCCTTATCCTTAAAAATGAAAAGGAAGAATAATCAAATGTACACTGAAAATCTAACAGCAAGCAAGCTCTGAGGTGACATTTGGGCTGTGTAACTTTCTTCCGCTATGTGACAATGAGTGCCTGTTCAGCTGGCTTTTCCCAATGCCAGAGAAAGGTCTCTTAGCTAAAATGTCACAATGCATCTTATTTTCCATTTTCAGCATGTGTTCCAAGGGGAGACTGACACTCTGTCTCGCCCTCATGCACCACTTGAAAATAACAACAGCAAAACACAAAGAATGGGAAGGAGGAAGGGAACCCTTTGAGGCTAGCACAAACTCTCTAACTTGGTTTTGCAGAGTGCAAGCTTTGGGTGGGGAAAAAGCAGAGGAGACCAAAGGATGACAATGACATAATCTCTAAATGTATACTCTGCAGAAATCACAACAAAAACATTTGACGTGCTTTTTGCCCAATCATGTTAAGTTAGATAGTCAAAATTTAAGTTTCGTTTGTCAATTCTATGGGTTTGTTGGTTTGATTGTTTGTTTTTTCTTTGTTTTTGCCTAAAGATGATTTGGTCCAAAGATCATTTGGTGACTTGGAGGTGTGAACACTGCCTTAAAGGAAATCATGACCTTCTTTCTATTTGTATATTTAATGCAGTATAGGAGGTAAAGCTCAGGGACTCATATGTTCTCTATCACTGAGCCACCTCTCCAATCAAATTGAACATTTTTCTATGAGACAAATACAATGAGAAAGACATTGATCCACCGCCCTTAAAGCTCCTTATTACACTCATATGGAACTTGGGATCAAACTCAAGAGTCTCATATTTGGAAGGCAGGTGCTTTTTTCCTGAGCAACCCCATGCCCTTCCTGTATTTTCAAAATAAATTACACCTTTTGGGCTTTCAAGATGATGTAATATATGTCCCTGTTGGAGTATGGACCAAAATTCTTTATGGGGTGCACACAGTGATAGTTATAGCTTCTGTAATTGCTTCTCTTCATGATATGGATGTTGTCAGGTCAATCAGTACCCCCATCCTGCTTTTATTTTTCCCTAGTTGGGAAAGGTTCTGAAGAGGTGAGGTCCCAGGGCACACTGGTGGGGACATCTGCCTAAGGAAGTCAGGATGGAATGAGTAACATTTGCAACTTTGTAGCTGAAAGGCAGTAAGATATAAAGCAGGACACATGTTTAATAAACAGGAAACAAAAGTAGGACTAGAGCATAGGGATCTTAGCCAGGAAAGCAGCTAGGAAATCCTACTTCCAGAGGAAGATAACTAGTAAGCCTATTTTAGTTATATTCCAAAGGGCCCATGATTATACTAGTTATTTTTTCCCTGAGCCTGTAATCTGCTATGCAGGTGGAACCAAGTTATTGTCTGGGAATATGGTGTCATGGCTGGTAAAAGGACCAGAAAGCTGGATCAGGGAAGACAGTAGCTCCCAAATATGGGAAAGGTGTATAAATGTTGTTGACTGTAAACCCCATCAATTTTATTTGGTCTGGGGTCCATATTCATCTTAAGAGCCTATGTGACCTCTGCATCCCTATATTACTCAGGTTCTCCATCCACACAACAAACTCTGATAATTTCATGGTGTTCCAAAATAATTCTTAGAAAGATGCCCAAACAGACATGATGGGCCTAGACCTTGAATAAGTCCCTCTCTCCATTTTTACCGGTCATCTCTATCAACAACAACACAACAGACCCCTTTGTGGGCCCCCATAGGACCTTGTACTCAACGTGGATCAACAACTGTAGAGAATGTTCCATCCTCCGAAGGGAGGATGGACAACATAATCTATCTTCCACAAGAGGAAGACGGGTCTAGATATTGGAGGAACTAGGAACGTTCCTATTCATGACCACAGGATGTGAGCTCAGATCTACAGGGATCCAGAGGTCACATACACTCCTAAGCTGAATATGGGCCCCAGATCAGATCAAATTGATGGAGTCAACAGTATATATATACCTTTCCCATATTTGGGAGCTACTTTATTCCCTGATCCAGCTTTCTGGTATTTTTTCCAGCCATGACATCATCTTCCCAGAATTGTATCCACCTGCATATCAGATTTCAGGCTCACGAAAAAAAAAAAAAAAAAAAACTAGTATAGTCATGGGTTCTTTGGAATATAACTAAAATAGGCCTACTATCTATAAAACAGAGCCCCCCCCCCCAACTCATCATCTGCACTATTCCAGCCTTAGGTTCATGATTAGTCAACAATTTGGCTTTATATGTTAACCACCAGGTTCCGGATGCTACCATGCCAACCAGACTTCCCTGGGCAGAAGACCCCACCAATGTGTCCTGGAGCTCTGCTTCCCCAGACCCCCACCCCACTAGGGAAAGACAGAGGCAGGCTGGGAGTATGGATCGACCTGTTAACGCCCATGTTCAGCAGGGAAGCAATTACAGAAGCCAAACCTTCCACCTTCTGCACCCCATAATGACCCTGGGTCCATACTCCCAGAGGGATAAGAATAAGAAAGCTGGAAATTGGGCTGTAGCGCAGCGGGTTAAGCGCAGATGGCGCAAAGCACAAGGACCGGCATAAGGATCTCGGTTCGAACCCCAGCTCCCCACCTGCAGGGGAGTCGCTTCACAGGTGGTGAAGCAGGTCTGCAGGTGTCTATCTTTCGGTCCTCCTCTCTGTCTTCCCCATCTCTCTCCATTTTCTCTCTGTCCTATCCAACAACGACGACAACAACAATAACTACAACAATAAAACAACAAGGGCAACAAAAAGGAATAAATAAAATAAAATAAAAAAAGAATAAGAAAGCTATAACAGGAGGGGAGTACAGAGTTCTGGTGGTGGGAATTGTGTGGAGTTGTACCCCTTTTATCCTATGCGTTTTGTCAGTGTTTCCTTTTTTATAAATAAAAAAAATTTTTTTAAAGAATAAACAAAAATTAATTAAATAAAATACAGTATTAAAATAAAAAAAGAATAATCCTTAATCTGGTCAAACCATTGTGCCCAACTCCTTACTCCATTTCTTTCCACACTCTATGCTGCCACTGAGATGACCTTTCTAAACATAGTTCCTTTCTCCTCTCATTTCTTCTTTAAACCTTATAATCCACTTAAAATAATTTCAATCCCTAAACAAGTTTTGCAATCCCATATGTCTGATTTTGGTTTTGTTTTTTTCTTGAAATGAGTTATCATTTTCTTTCTTTGGTTTTGTCCAAACGCTAATCATCTCCAAGACCCCGCTCAAATGCGTCCTCCTCCACTGTAAACATATCACCATCAGACACTATTGCTTTGTTTTTCTACTGTTTCTGCTATCCATTTTTAGAGAACTTCCAGTATGATTTACACTGATATAATCTTTTTCCTGTCTTTTCCTTCCGCAAAAAGAATCACTTGAAGTCAGCTTTTTTTCTTGCTCATCTATGAGTCCACAGCAAAATGGTTTTCACTGTAAGCATACATTATATATTTACTAAATTTAAATCTATATGACATCTTAGTGTTTAATTATATTCATATATGCATATATATGTATATCTTCATTAGTCTTCTCAACAGATTTACGAAGTATCTAATACTATTGCAATTTTAGAATAAGAAGATTGTGGTTCACAGAGTTATTGATTCAAGGATTCATTATTTGTAAGCAGTTAATCCAGATTTCATTTTAAGTTTCTAATTCTTGTTGCAGCTTTAAATGTCTATGATTCTATCATTCTATTCAAAACTGGGGGCCAGGCGGTAGTGTACCTGGCTGAGTGCACATGTTAAAATGTGTAAGGATCTGGTTCAAACCCCCACCCCCAACCTGCAGGGGGAAACTTCATGAGCGGTGAAGCAGGGCTGCAGGTGTCTCTCTCTTCCTCTCTCCCTCTCTATCTCCCCTTCCCGCTGTATTTATCTCTGTCTCTATCCAATAAATAAATAATTAATTAATTAATTAAATTAAAAAACTGTATGCCAGAAAAAGGAAGAAAAATTATTTCATTAAAATTCTGCAGAGAATAAAAAGGCTGGCAAATGTTCTTCCATTATTTGTAAGGCTGTATTATACCCCACTGGAAATGAACATCAAAAACATTAGCTCCAGCAACATAGCAGAAGCTTTCTTTATTACCATTGTTTAAACATTTGGGTAGTAAGCTGGTAGACCTCATCCAACATATGTTCTCAGTCAAACATATATCCTCTATGCAAACTTTATGAGGTTATCTTTATTAGTTATTACTTATTCTAAAGGCAAAAAAGCATACGTGCAGAAAATGATGAGTAATATTATATTGTAGAAAACAGCTTACTTATGTAGGTCAAAAGAATCCTTAACCAGATAACTACAAATACTTAGTGGCATTAAAAAATCACTTTAGAAAAGTGAGGGTGTAGGGGACTGGCACAGGGATTCGCATGTATTATTTTCTGGCATATTAAAATATGATGAGTACTGCAAAACATTCTTATACAAAATCCCTGAAATTTCTGAGATATTTTTCCTTGTCTCTTAAGAACACATATTATAAGAACTGGGTAGTGGCACACCTGGTAAAGTATACATATCACAGCGCAAAAGGACCTGAGTTCAAGCCCCGGTCCCCACTTGTAGGAGGAAAGCTTCACACATAGTGAAATAGTGCTGCAAGTATTTCTCTATTTTTCTCTCCCCCTCTATTTTCCTCTTCCCTCTCAATTTTTCTATCCAAAATAAATAAAGAACACATACTATATAACCTCTCCAGGCACTAACCACTGAGATATTAGAACAAGTGATAGCAGACCAGAGATGAATAGATATAAATTCCAAAGTTTATAAAGCAAATGTATGTATCAGAGAAGAATATTCTCCCACAACCTCTACTTCTCTCTCTCTACCTCTCCCTCTCCCTCTCCCTCTCCCTCTCTCCCTCACTCCCTCTCTCCCTCTCTCCCTCTTTCCCTCTTTCCCTCTCTCTTTCTATGTCCAACATGTTTCTGAACTAGAGGTGGTATATTTGGCAATGCATGAAGACATATTTGACTGTCTCACTGGGTAGGTACAACTGGTATCTAAAGAAGCTTCTAATCATCCAGTAATGTGTATGACAGAACCCCACAATGAGAAGTCATATTATAAAACTTGTCAGAAGTGCCTGATTTGTTGAGTCATACTAAAGTGAACAAACTTGTATCAAACTCAACATGGTAAGAAGTACAGGAACCTTATCCAATCCAGGCAATATGTAGTAAGTTTTGTTCTAGGTATCAAGGTCTTTACCAGGTCTTAGAAAAAGGGTTCAGAAAAACTTAAAACCAAGAAAGGAATAATCAAGTTGAGAATTAACATTTGTGTGGAAAATTCTTGATCAAGAAATTGATTTCCTGGAATTTATTCACAAAAATTCATTTGCACTAAGATATAGTAACAGTTTATGCCAATGATGGTTTATAAAAATTTCAGGTTTTAGGGAGTAATTAAAAAGTCTTTATATGTACATTAGAAGCTTCACTTACCTAGAAGCTATTTCTGTGTAGAGTTGCCTAAAGGGGGATTTTTTTTTTTACTCTGCTTTAAACATTGATAGCAAATCTTGCCACTTCTGACTGGAAAATAGAAGGCTAAGATATTTAATTTAAGGTTGGTGTCATTGTTTTGTTTTTTTTAACTTACTTTTTGTAATATACATTTATTTATTTACTTATTTGATAGGAAAGAGAGAAACTGAGAGGGAAGGGGAGCTAAAAAGTGAGGGAGAGAGAGAGAGGGGGAGAGGGAGGGAGAGAGAGAGAGAGAGAGGGAGGGAGAGAGAGAGAGAGAAGGAGAGAGAGAGGAGAGGAAAGAGAGAGAGAGAGAGAGACTACCAGCACTGCTTCACCACCAAGGTTCATGAAGCTACCCCACTGCAGGACTGCAGGTGTGCACCAGACCTGGGCTTGAGACCAGGTTCTTGTGAATGGCAATGTGTGCGCTCAACTACTCATCTCTCTGTTGTCATTGTTTCTGTGGACAAAGTTGTGGGGTTTATTTTCCACACTCTAATTCTAGTGTTCTAATAGTATGCTTATGCCTCTTTAACTTGTATCACATTTTTAATCTAGTAAGAGGTGAGAACTGAACAAAGAATTAAAGAGCTGGTGGAGTGTTTCTATTTCTTCTGGGGACTTCTTTCTCTAGAAAAGGAGAAAGCCAAGAAAGCTTCCACGGTTATATAAACAGTCCAAAATGTCTCTTTTTATGTTTCCAGTATCTTCTTGCTTTAGAACACAGTACCAAAGCAAAGGCTGACAACCATCACCACTTTCAGCTGTCTTGGTTGGTGGAGAATTTTGAAGAAATATGATCTCCGAGCCCAAACCAAAGGTTTATAAAATTGGTTTTGTTGTTATTGTTTGTTTGGTTTATGTCCATTGTTGTTTGTGGGAAATTAACACCAAATTGATTTTGTATGACTAGTCAAAAAGTACATCCAGATTCATAAAAATACATTATTGAACATGGATTATCTGAAAGTCCACAGCATTTGCAATGGACACAAAGAAGTAAACATGTGTACCCACTTAAACAAGCATCGAACTTTAACCAAGAAGAGTTCATAGAGATAACAGAGGTATAGTAGATGGACATTTAGGTACAAGAAAACATTACTAGAATTCACTTGAATTTGAAATGGTACATAGCTCAGAGACAAATAAAATCCAGTAGTAAGACAATGCATCATGCTATAATAGCAGAGAATATGGGAAGGACAGTAAAGCCTCCTCTTGTTTCATGATGGCCAGCCTACACCACTAAATGCTAGTGAAGAAAGAAAGAGATTGTGAAATCCCACCGGAGTCTATGATACTAGGGAGCTGAGTAAGGTCATACCTGCAGACAAAAATTAGATGATTAGAGCCAGAAAGACACCTCACTTAGATAGTGCACCTGCTTCATCATGAGCTTGACTCAGGTTCAAGCCCAGACCACATGGCAGTGGAGGAAGTTTCAGTGCTGTGAATCTTTCTCTCTTTCCCTCTGTCTCTGTATTTCTCTTTTTATCTGAAAAAGGTGGTGCAGAGGAACAAAGCCCCAGTGTTATACATAAATAAATTTAGACAGCTGGAACTCAGAGACTAGGCTAGCAAACAAGATAAGTGAGTCATATTTTTAATTCATTACTCTGATAAATAATCTCCCAATACTAAACATATATTCAGACCCATAGAGAACTCCACAGAGCCCTAATCTATGGCTTCTGCACAGTCTCCAGCATCTGTCAACAGAAAGAGGTTACACAGGCAAACCACATAAGGGTGTCTAACAGTAAACCAATATCTAATCATGACAGGTGAAAGTCTAGCATTCATTAAGCAGTAGCAGTTTGAATTTTTTAATATTTTATTAGGGAAATAAAGATTTACAGGACAGTTGCTGTCATAAGGATAGTTTTTCATCTTTCCATGATAAGTGTCTATGCACTAGTCCCACCACCATCTTGAGTAGTGTAAGTTCACCACCAGAATTCAGTGTCCCCATTAGAAACTGCAATATTTCTTCCAAAGTCAGATATGAGTTTGTCGTTAATGTTCGGGGGCTCCAGCAGGCTGGGCTAGCTTCACGGCAGTAGACAGAGACGACCAGAGACTCACGGCTGGGCAGAGAAGCTTTATTCACGAGAGGGCAAACATGTGCTCTCCTGTCTTTCTGCTCTGGCAGCAGAGAGAGAGCCTTAAACTAATCACCACACAGATCTGTCCTGCATTCCCTCATGCAGCCATGCCAAGAACTCCGGAACTACTTAGCATAGGGGGCTGGGAGAAATTAAGGTGCAAAACTAGCAAGGGCCAAACTAATTCTCTCAGAGGTGGGGGAAAGGAGACCAAACCAATATGAAACATACCAACATGAGTTGACTACTATTTTTATGACTGTCTATATTTATATATATTTCCCCATTTTTCTATAGTTCTGCCTTCTCTTCCTCTCCAAGTCACACCTACACCTATTACTACTTCCAAATGTCTTTTTTTCTCTTATCTTTCAAGATCTTGATGAAATTGAGGTTCAGAGACCTCTGGTCATATTTCCCTAACATTTCTCCTCTTCTAGGAGTGTGGATCAAAGATTTTGTTGTTGTTGTTGTTGTTGTTGTTGTTAGAATTCTACAAATTTATTATAATCATCAACATTTTATTGTATTAAATTAAAAATATAACCATAGGTACTCATAAATTTAATGTTAACAAATCACATGTTTTAAAAACTAAATTATGAATAGCAAAATCATTGTAGTCATCATATATGGGTTGTATAATCTTTTCAATACAATGCACTGTTTAAATAATATTTTTTTTCTTTATTGGGGACTAATGGTTTATAGTCAACAGTAAAATGCAGTAGTTTGTACATGTGTAACATTTCTCAGTTTTCCACATAACAATTCAGCCCCCTCTAGATCCTCCTCTGCCATCATGTTCCAGGACTTGAACCTTCCCCACCACCCCAGAGTCTTTTACTTTGGTTCAATATACCAAACCCAGCCCAAGTTCTGCTTTGTCTTTCCTTATCTTTCAACATTTTTATTATTAGTAGTAATTTAATAATGACCGACAAGATTGTGGGATAAAAGGGGTACAATTCCATACAATTTCCAGGACTAGAGTACCATATCCCATCCCCTCCATTGGAAGATTACCTATTTTTTATCCCTCTAGGAATATGGACTAAAGATTTCTAGGAGATGCTGAAGGTGTGGCTTCCGTAATTGCTTCTTTGCTGGACATGAGCATTGACAGGTTGATCCATATCCACAGCCTGTTTCTATCTTTTCTTATATAGGTTAACTTGCCTGAACTCTTTGACTCAATCTCCAGCACCACATGTATGAGCATAATGCTCTGGTTATCCTTCTCTGTATCTCTCTCCATTTATCTCTCTCCACTTATCTATCTATCTATCTTGTAAAATAAATGTTTCTTTAAAAAGCTAGGAGATGTTAGACACAATTTTCACAGATAAAGAGAGATGGGGGTGGGGTTGGGATAGGTAGGGCTTCAAAGCCTGTTGTTCTTTCCTACACTGAAGTGACATCACAGCAGAAGGGAAGCCAGAAAGCAAATGGTAAAAAACTCACACAAAAAACTTTATTTGGACACAGGATTCCAGTCCCTAAGGTACAGATAGAATAGGACTAATTGCAACCTTTCAAAGAACTAGAGCTTTAAGTAAAGAATACATAAGAACTGGGAGTCAGGCAGTAGCACAGCAGGTTAAGTGCACGTGGTGCAAAGCAAAAGGACCAGCATAAGAATCCCCATCTGCAGGGGAGTTGCTTCAAAGGCAGTGAAGGTCTTCAGGTGTCTATCTTTCTCTCCCCCTCAGTCTTCCCCTCCTATCTCTATTTCTCTCTGTCCTATCCAACAATGATGACATCAATAACAACAACAATAATAACTACAACAATAAAACAAGGGCAACAAAAGGGAAAAATAAATATTTTTTAAAGAATACATAAGAACTATATTCAGCAAAGAAGGGACAAGCAAAGAAGGGACAATATGGTCCAGTCACTGAGCCTAAAAGAAAGCCACTAGAGAAGAAAGTAAAACTGAGCCACTGACTTCCTTAATTGGGTCTTAGATCTCAACTAAGAGCAAGATTGTCAAGGGTTACTTTCAGGCATAAATCAATTTAGCATCCACATATTTCACTTGATTGCCCATTCTGTATCATACACTATGTTTTTGACCATATCCTGTCTTTTTTAATTGTGGAAATTCAAATTTAACATAAATGGAAAAACGTGACATGATGCAAACATCACATTAGCTACCACGGCCTAACAATGTACTTTATTTAAATAAGTTCCTCTCCCTTCAAGCACTTTCTACATTCATAGAAATGTTTGCCTCCTTTTTGAGTTCTGACTCAAATCAGAAATTCTTTTGGGAGAAAATGGATTACCACACAAATCTCCAAGGTAAAAATGTACAAAGCAGAAGAAGGAAAGGTTCAGATAAAAGATGTAGAGTGAATAGGAGACAGGCCATAATAGTGGTGCTGTCATTTTCTGAAATAAATTGATCAGCTGAGCAGCCCAAACTCTTTATTTGAAATTCTGAAGCGTGATTTGACTTTTTTTCCTTCATGTGTTGGTTTCATGGCAACTATTGTGTATCAGCTGTACTTTGCCTAATTTGAGGATGTAATTTATGCTTCTGTTCTTCCAGTAAAGTGTCCAAACCTGCTAGCCTACAATTGTTCCTTCTTAGAACTATACAGCAACTTGCTCTCTGTAGATTCAACAGTTGTATCATATAAAGCTCTCATTCAGTCTCTTGAAGCTAGTGTTCAGGATAAATAGAACTAGTATCTTAGTCTGCCTGGTGTCTTTATGTGCTAGAATAGGAAATTCAGAATAGAAAGGGGAAAGAAAACTATATAGAAAATCAAGTAAAAGAGGAAAAAATATAGAACTACTGTCAAGTTCACCAGTATATTTTTAGTGTAGACCACTTTAGGTAAAATTATTTTAATTTACCAATTTGCTGAGATTAGAAAATGCCATACTGTGAAAACCACAGTGTTCACCATAGCACGTGGCACTGGTGAGCTATACCATATGATAAAGCATACTGAGATCAGGCATTTTAAAGACCATTTCATGGTAGGGCAAAAATCATGTGAAGAGTTATAATATGGTTAATGGCATTGCGAAACCAAGCTCACTAATTTTACAATTCTTTTTACACATAGGTTATCATACTAATTAGCTATATCTGGAATATTTGCCATTTTAATAAAGTGATTTTGCATTCCCCATTCTTTAGACCTACAGCCTCCAACCTGATGTTGAGAAGGCCCAGTAAGTTTTAGCAAGTAAATGTTCTGGGTGATTTAAAACAAGCCACATTGAAATAGAAACCCTTGGGAGTCGGGCTGTAGTGCAGTGGGTTAAGCTCAGGTGGTGCAAAGTGCAGGGACCGACGTAAGAATCCCGGTTCGAGCCCTGGCTCCCCACCTGCAAGGGAGTCGCAAGAGGTGAAGCAGGTCTGCAGGTGTCTGTCTCTCTCCCCCTATTTTCCCCCTCCTCTCTCCATTTCTCCATTTCTGTCCTATCCAACAACAACAGCAACAATAATAACTACAACAATAAAACAACAAGGGCAACAAAAGGGAATAAATAAATAAATATTCTAAAAAAAAAAGAAATAGAAACCCTTTGAAGACAGCATGGTAGATAGTCCATAAGCTTATAAATCACATATGCCAATTACAATGGCAATGCAAATGTTGGAAATTTATTTAACCTCTTTGAAAGTATTTCATTAAAAGTGGAAATACAACCCTCCTCACCTACTTCCCATTACAGTTCTCTCACTTACTGCAAAGATAACCTTATTAAAGCAAGGACTGCAAAAGCTGAATAAGGGCAAGAGACTGGCATACTTTAATGATGACTCTTTAGTCACTATCAGGCCACCCCATCAGCTGGGGTCCTATTCGGGGAGTCCTGAGATTCCCAAACAGACATGATGGGCCTAGACCTCGAATAAATCCCTCTCTCCATTGTTACCCATCATCTCTATCAGGAAAAACAAAATAGACCCCTTTATGGGCCCCCATAGGACCTTTCCCTCAACTTAGATCAACAACAGGAAAGAATGTTCCATCCTCTGAAGGTAGGCTGGACAACATACTCTATGCTACACCTGAGGAAGATGGATCCTGATATTGGGGCAGCTTTGGACATTCTTACTCATGACCACAGAATATGAGCTCAGATCTACAGTGATGCAGAGGTCACACAGGCTCCTATGCTGCATATGGGTCCTAAAATATGCCTACTAGCTATCTATAAAATGGAGACCCCCCCACTCAGATTTCAGGCTCAAGGAAAAAAAAAAAACTAGTATAGCCACAGGCCCTTTGGAATATAACTAAAATATGCCTACTAGCTATCTACAACTGTCATCTGCACTACTCCAGCCTTTAGGTTTGTGTTGTTTAACAATTTAAAAGCTCTTTTCAGCCACCAGATTCCAGCTGCTAACATGATGCCAAACAAACTTCCCTGGACAGACAACCCCACCAATGTGTCCTGGAGCTCTGCTTCCCTAGAGCCCCACCCTACTAGGGAAAGAGAGAGGCAGGCCGGGAATATAGATCAACCTGCCAATGCCCATGTTCAGCGGGAAAGCAATTATAGAGCCAGACCTTCTACCTTTTGCATCCCATAATGACCTTGGGTCCATATTCCCAGAGGGATAAAGAATAGGAAAGCTATCAGGGGAGGGGATGGGATCTGGAGATATGGTGTTGGGAATTGTGTGGAGTTGTACCCCTCTTATCCTATGGTTTTGACAATGTTTTCTTTTAATAAATAAAACAAATAAATAAATAAATATAAAAATAAAGTGGAAATACAGAACCTACCTTGCAGGATTATTATGAGAGTTAGTTTAACAAGTGGTCTACATACAATAACAATAAGGGTTAATTCTAGACTGGCAAGGTAGATCACCCAGGAAGGTACCTACATTGTTATGCATGTGAACTCAACCTAGACATTTCACATTACTCCTTTTACTTTCTACTCCTCTTAGGTAAGGTAGAGATTTTGTAAAAAAAAATATTTGAAAAATTAGTCCTCAAAAATATAAAGAAGAAGGCAACAATTTGTCATAATAAGAAACAGAAGTTTTAGGTGAGAAATATCTTTGATATTGGTTTTAAGTTTAATGCACGTTTAAATATTTTAATACTACCTGAAAACTTTATGAAACTCTAGATCCAGGGGGCCACGCGATGGCATATCTGGTTAAGTGCACACATTACAGGGCAAAAGGACCCAGGTTCAAGCCCCTGGCCCCAACCTGCAGGGGAAAAGCTTCACGAGTAATGAAACAGGGCTTCAGGAGTCTATCTCTCTCCCTTTCTATCTCCCTGCCCCTCTCAGTTTCTGTCTCTATCCAATAATAAATAAATAAATAAACAATTTTATTTTTTAAAAAAGAAAACTAGATTCAGGATTTATCTTTTAGTCTCATGCACATGTAGGTGGCATGCATATTAAAATGTGAGTGATTAGTGCAGTCTCTACTAATGTCAGGTATTACAGTTGTTATTGTTAAACTGTAGGTGAAATCTGGGCAATCTGTCAACAGTAATAATGATTATTTTTCCTAAAGTACTAGTAAAGGCAGAAGAAAAATTCGACAAAAATGTAGCTCATACACATAAAACTCATGCCAATGTTATAGTTAGAACCATCTGGAAAGGTTACTATTTATCCTTAATATTTTTCTCTAGAAATTAATGCAGCAGGAAATCTGAAAATGTAATGCAATAACATAGTTGAGCTAAACTCTTGACAATGGTTTCTTATGAAAGATTTGAAAGTCTGTGATGCCTCATTGTAAGGAGCCCCACCTGCCTCAGTTCAAGGTGGATATCCCAAAGTTCTCATGTCTATCTTCATTTCTCCTATCTCTATCAGATCCTTATTTCTCTCTTTGAGATTGGTCACAAATTAATATATGTTTGACCCAAACCATATATATATAATTTTTTTTTGCTCCATGGTTATTGCTGCGACTCAATACCTACACTATGAATCCACTGCTCCTAGAGACTATGTTTTCCTTTTGTTGCCCTTGTTTATCATTGTTGTTGTTGCTATTACTGTTGTTGGATAGGACAGAGAGAAATTGAGAGAGGATGGGAAGACAGGTCCAGCCCCCTTAGCATTGGAGGGGGTTTTTGTTGCTGTGATCTCTTTCACTTTTCTTTCTCTTCTATCTCTCCATTTCTCTCTATCTGAAAATGCCATTCCATATTATTGAAGCCATAATAAAAGAGAGAGAGACAGATGGGGGAGGGAGAAGGGAAAGTGGCATGTCGACAATATATAGTAAATAAAATAGTGTTCTGAGATAGAACGAACTAGTCTACTTTTCAAGTACAATGGATTTAATCACCACATGGATCCTTTATGATGTTACCCTTCAACTTTTCTACCTCATATATTAGAAGCCTTAAAAGATTCCAACAGTCTGGGAATGTAGATTTATCCAACCTCTGAGGAGAGCAGTCTGGAGAACTCTCAGAAGGCTAGAAATGGACCTACACTATGATCGTGCAATTCCTCTCCTGGGGATAGATCCTAAGGAACCCAACATACCCATCCAAAAAAATCTGTGTACACATATGTTCTTAAAAGCACAATTTGTAATAGCCAAAATCTGGAAGCAACCCAGGTGTCCAACAACAGATGAGTGGCTGAGCAAAGTGTGGTATATTTGCACAGTGGAATACTACTCAGCTATAAAAAATGGTGACTTCACCGTTTCCAGCTGATCTTGGATGGACCTTGAAAAAGTCATGTTAAGTTAAATAAGTCAGAAAGATAAGGATGAATATAGGATGATCTCACTCTCAGGCAGAAGCTGAAAAACAAGATCAGAAGAGCAAACACAAGTAGAACCTGGACTGGAATCGCCGTATTGCACCAAAGTAAAAGACTCTGGGGTGGGAGAATACAGGTCCTTCAGAGGACTTAGTGGGGGTTGTGTTGTTATATGGAAAACTGAGAAATGTTATGCATGTACAAACTATTGTATTTACTGTTGAATGTTAAACATTAATTTCCAACAAAGAAATTTAAAAAAAAATTCCAACAGTCATCCATCTCTAGTCTATGCTAGAACATCCCTGCCCCCTCTCTTTACTGAAATAACTTATTAGCTACTCACATTTCAAGTTGACTGGAATATCTTCCTTAAGCAGCCCCCCACAACACACAAGTTAGGACCACAACCAAGGCTGGTTTTGACTACCCCCCCATGACACCTATCAAAGAGAATTTAAATGACTTGTTAACAAACCTGTTTCTTTTTCTGGATCAAAAAGTACTGAGATCAAGGCCTGACTCTGCTTTACTGTTTTGCTCCCAGCATGTTGCATAGAGGAGACACTCAATAAATATTACTTGAATTAAAAAGTTTCAGGAATCCCATTGAAATTATTCATACAACAACCACAAAAAAATATTCCTCAGAAGTTCAAAGAAATTGTTCATCATGCAGTTATTTCAGGAGCTGGAGGTACACAATTTGAACCTTGAAATATATAGTTTACTTCTGATAAAACTTATCAGTTATAACCTTATCACTACTTTCCTTTGTTGTATAGACACAACTCTGATATTATCTTTTTGTAATTTAGTTCCTAGTCAAAGCTGGAACAACCAAGGCAGGAGAGTAAGAACATGTTTGCACTGCCATTAACCTTGGCAGCTTACCATCACCACCCCAAGCCAGAGTGTGCTCAGTCACTGTCATCTCTGCCCTAATGGAAGGGCAGAAAGATGGGAGAAAGATGAATGGAGTAATACAATGGTTCAGAGAAAGCCCACAGGGCCAGACACAGCATTGTTGTGAAGAAAATATGAGAATTTTTTTTTTTTGCAGCTAAATATTGTTAGTCTTCACCACTACAACCTTTTCACATTTTCTCAATCACTTCCTTTGAAATATTCACACGGACTTCCATCGTTCCCCTATGGGCCTAAGAGGCAACCCAGTTCTCTCTTCAGGTTTTACAACCCCATTCACAAACTCTGACTAACCAAATCCTTAAGGTCAATACCTTTTGAACCCAACTGTTGCTACTCCCCAAGCAGGCCAATTAAAGAGCCCACCTGCTGTAGATTGTGCTGCCTCCCAGAATATGACCACATATGGCTTCTTTAAAGAAGGGGAAAATGATGAATGGCAAAAACACATGTTTATACTTAAACCTGTTATTCACAAGAGCTTTCAACTCTTGGGTTAGAGAGATTCAGTGGAGTAATGTGTGTGTCTGCTGCCTGTAAGAATGATTGCCTGTCAAGTGGTTTCACAGTCTCCACAGATTCCCCAAAGGGAAGAAGGAAAAAGCAGAGGGATTGTAACTTGGAAACCAGAACAAGTTGAGGATTCATTCTCACCTTGTGACATCTGCAGTTTGGGAAATGGGAAGGCTGCAGAATGATCTCATTCCTTGAAGCCTGAGACTCACACCTCCTCCCTTGTCCCTCTACCTATCATCTGTCTATTTTTAAAGGCGAGGAATGTGAAATATACTTCAAAAATTCCAGTGATCTCACAAAAGCCAGTGTCCTTGGTTCAGTGACTGGATCTTCAGAGAGAAGAGTCAGAACTTTGGCTTCACTTTCCCTCTCTGGCTCTTCCAGCATATATACAAAAGAAATGTAATAGTCATTTGAGAAATGCCATTGTGGTTTATCTCAGTTATTTTGGACACTTTCCCTTGATTTCCTCTGGTCAAAGGACTCTTGAGAAAATGTGCTTGATCTTCTAGGTAACCCTCTGAGCTTGGTAATCCTAAGTGGGTTATCATTAGCTTTTACTTTTTATGGGAAATTCATCCCAATATTTTGCATAAAATTTGTGTTTAAGTGCTTAAGGACTACAACTAAGACAAATCTTTAGTTTCTTCTACCAAGCCTATAAGGGAAAAAAAGCACAACCTCTTAAGCTCTGCTTAAGAACAGAAAGGGAAACTAAAAGCAGGATTTGATTAAATCTAGAGTAGGGCACCAAAGTAAAAACCCTATGGTGAGCAGGAGGGTGGACATTCGGCTTCCCGGGGCGGCGGGGTTGGGGAGTAGGTGGGATAGAACACAGTCTTTTGGTGGTGTGAATGGTGTTTATGTACACTCCTATTAAATTGTAGTCATATAAATCACTATTTAATTAATATGAGAGGGGAAATTTTGATTGTATGTCTCAAACTTTTTAAAACGCAGACTGAGTCTTTTTAATACATAGGCTGAGTCTTTGATATGTTGACTCTCTCAAAAGCCTAGACCAGGTAGAACAGAAGCAACCGGTGGCACAGCTATATACAAGATGTTGGGTATTATACAGCAAACCCTAACAAAGGGATTTTTCAAAGTTAACCCAATTACCAAATAATGTGATTATAACAATAACTATCTATTGTCTTCTTGAACCCTAAAACAGCAGGAACCTCACATTTCCACTATAGAGCCTATATTTCCCCCAGCCCTGGAACCTTAGGGTGGGGCACACTTTCTTGCATGCTTCTCTCAATTCATATCAAATAATATCGCATCCGCCGATAACAACCTAATCAGCACGAGTGCCAGCCACTCCAGCATGCTTCACTTCAGACTGTGTCCAGAGACTTCAGGTGTGGAATGACAACCCTGCAGCTTCATTACTCTACTCGGGTAAGAACTTTCCTTCTCTAATTTCATTCCAGGTGGTTCACTTCCTAACACAGTCCCAAAACCTAGATACAGATTAGGTCCCATGAGATAGAGCAGGTGGGGAGAGAGGGGCTCAAATATGGATCTTTGCGGGGGTCCTTGTGCTTAGGACTATGTGCACTTAGCCAGTGCACCACCATCTGACACCCACACATTGGTTTATTCCACTCTTTTCAAAAATTATTTTCAGTTTGTATTCTTCCCATGTTGTGCAAAATTAATATACATATTAATTAATTACTACATATTAATTAGAAAGCACTGTTTTAAAGTCTCCTTCAACTATTGCATTCAATTATCCCCTTTGGGGACTTATAGGATTTTTTTGTGGAATACAATTATGAAAATACAATAAAAAAATAAAGAAGTAGAAATAAAGACCAGATGCAAATCCTTCCATTTAACTCAGAAACTCTCCAAATTGTAAGTAAGTACCATGCCTTATAGCACAAGTTAATTGAGGAATCCAGGCTCAGTAGATTGGAAACTTTGATTGCAAAGAGAGAAATCCTGATTATATGAGGTCAGTGGGCTAAAAAGAAGAAAAGAATCAGCAAACTGCAGGTACCAAGAAGTCTTGCATCTTCCACAAATGATGACTGTTTCTTCCTTGAGGGGCAAGTTTCTTTAGAAACTATTTCGAGGTTTTAGCCCTGGATTCAAGGAAATGCACACAGATTGCACCATGACTATTTCCTCTTCCATCATTTTGTTGTTGTTGTTTCTAAATAAACTAACTTTGTTGTTGGAATAATATTTTTGTTTGGGGTAAGCATTTCAATAAATATATATTTTCTTTTATCATTTGGAAATAAATGTTCTTTCTTCCTATCTTTGCATACTTATGTAAGACTGATAAAGTTAATTCACCCTTAGTAATCTACAAAATGGAGGCCTTTCATGTACTTGGCTGGCTCACATCATAAATTTAAACTCATTAGCCTGTACTTACAGGAAGCAAACAAACTTCTTGGAAACAAATAAGTAATTACAGTTTTTTCACTCCAACTCTGCTTCAGCTAAAGAATAAGACTTTGGGGCTAGGGAGATGGAATAATGACTAGGCAAAAAAAAAACCTGACAGCCTGAGACTCAGCTGTTTCAGGTTCAATTACCCCATCTACCACCATAAGCCCAAGCTGAGCTGACTTCTGGTTAAAATAAAAAAGTGGCAGGAGAGAAGGAAGAAGAGGTGAAGGAGGCAGAGGAGGAGGAGAAGACCTATAAGGGAATCTCAGAATCCTAATTAATCATGCCTTATTTCTATTCTGACTCTAAATATTCTATAACATTTGCTATTGCCCCCAAGTCTAGGGGATAGTACACTACTGTCTGTGAGGTACTGTACTCATTATACTCTTGAATTATTTTCCCTTGAATAAAAGACACCAATTCATAACTAAATTCTTCTAGTTTTGTCATGTGATAGAGTGAATTGTTTTATGATATAGTCTGGGTAAAACTAAAACATTATGAGCATCTAATAATCATTGATGTCTATAAATAAATTAAATGCTTTCCAGAAATGCACCAAATTCATACCACTATAATTGTTCTTTTTAGTGTTCATGACTAGAATTGTTTATAACTTCTCATACCCTTGCTAAATAGATGTAATATTTTCTTGCTGCTTTAATTTATATTTCATATTGAATCCTTTTTTTCACATACTAATTATAAGCAACATTTTTAAAAGCAGAAAAATGCATCATAATTTCTTGATCCCACTGGCAGAAGGAAGAAGTAGTAAGAGAGAGATGGATAGAGTTAAACTTAGTGGTTACCCCTTTGTGGGCCCCCTTAGGACCTTGCCCTCAACTTGTATCAACAACAGTAGAGAATGTTACATCCTCTGAAGGGAAGATGGACAACATAATCTATGCTCCACCTAAGGAAGATGGGTCCTGATATTGGAAGGGCTGGAATGTTCCTACTGATGACCACAGAATGTGAGCTCAGATCTACAGGGATCCAGAGATTACATAGGCTAAGCTGAATATGGGCCTAAGCTGAATATGGGCCCCATATCAGATCAAATTGATGGAGTTTACAGTCAATAATATATATACACCTTTCCCATATTAGGGAGCTACTCTCTTCCCTGATCCAGCTTTCTGGTCCTTTTTTAGCCATGACATCATCTCACCAGACTTGGATCCATCTGCATATCAGATTTCAGGCTCAGGGAAAAAAAAAAACTAGTATAGCCACAGGCCCTTTGGAATATAACTAAAATAGTCCTACTAGCTATTTACAAAACAGAGACCCCCCAACTCTTCATCTGCACTATTCCAGCCTTTAGTTTCATGATTAGTCAACAACTTGTGTGGCTTTTTAACTCTCTTTTCAGCTATCAGGTTCCAGATGCTACCATGATGCCAAACAGACTTCCCTGGACAGACAACCCCACCAATATGTCCTGGACCCCTACTTCCCCAGAGCCCCTCCCCACTAAGGAAAGAGAGAGTCAGTCTGGGAGTATGGATTGACCTGTCAATGCCCACGTTCAGTGGAGAAGCAATTACAGAAGCCAAACCTTCCACTTTCTGCACCCCATAAGAACCCTGGGTCCACACTCCCAGAGGGATAAAGAATAGGAAAGCTATTGGGGGAGTGGACGGGATACAGAGGTCTGGTGGTGAAAATTGTGTGGAGTTGTACCCCTCTTATCCTATGGTTTTGTCAATGTTTCCTTTTTATAAATAAAAAAGTACATAAAAAAGAACTTAGGGGAGTTGGAGGTAGCCAGTTGGTTAAGTGCACGTGGTGCAAAGTGCAAGGACCGGTGTAAGGATATGGGTTCGAGCCCTGGGCTCCCCACCTGCAGGGGAGTTGCTTCACAGGCAGTGAAGCAGATCTGGAGGTGTCTATCTTTCCTTCCCCCTCTCTGTCATCCCCTCCTCTCTCCATTTCTCTCTGTTATATTCAACTACAATGACATCAATAACAACAATAATAACTACAACAATAAAACAACAAGGGCAACAAAAGGGAAAAATAAATATAAAAAAAAAGAACTTAGTTGTTGTAAACTACAGCCCCAGCACCAAAGTCCAGCCTGCTACCCATTTTTGGTTTATTTGTTTGTTTATTTTATGATTTGCAGGCTGAGAATGTTTTTTAAATTTTTATTTTAGATAAAGACAGAGAGGCAAAGAGAATGAAAAAGATCACAGCATGAAAGCTTCCTTCAACATGGTGGGGATTGGACTTGAACCTAGATCACAAGCATGGCAAAACACTGTCCAATTCAGCTATTTCACTGTCCTGCATTTTGGATTTTTAAATATTTCAAAAAGTACTGAACAAGATTACTGTTTTGTGGCATGTAAAAGTATGAAATTCAAATTTCAGTATCATAAATAAAGTTTTATTGGAGTATATCCATGCTCATTATTTATGTACTGTCTATAATTGTTTTCACACTGCAAGAGTAGAATTGAGTAGCTGTGACAGACAGTATGGCCCAAAGAGTCTAAAATATGTACCATCTGCTCGTTTACAAAAAAAGGTTTACTGACCCCTGACTTGAGCAATCACTTAACTTACAGCCTGCTGGGAGATGCAGTATTGTTCAGGTTAGTGTGAAGTGCTTAGAATGCCAAGGTGTCTTTAGCAAGAATACTAATTCCTCTAGGATACTGATAGTTTTCATCTTTTAGGAGCATAAGATTACAGGAGGTGATATTGAACATACGGAAGAAGGGCAAATGCTAGAAGAAGAAAGAGCATAGTTCAGATGTTCAGAGAGGGTAATTTAAAAAAAGCAAAGAAATAGACAACTAGGTAGTTTCAAAACACAAATGAATTTGAAACGCTCAGTCTAAGTCACTGTAATAGTTGCCTTGTTAACAGACTGTGTACAAACTGAATTCAGATCATCAGTATGGGATAAAAACTAACACACAAAATTTGAACTATTATTATATTCTGGAAGAGAACAAAGTAAACCCAGATCTATGAATCCAGGGAAATTTAAGGTTCTCTGCCATTAACCTGGCAAGTTACCTTGGGCATATCATTTGATATTCTTATCAGCTGGATAGAAAAAAGTTTAAAGATTTCTCCAGCTCTGACATTCACTGAGTAGGGACAGTCTCATTCAATGCTACCTGGATGAACAGAATCCAAAATAATCAGCATCAGCATCATATAGTAACTTGTTGAAAATGCAAATAACAGGGTGCACTGCAGGCCTAAGGAACCAGCACATCTGGGGATCAGACCCAGCACTGACTCAAGTTCTGCAGATAATTATGATGCAGACTAACTTTTGAGAAGCACTGATATAAACTGTATGTTTTTTCTCCTAAATAAAAGGTTTCTGGTTCATTTTTAAAGATGCCCCCCACCCCCTGCTACACTTTGGGTGTTTGATTTTATAATTTCAGTCACACATATTTTATATTTGCTAACACCTTAAATCACAAAAACCCCACCTCATGACTCATTTTTCTCCCTCCTTGGGAAGAATTGATTGATTTGAAAAACACACCGAGAATAGCCTATTAAGTAGAATCATCATCCCACCTGAATAGAGACTATAAGCTTCAAGAAAGGAGAAAATGATGTCTGCAACTCATCTAATACACTTGGTGGATGTACAATCCTGGGTCTGTAACCTGTAAACAACCCACCAAGCAGAGTCAGGCCCACTGACAAGTGGGAGACCAACATGGAAACTATTAATCTGGGTAATGATTTATATATAGCTATGGAAATACAATCTCAACTACCATATGAACTTTGTACCCTCCTGTTAGAGCATCTAGGTAAATGTCTATTGAGCTACACATGCACACACAATCTTACCAGTTGGTGTTGTAGAGATGTACTGAGTGAATCCTGCATGCTCCTGACTCCATGCTATCTTGTCAAAAATTAGTTCATGTGACTACAAGGGGAAAAAAAAATCACTGAATCTGCCAAAATTGTGATGATTGCATTTTAAAAATAATACTAGCTATTATACATACCTCAAAGAGTTTTGGGAAGGTCCAAAAGTCCTTGTGCTCCATTGAAATGCAAAGTACTATTCATTAATACCTAGTAGGGTTCATAACATATAGCTTATATCATTTAGGATTATATTCATTTAATATAAGAGAAACTCAACCAGTATGACTAAAGCCAGATAGGATTTTTTTTTCCACTTCACAAATCCAAAGGCAGACAGCTTAAGGCTAGTTTCATTGCTTGAGGAATTCAATAGAACCCAGGCTCCATCTATCTTCCCCTCTGTCCTCAGCATGTAGCTTTCATCCTCCTAGTTGTGCAAATGGTGACCTCACCTACAGGCATCTGTGTTCTAAATAGTCAGAAGTATTTCCTGCTAAATCTGTGCCTTTCTACCAGGAAAACAGCAATTTCCCTGCAAGCTTCAAGTAGAAAGCATATGTAGTCTGAAGGAAAACAAGCAAAATGAAATCAATACTACAGTTCTTAAAAATATGTTAAATTTCTACTAGTAAAATAATACATGCATAGAACTCCACCTTTTAAAACAAGTTATAGAGGAGGAAGATACCATAATGTCAGAATGGATGAAGCTTATAAATGATTTAGCTAAATACACAAAGACGAGGTCACATGCACAAGTTACCTGAAAACCTGGTATTTTTACCTTCTAGAGTGAGACAAAGACTATGTCATCCAGAAAGAGGGATGAGAAGGGCAGTTAAATGTTGACTTATAGATTAAGAGAATTTCCATACTTGATAGACCTTTCTGTCCCTTTTGTTTCATTTTTGGTGTCATTAGCCTATCTTTTGTAAACATCTGGTTTAAGTACAAATAATCTAAGACATTCTATTTCAGTATGTAAAGAGTTCTGTTTTATTATTATTATTTTATTTTTAAACCAGAGCACAGTTCAGCTCTCATTTGTGTAAATGTAGTGCATTGAACCTGGGACCTCTCATCCTCAAGCAGGAAAGGGTGTTGCATAAGCCATTAAGAACTCTCCCCAGTCCTTAGATAAATATTTTATGTGGTAATGTCTAAAACCACTGATTATCTTCTTTCACCTCTTAATGCAAAAACCTAACAAGGCTTAAATTCAAATTTCTTCTCCCCCTACCCTTTTAAAAATATTTATTTATGGAGACTGAGCAATGGCTTACCCACTTAAGCACACACATTATCATGCACAAGGACTCAGGTTCAAGCCTCAGTTCCCCACCTACAGGGGCTGCTTCAAGAGTGCTGGTCTGAAAGTGTCTATCTTTCTCTCTCCCTCTCTACTTACCCTCCTCTCTCAATTTCTCTCTGTTCTATCAAGAATAATAGAAAGAAAAGAAAAATGGCCAACCAGAGTGGTGGATTCATAGTGCCAATGCCAAGCCCCAGTGATAACCATGGTGGCAATAAAAAGAGAGTGAGAAAGAGAGAGAACCAGAATCAGGGAATCACTGTGCTACATGCAATGTCAGAGATTGAACTTGGGACCTCATATTTGTGAGTTCAAAGCTTTATCCACTACATCATCTGTCAGGTTGCTCTCTTCCTTCCCTTCCTCTTCCCTCCTTTCTCCCTCTCTTTTTCTCGTTTTTGTATTTTACCTTCACATGCTTTTTTTTTTTAACTATCCTACCCTTATAATCAGTAACTTCTAAACATTTCTGGTTTTATAGTGAATGTTTATTTTGAGTTACTTCTATATAATTATTTTTGCTTAAATTCTTTACTTCTCTTATTGTTCTTTTTTATTTTGTTTTGCTTTGTTATAGCTAAACACCTTTTAGTAATTCCCTATAAAATCTATAGGGACATTATAGTAAAACGTGTAATTCTTTCTCTGAAAATTTATGTTTTATCTTCATTATTGAATGAGGCACAGTGTTTCCAATGGAACCTAGAAGTTAATAATTAATAAGAACCTAGAAGTTAATAATTCCACAAGTATGTCAGTATAGTTGCACTTTCTCTGTTAGATAAAATTTCTTGGTTCTCTGCTTGAGGTTTTTCTTTTTTGTTTGTTTGTCTTGTTTTTTCTTGTTGTTTTTGTTTTTTTCCATTATAG
This sequence comes from Erinaceus europaeus, assembly GCF_950295315.1. Taxonomy (NCBI): domain Eukaryota; kingdom Metazoa; phylum Chordata; class Mammalia; order Eulipotyphla; family Erinaceidae; genus Erinaceus; species Erinaceus europaeus. The sequence goes on along the minus strand of NC_080171.1, from coordinate 42,172,833 downwards.
TTATCCCTGGAATTGGTGCCTGAATGACAATTCTACCATACCCAGAGGACTTATTCACTCTTTCTTTTTTTGACAGAGATAGAGAGAAATAGAGAGAGAGGAAGGTGAGAGAGGGAGAAAGACCTATAGCACTCCTCCATTGCTCATGAAGCTTACCCTCCCACCCCCCACTCCACCACCTGTGGTTGGGGATCAGGGGCTTGAGACTGGGTCCTTACACACAGTCACTTGAGTACTTCACCAGATGAGACCCTGCCTGACTCCCTCCCTCTACTTCATTTTAAGATCTTTCTTTAAAGTTTTCCATATGGTATTTAGTTTATTTATTTATCTGGCTTAAGATTGAGTGTACTTGGTAAATTGGAAGATTCTTTGTTCAAATATAGAAAATTTTAGAATGATTTATTTTAGAATGCTGCTTTCTCTTCATTCTTTCTAAGTCATCTCACTGAACTCACATTAGGCACTTTATTTTTTTTTTCATTTTTCTCCCTTATTTCTCTTACTTACTTTTTAATATTTTCCATCTCTTAGATCTGTATAATGAGTGATTTTTCTTATACAAGTCTTCAAAACATCTCAATCATTCAGTTGTTTCTAATGTCATTTAACTCACCCACTGAGTTCTTAATTTTAAGCACTATATTTTTATAGCTATGATTTTTATTAGGTCATTCCAAAACTGTTATTTTGTCTACTCATTTATCATATACCCTGTGTTATTTAGCTGAATCGCTTATTAGCTTCCAGCATGTCTTTCATGTCTTTAATCCATTCTAAGCATATCAATACAATACAATATCATAAGTATTTTCCTTGTGTAGAATAGTATCACTTTTCTTGTAACTGTAAGTTCACAGGTTTTCATTCTTATTGTAAACCTAAATACATATTTAAACCTATGTATTGTTTAAATGTGAGGGTTCAATGAGTCTTGAACTTTGTGTATGTCTTATCAAACCATTCTTGTTTCCTTCTGCCAATATAACTTATTTATTAATAATCTTAGATGTATTTTATGTCCATTTACTATAAAAAGCCCTTGTGCCACATAAGCTTCATAAATTCAGGCTTTCAACTCAACTAGGCTAGACATCTTGGATTTTGATTTCTCTTCAATGATTGTTTTAACACAATACATCCTTGGAAGTAAATAAATTCACTTTTTTTTTGCCTCCAGGGTTATTGCTGGGGCTCAGTGCCTGCACTATGAATCCACTGCTCCTGGAGGTTATTTTTCCCATTTTGTTGCCCTTTTTGTTTATTGCTGTTGTTGTTGTTGTTATTGCTGTCATTGTTGTTAGATAGGACAGAGAAAAATAGAGAGAGGATGGAAAGATAGAGAGGGAGAGAGAAAGATAGACACCTGCAGACCTATTTCACCACCTGTGAAGGGACCCCCTTACAGCTGGGGAGCCGGGGGCTCGAACCAGGATCCTTAAGCCAGTCCTTGTGCTTTGTGCCAAGTGCACTTAACCTGCTGCACTACCGCCTGGCCCCCTGTACATTCACTTCTGATCTTTACTGACAAGTAGCTTTCTGAGAGTCCAGTCATTATGTAGGAGAAACAAACATTGTCCCTTACCTTATCAATGTCAAAGTTCTTTGTCCCTATATGAGTATACCTATCCCTAGGGTATATAAATATGATTTAATTGCTAATTCATTTCTTTACCTCTCTCTCCCATTTTGTTAGTTGAGTAAAAGACAGTAAATTCTTATCCTTAAAAACAGGATTTTAACAAAGGATTCTAAATGAAAAGACAAATTCCTTTCCTCTTAAGCCTTATTGTATTGTTTGCTGATTACAAAGTCAAGTGTGCTCCTAGCATTTGTTCCCTTTCAGCCTGGTTTGCTGTCACAAAGATGTTATGTTCTATAAGTTGTATTCTTGAGTCTCCAAATTAATCACCAACAAACTCTCCTTTCTCTAGTCTTTAGCTTTCTCTATTCATTCGTGTTCTCTAGTTTATTAGCTCTCTCCCCACCCCATACAAATACACACAAATCAGGGCAATTATTAGAGCTCTCACCTCAATAGTTTCAAGGAAGAGGTTCTCTTTATTATGTCCTCCACAACCCACACACTCCCTTTTTATAATCTTGTTTTCAGACACTATGTGTCACTGCCCTTTGTTCAATTCTTGGTACCAATCTGTCCCCTTCTGCTAATACTGTTTTAAAGGATGCTAGAGTTTCTAATCAGCCACTGGAGTGGAATTTGCATATCTCCATCAAAGCAAAGCTTTTTTATGTTCAAAGTGGAGAGAGACTTAGCCTCTGCTATAAAACCAATAATATAGTTTCCCAACAACTACACTTCTTTGGTTCACTCAAGGATAACTTTATCCTACAGGTTGAATATTTCCCTGTCATGAAATTTCTGTTATATTCCCCTGTTATTGGTCTGTTGGCCCAGGAGAAACAATCAGTAACATTATTAACCCCCTCATTTGATTTTGGAATATTTAGAAAAACGGTGACTATATTACTCAAATTCCAAACTAAGATACTTTTGAGCAAGAAAGAGAATGGTAGACACAACCAGCACTATACTGGGCAAGTTTTTTGATTTTTTACACACTGGAAGCTTAGTTAATTCTCATGACCTCCTTAATTTTTTCAAATATTCAGATTTGCATGCACACAGCATAAAAGCAGACTAGGTCCCAACATGGCCTTACTGTTCAAGGAAAGTAGGTTTTGTTTCCCAAAGCAGGTTTGTTTGGTGAACCTAAGATGTAGAAAACAACTGTGAAATGTAAGGTACCAGTTAATGGCGATACACAAACACAAGAAAGAACAGGAATGAAGAGAAACCACGGGTTCTCCTGTTACATAGTCTAGCACAGGTGCTTTGGTAGAACTGTGTTGTGGCAATCTGTTACTGACCGGAACTGAAAGCTATGAGAAAGAGTTTCATGAAATACTTTATCGTACCTACCCAGAATATATTTGAGGACAGTGTTCATTATTTTATAGCTTCTTGTTTATAGGAACTCAAAAGAAACTTCTCAAAATTTGTCTCATTATACAAAATGTATTCCTTGGGGATGGGTAGTAGCGCAGCGGGTTAAGCTCACATGGCGCAAAGCACAAGGACCGGTGTAAGGATCCCACCTCGAGCCTCCAGCTCCCCACCTGCAGGGAGGTCACTTCACAGGCGATGAAGCAGGTCTGCAGGTGTCTGTCTTTCTCCCCCCCCAGCTTCCCCTCCCTCTCCATTTCTATCTGTCCTATCTAACAACAATGACATCAAAACAACAACAATAATAATAACCACAACCTTAAACAACAAGGGCAACAAAAGGGGGGAAAAAAACAGCCTCCAAGAGCAGTGGATTCATGGTGCAGGCACCAAACCCCAGCGATAACCCTGGAGGCAAAAAAAAAAAAAAGTATGCTTTTTCTGTATAATTACTAGGTATTTTAGGGGAGCAAAAGTCTGTCACTTCAAAATATGAGTTTGGTAAAAGATTAATTTCATGAGAGAAGCCCCAAAGGCAAAAGTAAGATTGTCCTTGAAAAATAAATTTTTATGGAAACAACTCCCTTAAGAAAATGCAGAGTAATATAAAAATTTAACATGATCCCTATCAAGGGCTCACCAAAATTCTTCAAGAGAGAAGAACAAAAGTTTATCTGGAGACAGAAAATAATCCAGGATAGTCAAAACTATCCTGAGGGAAAAGGCAAGAAGAGAGGCTTTACATTTCCTGACCTCAAAACATACTACAGAACCGTTTAATCAAAATGGCCTGATACTGGAACCAAAGTAGACACATAGAACAGTGGAGTAGAATTGAGAAGCTAAAATTCAGTCCCCACACCTACCATCGACTAAATTTTTTACTAGGTAGCCCAAAACATTAAATGGAAAAAAGAAATCCTATTCAAAAAATGGTGTTGGTAAAACTGAGTTGAAACATGCAGAATAAAATGACCATCAAATTTCATCATATACAATAGTTAATTCCAAATGAATCAAAGCTTTAGAATTTACTCTAGAAACTATCAAATATTTATAGGTAAACATAGACAAAACTTTCATATAAGTTTTTGCAACATCTTCACTGACTCAAATCCACTTGCAAGGAAAATAAAATAAAAAACAGACCTATGGGACTACATCAAGCTGCAAAGCTTCTTAATGGCACAGAAAATCACCACCATAACAGAGAGACTCCCCACAGAATGGGAGAAAATCTTTACGTGTCATATATCAGACTGAAAAACAAAATATACAGTGAATCCACCAAACTTAACAATAAAAAGACAAAAATCACCACTGAAAAATGAAAGAAAGATAAGGCAGAATCTTCTCTAAAGAAGAGGTACAAAGTTCCAGCAGACATATGAAAACATGTTCAAAGTCACTGATGATCAGGGAAATGTAAATAAAAATGAGCTACACTTCACACCTGTAGAATGTCATAGATTAGAAAAGATAGAAACACCAACTGTTGGAGAGGTTGGAGGAGGAAGAAACTCTCCTAGATTGCTGGTGAAAGTTAATTCAACTACATATGGAAAATAATCTAGAAATTCAGCAGAACTCTAGAAATGGATCTACCTTATGATACAGCAATCCCTCTCCTGGGGATTTACCCAGGGAAATAAAAAATACTTATTTGCAAAAACCTATTCACAGCAATGTTCATAGCAGCAGTTTTTTAATAGCCCAAACTTGGAAGGAACCCTGTTATGCAATGACAGATGAATAGCTAAGGAAATTTTGGCACATATACAGAGTATATATAGCTGTTAAAAATGATTAGATCATCTCCTTTTCAGTATTGTAGTTAGAACTTGAAGGCATCACCTTGAGTGAGATGAGTCAGAAAGAGAAAGACAAATACCAGATGATCCCACTTATAGCTGTAACTTAAGAACAAAGAACCATAAAAGATAGCATAGAGTATAACTTGGACTGGGTATGACATAATTGCACCAAAGCAAAGGGCTCTGATGAAGGAATGTAAGGAACAGAATGAATGGACATTAGGATCCTATTGTGTCTCATAGACACCACTCAAGGTGAGATGAGAGATTATACCTATGTGTTAAATATTTTTTAAAGAAGATATCTCCTGGGGAGTCAGTGCAGCGGGTTAAGAGCACATGGTTTGAAGCCAAGGACCGGCATAAGGATCCCAGTTCGAGCCCTCGGCTCCCCACCTGCTTGTGAAGGGGTCGCTTCACAAATGGTGAAACATTTGTGAAGCGACATCTGCAGGTGTCTATCTTTCTCTCACACTCTCTGTCTACCCCCTCCTCTCTCCATTTGTCTCTGTCCTATGCAACAACAATGACATGAATAACAACAGTAATGATAACCACAACAACGATAAAACAACAAGGGCAACAAAAAGGGAAAATGGCCTGGAGAAGTAGCGGATTAGTGGTGCAGGCACCGAGCCCCAGCAATAACCCTGGAGGCAAAAAAAAAAAGCATCTCCTTAGAAGATGAAATAATACCCTTACTATTGAAGAGAAAGAATGAAATTTAAATCTGCAGACTTTTGTTTTACAGTCAATTAGATACTTGACTATCTCTCCTTTCTCTCCAATACCTTCTGCATTAGCCATTTTAGAATTGCATCTAAGACCACTTAGTCAATCATTTAGTTTTGATGTTATCTCCCCCATGGATACAGCAGTTGCACATACTATTAATATCTCATTTCTTTTTTCCTCTTATTAGTGATTCTGGTTTATTTTTCCAATCTCTGAAAAACCCAGCATGGTCTGGGATTATTTCTTTTGCACATCAACATTTTGCCTATTTTACAGGTTTGGAATTATGTTACTCTTTACCTTTTATTTGTCTGGGATATTACCATGCTCAGTGTGAATTTTTACCATCTAAGAAATGTACATACTATATGTATATGTTTAAACCTCTCTCTCTCTCTCTCTCTCTCTCTCTCTCTCTCTCTCTCTCTGTTCTCTCTCTCTATTGCTGGGGCTTTGTACATGTGCAATTTCACTACTCCAGACCAACTTTTTCAGAAAGACATCACAGACTGAAGCTTCCTCCAGTGCTGGAGTATCCCCATGCCATGCTAGGGGCTCAAATCTAGACATAGCAAATAGCAAAAAAGTCACCCTTCTGGATGATCTGACTTACCAGCCACTGTTAACTTTTCTTTTTAAATAATGTCTTTCTTTGTTTTCCCTCAAAACTGATTTCTTCCACTGTCAACAGTTTGTTTCACCTTTAAAGTCAAAGGTACTTTGAATATCATGGGGATGGCAGATAATTATATGCCAATAAATTTACTTATGTTCTTTAAAATGTTTTTTTTATTTTTATGGCTATATGGATATAGACTCTGTTAAAACAGTATCATATTCAAAAATGCATATGTAAGCATATACTTGGACAGGACTTTTCACTCTGTGAATGAAAATATAGAAACTAAAAATCAGGTATAGGTGTCAGCAGTCTTAAACAGTTCCTCTTATCAAAGAGTCTTCATTAAATAATCTCACTTGAGTGATTTTACTTTCAAATGCCATGAACACTGTCACAAATCATTTAGAGTTTCTATAAGTAAGAATCTGTTATGAGGAACATGCTATAATGATTTGGACACTATCCTGACATTTTATTCCCTTGGTATAGGATTTCTGACAAGCTATGTTTAATGGGCAGGGGGAAAGTTTATAATAAAGCTGAACACTGCAATAATTGACTATAGTGTAAATAGAATTTCCCAATACACTCTATTTCCACCGCCTTTATTTTTCTTTTCCTGAAAATTGTTTATTGGTCATTGGACCCAAATGTGGATCATGGCCTTTATTATCTTGCAGGAAGATATTTCAAGATGTGTTATATAAATCCCCTACTGTCCTTCTATTTCCTCTTGCCAGCAGCTCAGTCATATGGATGATAAATAAGCTCATCCTGGTGTTAGAGTTTAACTAGCAATGAATTTCACTTTACTGCAATATTTATGAAAGCTTTTAAAAAATGTAGTTAAGTGAAAGCCTTCCTGTAGAATGCAATCAATATTTTTTAACATGAGACAGAGAATCCAAACCTTTAGAGTTTATTTCCACTCATGAGCTTTGCACTGCCTTCTCAGCAAAGGACTCAAATTTTAGTAGTCAGAAAAACTGTTCATGTTAGTAATATTTCTTATGTATGATTATACTTATTATTAAAGTTGGAATGTTTGGTGCTTATATTTGTTTTTCTTTTTAATTTAAGAAAAAAAAATTCCCTTTTGGCCTGAAGGAAACATGAAGCCAGGGAATTTAGGCCAAGAAACCTAAGTCACAATAATTACCATTTCCAGGCTACAGCACTGTGTTTTCTATTAGCCTGTAGAGCAATTAGCAATGTTTTATAACAGCTGTGAGAATTGTTGCTTGACCTAGTCTGATTACAGTTCTGACACTTTTAAGAACAAATTGGTAAACAGAATTGGCTTTAGAGGCCCCTTCAGAGTTTGTAGGAGAGAAGTTGGCCTATGGGGAAAGAAAATCTGACAGAAATGGGCTCAGAGGTGGTCCAGGTTGGAGAACAAATGATCCCAGAAAAATGTTGTCTTTTTAGCATACATGGACAGCTGGTTTCCTTGGACAGGGACTCAAAGGAAGAGACTATGTCAGCATTTGACAAACCTAAAAAGAAAACAATCAGGCAGGCTCAACATGGGGATAATGACAGGTTTCTTCTTAGAAATGAATAGGGAGAATAATTCTGAGAAAATAATTCCAAGAACATAATTTAATTCTTCCAACTTTTAATCATCTGATTTAAATCCCAGTCTTTGCAACTCCACTAATGTGAACTTCTGGCTCCAATATGGGCTTGTTCTGATTTGCTGAGAGGGTTCTGAGTAAGTTTAGTGGCAGGGTGATAAGGATAACCACATGTTTGCTCCCTAACAAGAACTGAGATTTGAATCCCAGCTTGCCTATGACTTAACCATGGGCATGTCGTCTATCTTTTCTAATCCTTATATTCACCATCTATTAAATGTTGTTGGGTTTTTTGTTCAAATACTAGTTGGAGATATGGATGAGTAAGAAAAAATGGTTAACTAAACAAGGGATCGTTAAACTACACATGTAGTGTGCGATTAGCACAGTGCACCACTGCCAATTTTTTAAAAATACAGTTTTTCTCAGGATGTAGGAATTTCCTTTCAAAGATCTAAACTTCCAGTATTCAGATTCACTAATCAATGAAGTGTATTAGAACAGAATTTCCCCTGAAATTACCAGTTCCTATGGCAAAATATTCTATTGTCAAGTAGATTTATGAGCTGTTGTATATTATATCCTCACAATGCAAGTCATCCCAGAAAAGTATCTGAGAAGACTTGCAACAAAGAACAGTTATGGTTTTATGTGTGTATTTAAACAAATCTTTTATAAGGCCTCCCAGAAGTTTCTGAAAACTAGCCAGAATTATTATTCATAAATAATAGCAGAATATATATTTAGTAAATGAGAAGGGAGTCTATTCATTTATCTCCAGCAGTACCTGGAGAGGATTTTATTTTCAATAACTATATACCTGTATCTGTAAATTTCTCTGATGCTTCTTCACTAGAAGGGTCCTGAAAGTGACAGCACATGATTTTAAACATACCATTAAACTAGTCTTAAAGGGTATATTAAACACATTAGAACTAGAATATAAACACAAAATCTGCTCTCTACCATCAATAACTTTGTACAGGTTCTAACTCTTGTTAAGGCAAAGACCTTTCTTTATCAGCTTAAAGATTTTTTTCCTACACTGAGACTAAAACTAGGAGAGCATGAGTGAGGTTCATGATTAGTCCAGATGACTTCTATCTAAGACTGATGCTCTTTTCTAGTCACCTGATTCACCTAGCTCCCTGTTAGGTGAAATGAGCAAGAGATATGTAATTAAATAAACAAGTTCAAATCTTGCTTTTCCTAGCTCTGTTATCTCTCTGAGTCATTCATCTATAAAAAACAAACATTTCTTTCAAGATAAATTTTATATTATACATGATAAACATATTTGAATTCCCTATCATTAATTTCAAACTAAATTAGGTATGAAATAAATGTTTCTTTTTCCTATTTGTTATACAAATGTGGAGAATAATAACAAATATTAATTGCTTATAGCTTGCCAATGTGTTAAATGCCTTACATGAATTATCTAATTTAATACTTATAAGAATTATATGAGGGGGGCTGGGTGGTGGTGCACCTGATTGAGTATCTATGCTACAGTACACAGTGGCCCAGGTTTAAGTCTCTGGCCCCCACCTGCAGGGGAAAAACTTCATGAATGGTGAAGCAGTACTACAGGTGTCTCTCTTTCTCTCTCATTCTCTATCTCTTCCCTCTCAATTTTTCAATTTCTTCCTTTATTTACCCAAACTGAATAAATAAAAATATTTTTATTTTATTCTATTACACTTCCCTCAGTCACTCCAAGGCTAACCTTAGCAAAGTAAGGACTACAAAAGCTGAATAACGGCAAGAGACTGGCATAGTTTAATCACTATCAGGCCACCCTATCAGCTGGAGCCCTAGTTGGGAAGTCCTGAGATTCCCAAACAGACATGATGGGCCTAGACCTCGAATAAATCCCTCTCTCCATTGTTACCCATCATCTCTATCAGGAAAAACAAAATAGACCCCTTTGTGGGCCCCCATAGGACCTTTCCCTCAACTTAGATCAACAACAGGAAAGAATGTTCCATCCTCTGAAGGTAGGCTGGACAACATACTCTATTCTACACCTGAGGAAGATGGATCCTGATATTGGGGCAGCTTGGGACATTCTTACTCATGACCACAGAATGTGAGCTCAGATCTGCAGTGATGCAGAGGTCACACAGGCTCCTATGCTGCATATGGGTCCTAAAATATGCCTACTAGCTATCTACAGAATGGAGACCCCCCCACTCCCAACTTTTCATCTGCACTATTCCAGCCTTTAGGTTTATGACTAGTCAACAACTTGTTTGGCTTTATATAATTATCTTTTCAGCCACCAGGTTCCAGATGCTAGCATAATGCCAACCAGACTTCCCTGGACAGACAACCCCATCAATGTGTCCTAGAGCTCCACTTCCCTAGAACCCTGCCCCACTAGGTAAAGAGAGAGGCATGCTGGAAGTATGGATGGACCTGTCAACATCCATGTTCAGCGCAGGGAAGCAATTATAGAAGCCAGACCTTACACCTTCTGCATCCCACAATGACCTTGGGTCCATACTCCCAGAGGGTTAAAGAATAAGAAAGCTATCAAGGGAGGGGATGGGATATGGAGTTCTGGTGGTGGGAATTGTGTGGAGTCACACCCCTCATATCCTATGGTTTTGTCAGTGTTTCCTTTTTAAAAAAAAAAATATATATATATATATATATATATATATATATATATATATATATATCAGTGTTGTATGAAGTAAGTGCTATTGTTTCCATTTTATAGATGCAGTAATTAAAGTCTGTCAAAAGTCTATGTAACTGGCAAAGGACCCACCTTCCCCTCACTTTTTGCCATCAATATTGTCACTCTGTATAACTTCATCACTCTCTTTTTTTCTTCCATTCTACCTTTCAATGTGGGGATAATGACAGTTTTCTTCTTAGAAATGAATAGGGAGAATTATTCTGAGAAAATAATTCCAAGAACATAATTTAATTCTTCCAACTTTCAATCATCTGATTTAAATCCTAGTCTTTGCAACTCCACTAAAGTGAACTTCTGGCTCCAATATGGGCTTGTTCTGATCTGCTGAGAGGGTTCTGAATAAGTTTAGTGGCAGGGTGATAAAGATAACCACATGTTTGAATCCCAGCTTGCCTATGACTTAAACATGGGCATGTCGACATGTCTATCTTTTCTAATCCTTATATTCACCCTCTATTAAATGTTGTTGTTTTTTTTCAAATACTAGTCAGAGACAAGGATGAGTAAGAAAAAATGGTTAACTAGACAAGGAATCATTAAACTACAACTCATAGACTAAAATCTATCTACTGTCTACATTTGTAAATAAATTTTATTAAAAGAGTCATATCCATTAGGTATAGAATATGTCTGATTTCACATTGCAAAGGTATATTTTTGGTACACCTGGTTCAGTGAACATGTTACAATGTGCAAGGACCGGGGAGTCGGGCGGTAGCGCAGCGGGTTAAGCACACATAGGGCAAAGCACAATGTGCAAGGACCCAGGTTCAAGTTCCTGGTCCCCACCTGCAGGGAAAAGCTTTGTGAGTGGTGAAGCTGAGCTGCAGGTATCTCCCTGTCTCTCTCCTTCTCTATATTCCCCTACCCTCTCAATTTCTGACTGTCTCTATCCAATAAATAAGGATGATAAAAAATTTAAAAAATAAAACATAGCATTAACAAATGTTGGAGAGGTTATGGGGACAAAGGGAGCCTCCTGCACTGCTGATGGGAATGTAATTGGTCCAAACCCTGTGAATAACAGTCTGGAGAATTCTCAGAAGGCTAGAAATGTACCTACCCTATGATCCTGCAATTCCTCTCCATGGGATATATCCTAAGGAACCCAACACACCCATCAAAAAGATTTGTGTATACTCATGTTTATTTCAGTACAATTTGTAATAGGCAAAACCTAGAGGTAACCCAGGTATCCAACAACAGATGAGTGGCTGAGCAAGTTGTGATATATATATATACACAATGCAATACTACTCAGCCTTTAAAATGGTGAATTCACCTTCTTTACCCCATCTTGGATGAAACCTAAAGAAATTATGTTAATTGAGATAAGTCAGAAACAGTAGGATGAATATGGAATGATCTCATTCATAGACAGAAGTTGAAAAACAAGATCAGGAGTGAAAATACACACAAAAAAATAAAAATAAAAAAAAATAAAAAAGAAGTGAAAACACAAAGCAGAACTTGGACTGGAGTTGGTGAACTGCACCAATGTAAAAGACTCCAGGGTGGGAGAAAGGGTTCATGATGGCACAAGAGGATCTAATGGGTAGTTGTTTGTTATGTGGAAAACTAGGAAATATTATGCACGCACAAACTATTGTATTTTCCTGTCAACTATAAACCATTAATCCCCCAATAAATGAATTTTAAAGATACTTTTATGCTTTCCATCTTACTGCATTTCAGACATCAAGTTGCAAATGACTGCTATGACTGCATTCTGACTTCCCTGGGCAGGTGACCTTAATAATGCTTCCTGGAACCTCACCTCTTCAGAGACTTACCTGACTAGGGAAAGATAGAAACAGGCTGGGGGTATGGATCAAACTGCCAATGCACATGTCCAGTGGAGAAGTGATTAAAGATATCAGAACTCTCACCTTCTGCACCCCAAAAAGAATTTTGGTACATACTCCCAAAGGGATAAACAACAGGAAAGTTTCCAATGGAAACAATGAAACACAAAACTCTAGTAGTGGTAAATCTATGGGGTAAGACTCCTGTTATCTTACAATATTTTAAGTCAATATAAAGTTACTAATAAAATTTTAAAAAAAGACTTTTGTCTACTGTGTATTCACTTCTTATAATCATTGGTGTTGACATAAGAAACTTCTTCACTTGTCATTTCCCATATTTTCATTTGAGAAGACTTTCATATTCACAGTCTTTCTTTCACTCTCTTTTCCACTTCTGTTGAAATGCTGTCTAGCTTCACCCCATCCAATATCTCTCTTAGTATAATTTTTTGTTGATCCTATAAATCATGACACTCATATATGCACAGAATATTCGACAATTGTTTGACAGTGATTTCCTTATAATGTTCTTCAAAGAACTCTTATATCATTTAAAATCCTGACAATGGCAGAATTTAGAGAAGGAAATAATGGGAGAAAAGTAAATATATATTAAAGTAATGGTCAAAAATGGGATCTTTCCCACAAATAACCTTATAGTCTAGAAGGAATGGTAAAGCAAAGGCTACCAAACTAAGTGCTTATAGTTTTCACTAAAAAACAATGGAGCTACTAAAAAGAATATACAGGGAGTAAAGAAACTCAGACCACAGGAAATCTCATTTTCAGTCCCACTGCAGATAAATTTATAGTATGGATACAGAAAATACTTTCAACACTCACAAAGAAAATACATGTTTTTTTTTTTATAAAATCCACTGTGCATTTACAGAAATAGCAATATTTAATCATATGCATGGCCCTCTATTCTCCCATGACAGAGAAGGACAAACATGCACAATTCAATGAGGGTCATCTTTATAGAGAAATTCTATGCCTGGGAATTCTAGCATAGAAATCATCTCAGAATATCACATTGGGGAGCTGCTGTGGTACCATCACCTTAGGTAAGAATAACAGTGTCCTTTCATGTACTTTAAATGAAGCACTTAGAGCACAATTTAACTTTCTTTTAGAGCAATGGTAACTTCTTGTGATTTTTATCATCTTGGGACTATAGAAATATAAATGATATTTGCCCTTAGTATCCATAGTTACATCTCACAGTGTGGTAATTTTTGGTTGTTCATGTTGATGATTTGCTATTTTTGTTGTTGTTGTTGTTGATGTTTGTTTCCATTTGTTTGCTTGCTTTTAAAGTTCTGGTGGTACTATTTTTTATTCCAAATCACTTCATTGTGGGGATAGTAGTTTACAGCACAGTTGTTGACATATGGATACAGTGTTTCATCTCCTAGTGATAGGTATCTGTATACCACTCCCACCTACACCTTACATCCATCTCTGCCATTGTGCACTGTCCTCTCTGCCCAGTCCCATATTTTTTTTCCCCCAGAGTTCTTTGATTTAATCACTCCCAGTCTAAGCTTCACCTTATGTTTTCTATTTCTTTTCTTGTTTCTTAAGTTCCACCTAATGAGATCTGGCATGATTACTTTGACATCCCTCCAAGATGGAGTAACAGAGATAAATTAATCATTTTCACAGATGAGTAGTATTTCATGATGTATATAGACCAGAGTTTTGTTTGTTTGTTTTTAGCCACTCATCTGTGTTGGGAAATAGTACAGATGTGGTTGAGTTAGGCAGGGCCCACAAATCACCCTATGCTAGTATGGCCAGTCCCTTTATCTACATACCAATCTTCTGCTTTGTCTTATAAATGACTAAAGGTCTCCCCACCACGTTATCCCCTCAGGGTATTGATAATTCCCACCAGCTAAAAGCATAGCAACGGTAGCTAAGGAAGTTTCCAGCATGCCTTTTTTTTTCTCCACCCCCTTTCCTAGCCATCTCCGTTCCTGACTTGCCACTTCCGGTTTTATGCCATAAAACCCACTTCTGTACCTGGTTTTGCTCTCTCCTCTTCGCTCTCTTTTCTCTTCCACATCCCGACCTGGAGAAGAGTGGGCGTGCAGAGTGGGAGGCGGTCATTGCAGTTTGGTGCCATGTGGCTTAAACCCACTGTCCTCATATCCGACTCTGGGACTCTCGTATCAATAAAGAATTGTATTACCACATAGCCACAAGTCCCTGATCTCCCACCCATGACACTAGCCCGGCACATCTGTTGTTGGATATATTCCAAGATCAGACCTTTACAAATCATGATACTATGAATATAGATGTACAAAGATCTCATTGCATGGATGTTTTTGTTTCCTTTGTATAATCCTTAGGAGAGGAATTGCTGGGTCATAGTGTAGTTCTTTCTTGGGTTCATTTTCTGGCATGCCAGTAATTGTGATACCTATCAGCTTTTGGTGTGGCTAGTTCTATTAAACCAAATTCTGAAGTCAAAAAATAGTTCTTTTAGAATTATGTCAAATATAAGGAGACTTGGGATGACACTCTGAAGAATTCTCCTATGAAAAAGGACATTCTCAAGAGAGAGAAGATAGATCAATTTGACTATGGTTGACTCTTGTAAATACCTCCCATAAGTAAACCAATTAAAGGGAGCAGAGAAGTTACAGTAGCCCTCATCATTATCAACCTCTCTACTATGAGATGAGAGGTTCCCCTTAGATTCATCCTGCATGCTTCTCACAATTCATTCAAATCCTAGCTCTCTCTAATCTTATTTTTTTGTGATATTGGGCAATTCAGCTCAGATGATTGGCTTCTTTATTTGAAAATTAATAACATACACTCCATAAGGTATGCAGTGGTGAGGCTGGTTAAGTGAGGCAGCAAATGAAAACATACCTACCACATATATGGTGCTTATGTTTAGTTGGCAATGCCTCCTATTAGGATTAAAGTGGGTCTTAATACATCATCAGGATGCCGGCCAGACTTCCCTGGATTGAAGACCCCACCAATGTGTCCTGGAGCTCAGCTTCCCCAGAGACCCACCCTACTAGGGAAAGAGAGAGGCAGACTGGGAGTATGGACTGACCAGTCAACGCCCATGTTCAGCGGGGAAGCAATTACAGAAGCCAGACCTTCTACCTTCTGCAACCCACAATGACCCTGGGTCCATGCTCCCAGAGGGTTAGAGAATGGGAAAGCTATCGGGGGAGGGGGTGGGATATGGAGATTGGGCGGTGGGAATTGTGTGGGGTTGTACCCCTCCTACCCTATGGTTTTGTTAATTAATCCTTTCTTAAATAAAAAAAAAAAAAAAGTAAAAAAAAAAAAAAAAGTGAGTCTTAATACATTTTCACCAAAGTGTCTGGTCATGCTGGCAGCTATATATGCAAGTTAAAGTCAATCACATATTCTCTCTCCTGTTCTCTGAAATATGTGTGTCATTAAATATGAAAAATCTCAGAATATGAAAAGTGGCAGAAGTAGATCCTCTATTTAAAAAAATCAAAATTATTGTATTATGGAAAAAATGATTTACAGGACAGTTATTGGTATGTGGTTATAAGGTCTTCCCATGATACTGTACATCACTCCCACAATCACTTAATTGTTGTTTTCTCCACCATTATGAAATGGATCTCCAAGGTTCTTTCTTCTTCCTAGAGTCCTTTGTGTGGCTACAGAAACTTACATTTTCTAATGAAGGCTCCTGCAAGAGAGTATGTCTGTCCTTAAATTCCTCCTATGTGACAATAGAGATCTCTCCTTATTCCTGTCTGTGGCATGATTCAATGTTTAATTCTGCATTTGAGTCTGTAATCTGCCCTGTCTCCTCGCTAAAAGTATCTGATGTTTCCTTAAATTAGCCATTAGGGAGGTATATGGTTATATTTTGTATATTCCCTGTCTCTGGCTGCAATGCCCTTTGTGTCCCTGAAGTAATCGTTGCAAATGGGCTACAGTTGAGGGGGGTATGCTTGCAAATAAGGTTTCTACCTAGATACTATAATAGTTTCTCTGATCATATGTTAATATTTAAAGAAAGGCAGACTATTACCAGCTTCTTTACCCACCCTTCCAGGCCAAGAGAAAAAAAAAGCAAGCCAGTCTAATATATATTCCAGAAAACAGACTTATATATACTCTGGGAGAAGAGAGGATGGGTTAGGTAGGAAGGTCATTGGGTATCCAGTGCATTACGATAGAAAAAGACTTGAGTAAATGGTGGGAATGGTGTGCATTTACCTACCACAAAGACATAAGAAATTGTACCCATCTGTCAACAGATGTCTTGTACACTATTATTTCCCCCAATAAAATGTTAAAATAAAATAATAATTTCAGAAAAGAACAAAAACTTAAAAGTATTGGCTTTTAAAGACAATGGTGACAGATTTTAGCCATGTAAAAATGGTCCTGTGTTGACACCTATGAGCTGAAATAAATGTAATACCTAACACAGACTCTTTTCATGAAGGTCAAAAAGCAACAGGGCTACAAACCCATGGAAAGTACTAAGTGCCCAGAAAAAAAAAAAAAAAAAAGCAGAAGCTTGACCTCTTTCAGAGCAATACTCAGAGAGTTACAAAGAACACGCTAAGGGCCATTTTGTTGCAGAAGCAATCTATAAGAGTTACTCAGAAATAGAGCTTCAGTAAAAAAGGTAAAATGCCACAGTGTTAACAAATAAGAAAATTCCAGAATATGGTCCCATAATGACAAGACTAGGGTAAGGTTCTACCCACTAACATCAACTAAAACCTGTTATTGAAGAATGCTTTTAACAAGCACACCCCAAGAGCCAAAGGCAGTCATCAGTAGATGCTATGGCCTGCACTCCTCACAAATCCAAACAAGGAAAATACAAGCTATAACAAATAATATAGATTCAGTGGCTAAGAATATAATTTAGGGATTTTCTGAAGTCAAATACAACTTTAAAAGAATCTTAAAATTAACATATTCCTTCATTAAATGAAAAATTTGAGGAAAGAATAATGTTATATGGAGTCTGTTGAAACAAAGTGATTTCTTTTTATGCTTTATTTTTTATTAGTAATTTAATATTGATTTACAAGATTGTAAGAGATATAATTGCAATATGGTTGTAATTCCATACAGTTCCCACAAGCAGAGTTCTATGTCCCATCCCCTCTATTGGAAACTTTCCTATTATTTATCCTTCTGATAGCGTGAACCAAAATTCTTTTTGGGGTGAAGAAGGTGGGAGTTCTGACTTCTTTAATTACTTCTCCACTGGACATGGGCAATTGACAGTAGAGCCATACCCTCAGTCTGTTTTTATCTTTTCCTAGTGGGGTAGGATTCTGTAGGGGGTGAGGTTTGTCTGCCAAGGAAAGTCAGGATAGAATCATAGTAGCATCTGCAACTTGGTAGCTGAAATGCAGTAAGATGGAAAACAGGGGAGGAAATGTTTAACAAACAGGAACTGTAAAGTAAGAATAGAGCAAATGAAAGTAGGGAGCTTAGGATAGAAGGAAGCTAGAAAGTACATTTTAGGAATGTTCCTAGGAGCCTATGTCTGAATAAAGTTGGCCTGAGTTTGATAGCCAACATGAGGGTGAGCCAGAAATACTATCTGTGTAGATGGTGTCAGAGTTGAGAAAGTAAAACTAGGAAGCAGGATTAGGGCAGAGAGTTGCTCACAAACTTGAAGAAGATACATAAATGCTGTTTACCACAATGATCTAACCTAGGGCCTATATGTATTTATATTTAGCACAGGAGCCTGTACAGCCTCTTACTTCTTGTCAGAAACAAAACAATTTCTAATGTATAAATGGCACTACCACTTTGTAGTAAGTTTAATATCAAGAAGTTAAACAAAGCAGCAAATATTTCCCAATTTTCCAAATTTATCTACAGCTTATTTCTTTTCCCACTTCCCATAGAAAAACTTTTCACTTTTATTCTATTTATAAATGTTTGACCTTATTCACTTAAAAAAAATTGAAGTTAGGAGATATAAAATATACGCCACAGCCACAAAAACACTTATTTTCATTCCCTATCACTTCCTTCCCTTCTTTCTCTGAAGTAGTATCCCCATCTCTTTGCCAGATGTAAACCATTCTCCCACATTTTTGGTGTGTTTTTTTTTTAATCAATCCTCCCTTTTTTCTTTATAACTCTGCTCTAGAGATAAGCCATTTCCTCTCTTGCACATTCCACCTTTTTCTATATTACCCACCCCCAGCCTTTCTACCCACCCATGCAGTCTACAAATAAAATAGAAGGAATTTTCATTTTCCTCTTCTCCCACTCTTTCTGGCCATAGAGCATGTCCTATCATAAGGCAATGCAAATCTGAATAGAAGACAGCCATTCTTTTAGCATAATATAAGCCACAAGTCCTATACATGTTAAGAATTATTCTTTCTAGTGCTGAAGCATGGAATTTTCTGTGGGTGTTCTACATAGAGATGGGGTCAGGTAACAATGTGTGAGACCCAGTGCAAAACTAATATGCAAGAGTTGCTCAAAAGGGCAAAGAAAATTACCATTAAAAGTAATAAAATACAATTTATTGTCCTTTCTTCAGTGGTTTCTCTACTGATCTGTCATGATGGGGGTTGTCTGTTATTTAATGTTACCACTTCTTAGGCAGAGTGGCACTTGCTGGCAATGTACAGACTTGAACAAACTGCCAGAAGTCCTAGCCTGTGAGTCCATGCACAATCCACCAACTATTGGTCTCTGCTCCTGCCAACTACTGGGCTGAGCTACTCAGGCCAGAAAAGTCAACCGAACCTTCCCACAGACATCCCTCCCCAATACATGGCAAGTGAGCAACACCCATTGGACTGTGCCCTCCTTGCCAGTACACAATCAATACTTGAGTAATAAATACCCAGAAAGTCCACCTTGCATGGCTGCCTACCACACTGCCACAGTACTGCATGAAACAGACTCCTACCTGCTCCTCAGCCCACGTCCATACTAAGTGGTATGTGAGGAAGAATATTAAAGGCATGTGGACATTCTGGAGAAATAACTCACTTGGATAGTAAGATTTATTTATTTATTTATTTATTGTCTCCGGAGTTAACATTGGAGCTCAGTGCCTACACTTAAATCTATTGCTCCTGGAGGCTATTTTTTCCCTTTTATGCCCTTGTTGTTTATCATCCTTGTTGTTATTGTTGTTGGAAAGGACAGAGAGAAATAGAGAGAGGAGGAGAAGACACAGAGGAGGAAAGAAAGACACCTGCCGACGCGCTTCACCGCTTGTGAGGTAAGCCCCCCCCACCCCCGCAGGTGGGAAACCTGGGGCTCAAACCCAGATCCCTATGCTGGTCAGTGTGCTTTGCGCATGTGCGCTTAACCTACTGCACTACTGCCCAGCCCCCAGGATTTTTGAATAAAACTACCCCTTATTGGTACTAAAAGGTCAATGTGATTTTCAAGCCTTCCTGTCATTCTCTCCATTATACCTTCTATGCATCCTACAATTTAGTCACAATGTTGTCATTTCTCCTAGAAGCTAATTACATTAGAGCTCCTCTACATAAGCTTACAATATACATGGAATGCCCTTTCCTACATTTCTAGACCCTGGAACTACCATTCATTCTTCATGGCCCATTTTAACATCACCTCCTTTGAAATTCTTACTCACAACTAATTACTGGAGACAGGTGGCACCTCCCCTGATAGAGAGCACGTGTTGCCATGCATAAGGACCCAAATTCAAACACCCAGCCCCCACCCAGAGTGGAAGCTTCCCAAGGAGCGAAGGAAGCAATGCAGGGGTTGCTCCTCTCCCTCTGTCTCACAACCTATACCAACAAAAATGGCCACTAGGAATGATGAAGCCATGCAGACATAGAGACCCAGTAATAACCATTTATTGTGTGTAACCATCACTAGATCTATTCATCACTGTTTTAACACTGGCATACTCGCATTACACCGAGAAGCCCACAACTATAGAACTTGTCTTGCTTCTTTTATATCATCTCTCCCTAATCCAGGGTCTAAGATGTATATAACAAATATATATTGACAGAGTGATTCTGTTAGGCACAGCTAGAACTCTTTCAAATCAGTCTGGCTTATAAAGTGAAATAGTCTCATATATACTAATAAATTTACAAACAGGTTATGAATACTGAATTCATTGGAGCAGAATAAAGTAATTATAGAGCAGGAAAGATAGTTGGTAGCTCATAATAAGGGGATAATATAAAGCATAAAACATCTCTCTTGCTCTCTTTTCTCAGAGGACTCTAGAAAATAGAGCTCATCAAGCTTAAGTACCAAGCAGAAGCAAGTCAAATGCCTAGCCTCTTATTTATGTATCTCTCTCATAGTAATTAGAAAGACTTTATATTCTTTTACAGTAGTCATAATTAAAATTTAATAGAAACAAGGCACACTTCATAAAAATACTGCAACATTCATATGATTTGAAGTATATTAATCCAACAAGTTTCAGCTATGTCTTCTTAAAAGTTTTAGGCATGAATATAGACAAGAAGAATATATATATAATACACTGTAGTGGGTCCTTTCCATTCATCTGGTACTTGATGATTTTTTTTTTCTTTTTCAATAAGCCAGATATTTCAGTAAAGATGCAAAGAGGTATACAATACTTTATATTCTCAAGATACTTTTATAGAACTACTTTCTTTGGAAATTAAGCTTTCTATGCATGATATCATATTACAGTTGCATCCCAAAGAAAAGTTTGTTGAAACTATCCACAAGAACAATGTTGCTTTGGCAAAGTCACATTCACCATGTCCCACGAAGCTATGCACAGTCACCTCTACCCATTCAGAATTCTCTGAATTCTCTTATGTATAGGATTTAAATTCAGATATTTACTGGTTGTCTTCCATGTTCAATAAACTTTTCTAGGTTGAATAAAATCAACCAAGATCCTGCCCTCTTAGGGTTTATTATCTAGTAGAGGAGGAAAGTATGTGCTTCATAACTACAATAAAAGGTAGAGAATAGGGAACAGACCAGAATTGGGGGTGGGATGGGGTGGTAAAGGATTAAAGGATCGCTTATGTGTATGCATCTACTACACTATGATTCAGAAAAGTTGGGGTTTTTTTGTTTTGTTTTGTTTTTTTTGCTTCCAGGGTTATCACTGGAGCTCAGTGCCTGCACTATGAATCCACTGCTTTTGGAGGCCTTTTTTTTTTTTTCCATTTTGTTGCCCTTGTTGTTATTGCTGCTGTTGTTGGATAGGACAGAGAGAAATCGAGAGTTAAGGGGAAGATAAAAAAAAGGGGAGAGAAAGATAGACACCTGCAGACCTGCTTCACCACTAGTGAAGCAAACCCCCTGCAGGCGGGGAGCCGGGGGCTTGAACTGGGATCCTTACAACAGTCCTTGAGCTTCATGCCATTTGCATTTAACCAGCTGCGTTCCCGCCAGGCCCCCCAGAAAAGTAGTTTTGAAAGAGCAGCACAAGTTATTTGTGATATAATATATATATATATATATGAATACAGGTAGGGGTAGATAGCATAATTATTATGCAAAGAGATTCTCATGCCTGAGGCTCTGAAATCCCAGGTTCAATCCCAGGCACCACCTGGGATTAGCCAGAGTTGATCAGTGCTGTGGTAAAACAAACAACCAACGACAACAAACAGGAATACAGTTGCCATTGTCTAATGGTTGACTGTTGCGAGACCTACTTAACCTACATAGGCATTTGGTCTTGCCTGAGCAGTGTGAAACTACATGATATTTTAAATTGAGTTCATTGCCAAACACAAAAAATACACAGTTGTGATACTGTCTGAAAAACTGGGAGTTACAACAACACTGAGCCTTTTCTTTTGCATGATACAGTTGACTGGAGTTAAGAAGTAGCCATTTTGGGGCCAGGTGGTAGCACAGCTGGTTAAGTGTACATACCTTTTCCTACCTGTAGAAGGTCGCTTCAGAAGCGGTGAAGCAGATCTTCAAGTGTCTTTCTTTCTTTCTTTCTTTCTTTATTTCCTTTTTGTTGCCCTTGTTTTTATTGTTGTTGTTGTTGTTGATGTCGTCGTTGTTGGACAGAACAGAGAGAAATGGAGAGAGGAGGGGAAGACAGAAAGGGGAGAGAAAGACACCTGCAGACCTGCTTCACCGCCTGTGAAGCGACTCCCTGCAGGCGGGGAGCCAGGGGCTCCAACTGGGATCCTAATGCGAGCTTTGCGCCACTTGTGCTTAACCCACTGTGCTACCGCCCGACTCCCTTCAAGTGTCTTTCTGTCTCTCTCCATCTCTATCTTCCCCTCCCCTCTGTTTCTGTCTGTCATATCCAGCAACAATAACAGCAACAACAATGGGAAAAAAATGGTCGCCAGGAGCAGTGGATTCATAGTGCAGGCACTGAGCCCCAGCAATAATCCTGGAGGCAAACAAAAAAATAATAAGAATAAATAAAAAGTAGTCATTTTATGTAGCCAGTGGTGATTAAGCTAAGTGAAAGAGCTGAAGGGTGACTACCATGCAACCAGGTCCTTACCACAATATAAGGCACAAAGGAAAGGCTACTACATTCTAAGGGATCAAGGAAGCCTTCAAAGAGAAAAGGACATGTGGGTTAAATCTGAATGAATGAGTAAGTAACTGGGATAAGATGGGCAAAAGGAACAGCATCTGTGAAGGATCAGAAGAAGAAAAAAAAAGTGTCAGAAAGACTACAGCAATATACAGTTTTCCCTTTATGACACTTTCTCCAAGATCAAGCATAGAAGAATTTTACTATATCATCCAGGATAAATTGTGACTTCAAAAATATGAATTACATGAAAGAGTTCTTAATGGTGATAGATACGTAGGAACAATCACATTCTCCAAAGAGCCCCAAACCCTTGATTTACTCCAATGCACTATGATGTAGCAAGGTCCTCACACTAGAATAAATGGGAAATTTAGAGAGGCTAAAGGTGTTGGAGACCAGTGCACAATAGTAAAGAAACATATTTTACCCATCTGTCCTGTTGACAATTATTTACCCCCAATAAAATGATTTGGGAGAAAGAAAAAAAAAGGGAAAAAAAGAGGTTTAGGAACCATGAACTTCTCATGACAAAAATCACAACCTTAAATTGCTCACAGTTAACTACTTTGGAAAAAGAAATTAATATTCTTTGCAATTCTCTCTTTTTCCTTTCGGTCCTATTCACTAAGCATTTCCTCTATCTGAAATTCACTTGGGAATCTGACATTTAGTACATCTACTTTACTGTGTACTGAGTTTTGGTTTTGGTTTTTTTTTTTTTAATATAGAAACAAAGAGGCAGAGAGGGAGTGAAAGAGACCACAACACTGAGGCTTCCTTCAGTACAGTGGGTACAGTGGGTACTGGGCTTGAGCCTGGATCATGTGCATGGCAAAGCAGCGCACTATCCAAGTGAGATATTTCATTTCCTATGCTAAGGTAGGCAATGAAATATAGCAATAGACTCAGATAAATTCTTTAATTTCTTAGAATTTTAGCCTTCATATTTTTACCTTGCCCCTATTACTACAGCTAATCATTTAAAATCCTAGAAGACTAATGCTTCAGACAGCTCTGTCAATAAAAAGACACTGGATTATAACTTCCTTCAATACAAAAGCCAGAACTCATAAGTGGAAACACAATTTCTTCACTTAGGCTGTGGAGAACCGTACTCATTCCCATGAGAACTGATATAGCTAAACACTTTCCAAGAGGGATGAATGTTATTTCAAACTATGTTTGTCTTCAAGCAACAAAATTCGGAAATTTGTATTATTTTTCTGATGGGCAAGAAATGGAAACAAGAAAATGTATTGTCACTGAACATACTATGGAGAAATGGTAAGGAATAATGAATGCAAAAGCTATCATATGTGAAAATAATTTTCTTCCTTGGCTTTCCAAAAGCCTATTAGCCTATCAAAGTTATAAAAACCTGTTTTCTCAGAGGAGAAAGGAGAATTTTTCTCTACCAAACTATTTATTTCTTGACTTATAAATCTTTTTTCAGAAAAAAATGTTTTTCTCTCTTTCTATTCCCTCTCCTACCCCCAATTTATAGAGTACTTTGCGATCTCCCTCAACATCATTTACTAAATATATCATAATAAACTCTTTCCCTGAGGTCACTCTTTCAAAAGACACCTTCCTCCAATCTTGGATTTTTTTCAGATAAATCATCCTCTTTGGGCTTTCTTCCCTCAATATATTTAGTGTTGGGAACACAACTGGTGAAGGTTATAACAGCTAAAATTCTGTTTTGAAATGTCAATGTATTTGGGGTATAGACTTAAGGTACAGAATGACTCCTATGGGTAAAGTCAATCACTTCTTTGGTTTGTTGAATCTCCAGAACTATTTTACAAATGTTTTTGTACAATAATCCTCTCACCCCAAGAAAACGTTGGGCCAAGCACTCTGTCCCTTGATGTGCTTCTGAAGAAAAATTTAATGCAAACATTTTTGTCTGACTTAAGCTCAGATTTTTACAAGTTTTAGGCACTTCTTATCTTGCAGTAAAGAGTTCTAGCTATCTAAGTAAACATAAATCAATATTATCCAAAAATGAATACTTGTTTAACACTTACATTGGTATATGTGAGATAAAGTTGTATTGTATAACTACCAAATTCTTATTTTTACTTGTTTCTATCTAAATCAAAAGTTAGCAAACAACAGTCTGTGGGTCACATCGACTCACAGTCTGTTTTGCAGTAGTGCAGCGGGTTAAGTGCATATGGCACAAAGGGCAAGGACCCGCATAAGGATCCTGGTTCGAGCCCCTGGATCCCCACCTGCAAGGGGTTCGCTTCACGAGTGGTGAAGCAGGTCTGCAGGTGTCTATCTTTCTCTCCCCCTGTGTCTTCCCTTATTCTCTGGATTTCTTTCTGTCCTCTCCAACAACAATGACAACAATAACAACAACAATAATAATAATGATAAACAAGGGTAATAAAAGGGAAAAAAATAGCCTCTAGGAGCAGTGGATTGCCAGTGCAGGCACCGAGCCCCAGCAATAACCCTGGAGGCAAAAAAAAAAAAAAAAGGTATCACAGTACACTGAATTATAAATAGTAACTGTATGTTATTTTATAACAGACTTTAAATAGTCACTATCTGTCCCTTTATATTTAAAAAAAATGTCATCCAATGATCTAGTCAAGTCACCCAACATCCTTTCATTGTTTAGACTTTTATCAAACATCTAAACATAACTGGGGGGTGGGCAGTAGTGCACCAGGTTAAGCTCATAGTTATAAGTACAAGCGCCCACACAAGAATCCCGGTTTGAGCTCCCAGGTCCCCATCTGCAGGGGGGGTGTCGCTTCACAAGTGGTGAAGCAGGTCTGCAGATATCTATCTTTCTCTCCCCCTCTCTGTCTTTCCCTCCTCTCTCCATTTCTCTCTGTCCTACCCAACAAGAACAGCAATAATAACAACAATAACATGGGCAACAAAAATGGAAAAAATGGCCACCAGGTGCAGTGGATTCATAGTGCAGGCACCGAGCCCCAGTGATAATCCTGGAGATGAGAGAGAGAGAGAGAGAGAGAGACCCACGTTCATACCAGCACAGTTGCTTCCCAAACTTGGAAGCAACATAAACGCTCAAAAACAGATGAGTGGCTAAGAAAGTGTGGTATACATATATAATGGAATAGTATTTAACTGCTAAAAATGATGAAGGCATCTTCTTTGCCTCTGTTGGTTGAATCACAAAAGATAAACCAAAAAGAGAAGGATGGATACCAGATAAACTCACTCATAGTTGGGACTTAAGAAACAAGAAAGAAAGGAAAAACAAGAAGTGAAACTTTGACAGGCTATGGTGTGCTATACCAAAGCAAAAGACTATGGAGAAAGAGAAGAAGTGATTTGAGAGGACTCTGAAGTACTGGTTCATGTAGTGGAAGAAAACCTAAGTTGAGAGTGAAAGTGTTCATAGAGAGATGAGAAATTGTACCCATGTATCAACAACTGTACTGTAAACTACAGCTTCCCCCTCAAATAAAATGATTCAAAAAGTAAAATCTTACCAAAATCAATGCAGATTCAGTGAACTTCCTATCAAAATCCTCATGAACCTCTTCAAATGAAAGACTTTCCCTCCTCCATCTAATGTGATGGGTTCTTTTGTTTTAGCTTAGTTGCCCATAAATGTGAGGGCCTCCTTCTGGGCTCTCAATTCTGTTCCACTGATCGGAATGTCTATATTTATTTCAACATCACACAATTTTGATTACTGCTTCACAATAATATAGTTGTATGTCATAGAGCCTCCATTCTTATTTTTTTTTTCCTCAGAACAGCTTTGGCAATTTACTCTTTAGTGATTTCAGATGAAATTATATACCATTTTTTCTACTCCTTTGAAGAAGTTCAAAGAATTTTGGTAGGAAGTGCATTGAATCTGTATATTGCCTCACTCTTACAAATAGAGTGAGGTTGAGCCCAGGTCCCTTGCATATGGTAAATTGTGGTGCTATTTCTTATAGTCAATATCTGGACACAAGCCAAATGTCCAATAAAAATGAATACTTAACGGGCAGGGGTAGATAGCACAATGGTTACGCAAACAGACTCTCATGCCTGAGGCTCCAAAGTCCAAGATTCAATCCCCTGCAACACCATAAGCCACAGCTAAGCAGTGCTCTGGCAAAAAATATATATATATATAAATAAATAAGTTAAAGAAATTGTGGCATATATATATATATATATATATATATATAACACATCTATACTATAAGAACTATAAACATAAGAAGGGCAACAAATGGGAATAAATAAATAAATAGGAAAAAAAGAACTAAAAATATTTTAACCTTCACTACAACATGGAAGGAATTAAGGAAGAATCATACTGAGCAAGATAAGCCAGATGAAAGACACTTGCAGGCTCTAAGAAATGAGACAGTGGTAGGCAGTGGTGCACCCATTAGAGGACACATGTTACAATATGCAAAAACTGGGGTTCAAGCCCCCAAACAGCATTTTCTGCAAGGGAAAGCTTCCCAACAAGTGAAGCAGTGTTGCAGGTGTCTGTTTATCTTGCTCCTTACATTCCCTTTCCTCTTGATTTCTGTCTCGATCAATAAATAAATTATAAATAAAATATTTAAATATTATTTTTGGAAGGAATGATGCAAAGGACAATACAGGCTGAACCTTCAATGGATTATAGCATATCACTGCAGATTCAGAGACTCAGAAGGGAAAAGGGAGAATTCCTAAAGGGAGGATTACTACTCAACTCCCTGTAGGAGAATATGATGATGGTTTAGCTAAGGGTAAAATGTTCTAAGAGATGTTTGGGGGTAAATTTGAAATGTATACCCTTATGAGAATAAAAATACTGAAAACCAACATCTCCTCAATACGGTGATATTGGTATAAAGTTAAAATAAGTAAATATTTTTAAATGCATGATAGAAATAATGATATGTTGTCATGCAATTATACTATTGTGGACAAATGAAGTTCAACATACAGATGAACAGATTGGGACTAGCATCTTAGAAATACTCTTTTTGGGGCCGGGTGGTGGCGCACCTGGTTGAGAACACATGTTGCAGTGCTCAAGGACCCAGGTTCGAGCCCCTGGACCCCACCTGCAGGGGGAAAGCTTTGCAAGTCATAAAGCAGGGTTGCAGGCATCTTTCTTTCTTTCCCTCTCTGTCTTTCCCTTCCTCTCAATTTCTGACTGTCTCTATCCAATAAATAAATAAAGATAATAAAAATTTTTTAATCTTTTTTTTTGCCTGTAGGGTTATTGCTGGGGCTTGGTGCCTGCACCATGAATCCACTGCTCCTGGAGGCTATTTTTTTCCCTTTTGTTGCCCTTGTTGTGGTGGTTATTATTATTGTTGTTATTGATGTTGTTGTTGGAAGGACAGAGAGATATGGAGAGAGGAGGGAAGACAGAGAGGAGGAGAGAAAGATAGACACCTGCAGACCTGCTTCACCACTCGTAAAGTGACCCCCCCGCAGGTGGGGATCCGGGGGCTCGAACTGGGATCCTTACACCGGTCTTTGCGCTTTGTGCCATATGCGCTTAACTCGCTGCACTACTACCAGACCCCCCAGAAATACTCTGCATATGGAGAAAGCATTTGACAAAATCCAACTCCCTTTGTGACCAAAACAATACAAAAAACAAGAATAGATGGAAAATTCCTTAATATAATGGCATTCATATAAAACAAACATACAGCCAATACCATACTCAATGGTGAGGATTTGAAAGCATCCTTGCTTAGATCAGGTACCAGATAGAGCTGCCCACAATCATCACTAGTATTCAATATAGTGCTGAAAGTTCTGGCCATAGAAATTTTAGGCAAAAACAAGGACTTGAAGAAAATGAATTAAACTGTTATTATGTGCAGATGATATAATGACATGCATAGAAAAACCTAAAGAGTTGGAGGATGCCCCCTGGAAATTATAGAAATGTGTCAGGCTACAAAATTAATATACAAAAGTTGGTGGCTTTATTTTATGTGAAGTCATAGAGGAAGAAGAAATCCAGAAATAAGTCCCATTCACTGTAGCAAAAGGAATAAGCTTAACAAAAGAAGTGATGGCTTGTATACTAATAACTATGAGTCATTATTCAAGAAAATAAAAAAAGATACAAAGAAGTGGAAAGCCAGCTGGGGAGACAGCAAAATGGTAATGCAAAATACTTTCATGCCTGAGATGCTGAAGTCTCCAGTACCACCATAAGCCAAAGTTGAGCAGTGCTCTGGTGTTTTTCTCTCACACACTCTTTCTCTTTATATTCTAATAAAAATAAATAAATACATTATTTTTTAAACATAAAAATAAGTGGAAATCTATTCTGTTTATGGATTGAAAGAATTAACATCATCAAAATTAATATTCTATCAGAACTAAATACAAACTTAATGCACTCCCCATCAAGAGCCCACCATATTTTTAAGAGAATAGAAAAGTGACAAAAGTTCACCTGAAACAAGAAAATACCTAGAATCAACAAAGCAATCTTGAGGGGAAAAAAAAAAACAGATCTGGAAGCATCATGCTCCTAGGTCTCAAACTATATTATAGGGCTGCTATAATCAAAACTGCCTGTCACTGGAACAAAATAGATACAGTGACCAGTGGAATAGAATTGAGAGCCCAGAAATAAGCCCCCACATCTATATACATCTAAATTTTGACAAGGGAGACCAAACTAGTAAATGGAGAAGGGACACTCTTTTCAACAAATGGTGTTGGAAAATTGGGCTGTAAAGTATAGGAGGATGTAATTGAATCACTACATTTCACCAGACACAAAAGTAAACTCCAAATGGATCAAGGACTAGGATGCTAACCTAGAAACAATCAAATACTTAGAGGAAAATGTTGGCAGAATGCTTTTTCATCTTAGTTTTATAGGAACCTTCAATTACTCAAATCCAACTGCAAGGAAGACAAAAAACAAAAATAAACCAATGTGACTACATCAAGTTGAAAAGGTTCTATACAGCAAAAGAAACACCCAAAGAGACTCCTTACAGATTGAGAGATTTTCACATGGCATATATCATACAAAAGGCTAATAAACAAAACATATAAAGAGCTTACCAAAATCAGCAACAGAAAACCAATTGACCCCATCCAAAAGTGGGGAGAGAATATGAACAGAATATTTACCAAAGAAGAATTCCAAAGGCCCAATAAGCATTTTAAAAAAATGCTCCAAGTCATCGATTGTAAGAGAAATGCAAATAGAGATAGCAATGAAATACTTCACTCCTGCGAGAATGTCATACATCAGAAAGGACAGTAACAACAAATGTTGGAGAGGTTGTGGGGGCTAAAGGAAACCTCCTGCACTGCTAGTGGGAATGTAATTGATCCAACCCCTGTGGAGAACAGTCTGGAGAACTCTCAGAAGGCTAGAAATGGACCTACTCTATAACTTGGCAATTCCTCTCCTGGGTATAGATCCAAAGAAATCAAACACACTCATCCAACATGATCTGTATATATCTATGTTTATAGCAGCACAATCTGTAATAGCCGAAACTTGGAAACGACTTATGTGGCCAACAATAGATAAGTGGATGATTAATTTGTGGTACATATACACAATGGAGTACTACTCAGCTATTAAAAATAATAAACTACCCTTCACCTCATCTTGAATTGAGCTTGATGGAATCATGTTAAGCTAGAAAGAGATAAGCTAGAAAGAGTTGGATGAATATGGAATGATATTCATGGGAAGAAGTTGAGAAATTAACAGAAAATGGAAACACAAAGTAAAACTTGGACTTTTTGGATTGCAACAAAATAAAGGACTCTGGGGGCATAGGGTTTCAGGTCCTTGTACATTATGGTGGACGAAGACCTACACTGGGGCTGAGAGTGTTTTGCAGAAATTTAAACATGTATCAAAAACTTTATTTACTATAAACCATTAATCACCCAATAAAATACATTAAAATAATAATAAAACAGTTCTCTTTTAAATATTTTTAAACTTTATTTAATTTTTTATAGGACAGAGATAAATTGAAGGGTAAGTGTAATAGAGGTGTGCAGAGACACATGCAGCCCAGCTTCACTGATCCTAAAGCTTCCCCCCTGCAGGTGGGGACCGGAGCTTGAAACTGAGTCCTTGTACATAGTAACATGTTCACTTAACCAGGTGCACCACCACAACCTAGCCCCTAAAACCTTCTAGATAAAGCAAAGAGGAAGGAAGGAAGGAAGGAAGGAAGGAAGGAAGGAAGGAAGGAAGGAAGGAAAAGAGGGAGGGAAGGAGGGAGGGAGGGAGGAAGGAAGGAAGAGGAGGTAGGGAGGGAAACAAAAAAGAAAGAAATAGAAAAGAAAAACAAATGTCCTGCATGTGAAGGGAGGAAAATAAAGCACTGATAGTTCAACTTTCATCCATTTTGGTAGAGGATGGCTTCCATTAACTAATTATTCTCTAGAGCTTCCAATGTATGGGCACACTGAAAGAATGGGCTCCCCAGTCATCAGAAGAAGCCTTCAGACAAGTCCTAAAGATGCTGATGATTTGAAGAACTATAGATGTGTGCAGGGAAAAATCGCTACACTCTGTCCCATGAAATGTCTCATATTTTAAATGAACTCCATACTATCACTACTTCTCCAAAGTGGTCATAATGTTTCCCCTCCTGCAGATTTTATTGAGATATAATTAACCCCTATCATCATGTAAGCTTAAGATGCTCAATTTGATTTTTTAATATTAAGATACTGCAAAATAATCACCTCCATAGCATTAGCCAATACTTTGGGATGCATTGGATCGACCTTCCCGTGGTGCATCCCTAGAGTACCCATTCATTGGGGAAACTGACGATCCTTCCTAGCCGACTGACTCCACACAGATCCCAGTCACTTTCAAAGCCAGCAACAAGCAGCTCCTGACAGCTTTCAAGCTGTTGGTCCTGCTCTTCGAGTCTTCCAACTTAATGTTGAGGGGCTGTCCTTTGCCAAACGCGTTCTTATTGGTCAATTGGCAATACAGCATCAGGCAGATGTTATCTGCCTACAAGAAACACATATAGCAGTCGATGAAGCTGCTCGATTCACCATCAGTGGATTCGATTTAATATGCTACAATCTCCATCCTAAACACGGCCGAGCCATCTAAGCCAAATCGTGTCTTGCGGACATTTACCATACGGCCTCTTCGACCTTCTACGACTCCATTACTATTGGAACTATTCAGCTCGTCAACGTATATAAGCCTCCCAGTGCCTCATGGGATAATGAGGTCCTGCCTAGCCCGAATCACCCAGCCGTTTATGTTGGAGACTTTAATAGTCATCACCAAGACTGGGGATATTCCTCCACTCGTGCTGACGGCTCTATCTTAGCCGACGGGGCTTCAGCGAATGACCTCTCCCTATTATACAATCCCAAACAGCCAGGCTCTTTTCACAGTGCTAGATGGAATAAGGACTCGTCACCCAACCTGTGCTGGATTAGCACAGTCAACAGCCAAGCCTTTCCCGCTACGAGACACGTTCTCAAGATCTTCCCGCACAGTCATCACCGCCCAGCTATCATCCACATTGGTCTCCAGCTCCCACTGATTCTGTGCTTGGAGAAACTAAGATGGAACTTTCGGAAAGCAAACTGGCGTCTGTTCACTGATCTTACCAACAAATCTATTCCTGCAATTCCAATTAACTCTATCCCCTCTGAAGATTCCTACAGGTGCTTCCGCCAAGCCATCTTCAAAGCAGCTTCCCAAGCCATTCCTCGTGGGAGAC
This sequence comes from Erinaceus europaeus, assembly GCF_950295315.1. Lineage (NCBI taxonomy): Eukaryota > Metazoa > Chordata > Mammalia > Eulipotyphla > Erinaceidae > Erinaceus > Erinaceus europaeus. Next base: position 42,140,361 of record NC_080171.1, on the reverse strand, counting down.
GTGCCAACTATACGCCTTGTCTTGATGCTGAATGCGAGCAACTACTAAAGCAGTATGATGAGTCGGGCGACCCAGATGTGGCTGACTATCTCATTGCCTCCCTGGATGCAGCACTCCAAGCCCGCTGGCAACAACTCACGGAAAGTCTGAACTTCACCCACTCAAGTAGGAAGGCCTGGAAGCTTCTTCACAGACTGGGTGCCGGTAGCCAACCCCCTCCCGTCTCCCATCCTCCCATATCTCCAAACTCAGTGGCCAGTCACCTAACTCAAGTTGGACGTGCTAAGATCGACCCAGTCTGGAAAAGAGAATTTTCCCATGAGTGGTCATCCCACTTCCGGTTATCTTGTCCATCTCCAAAACTCTCTCCCTTTACACTGTCTGAACTGGAAGACGCTTTGAAGAGGGTTAAACCGGGAATGGCTGCTGGCTATGATAACATCACCCCAGAACTCATTCTTAACCTGGGTCCCACGGCAAAGAAGTGGCTCGCTTCATTCCTGTCCCACATCTTGGAATCTGAGTCTATGCCCAAAGTTTGGCGTCATGCGAAGATAATAGCGGTTTTAAAACCAAAGAAAGACCCAACACTGGCCACCAGCTATAGACCAATTTCTCTCCTCTCCGTGTGTTACAAACTCCTTGAGAGGCTGCTTCTGTCACGTATTTCTCCTCTTACAGAGAAATTCCTATCACCCGCCCAAGGTGATAGGTCCACCCAGCAAGATCTACCTGCCAACAAGCCCTGGCCCTCTCAACTTACATTGAAAATGGATTCCAGAAGAATTTAAAGACGGGTGCTGTCTTTGTTGATCTCACAGCAGCCTATGACATGGTCTGGCACCGTGGTCTCCTAGTCAAGATCTCAAGATGCCTGCCTCCATGGGTGGCCAACACTATATCGTTTCTTCTCCAAAACAGAAGATTCTGGGTGCATCTGGGTGACAAGTCTAGCAGATGGAGACTTGTCTCAAGTGGCCTCCCCCAGGGCTCTGTTCTGGCTCCTACGCTATTTAATATTTACATCAATGACCTCCCAGAAACTTCTTCAAGGAAGTTCATCTACGCCGATGACATCTGCTGTGCAACTCAGGCATCCAAGTTTGACATCCTCAAGGAAACACTCATGAAAGACATGTCTCTGATATCTGATTACTGTAAAAAATGGCGACTAATCCCTAGCACTGCAAAAATGGTATCATCTGTTTTCCATCTACACCATGCCTCAGCCTCGCGTGAGCTTAATGTGCAGCTTGGCGATACGAGAATCCAGCATGAAGCCCAGCCAGTCTATCTTGGCGTTACTCTCGATCGCACTCTGTCATTTCACAAACATCTCATAAAAACTGCAGCAAAGGTGGGCGCGAGGAATCACATCATTGCAAGACTGGCCAGCTCCTCATGGGGCGCGAGTGCTTCCACACTACGATCATCATCTCTGGCATTATGCTATTCCACTGCAGAATACTGTGCCCCAGTATGGTTCCGTAGCCCCCATGTCCACTTGGTCGATTCCAAATTATATTCCTCCATGAGGATAATTTCTGGAACCATCCGTTCCACCCCGGTCCCATGGCTGCCAGTTCTTAGCAACATCGCCCCGTCAGATATTTGTCGGGGTGCAGCATCATCTAAGTTCATTTCCCACGTCTACGCTCGACTGGACCTGCTAATATATGTGGATATCTTCGCCCCCCTGTCCAACGCTTGACGTCTCGTCACCCAATCTGGTCCCCTACGCCTACACTGAACTTCTCTGTTCCAGACTCTTGGAAACAGAGTTGGCAGTCAGCTGAGGTAAAGAACAAACACCTCATCACAGACCCCTGCAAGCGTCAACCCGGCTTTGACCTAGCACGTTATGACTGGGCCCTCCTCAATCGCTATCGAACAGGCCATGGCCGGTGCGCCACTATGTTCCATCGCTGGTGAGCCAGAGACGACCCGAATTGCCCCTGCGGCTACAGACTATGACCCACATAGTCAATGACTGCCACCTCTCCAGATTCAAAGGAGGTCTCGAAACTTTACATCAGACTCAACCTGGCGCTGTTGACTGGCTACGGAAGAAGGGCAAATGCTAGAAGAAGAAGCCAATACTTTCATCTAATATATAAAGCAAAAACTTGCAGTAGAAGAGATAAAGGAAGGAACTAAGATAACAATCTCCACATGCAATATTTTCATCTTTCTGCTCTTCAGATATAACAGTCTTTGCATAACTCAAGTAAGCACTTGAATTGATCTATATTACTTTCATGTGCTAGCGTCTAAGCTCCTGCTTTGCATAACCTTTGACAAACTGTGTTTACTAGATTTGATTGACCATTTACAATGAAAATCATTTCTGAATACATAAAGCAACCCAGCAGACCACCTGTGGAATCCAACGGAGTCCTTGTTGTCTCTTATCTTTGGATGAGAATCAGAGTTATCTGTCCTTAACAATAGGATTGAGTAAGAGTGTTAGTGGAGTGGAGTGGAGTGGAGTGGAGTGGAGTGGAGTGGAGTGGAGTGGAGTGGACAACAGAGCATGGCTGATTTCTTGCTCTGCTTATTTGCAAGCATGAGGATTCCCTGACATCAAGGTCCAAGCTTTAGGACTAGTGAAATTATCATTGCATCCCCCTATGACTCCCACTAGAAACCTGGATCTCTAATGCCTTACAGACTAAGTTTGTGGAAATAGAAAACATAAACTGCATACATAGTTCACTGGAGGAAAAAAAACATTTCTATCTTGCTTTTCAGGCTCATGCTCTCTACTTACCAAGGACACAGTACTCAAGTGAATATCAGTTCCAAAACGCATGCACACACACACACACACACACACACACACACACACGCACATCACAACATGGTAACAGCTCAACTCTGCAAAGTATATTCAACAAACTGTTCCCACTAACTTTACTTTAAAAGGTCATAATAACTCCACCAGGTAGCAACTCTTGAATGAGGTGATATATTTTAAAGTCAGAGCATATTATAATGGTCATATGCTCATTGTCACTTCTACCTTAGAAAAATGAACTGTCCAGTCCAAGGGGATACAAGAGCCTATGATAGTAAGTCAGATAGAATGCACATAATCACTCTGAGCACCAATTAAGCAAATAGTAGCACTAATTAAGTCACTGCAAGCAGGAAAGGTACTATGATTTGAATACTTCGGTCCCCTGCAAGATCCATAAAGATGATAACATAAAGATGATAACATTAGTAGGTGGGTCCCCTGAGAGCTGTTAAATCAGAAGGGATCCAAATGTAATCAGTTTGCCATCAAGTTGGATAACTGATTTCCTCAAAAGTTAGAGCCAAGTTATTGTATGGGGAGATGATGTCATGGCTGGAAAAAGGACCAGAAAGTTGGATCTGGGAAGAGAGTAGCTCCCAAATATGGGAAAGTGGTATAAATATTGTTGATTGTAAACCCCAACGATTTGATGTGATCTGGGGCCCATATTCAGCTTAGGAGCCTATGTGACCTCTGCATCCCTGCAGATCTGACCTCACATTCTGTGGTCATAATTAGGAACGTTCCAAGCTGTCCCATTATCAGGACCCATCTTCTTCAGGTATAGCATAGAGTACGCTGTCCAGCCTCCCTTCAGAAGATGGAACATTCTCTACTGCTGTTGATCCAAGTTGAGGGCAAGGTCCTATGGGGGCCCACAAAGGGGTCTGTTGTTCCTGACAGAGATGACCAGTAACAATGGAGAGAGGGGTTTATTTGAGGTCTAGGCCCATCATGTCTGTTTGGGAATCTCAGGACTCCCCAAATAGGGCCCCAGCTGATGGAGTGGCCTGATAGTAACTAAAGAGTCGTTAAAGTATGCCAGTCTCTTGCCCTTATTCAGCTTTTGCAGTCCTTGCTTTGATAAGGATAGCTTGGGAGTGAGTGAGGGAAATATAATAGGAAAGAGGCCAAGAGAGTATCCAAGTCTAAGTAGACACAATTTCACTATGAACTTCATACTGAATCACTGCAGACTATTGTGTACTTTTGCTTTTCAGGTATTTCAGGTGTGTCTCTAGACACAGTCTGAAGTGAAGCATACCAAGGTGCTACTCTTGCGTTGATTAGGTTGGGATCAGCAGATGCGATATCATTCTGTATGAACTGAGAGAAGCATGCAGGAAAATGAGCCCACTTTAGAGGTTCCAAGACTAGGGAAATACAGTCTCTATAGAGGAGGTGAGAGGTTCCTGCATATAAGATTTCAGGCTCAGAAAAAAAAAAAAAACTAGGATAGCCATAGGCCCTTGGGAATATAACTAAAATATGCCTACTAGCTATCTACAAAACAGAGCACCCCCCCCCAAATCTCTTCATCTGCACTACTCCAGCCTTTAGGTTCATGATTAGTCAGCAACTTGTTTGGCTTTATATGTTACTTATCTTTTCAGCCACCATGTTCCAAATGCTAGCATGATGCCAACCAGACTTCCCTGGACAGACAACCCCATCAATGTGTCCTGGAGCTCCACTTCCCCAGAACCCTGCCCCACTAGGGAAAGAGAGAGGCAGACTGGGAGTATGGATCAACTTGTCAATGCCCATGTTCAGTGGGGAAGCAGTTACAGAAGGCAGACCTTCCACCTTCTGCATCCCACAATGACCTTGGGTCCATAATCCCAGAGGGTTAGAGAATAGGAAAGCTATCAGGGGAGGGGATGGGATGCGAAGTTCTGGGGTGGGAATTGTATGGAGTTGTACCCCTCTTATCGTATGTCAGTGTTTCCTTTTTATAAATAAATTAAAATAAAATAAATATCTAATAAAAAAGTTGGAGCCATAATAAAAGCTCAGCTTCGGTCTTAACTGCTGACATTTTGTACAACATGCAGTAACAGTTGGATCAGTTTGGTAAAAAGAAGTTCATGTTATTTGTTCTATGCAAAGCCTCCATCTCTGCCACCAAGATTACTTCTGTGATGAGTTTATTCTGCAAGTACTCAGTAGAAAAAGCCAACCTGACTGTTTAGTGCCACTTCTGCAGTGAGTGTTATGTGATGAGCTTTGACCTCAATGAGATACAAAGATCTGAACTGGTGCAGGCAATGTAGAAACTTGTGGAGCACACGTTACCATGTGCAAGGACTTGAGTTCAAGTCCCTGATCCCCACCTACAATGGCAAAGCTTCATGGTACTTTAGGCATCTCTCTCCCTATCTTCACCTTTCCACTCAATTCCACTCTTTGTCAAATAAATAAATATTTAAAAAATTAAATACCTGCATTATTTTTGTCCACTACTATAAGATATCAAAATGCTGATGTTTTTTCCTAAATATCTTTGGCCCCAATCTTAATTCATGAAGTCACCCACAATTTTCCAGGCTTTTATGTGTATCTGTATATCATACTACTTCTCCCTACTCACCAACTTGATCATCAGGTATACTGCTCAGGTTTCAATGCAATGACAGTATTTCTCCTATCTTCCTGGGTCACCCCAAACTCTGGCTACAATGCAGCATTTGTTCATATAAACCAGCCACTTGTGAGTCAGACTTGGGTATTTCCTTCCCCTGTTAGTTTATCATTCCAAACTTCTTGAAGTCATAGGCATGAGTTAAAGAAGATATAGAAGCACAACAGGGATAGATGACATGGGAGTCTGAGCCACCTGTTCACTCAGCTGTGCCCTCTAAACATACTTAACCCTAATTGGAGTATATTATTTCCATCACATAGTAGATTGATGCTATGTTCTCACAACATTATTACTTAATAGGTCTGACAATATCCAGATCATCATGAGCAGCTCCAATTACATGATCACTGAATGTCCTCCATGAGGCTGAAGACTATGCCAGGAACTGCATCTCAAACAATGATACTATTTTGCTGCAGATGGCATGGCTTTGCTCCAGGGGTCTGTGCTATGTCTTTCTATTGGGGCATGCCAGAGACCCTGTCACTGATACCACAATAATCTGTGACTTGCTGAATCATACAGTCTAATTAGTTATACTGAACTTGTACTGAAAACTTACACTTAGTATACAGAAATCTCTTTCCTGATACCTTGTTCAAATTCAACAGCCTTGTGAGTTACATAAGAAATGAATTGGAAAACATTCCTAAATATGGTCTATGCTATTTCCAATATCTTCCTATTACATCTATACCTATGACCTAAAGGCAGGATGTATACCTGGCAAGCTTCAGATTTTGTTAGTGCTTCTTGTTCTAGCGTTTGCCCTTCTTCTGTAGCCAGTCAACAGCGTCAGGTTGAGCCTGATGTAAAGTTTCGAGACCTCCTTTGAATCTGGAGAGGTGGCAGTCATTGACTATGTGGGTCATAGTCTGTAGCCGCAGGGGCAATTCGGGTCATCTCTGGCTCACCGGCGATGGAACATAGTGGCGCACCGGCCATGGCCTGTTCGATAGCGATTGAGGAGGGCCCAATCATAACGTGCTAGGTCAAAGCCGGGTTGACGCTTGCAGGGGTCTGTGATGAGGTGTTTGTTCTTTACCTCAGCTGACTGCCAACTCTGTTTCCAAGAGTCTGGAACAGAGAAGTTCAGTGTAGGTGTAGGGGACCAGATTGGGTGACGAGACATCAAGCATTGGACAGGGTGGGCGAAGATATCCGCGTATATTGGCAGGTCCGGTTGAGCGTAGACGTGGGAAATGAACTTAGATGATGCCGCATCCCGAAGACTATCTGGCGGGGCGATGTTGCTAAGAACTGGCAGCCATGGGACCGGGGTGGAACGGATGGTTCCAGAAATTATCCTCATGGAGGAATATAATTTGGAATCGACCAAGTGGACATGGGGGCTACGGAACCATACTGGGGCACAGTATTCTGCAGTGGAATAGCATAATGCCAGAGATGATGATTGTAGTGTGGAAGTGCTCGCGCCCCATGAAGAGCTTATTTCCTATCTCTCTCTCTCTGTGTGTGTGTGTGTGTGTGTGTGTGTGTGTGTGTGTGTGTGTGTGTGTGTGTGTGTGTGCGTGCATGTGTATTGCTAGAGAACCCAAAATACTTCCTGCTTTCTGTCCCCCAAATCTAATTAACACTATACACTTACAATAAAACATGTAAAAACATGAAATACTGAAATGCCAACAATAATATGCCTTATTTTTAATATAAAACCCTACTACCAAATTCTTAAGGAGTAATTAGAATCTAAAACTTAAATTTACATGAGAATTAAAGCCTCAAGTTATGAGAGTTTCGAGTAATGTTATCTTCCCCTTATAAGCTAAAAAGTCCTTGAAAAAATTTCAAAGAAGAAACTTATTCTCCCTAATTTCCTCTTTGGTCAGTTGAATCTTAGCAGAGTTTTCAACAGCAGAAAGTGATATTCCTAGAACTTAGTGCCCTCTCACTAGAATAGATACAGTTTCTTTAGGACCTCCAAAATTAAATTAGTTCATTAGATTAGTTGTCACATTTTTATTTTTTCTTAATTCCTAAAAACTAAATTAGTTAGCAAAGCACATATTAGCCTTGCAACCACCTGCTTTGTTTAGAAACCAAGGCAATACCCTCTCGCCCAAATCAGGAAGATAGCTAATTAGGAGCAGCACTGAGATACAAAGCCTAGGTAGGCTTCCTCCAAGAGCTTATACTCATACCCACCATGCTCTCCTCACTAGTTCTATAAATCTTGCCAAGATGCTGGTTAATCTAAACCAGGTGTCTAGAATTCATGGTGTATTCTCTTAAGCTCAGCTGGACTTCAAAATCATCATGAGGTTAATTTGAGCTTTATATATTTGGCACTCTATATTCAACCATATCTTAAGGAGGGAAACATTTTGTCTTTTTCCTTAAAGAATAATGAAGTTTTCTTTGAAAGTACATACTACCGCCACCAGATGTTATTTGAGGAAGTTATTGTTTCCATCTGGTATATTTAAAGCTTCCTAATGTCTACTTCCTCTTTGAGATTCCAGATTCTGGCTCCATAGAATGAGACTGTGTAGAAACTCTACCTAGTGACATAGTATATTTATTCTCTCATAAGCAATCAGATCCACTTTTGTGCCAGTGGCTTTTCAAATATATGTGTGCATATGAGTTCCTTAATAATTTCTAAGAAGTTAATAGAAATAATAGTCAACCCACATCTGTGATCTTGGGAGAACTACTGCAGTTTCCAATGAAGGGAATGGAGACACAGAACTCTGGTGGTGGGAATAGTGTGGAATTTTACCCCAGTTACCTCATAATTTTGTAAATAAATATTAAATGACTAGTTAAAAAAAAAACAAAAAAATAGAATATGATATTTTTCTTTTATTTGTAACTAACGTAGTTAACCCGAGACAAAATGGTGCTGGATGACTTTTGACACTGATGCAAACTATCGGAACACAAATGTAATTTTCTCATCACCAGATTCAGGATGGAATTTGAGTAGCCTATTTAGTACTTTCTATCTAGACATGGCACTGACAATTTGAAACCAAACTCTTTGACATTCTATAGCTCATAAAGAATTTAGTTATTGTTTGCAAAGCAAACAATAAATGTTGTTCTACTTCCAATGCCTAAAAGATTTGTATTTGGGGAGGGGGGTGTCTCAATACCAGAGTGTGCAGAATAGTATAGCAGAAGTGTGCTGGGCCCATAACCTAGAGGTCAATGAATTGAAAAAAAATGCTTCTCTCTAAAATAGCACATACAGCTATCCTTTTCTGGCACATGTTCAAGAAACAGCTAGTGCCCTAGCACCATCAAACCTGCTTTAAAAATCACCCCCAGATGGGTAATTGCTTAAAGGAACCTTCTTCCAGGAAGCTCACTACAAAAAGAGAAAAGGGGTCCAGGGGTGGCATATCAGGTTAAGCGCATAAAATGAAAGGATCTATGTAATACCTCTGTAGGGAGGTCGTTTCACAAGAGGTGAAACAGGTGTTCCTGTGTCTATCTTTCTCTCCCCTTCTCTGTCTTCCTCACTTCTCTCAATATCTCTCTATCCAACAACAACAAAAATGGAAAAAATGGCTGCCAGGAGCAGTGGATTTGTGGTGCAGGCACTGAACACCAATGATAATCCTGGAAGCAAAAAAACATAAGAGAGCGAGAGTGAAGAGAGAAACTATCCTCTATGCATGTCTGGTTTCTCTTTCTAATATCTACCATCCTGAAAGTCAGTCATTATCCACCTTACCACATGAGAAGTCAGTTGGGGGTGGGAAAGTCTGGTAGAGTTACGAATAGTGGAGATTTATTTTTCATGGAAGGAAGGTTTATGATTAGAAAATCTGTATTTTATTCTAAGAAAAAGACTGAGAAAATTATTGGAAAGAATAGTGGAAGTACAGTTTTACTGTTGCTTGAAGATTTAAAGATCATAATAAGAAAAGAATAGTCCCTGTGCTCAAGAGAAAACAACAAAAAGAAACACATGGATTATGTTAGAATCTAAGGGAAGTAATAGCATATCTTGTCTCTAAATCACACACATACACACACACAATCTTCAACAGCTGTTATAAATTCACTCAGAATATTAAAGTAGTCAAGAGGAGGAAAAAGAAATAAAAGCCTAACTATTTGGTCTTCCTTCTTTGCTCAAAACAGGCAAATTCTAGAAAACAGAACTGATGCAGAATAGCTTCTGATAGTAAGTCATAAGGTGACATGTGTGATCAAACATTTTATCAGCATATGGAAATTACCAAGTTCCCCATGCTCATATAACACCTATTTTTAACATGCCAAAAGGAAGATATTAACACCTTCTATGCCTATCTCAAAGTGATCAGTAAAACTCAAAATGAAGTAAGAAAGATCTCTGTAAAATATAGTGAGGCACATGTGTTTGCTAACATTGCTCCTTACCAAACAAGGGTGAGTTCAGTTTCTTCAATAGTTTCTTGGCAGTTTACTGGTTGCTTGTTTTCAGTCTGTGCCTTCCCATCTGTTTGACCTAGAAAAAATTTTCAATTAATTTCTAAATACAAAGCCTTTTAACACTGTGATTCTCTGCAATGAGTCTTAATGCTTCTACTATGTCTCTTTTTCTCTTATTTTGAGGTAGGCTAAAGTCTGAGTTATCTGTTTGGGTGACATGCTGACATAGTCCTATCTCTTTGCTTTCTGGATCTCATTAAATACCATGCTAATTTTTTCCATTTTTCTCCTTCCTTCCAATATGAAGACAATAAAAATAAGTGACTTGTTGCTCCAAACATCATGTTGAGCATTATAAATTACTTCATCTAATCCTTACAGCAGTTCTAAGGGAGGTAAAAATTTATATTTTATAAATGAGACACCCATGGAAAATTATCCATCATCAATGAATTGTGCATATGTGTATGTATGCATACAAACATATAACATTTACCAAAATGTATGGCATATATGCAGGGAATGTACAAAAAGTTACTAGTATTTACTCCTTGGAATCTTTTTTAATTCCAGGTAGAGTTTCATTAGCTCTAGCTCTAAATCTCATGACTATATGACCTACTTCCTCATCTGTGCTAGCAATCAGTATCTGATTGAATCCTTATAGTGAATCCACATTACAGGGATTATCCTTCATACATTATGCAGGGAAAGGTACTATTAAAAACTGGCTAATATTTGGTCCAGTTTCTATTAGAGGACAGTAGAATTCCTCTTCTTTTGTAGATAAGACCATGTTTATGAAATGTGCAGCTATAATATTCTGCATAAAGTATGACAAAATGGAATAAGCTACTTCTTTCTTATCTTTGCTTCCAAATATCCATTAAAGTGAAGATCACTTAATACCATCTTTAATTTTATGTACAAGGAAGCTGAGTCCTAAGACTTTAGGGTGACTTTCTCAAGGTTAAACAGGTAAAAAAATTGACAGAAATCATATAGTAATACTAAGTCCCTCCCATTCACCATCCTTCACAGTCTACTGCAGATGAGATCAGGTATGTTCAGACTTGTATGAGCATATCCAATAGTCTACTACAATAGATATTCCCTCAATGTGTCCTTTCTTATAAAAAATAAGAAGCTCTGCCCTTATTGTTACTGAAAATCAATTATTTTCTTTCTTATTGGGTATATAGTGGTTACAACCAATTCTAGTTAATTCAACCTTGTGTTGTGAACCAATAACCATCCATTCTATCCTTCTTCTAGTATATATTTATTTCCTTATTGCTATACAATTGAATGAGTGGATACAACTGAGTGAATGGATAATGGATATACAACTTACAGAGTTCTGATGGTGGGAAGTATGTGAAATTGTACCCCTCTTATTGTATGGTCTTGTCAAGATTTCCATTTTATAAATAAAAATTTAAAAATTTAATTAAAAAAGAAAGATATACTGGGGCCAGGCAGTGGAGCATCTGGTTAAGCACACACATTAAAGTGACAAGGACCCAGGTTCAAGCCTCCGGACCCCAACTGCAGGGTAAAGGCTTTTCAAGTGGTGAAGCAGGGCTGGAGTTGCTTCTCTGTCTCTTTCTTTCCCTATCTCCTCTCCCCTCTCAATTTCTATCTGTCTCTACCCAATAATAAATAAATAAATAAAATATTTCCATAAAATAAAGATATATATAGAAACTCTACAAAATGGTTTGGAGTAGAAAGAAATCAGTTAGGTACCTAATGTATTAGACTTGTTTAAACAGACTAAAATCCAAGTTTTGGTGTAGGCTATGGGAGAAAATAGTAATAGAAACTGAGGAGGTAGAACCTAAGGAAACTTTGGAGAGATCTGACATAAATAGGAGATAGAGGCTAGGTTGAAAATAACTTATAATCTGAGAAGATAGGAGTGAGAGTTGGTTGGAAGGTGTTGAGGAGACAGATAATGAGTTCAGTTTGAAAATCTGAAGGCATTATGTGGGGACTCCCAGCAAGTAGTCAGAATTGAGGGCCGAGTGTTAGAAGAGGTGAGAATTGAATCAATGGGAGTTTGCCAGAAGAGAGTAGAGAGAGATAACATGGGGTCAAATATAAAACCTTGAGTGGCGTCTAGATCCTATGAACAAAGGCAATAAAAGCTAGGGAAAGTGAGTGAGAGGACAGAGAAGGAGAACAACTAAAGAAACAGGAACTATCAGCAAGCATTCCAGGTCTGCTGTGCAAAGACTGAGTAGAATAAAGAGTAAGAAAAAAGCCTGTTCCCTCAAGTGAACTGAGCATGTCTGGTGACATATCAAAGAGAATTTTTAGCAAGAAGTAGCATAAAAGAGTGAACCTATTGGATGGCTAGAAACATTTTATACTATTTTATAGAGGTTCTATAACAATCTCTAGCATTCTGAGAATGATGTAAGAACTATGATTATTTTTTAATTTAAATTTTTATTTACTTATAAAATAAAAATTAGAAAATATTGACAAAAACATAGGCTAAGAGGGGCAAAATTCCACACATTTTCAACCACCAGAGTTCCATATCCCATCCCCTCCACTAGAAACTTTCTTACTCTTTGTCTCTCTGGGAGTATGGGCCCATGATCACTATGAGTTGCAGAAGGTGGAAAGTGAAGAAAACTCAAAGCTACTATTCCAGGCTTGCAACAGAATGGGAAACAAAGAAAATGTGAGAATGTGCATATGATTTGGTAGAATAGAGGAAAATAAATGTCTAGTAAAATAAAAATAAAAAAGGAAATTCATGTGAATGTGAAAATGTTGTACTCACAGAGGTGTTAACCTTAGCAATAAAGGAAAATAGAAAGTTTGGGAATAGGGAAGCAGAATTCAAGGGGTTTCCTCTAGGCAAGCTTCATTCTCTAAATCTGTAAGATGGATAAGAACTGAGACTCAAAAGAAAACAAGGGGAATAAAAGAGTACTACCAAAAATATATCAAAATTCAGGTCAGAGTTAATAACTAATTACCTTTCATCATTGCTTAGATCTGGATATTCATTACTCATCATCTTTACTGTGTGATGCTTCTATTAATCTCTTCAAAGTCTTCACATTCCTTCAAGGCTTCTAACACCCAGCTTCATACTAGTCTCCACAATGCAGTCTGTGCGTTGGAGATCCAGACATTTCCTGTTCTCATTAAAACACACACACACACACACACACACACACACACACACACACACACACAGTCAGTGACCTTTCATTGCTGTTAAAAAATAAAATTTGGTTTCCTGGATCAACTAGGAATACCAAAGGAGACCACCTGGTCTCCGAAACAAGACAGGACTAGAACAAATTCAGGAACCTACCAAATCACCGGTGAATGCCAAAACATGTGGCCGGTGGACATACAGGAGCCTAGGGAGAGATTAAGTGGCTGGTAACAGTCTGGCAGTTTATCAGTTGAGACACCACCTGCAGTCTGTTCCACCAACAAAGGGATGGCTGAAGAGAGGAGAGGACTCCCCTGAAACTCACCAAGTGCAACTCTGAGTCTCCACTGCTACTGCCTTCAGAATCTGGAGCAGCAGCAGGGAGGCCCTGTGCTGACAGCAGGGGACAGAGAACTAACCAGGAAACTCAGGAGAAGACCTATAACTCCATGGCATAGTGGTGGGACTGTGAAAGTCCCTTTGCATAACCACTGGATTATCTCTGCCACACCCTGCTTTATCTCTTGGTCATGAGTCAGTGATTAAGCTAAGAAGCCTACTTATAGTTTAAAAGCCTTCAGGCTCCCATAGCCTACAGGGAAGAAAAAGAACAAAAGAGGTTTTTAAGCCACTGAGCCCCAAATCAGAAATTAAAATACTATTGCAACAACTGTTAACCTCCACAACTGTGAATCGTTTAATTACCTTAACTGGATTGACTTGTGTGATCAAGAGTGATCAGTAATTTTAAAAGTACTGAGAGAGGGACCTCATAACATAATATATAAAATGGTTAAACCAACAAGAAGAAATATTGGAGAAATGAAACAGGACAAGAGTCCAGCTAAAAGACCCCCAAAGGGTGAAGCACAAAATAATGAGGTCAACATCCAAACAATAGTTAAGAAAATAATCACAGGAGTGAGTAAATAGTTAGAAAGAATTGTCATCAGAAATACAGAAACAACCAATGAGACTCTGAATAAAACACTAATTATCTCAAGGTTATTAGAGAGCTGAGAGCTGAAATAGCTGAGCTAAGAACACAACTAGCTGAACAAGTTAAAACAGTATCAGAACAGGGAAACAAAATAGATGAACTCCAGAAAACAGTAGAGGGGAGAGAGAATAGAATAAATGAGGCTGAAGACAGATTTAGCAAGAACGAGAATGAATTAAGAGACAACTAAAAAAGAAGTAAGAGATCTCAAAAAGAGATTAAGAGATACTGAAAACATCAACAGAGACCTATGGGAAGACTTCAAAAGAAACAATATACACATTATTGGCTTACAAGAGGAAAAGAGGGAGAGGAAGAAAGCATTCTTCAGGCCATAATAGCTAAAATCTTCTCTAGTCTAGACAACATAAAGACATAAAGGTTGAAGAAGCCCAGAGGGTCCCAAACAGAATTAACCCAGACTTCAAGACACCAAGACACATCATATTCAGAACGGAAAGGAATAAGGATAAAGAAAGGATCCTGAATGTTGCAAGAGAAAAATAGTCACCTACAGAAAAAACCCGTAAGATTAGCAGCAGAATTCACACAAACACTACAGGCCAGAAAAGAATGGCAAGATATCTATCGAGTACTCAATGAGAAAGGCTTTCAAACAAGAATGCTGTATCCTCCTAGACTGTCATTCAGACTAGATGGAGGCATAAAAACCTTCACAGACAAGCAACAGTTGAAAGAATCAACTATCACCAAGCCTGTCCTGAAAGAAGTTCTGAAAGGTCTCCTATAAACAGTCAGACCACCATAAATAGGCCATCTATCAGAAAACTCTAAAACTCTACAAGAATGTTATTAAAATATCTTCAATCTGTGATATCAATAAATGTCAAAGGCCTGAATTCACCTATTAAAAGACACAGAGTAAGGAGTAAGAAGATGGATCAGAAAACACAACCCAACAGTATGCTGTCTACAGGAACCTAACTCAACAAGACAAACACAGACTCAAAGTGAAAGGACGAAAAACTATCATACAAGCCAAAGGCACCCCAAAAGGGGAAGGAACAGCTATTCTCACATCTGACAGGATAGAGTTTAAAATAGATAAGATTAAAAAAGATAGGAATGGACACTACTTAATGCTCAGAGGATCAGTCAATCAAGAGGACTTAACAATTATTAACTTCTATGCACCCAATGAGAAGCCATCTAAATACATCAAACCTCTACTGAAAGAGCTACAGAAATATACTAACAGCAACACACTCATAGTAGGGAACGTCAACACCCCACTCTTTCAGCTTGACAGATCATCCAGGCAGAAAATCAATAAAGACAAAAGGGAGCTAAATGAGGAGATAGATAAACTAAAACAACTGGACATTTTCAGAGTCATTAATCACAAAAAAATGAAATACACATTTTACTCAAGTCCACATGGGTCATTCTCAAGGATAGACCATATGTTAGGCCACAAAGACAGCATCAGCAAATTCAAGAGTATTGAAATCATCCCAAGCATTTTCTCAGACCATAGCAGAATTAAACTAACACTTAACAATCAAAAAAAGATTAGTAAGAGTCCCAAAATGTGGAAGCTCAACAGTACACTACTTAAAAACTACTGGGTCAAAGAAGATAAGGGAAGAAATCAAAATGTTTCAAGAATCCAATGAAAATGAAGACACAAGATATCAAAATATTTGGGACACAGCTAAGGCAGTACTGAGAGGAAAGTTCATAGCCATACAATCACACATTAGGAAACAAGAAAAAGCAAAAATAAACAGCCTGATTCCATATCTTAAAGATCTAGAAGAAGAAGAACAAAGGAACCCTAAAGCAACCAGAAGGACAGAAATCACTAAAGTTAGGGCAGATATCAATAATATGGAAAATAAGAAAACCATACAAAAGATCAATGAAACTATCTGTTGGTTCTTTGAAAGAGTGAACAAAATCGACAAACATTTAGCCAGACTCACAAAACAAAAAAGGGAGAAGACCCAAATAAATTGGGTAGTAAATAAAAGAGGAGATATCACAAATGACACTGCAGAAATTCAAAACATCATGCGAGGCTTCTGTGAACAACTATATGCCACCAAGCTAGAGAACCTGGAAGAAATGGACAATTTCCTAGATACCTGCCAACCTCCAAAACTAAGTAAGGAGGAAGTAGATAACATGAACAAGCCCATCACAGCTAATGAAATTGAAACAGTTATCAAAAATCTTCCCAAAAATAAAAGTCCTGGACCAGATGGTTTTACAAATGAATTCTATAAAACCTTCAAGGAAGAGTTAATATCTCTACTTTTAAAAGTCTTCCAGAAGATTGAAGTCACTGGAATACTCCCTACCAGCTTCAATGAAGCTAACATCACTCTGATACCAAAAGCAGACAGGGACACAACCAAAAAAGAAAACTACAGACCAATATCTCTGATGAACATAGATGCGAAAATATTTAACAAAATTCTAGCCAACCAGATACAGCAGTATATCAAAAAGATTGTTCATCATGACCAAGTGGGGTTTATCACAGGCATGCAAGGTTGGTTTAATATATGTAAATCAATCAATGTGATCCACCACATCAATAAAACAAGACCAAAAACCGCATGGTCATATCAATAGATGCAGAGAAAGCCTTTGACAAAATACAACATCCCTTTATGATCAAAACTCTACAAAAAATGGGAATAGATGGAAAATTCCTGAAGATAGTGGAGTCTATATATAGCAAACCTACAGCCAACATCATACTCAATGGTGAAAAATCGGAAGCATTTCCACTCAGATTAGGTACTAGACAGGACTGCCCGATATCAACATTACTATTCAACATAGTGTTGGAAGTTCTTGCCATAGCTATCAGGCAAGAGCAAGGAATTAAAGGCATACATATTGGAAGAGAAGAAGTCAAACTCTGCCTATTTGCAGATGACATGATAATATACATAGAAAAAACTATGGAATCCAGCAAGAAGCTTTTGGAAATCATCAGGTAATACAGGAAGGTGTCAGGCTACAAAATTAATATTCAAAAGTCAGTGGCATTCCTCTATGCAAAAACTAAGTTAGAAGAAGTTGAAATCCAGAAAGCATTTCCTTTTACTATAGCAACAAAAATGATAAAATATCTAGGAATAAACCTAACCAAAGAAGTGAAAGACTTGTATACTGAAAATTCTGAGTCACTACTGAAGGAAATTGAAAAAGACACAAAGAAGTAGAAAAATATTCCATGTTCATGGGTTGGAAGAATTAACATCATCAAAATGAATATACTACCCAGATCCATATACAGATTTAATGCTATCCCTATCAAGATTCCAACCACATTTTTTAGGAGAATAGAACAAATGCTACAAATGTTTACGTGGAACCAGAAAAGACCTAGAATTGCCAAAACAATCTTGAGAAGAAAGAACAGAACCAGAGGCATCATACTCCCATATCTCAAGTTATATTATAGGGCCATTGTCATCAAAACTGCTTGGTACCGAAACATGAATAGATGCACTTACCAGTGGAATAGAACTGAGAGCCCAGAACTAAGCCCCCATACTGATGGACATCTAATCTTTGACAAAGGGGCCCAGACTATTAAATGAGGAAAGCAGAGTCTCTTCAACAAATGGTATTGGAAAAAATGGGTTGCAACATGCAGAAGAATTAAACCGAACCACTATATTTCACCAAATACAAAAGTAAATTCCAAGTGGGTCAAAGACTTGGATGTTAGACCACAAACTACCAGATACTTAGAATAAAATATTGGCAGAACCCTTTTCCGCATAAATTTTAAAGACATCTTCAATGAAACGAATCCAATTACAAAGAATACTAAGGCAAGCATAAACCTATGGGACTACATCAAATTAAAAAGCTTCTTCACAGCTAAAGAAACTATTACCCAAACCAAGAGACCCCTCACAGAATGGGAGAAGATCTTTACATGCCATACATTAGTCAAGAGGCTAATAACCAGATATATAAAGAACTTAAAAATCTCAATAACAAGCAAACAACCCCATCCAAAAATGGGGGGAGGACTTGGACAGAATATTCACCACAGAAGAGATCCCAAAGCCCATGAAACACATGAAAACATGCTCCAACTCTTTGATTGTCAGAGAAATGCAAATCAAGACAATAATGAGATATCACTTCACTCCTGTGAGAATGTCATACATCAGAAAAGGTAACAGCAGCAAATTCTGGAGGGGGTGTGGGGTCAAAGGAAACCTCCTGCACTGCTGGTGGGAATGTAAATTGGTCCAACCTCTGTGGAGAACACTCTGGAGAACTCTCAAAAGGCTAGAAATGGACCTACCCTATGATCCTGCAATTCCTCTCCTGGGGATATATCCCAAGGAACCCAACACATCCATCCAAAGAGATCTGTGTACACATATGTTCTTGGCAGCACAATTTGTAATAGCCAAAACCTGGAAGCAACACAGGTGTCCAAAAGCAGATGAGTAGCTGAGCAAGTTGTGATATATATATAAAATGGAATACTACTCAGCTACAAAAAATGGTGACTTCACCATTTTCAGTCAATCTTGGATGGACCTTGAAAAATACATGTTAAGTGAAATAAGTCAGAAACAGAACAATGAATATGGGATGATCTCACTCTCAGGCAGAAGTTGAGAAGCAAGATCAGAAAAGAAAACACAAGTAGAACCTGAACTGGAATTGGAATAGTGCACCAAAGTAAAAGACTCTGGGGTGCGGTGGGTGGGTGGGGAGAATACAGGTCCACGAAGGATGACAGAGGACCTAGTGGGTGTTATATTGTTATATGGAAACCTGGGAAATGTTATGCATGTACAAACTATTGTATTTACTGTCGAATGTAAAACATTAATTCCCCCATAATGAATTTAAAAATAAATAAATAAAATTTGTCTTTGAAAACTAATATTTGAAGCTCTGCAGTAGAATTTAGACTTGAAGTCTTCAAAAAGTAATTAGATTTAAATAAAGTCACAACAGGATGGTCTTAATCTAGCAGGATTTGGTTTTCTTTACCAGAGGAAAAGATAGAGCACCTTCCTGCTTTCCCCTACAAACATACAAAGGAAACCCAGTAAAATGACCCAGTGGCAAATTGGGATTCTCTAAGAACAGAATAGAGATCTCACTAGAAACTGAATTTGCCAGCAGTTTCATCATGGGCACCTAAGAATAAAGAAAAATTACCTTTGTATTATATAAGTAACCCAATCTGTAATGTTTTCTTAAGGTAATCTGAAGTTATAATACAATTACCAAAATAACAAGAGATTATTTATTAGTCTCAGGAAATAGCCCAGACCAGGAGTGCATAGACAGAATTTAGCTCATTTAGAGACATTGAATCAGTAACTTAACCTCTCCAAATTGAGGGTGCAGCATCCAGTCAAGGAGCACACGAAACTAAATCATCTCACAGACTCTTATAACTCTTCTGGTTTATGATCTTGAGAAGTAATTTCAGTGTTTGAAGGTCAGTAAACACGTCGATGGAGACCACATGATCTCCATTACTAGAGACAGACATTCACGGACTTGGTCTAGAGAACTTTTTACACATGTTCTTAGTACAATGATTCTGATATTTGATAAAGTTGTCATCAGCCTCTGAAAAGGTATAGTCAAGAAAAGGCCTGACAGGGGAAAAGTGTCATTCAGGGAAAATACCATTGATTTTTAAAAGTGAATTGTAGCCTTCTCCTCCCCTTTCCTTTGTAAACTGTGATTAGGCCATATTTTGCTCAAGTTTACAATAATGATACCTTACACTCAACACTGTACATTCTGAAGAGTGTGCTTCAAAGTGCTTTACCAGCTTGCAGAACAGAGTCCATTCCTAGCAGGGTTACAGCCAGGCCTCCTCTGCTTTAGCCCTCCTTCATGGGTCAAAGTAAACCAGCAGAAATTCTTGGGGGGGGGGGGTAGGAAGAAAATTATAAAGAACATATGTGCACTTACACTAAATCAAGGATGATCCTGGAAAAGCAGAAAACTGAGGAACAATCCCACTAAGGACTAAAATATGCCAGGTATTGATATTTAATGTTGGGGCTGGGTGGTGGTGCTGGCTGAGCGCACATGTTGCAGTGCACAACAGGTTTGGGCCCCCTGCTACCCACCTATAGGGGGAAAGCTTTGCAAGTGGTGAAGTAGTGCTACAGGTGTCTCTTTCTCTCTCTCTACCTCCCCCTTCCCTCTCAAATTCTGGCTGTCTCTATCCAATAAAATTTTTTTTTTAATTTTAATGCTTGATGCTTATCTGCACTCACCTCAACTGCATTCCTTCCAAATGGTTACTAAAATACTTTGTAAGAACAATTAGCCTATTCCCACACCCTCTTATTACGATTTTGCTGCTTAGATCAATATACTCAAGGAATGAGGTAAACAGACCCATCATTTAGGAGAAGCAAACAAACTCATGAAGAAAAATATGTCAACAATTTACAAATTGCAAATGCTGTGACGCAGTATAGTGGCTGACGACAGAAGTTGGACACAGCACATGGCTGATGTCTACCTAGTGACAGAGCATACTAGGATCTGTGCAAATGCATAGGGACTGTGGGTGAATCAAACTAATTTAAGCACAGGCAGCCAGAAGTCCAGGCCTTTTGGCCCCTGCTTCTTCTCCCACTCAAATGGATCTCTCTCAGGGTGCTCAAGGTGCCCACCATGGCTACCCCTCCTGGGAACTGAACACATATGATTCAGCTAGCTAGTAAACTCTAAGACTCCTCTACAGCCATATGAGAAACCTACACCTCTTATTATTGTTTATCTTGTGGGGCTGAACTTTTGGTAACTAATTCATGGGCTTATCAGACTAGCTTATTTACTCCTGCTTATAATTGCTTATTTTTTGGTGCCTAATGTATAATGCCTCATACTCCTGTACAGTTATAATAAAGTTTTCATTGTTTAAACCTGCTCTCAGCTGTACCACAACCAAGTCCTTTATGTACCACAGCAAAGTCCTTTCATTTATTTATTTTTATTTACAATAGGTAGCTACCCTTTCAGACAAATACCTCTCTCTTAGAAACAAGGGAGGCGGGGGGTTCCCGGAAGATGGCAGACTGAGAAGTTGCTAGTGTCTTGAGCTCTGACCACATCTTCTGGAAACGGTAGGATTTTCTGCCTTTAGTAGGCCAGTCAATAAGGGGTCCTAGCGGTGACACCAAGGAGGTGACTATAACTTAATTTGGATTAAAAAATAGAGTAGAAAAAAAGGGAAAAAATTTTTTTTCTTTTAAATTATTAAGCACACCTCCTCCCCCCATCCCAGAACCAGTCCCTGGGGAACAGCTCCTAGCAGGCTCCTCTGCTAGAAGCCTCTTTCTTTACCAAGATTCCTGTCCCACCAGGGAGTATCATTCATTCTAAGTCTATACCTTCTGAAACCTCTGGCCTTTTTTTTTCTAAGTAGCCAACCCCCCCCACCTCACCCCGCATAGCTAATTAAATAATTAAAAATAAATAAATAAATAAAAACTCTTTCCTTTTATGACTGTACTTTTTATCTTTTTCTTTTTTCTCTCTCTCTTTATTTTTCTTTTTCTCATTCTTGTCATCCTTTCTTCCTTAATCCTACAGCTTCCAAAGCCACAAGCCCCATCCCCCACACCACCAAACAGTGTGCTTTTTGAATTCACTGATACACATTTGGGAATTATTTTGGGGAAGAATTCTGACTCAGAGTGGACACTCACTGTGAGTATCTCTGCTCAACTTCCCTTCCTCCTTTAGCTACCCCTAGAATATACAGTGGATAGTAGATTTGCATAACTGTCTATTACAACTATCCTCCTCTAGTCCTGAATTTTGTTGTTTTTTTTTCTTTCTTAACAATCAGCTGCCTCTGATCACGAGGTTTGAGTTAATCTGGGACAGGGTTTTGTTCTACCCTGCTCTATTTTATTATTAATATTATATAAAGGCATATATCTTCCCCCCCCCTTTAGGTTGATCAGAATTAACTCTTATGGTATCTTTCATTGCTAGGGTAGTGGGCATCTTATCTATTGTGGGAGGAACTTGTCTCGTTACTCCTACATCCTCTACAGACTCTCCCCTCCCTCCACCTCCTAACTAATTTAAAAAATTAAATTAAATTAAATTAAAAAGAAAGTAATAAAAAAACCTTTCCTTTCACTGCTCTTTAATTACAGCTCTTTTGCTTATCTTTTCTCTTTTTCTCTCTTGTTTCTTTTTTTTTTTTTATCTTGTCATACACTTCTTCCCTCTTCTTTGCCTTTCTGAATTTGTGAATTATTTTGGGGAAGAAATCTGACTCAGATGGACTCTCTATGTGTGTATCTATGCTCTACTTCTCTTTCCCCTCTTGTTACCTCTAGAATATACAGTGGATAATAGATTTGTATAACTGTCTATTCTTGCTATCCCTTCTTTCTTTTCTCTTTCTTCTTCACTGGTATTTGGTTACTATTTTTTCACAGACTGGAGAAATTGTTTGGCTAACTGGTAGTGATTAAACTGCTTCAATACTGGCTTCAGTTGCTACTGTAATTCCTGAGGTTGGTGAGTGCAATTGTCATAAGGTATTTAGTACAGTGTTGCTTATACTCAAGACACAACAACTGAGGAACAACAGTCTCTAATTGTCTCAATTATCTTGAGACAATTAGAGAACTAAAAGCTGAAATAGCTGTAATGAAGAAAGAAGCTGAGGCAAGGGAAAGCAGACTAACAGAAGCAGAAAACAGAATTAGTCAGACAGAGGATGAGTTAGAGAAAACTAAGAAAGAGGTGAAAGAGCTTAAAAAGAGATTGAGAGACACTGAAAACAAAAACAGAGACATATGGGATGATCTCAAAAGAAGTAACATTCGTATAATTGGCCTGCCAGAGGAAGAAAGAGAGGAAGGGGAAGCAAACATTCTAGAGGAAATAATAGAAGAAAACTTCCCAGACCTGAATAGCAGAAAGGACATCAAGATTCAAGAGGCCCAGAGAGTACCATACAGAATCAACCCAGACCTGAAGACACCAAGACACATCATAGTCACAATGAGAAGAAGTAAGGATAAAGAAAGGATCCTAAAGGCTGCAAGAGAGAAACAAAAAGTCACATACAAGGGAAAACCCATAAGATTATCAGAAGACTTTTCCACTCAAACTCTAAAAGCCAGAAGGGAGTGGCAAGATATCTATCGAGTCCTGAATGAAAAAGGGTTTCAACCAAGGATAATATATCCTGCTAGACTTTCATTCAAACTATATGGAGGGATCAAAATGTTCTTATACAAACAAGATAAACACCAACTTAAAGTGAAAGGATAGAAAACTATCATACAGGCTAACAGACCACAAAAAGGGCAGGAACAGCCATTCTCATCTCAGACACGATAGATTTTATAAAGTAATAAAAGATAGGCAAGGACATTACACAATGATTAGAGGATCAATCAGCCAAGAAGACTTAACAATTATTAACATCTATGCACCCAATGAGGGACCATCTAAATACGTCAAGCACTTACTGAAAGAATTTCAAAAATACATCAATAGTAATACAATAATAGTGGGAGACTTCAATATCCCACTCTCACACTTAGACAGATCAACAAAGCAGAGAACCAACAAAGATACAAGAGAATTGAATGAAGAGATTGACAGACTAGACCTCTTGGACATTTTCAGAGTCCTTCACACCAAAACCGGAATACACCTTCTTTTCAAATCCACATAACACATACTCAAGGATAGAACACATGTTAGGCCACAGAGACAGCATCAATAAATTCAAGAACAATGAAATCATCCAAAGTATCTTCTCAGACTACAGTGGAGTAAAAGTAACATTTAACAACAAACAGACAATTATTAAAAGTCATAGAATTTGGAAACTAAACAACATGCTCCTTAAGAACCATTGGGTCAGAGATTCACTCAAGCAGGAAATTCAAATGTTCCTGGAAACTAATGAAAATGAAGACACAAC
Source organism: Erinaceus europaeus (assembly GCF_950295315.1). NCBI lineage: Eukaryota > Metazoa > Chordata > Mammalia > Eulipotyphla > Erinaceidae > Erinaceus > Erinaceus europaeus. Next base: position 42,116,389 of record NC_080171.1, on the reverse strand, counting down.
CTATCAAAATATTTGGGACACAGCTAAAGCAGTACTGATAGGAAAACTTATACCCATACAATCACATATTAAACACCAAGAAGAAGCTCAAATGAACGACCTTACTGCACACCTCAAGGACTTAGAGGAAGAGGAACAAAGGAACCCTAAAGCAACCAGAAGGACAGAAATCACTAAAGTTAGAGCAGAAATAAACAACATCGAAAATAAAAGAACCATACAAAAGATCAATGAAGCCAAATGTTGGTTCTTTGAAAGATTAAACAAAATTGACAAACCCCTAGCCAGACTCACCAAACAAAAAAGAGAGAAGACTCAAATTAATAGAATTGTAAATGATGGAGGAGATATCACAACTGACACCACAGAAATCCAGAGATTCCTGCGAAACTTCTATAAAGAACTATACGCCACCAAGCTAGAGAATCTGGAAAAAATGGAACAATTCCTAGACACATATGCCCTTCCAAAACTGAACCAGAAGAAGTACAAAATCTAAATGTACCAATGACAGACCATTATTAAGAATCTACCCAACAACAAAAGTCCTGGACCAGATAGCTTCACAAACAAATTCTACAAAACTTTCAGGAAACAGTTAGTACCCATACTTCTTAAGCTTTTCCATAAGATTGAAGAAACAGGAATACTCCCTTCCACCTTCTATGAAGCCAACATCACCCTGATACCAAAAGCTGATACGGACAGAACAAAAAAGTAAAAACACAGACCAATATCTCTGATGAACATAGATGCCAAAATATTAAACAGGATCTTGGCCAACTGGATACAGCAACATATCAAAAAGATTGTTCATCACAACCAAGTGGGATTCATCCCAGGAATGCAAGGCTGGTTCAACATCCTTAAGTCAATCAATGTCATTCACCACATCAATAAAAGCAAAGCCAAAAACCACATGATTATCTCAATAGATGCAGAGAAAGCCTTTGACAAAATCCAACACCCATTCATGCTCAAAACTCTACAAAAAATGGGAATAGATGGGAAATTCCTCAAGATAGTGGAGTCTATATATAGCAAACCTACAGCCAACATCATACTCAATGGACAGAAGCTGAAAGCATTCCCCCTCAGATCGGGGACTTGACAGGGCTGTCTACTGTCACCGTTACTCTTCAACATAGTATTGGATGTTCTTCCCATAGCAATCAAGAAAGAGAGAAAAAAAAAAAAGGAATACAGATAGGAAGGGAAGAAGTCAAGCTCTCACTATTTGCAGATGATATGATAGTATACATAGAAAAACCTAAAGAATCCAGCAGAAAACTACTGGAAGTTATTAGGCAATATAGCAAGGTATCAGGCTACAAAATCAATGTACAAAAATCAGTGGCATTTCTTTATGCAAACACTAAATCTGAAGAAGAAGACATCCAGAAAGCACTTCCATTTACTGTTTCAGCAAAATCAATCAAATACCTAGGAATAAAGTTGACCAAAGAAGTCAAAGACTTGTATACTGAAAACTATGAGTCGCTACTCAAGGAAATAGAACCTGATACAAGAAATGGAAAGATATCCCATGCTTATGGATTGGAAGAATATCATCAAAATGAATATTCTCCCCAGAGCCATATACAAATTTAATGCAATACCCATCAAAGTTCCACCAAGCTTCTTTAAGAGAATAGAACAAACACTACAATCATTTATCTGGAACCTGAAAACACCTAGAATTGCCAAAACCATCTTGAGGAAAAGAAACGGAAATGGAGGCATCACACTCCCAGACCTTAAACTATATTATAAAGCCATCATCATCATCAAAACAGCATGGTACTGGAACAAAAACAGGCACACAGACCAGTGGAACAGAATTGAAAGCCCAGAAATAAATCCCCACACCTATGGACATCTAATCTTTGATAAGGGGGCCGAAAGGATTAAATGGAAGAAGGAGGCTCCCTTCAATAAACGGTGCTGGGAAAACTGGGTTGTAACATGCAGAAGAATGAAACTGAACCACCTTATCTCACCGGAAACAAAAATCAACTCCAAATGGATCAAAGACATGGATGTCAGACCAGAAACAATCAAATACTTAAAGGAAAACATTGGTAAAACAGTTTCCCACCTACACCTCAAGGACATCTTTGATGAATCAAACCCCATTGCAAGGAAGACTAAAGCAGAAACAAACCAATGGGACTACATCAAATTGAAAAGCTTCTGCACATCCAAAGAAACTATTAAACAAACAAAGAGACCCCTCACAGAATGGGAGAAGATCTTCACATGCCAGACATCAGACAAGAAACTAATCACCAAAATATATAAAGAGCTCAGCAAACTTAGCACCAAAAAAGCAAATGACCCCATCCAAAAATGGGCAGAGGATATGAACAAAACATTCACCTCAGAGGAGATCCAAAAGGCTAACAAACATATGAAAAACTGCTCTAGGTCACTGATTGTCAGAGAAATGCAAATTAAGACAACACTAAGATACCACCTCACTCCTGTAAGAATGGCATACATCAAAAAGGACAGCAGCAACAAATGCTGGAGAGGTTGTGGGGACAGAAGAACCCTTTTACACTGCTGATGGGAATGTAAATTGGTACAGCCTCTGTGGAGAGCAGTCTGGAAAACTCTCAGAAGGCTAGACATGGACCTTTCATATGACCCAATAATTCCTCTCCTGGGGTTATACCCCAAGGACTCCATAACACCCAACCAAAAAGAGGTGTGTACTCCTATGTTCATAGCAGCACAATTCATAATAGCTAAAACCTGGAAGCAACCCAGGTGCCCAACAACAGATGAGTGGCTGCGAAAGCTGTGGTATATATACACAGTGGAATACTATGCAGCTATCAAGAACAATGAACCCACCCTCTCTGACACATCTTGGACAGAGCTAGAAGGAATTATGTTAAGTGAGCTAAGTCAGAAAGATAAAGATGAGTATGGGATGATTCCACTCATCAACAGAAGTTGAGGAAGAAGATCTGAAAGGGAAACTAAAAGCAGGACCTGACCAAATTGTAAGTAGGGCACCAAAGTAAAAACCCTGTGGTGAGGGGTAGACATGCAGCTTCCTGGGCCAGTGGGGGGTGGGAGTGGGTGGGAGGGATGGGTCACAGTCATTTCATGGTGAGAATGGTGTTCATGTACACTCCTAGTAAAATGTAGTCATATAAATCACTAGTTAATTAATATGAGGTGGAAAATTAATTGTATGTTTGAAGTTTTTCAAAACAAAAACTGAATCTTTTTAATATATAGGCTGTGTAATTGATATGCAGACACTCTCAAAAGCCTAGACCAAGTAGATCAGAAGCAACCAATAACACAGCTATATACAAGATACTGGGTACTGTACAGCAAACCCTAACAAAAGGACTTTTCAAAGTTAACCCAATTACCAATTAATGTGATGATAACATTAACTATCCATTGTCTTTTGGAACCCTAAGACAGCAAGAACCTCACATCTCCACTATAGAGCCTCTACTTCCCCCAGTCCTGGAACCCTTGGATAGGGCCCACTTTCCCGTATGCTCTCCCAATCCATATCAAATAATATTGCATCTGCCGATCACAACCTAACCAACACAATGATTGCCACCTCAACATGCTTCACTTCAGACTGTCCAGAGACTTCACATGTGGAATGACAACCCTTCAGCTTCATTACTCGGCTGAGACCTTTCCTTTCATAGTATACTCTAATTCCATCTCAGGTGGTTCACTTTCTAACAAACTCCCAAAACCCAGATATACACCACTTTCTGTGAGAGAGAGCATATGTTCACACGTATCCATAAAGTACTGCAAAATATATACCTGAAAGCAGAAGTATACTAGAGTTTGCAGTGAGTACCTCCCTAAGACTTCCTCTCCACTATTCCAAGCTTTGGGTCCATGATTGCTCTACAATTTGTTTGGCTTAGTATGTTAACTCTCTTTTCAGTCACCAGGTTCCAGATGTCATCATGATGCCGGCCAGGCTTCCCTGAACTGAAGACCCCACCAATGTGTCCTGGAGCTTCGTTTCCCCAGAGACACACTCTACTAGGGAAAGAGAGAGGCAGACTGGGAGTATGGACCGACCAGTCAACGCCCATGTTCAGCGGGGAAGCAATTATAGAAGCCAGACTTTCTACCTCCTGCAACCCACAATGACCTGGGTCCATGCTCCCAAAGGGATAGAGAATGGGAAAGCTATCAGGGGACGGGGTGGGATATGGAGTTTGGGTGGTGGGAATTGTATGGAATTGTACCCATCCTACCCTATGGTTTTGTTAATTAATCCTTTCTTAAGTAAAAAAGAAAAAAAAAAAAAACAACAAGGGAGGCATAGAACATTGGCTTTAAATTCAGAAAGTTTCAGGGACAGAAACAAATACTAAATGCAAATTGTGATGACTACAACATTATGCCAAGAGTTAATAATATTCTATTTAGTTCTTCATTTCCCCGAAGTTCACAAACTACTGTTAGTATAGTGCATCTTTTCCCCCCTCAGATTTTCCACATTCCCTAAAATAGTGTTTGAATCAATCTGATAGATATTTAAATATAAACAATTTTTGTGGTTTTGGATAACAGCTACGTCTTCAGGATACCTTCTACTGCTTTATTCCATTTTATTTATATGTGCATATGATGAAAGTCACTGTCCCATCTTACAGATCAGGAAAATGAGGTACAGAAAAGGTAAATGACTTGGTTAATATCAACCTCTAAGATTAGCAGATAATTCTAAGAATGAACATAATTACATACAAAAATTTTATTCCGGGTGGGGGAGATAGCATAATGGTTATGCAAACAGACTCTCATACCTGAGGCTCCAAAGTCCCAGGTTCAATCGCCCACACAGCCATAAGCCAGAGCTGAGCAGTGTTCTGGTGTTTCTCTCTCCCTCTGCATCTCTTTCAAAAATAAAATAAATAAAATATTTAATAAAAAATTTTATTCCAGATCGGCCAGGCGGTGGCATACCTGGTAAGCGCACACACTATAGTGAGCAAGGAACTGGGTTCAAGCCACTCGTCCCCACCTGCAGGGGGAAAGTTTCACGAGTGGCAAAGCAGGGCTGCATGTGACTCTCTGTCTCTCTCCCCCTCTCCTCCCAATTTCTCTCTTCCTCAGTCCAATAATAAATAAATAATTTTTTAAAATTTTATTCCATGGCATAAGGATTCCGTTCGAGCCCCTGGCTCCCCACCTGCAGGGGAATCGCTTTACAGGTGGTGAAGCAGGTCTGCAGGTGTCTATCTTTCTCTCCCCCCTCTCTGTCTTCCCCTCCTCTCGCCATTTCTCTCTGTCTTGTCCAACAACAATGACAACATCAACAACAATAATAACTACAACAATAAAACAACAAGGGCAACAAAAAAGGGAATAAATAAATATTTAAAAATTATTCCAATAATAATTTAAGTAGAAATGTATCAAAGTATAATATATATACAGAAAAATAATTATAAAAACAGTTAACAGAACTTTCAAAGAGTAGATATATTAGTGTGTGATCAGTATACTGATTAAGAAAAATAATTCTCCAGCCCTTCATAAGTTCTGTTTGCTTCTTGTTACATCTTATAAGTAATGATAAGTAAGGAAATGATTTTAAAAAGTGTAGTTATAAACTAAGGCATGTATTGTAAAGTTCTTTAATATCAAAGAGAATTGGAACAATTCTAAATACTTGGTTCTTGTGGGATGATCAAGTGAATTATGATAGTTACAAACCAGAGCTATATATATATATATATATTTGGAGTCCAGTTAAAATTTTAAAAGTTAAGAGTGTATTCCTAACTCTCATGAGACAAAGACAAAAAAGAAATTTTAAGACTATCAAAAACTTAAATTATAAAAATATTAAATTAACAAATTTTCAGAAAGTCACAATTTGCTTTATAGATGTTTTTAATCATTGTCAAAGAACAAAAATAGAAGAGGTCAACTCAAACAAGAATAAGGAGACACAAATGGCATTTTTAACAAACTTTTAACGGCTCTATGTTAGCCAGTATAAAAAATTAAAATCCAGGTGTGTAGCAGCGACAAAGTGATTCCGCTAGTCTAGAACTGAGAGAAATATTACATGAGGCATGTAGAATATTTCTCAACTCCAAGGTAGTGACTTTGTGAATGTTATATCCAGAAAGAAAATCTGACAACAACTATATATATGGTGTAAATCTAGGCCTTCACTTACCACATCAAAGCTGTTCTCCTGAAATTAGGAACAACACAGGAATAAAAGATCTTCTAGAGTTCATAAAGATAGGAATGGGACTGATGAGCAGAAAAATCAATTACTGTTCCAAACTCTAGTGATTGTTTTCTAATGTAAAAAGAAGTATAAAGGATCTCACTGATGCTCAGATATTAAGAACTGATAATAAGACCATCCTAAACCTCCCCTCAAAATGTTTGAAGTTAATGATAAACTGAATTTAACTAAAGTCACAACAAAGACAGGTCTCTGAACAATTACAGCAGAGTAGACTTACTCAGCTTATAAGAATAAAAATCTAAAGGAAGGATGTATTTGCTATTTTTCTGGGAGTATAACTTAATTTAGATATTTTTCACATGGTATATGCAATACATAATCAAGATTATAAAATATATGAACTAAGAAAAATGTGACACATGACTAAGAGAGCTAATAATCAATAAAAGTAGGTCCATAAATAACACAGATTTTGCACTACAAAGAGCAAGCTTTAACACTGATGTGATATTTAAAAGAATCTGTATTTAAAAATGAAAGTATAAAATAGCTCAGCAGAAACATAAGAAATGAAAAAGCACAGCAACAAGAAATAGAAACAAAAATGGATAAATGTCAAATAGAACACAGAATAAGAATTATTGTGTATGCATACATCAGTAGAAACTACACAAACTGACATTTCAAAACTAAAGTGAGAGCTGAGCATCTGAGATCTGTTGGAACATAACAAACCACCCAACATAAGGATAACTAGATACATACTTAGACAATAACATGGGATTAACACAGGATTCTTAAACTTTTCAACATATGTAGGACACAAAAGTAGTAAAATGGAAATCAAATGAGGCACAAAAAAGAGTAACCATCAATCTCTGAGGCTGCTACTTCTTAAACATATATTGGGGTCCTTCTATAAATGAAGTACAGTGCTCAACATTTAGGGGAAAACATGGATACGGATATGGACATTACTTTTAGCAAACAAAATTACCAAATACAACATGTGTTATGAAGTAAATAAAAAGTTCTCTTGTTACCTAATGGGAAAAAGATACTAGTTATCGGGGCCAGGCAGTGGTGCACCTGGTTAAGTGCACATACTACAGTGCACAAGGACCTGGGTTCAAACCCCTGGTCCCCTCCTGCAGGGGGAAAGCTTCAAGAGTGGTGAAGCAGCGCTGTGGTGTCTCTCTGTCTCTTTCCCTCTCTTTCTCAATTTCTCTCTGTCGCTATCCAATAATAAATAAATAATAATTTTTTAACAGGCACTAGTTATCCAAGACTATTTCAAAAGTGAAAGAAATATGTATCCAAGGATATATCCTAAAGAGTCAAACACACCCATCCAAAAAGATATATGTACACATATGTTCATAGCAGCACAATTCATAATGGTCAAAACCTGGAAACAACACAGGTGTCCAACAACAGATGAGTGGCTGAGCAAGTTGTGGTCTATATACACAATGGGATACTACTCAGCTATTAAGAATAATGAATCCACCTTACTCAGCCCATCTTGGATGGAGCTTGAATGAAACATGTTAAGTGAGATAAGCCAGAAAGAGAAAGACAAGTATGGGATAATCCCACTCAAATAGAAGTTGAGAAAGAATAATAGAAAGGAAAATGCAAAACAGAATTTGACTGACTTTGGAGTATTGTACCAAAGTAAAAAACTCGAGGGATGTAAGGGAGGGGAGATTTTCAGCTCCTCTGCAAGGGGGTGGGGGTGGGGTTAGGACACAGACATTTGGTGGCAGGAATGGTGTTAATATATACTTCCATTAACTTATAGTCTTATAAATCACTATTTAAATGTCTCATGCTTTTTTTTTTTTTGACTCCAGGGTTATTGCTGGGGCTTGGTGCCTGCACTATGAATCCACTGCTCCTGGAAGCCAATTTTTCCCCCGTTTTGTTGCCCTTGTTGTTGTCATGTTGTCATTATTGTTGTTGGCATTGCTGTTATTGTTGATGTTGTTGGATAGGACAGAGAGAAATCAAGAGAAGAGTGGACAGAGACAGAGAGGAGGAAAGAAAGATAGACACCTGCAGACCTGCTTCACTGCCTGTGAAGCAACCCCCCTGCAGGTGGGAAGCTGGGGGCTCGAACTGGGATCCTTACACCAGTCCTTGAGCTTTGCCCCATGTGCGTTTAACCCACTGCGCTACCATGAGGCTTTTTAATGCATAAAATTCAGTTCTGGCTATATATTCCTTCAATCTAAGCACCTACAGTTTCAAATTAATAAAATTATTGAATTTCAACACTAAGCTCAAATTGTTAAAGCATTTATAATAACTTTTTTGGAATATTAAATCATCTATAATCTTAGACCAGGGAGATCAGAAGCAACCAGTCTTGTCAGTATATAAGATATCGTTATTTGTAACTGGCATTAAATGACATAAATCATGGTAAGGTCTTATTTGGAACCTCTGGGGCTTTGCTCGTGTTCCTTCATGCTTCTTTTAACCCATACTATTTGATACTACATCAGCTGATCTCAACTAAATCAATGAACCAGTACCACCTGGACACGTTTCACCTTGGACTCTGTCCAGAGATGCCAGGCCTGGGATGTCAGCCCATCAGCTCCAATACTCAGGTGAGACCTTTTCAAGCTTATAGGACTCCCAAGTTCTATTTCAGTGGCACACCTCCTAAACAAAGTTATAGAATAGGGCCCATGAGACAGGGCACATGTGAACATGTATCCATAAGTTAGGGGAAAATATATACCTTAAAGTAAAAGTGCACAGTAGTCTACAGTGACTCAATAAGTGTAGCAAACAAGTAGAAAGACCTAAAAGAGACAACATAAAGTACTTAAATATTTTCTACTTAGATCTAGACACCCTCCTGACCTACTTCCTATTTCATGTCCCTCAATCACTCTAAGCCTAAACTTGTCAGATAAAGTAAGGACTACAAAAGATGGATATGGGAAAGAGATCAGAACACTTTAATGATGGCCATTTTGGTCTCTACCAGGTCATCATCCAGAGTAATGGGCCCCTTGGAATATTCCTAAAATAGACTTCCTAGTTTTTTCCCACCATGAAGATCCCAAATCTCACCTGCTAAATTCTTACACGATTATTAAACAATTTGTTCTGCTTTATATTGTACTACTTTTCAGCCACCAAGTTGCACGATGCCAACCTGACTTTCCTGGGCAGACAAATGTGTCCTGGAACCCCACCTCCTTGGAGCCCTGCCCCACTAGAAAATGACAGGAACAGGCTGGGAGTATGGCTCGAACTGTCAATGCTCATGTCCAGTGGAGAAGCAGTTACAGAACGTCAGACCTCCCACCTTCTGCACCCCATAAAGATCTTTGGTCATGTTCCCAGTTGGATAAAGAATAGGGAAACTTCCAATGGAGGGCATGGAATATGGAACTGTAGTGGTGGGAATTGTATGAAATTGTACTCCTCTTATTGCACAATCTTGTCAGTGATTATTAAGTCACTAATAATATAAACAAATAATAAAATAGAGGAAATCAAGAAGGCTTAATGGAAAATGGCAATTTGGTTAAATGAGAAAGCTAATAGATTAGTAAGATATAGTGGGCAAATAATATAGTGGGGAAAGAGAAATATACTACAAGTAGAAGGCAATCTGATATTTTGGAAATAGAATGAACTGTAGTTGTTAGCATATCACATTTCAAAATCCTACAGTACTATGTGGTAATGTGTGACCTGGACAAATTATCTCATCCTTCTTGATCTCAAATTCACTATTTAATACATTAAAGTAATAGCCTTGTATGATCATAAAGTTTGAATCCCCCCCAAAAAATTCATATATTGAAAGCCTAATGCCCCCAAGTGATGGTATGGTAAACAGAGGTTGAGCCATTGGGAAATGCTTGGATCATAAATGAGATTATTATCATCATAAAAAATTCCAGAGGGTAAGGATAGATAGCATAATGATTATGCAAAGAGACTCTCATGCCTGAGGTTCCAAAGCCCTAGCATTATTTCAACACTGGTGAAGATTCCCCCGATAGGTGAGGACCAGCGGTTTGAACCTGAGTTCTTGTGCATGGTAACTAACATGTGTGCTCAGCCAGGTATGCCACCTCCCTGTCCCTAACCATAATTTTTGTACCTGGCATATAATCACCTAGAATTTGTCACTGTGAACACTATTATATATTAAGTTATAGATGTGGGGACATGGAAATGTATAGAAAGCATCATAAATAATGTCAAATGGTAGAGGGGAAAAGATTTGCATGAAGTTCTCTGTGATGTATGGTATAATTCAACAGTGAAACCATGTGGCCCTAGGTGTTTCTTTGTTAGATATCTTATATTACTAATTTATCTCCTTGCTTATTATTGATCTTTTTTTATATTCTATTTCTTTATAATTCAATCTTCAGTATCAGAAGGTTGTTCCTACAAATTTACCTCTTTCTCTAGGTTATCCAATTTACTGGGTGTTCCATTTGTTCATAATCTTTCTCATATTATCAGAGAAAATACCTCCAAACTCAATTTTTGATGCCAGTATTACCTTAATATCATAAATCAGGTAGGACATTACAAATAAGGAAAACTACAAGTCAATATTCCCCTACAAAAAAAAATCTAAAATTCTAGTGAATCAATCTCAACAAAGCATTAAAAAGGTCATACACTGTGGTCAATCTAATCATGTATGTAAGATCAAGTATGTAAGATAGTTCAACATACACAAGTCAATAAATATGACACATGAACATAATGAAAGATAAATATAATATGATCATCTCAATCAATACAGAAAAAATACTTGACAAATTTCAATACCCATTAATAAAAATGCTCTCAAAAACCTAGGTATACTAGTAACATCCTCCAGCTAGTAAAGACATTACTAGCTGAAGTGGTGGAGCATCTGTTTAAGAGCACACATTACAGTAGCAAGGACCCAAATTCAAGCCCCCGTCCCCACCTGCAGGGGAAAAACTTCTCTCTCCCACTCTATCTCCCATTCCCCTCTCAATTTCTTGGACTCTGTCCAGTGAATAAATAACATTAGCACATTACATTACAATCCTACAGCTAATATCACATTTAATAGTGAAAACTGAAAGTTTATTTTCTAAGATTAGGAATAAGAAAAGTGTGTCTACCCTGGCCTGTTCGATAGCTATTGAGGAGGGCACTTATCCTATGGTTTAGTCAATGTTTCCTTTTTTCTTTTGCCTCCAGGTTTATTGCCAGGGCTCGGTGCCTGCACCACGAATCCACTGCTTCTGGAGGCCATTTTTTCCCTTTTGTTATCCTGGTCGTTTTACCATTGTTATGGTTATTATTATCATTGTTATTGATGTCATTGTTTGTTGGTATTTTCTAATTCTGCTCTTAAAAACCCCTTCTGTTTCATTTGGTTTAAATCCCCCCTGCTTAACACTGCATTCTATTTACATAACCACTGTATTCTATTTACATAACCATTGCCATCTATTTACATAAATCACTTTTACATTTACATAAAGCAACACCTTCCCTCCAGGGCATTGGTGGTTTAGTGGTAGAATTCTCACCTGCTCCACCCCCTCTTCTTGTCACACCCTGATCCTCTCCTTGTCACACCCTGATTTTCACCAGTCACTTTATTCTCCACCCTCTCTGCATCACATCCTGTTCACACCCTACTTGGGAAGTATATATAAAGACAACATTGTTCATTTTAGTTAGTTGTTAGTTTAGTCTATCTTGGTATAGATTGCACTGCGTCCTGCATGAATAAAGAGATACTGCGTACAGCTCAACCATGAGTCCCTGGTCATCTGTCTCCCATCAGTGAAGCTCAGCCCGACAGTTGTTGTTGGATAGGACAGAGAGAAATGGAGAGAGGAGAGGAAGACAGAGAGGGGAAGAGAAAGACAGACACCTGCAGACCTGCTTTATCACCCCTGCAGGTGGGGATCCGGGGGGGCTCGAACCAGGATCCTTCTGTCAGTCCTTGCACTTTGTACCATGTGCGCTTAGCCCACTGCACTACCACCCAACCCCCCAATGTTTCCTTGTTTCCTTTTTATAAATAAATAAATAAATAAATAAAGGAAAGGAAAGGAAAGGAAAAGTGGAAGGACATTTGGATGTAGTAACGGGTGTATGTGTGACTTAGAAAGAAAGAGAAATGGGACCATAGGGGAAAAAATGGGCAAATATAGACAGCTATATAAATAATAACCCACATCTGAATCCTTAAGAGAACTGTTAATTACAATGGAGGGATTAGAGATTCAGAACTCTGATGTTGGGAATGGTGTGATATTGTACTCCTGTCATCCTGTTCATAAATCAATATTAAATCACTAATAAAATTTTTGAAAATGTGAGATCTTGAGAGATTAATGGAGTTTTCTCCCATAAAGAGGAAAGAAAGGTATACAGGCAGAGAAAAGTGAACTACCTGATCAGATTATCTGTGTTGTAGGAAGGCCATCAAATAAAGACCTGAGATAGAGTGATGATAATGGAGAATAGAAAGATGTAGGGAACATGTATATGACTCAAAGTTTTTCAGGACAAAACTGGCAAGACTGTTTATTGGGTATAAAAGAGGGAGTGAAGGAGAATGCTAGAAATTGGGATTTTTAACCACTGGCATAATGCAATAGCATAAACAGAAACAAAGAATTTAAAAGAGTAGAAAGTATGGAAAAGATGTGTTCATCTTTCTTCATGTTGAACTTGAATTCACAATGTAATTCTTTCCTACTCCACCGTCACATTCATCATTCTAGTCATTTCCCCAGATCTGGGTTCTTGGCTACTAGGAGTTTATACACTATTAGAGCCATTTCCAGATCTTCCGGGCCCACAGAAGCAGAGCTGGGGGCCTAAGTCACAGCCACAGTCATCTGCTTGCAATAAACACCAGGATTTTTTTTTTAACTAGATAGCCTCCTATTTCCCTCCCCCATCCCCCATCCGCAAGCACAAGGCTGCTCTCTCTCCAACATAGTCTAGTTAGAATGTGAGTTTTCTCTACAAATAGAAGTTCAATCTCAAGCAAGAATGAACACCTGGCTTTAATGACCCTGGAAACTGGAAGCCTTCTTTTGAGAGTGGTACCACCGGCAATTCCCACATGTGTCTGTCAACACAAAAATATCCCCCAATCCTTGATTCTATTTGAAGCACAAAATGCACCTGAAATAATGGAACATTCTCCCATCCTTCTCTCCTTTATGAAGTTAATTTTTGTTGTTTGTACTTTTGTTCATTTTAAAGGGGGGCAGCGAGCTAGTGGGTTAGAAACTCTACTTATTCACCAATAGTATTAGGGTATATCTTCATAAATACTGTTTTATTCAACCATTTTAATCAAGGAGTCTAGGGGATTGTGTTCAATAGCACAAACTACTTGGGAATCAAATATATAATGCACAGCATTGGAACAACAAGGATTTCTTCTTATTTGTTTTGTTTTATTAGGGAAGTAATTATGTACAATACAGTTTCCACATGGGTACAATATTTCATCTTTCTGAGATAAGTCTCTGCATACAACTCCCATCAGCCTAGGCCCTCTAGTAGCAAAGTGCCAGCACCCACTCAATCCTTTTCCTAAATCCCTCCCCACACCAATCTTGGTCTTGCTGCAATGGGCCATGCTTGATCCAATTCACATATATAATTTCTATCATGGCTAGTCTAGTAGGCAGTATATATCCTAAGGTCAAACCATAATAACACATGACTGCTAATTAGTTATTTAGAAATTAGGAGTGAAGAGAATCTACTGGTGAATGAGTCAATATAGAAAAGGTAAAAATCAAGGTAAAGATTTTAAGATTCAGGGAAAGCCTAGGGGTTGGTTGGTCCCCTCTGGATGCCAGAGGAATACTGAACCCTATGTTGGACTCCCTGTCCTAGAGCCAACCTGGCAAACTTGGCATCCATCTGTGTTTTCTCCAGTAAACTTAAATTTGTTTTGGGAAAGTTGCTATCAGAGGTAAGAGTGCCACCTACAGGCACTTTAGTGCTAAATACGTGCTGGAAAATCAGTTTTGCAAGATGCTAGTACATCTCCCAAGTGTTACTAGTAAAGAAGTGTGTGTGTGTGTGTGTGTGTGTGTGTGTGTGTGTGTGTGTGTGTGTGTGTGTGTGTGTGTGTCTGTCTGTCCCTGGTAGTAGAACCAGAAGGACTTTAAAAAATTACTGAGATTCTCGGGGCCAGGCAGTGGCACACCTGGTTAAGCACACACATTACAGTGTGTAAGGACCTGGGTTCAAGCTCCTGGTCCCCACCTGCAGGAAGGAAAGCTTTATGAGTGGTGAAACAGGGCTGCAGGTGCCTGTCTCTCTTCCGCACTATATCCCCCTCACCTCACAATTTCTCTCTGTCTCTATTCAAAATAAATAAAGATTTAAAAAAAAAAAAAAAAAAATTACTGAGATTCTCAACTTAAGATGACTAGAAAGATGAGGATACAGTCACTGGGGAATCTGCACGAGGATATCAGAATAAAAGATATGTCCACTCCTAACACATCACCTGTTCTCCTTGCCCTTTGAATCATTTCAGTGACTTCTTTTATTAAATATTTTATTTATTTATTTATTTATTTATTTATTGTATAAGACAGAGATAAATCAAGATGTGAAAGGCAGATAAAAACAGAGACATACCTGCAACACTGCTTCACCTTTCATGAAGGCTTCCCCTGCAGATGGGTACCAGGGGCTTGAACCTGGATTCCTGAGCATTGCAACACATCTGCTCTACCAAGACCACCACTATCTGGCCCCACAGTAACTTCTTTAAATCTGGACCCTGAGCAGCAGACAACATACTACTTCCATGTTTCTTAGTTGAGCTATTGATACCCAGTAGTGAAGAAAAGGGGTACAGGTGGGTTGGTCTTCACCACTACTACTCCACTTCCATTTCTGCTGAGTAATAACTATTATATCAAGATTTAGAGTACACAAAGAAGTTTCTTTTCTTAAAAAAAAAAAGTACTGTAAAGACACCTGGTAGTACAGCGGGTTAAGCACACGTGGCGCAAAGTGCAAGGACAGGCATAAGGACCCCAGTTCGAGCCTCCGGCTCTCCACCTGCAGGGGAGTCGCTTCACAGACAGTGAAGCAGGTCTGCAGGTGTCTATCTTTCTCTCCCCCACTCTGTCTTCCCCTCCTCTCTCCATTTCTCTATGTCCTATCCTACAACGAATGACATCAACAATAACAATAATAACCACAACAAGGCTACAACAACAAGGGCAACAAAAGGGGGAAAAAATGGCCTCCAGGAGCAGTGGATTCATGGCTCAGGCACTGAGCCCAGCAATAACCCTGGAAGTGAAATAAAATAAAATAAAATAAAATAAAATAAAATAAAATAAAATAAAATAAAATAAAATAAAAGTTCTGTACACCAAAAACATCAAGACTTTAATATTTCCCTGATATTTTGAAGTTAGCTTTTAACCCAAAGAAATAAAGCTCTAATGGTAAAATTCTGAATGAATAGAAAAGCTCTTAGAACACAGATCCTCTGATTCCTCAAATTACATCATATAAAGCTTGCTTATATAATGTTCAGTTTGACCACAAATGCTAAAGTGAATGCTTGTTCTTTTGTGTGGTATAATGGGAATACTCAAGCAGAACTGAAGGCAAAACTCAGCTCTGCCCATCTCAGATGGTGTGACTTTAGATTGTTCATTGAAACAATAATCTAAACATTAGCTTCCTAAACTCTAAAATAAAAAAAAAAAAAGTCTCTTACAGATTAAGTTACCAATTTAAATACTATGATAACCTTTAATTAAATCCAGCATCTCACAAGTAGTTAGTGCTCAATAACTGTCAACAATTGTCTGGATTCTTATTCTAATTTCAGCAGATACTACAATCAGTAGCTATTTCTAAGCCACCTTATTCAGTAAATTTCAACATATCTCAGGTCATATAATCCCTTATCAACAGGAGGTCATTACGTTAATTAAACACCTTTTCATGCTTGTCACTGACAACTTAATTTAAGCCCCACCTCGCCTCACTTCAAAAGGCTTCCAGTAAGAAAAAAAAAAAAAAAAGAGGAAATCACAGTCCTCCCATCACAGAGCCACAATTCAGCAGGTACCAGCATTGCTTAATGAAAAGCACGCAGACTATGCATAGGAAGAAAAATATTCTCCAGACATTCGAAAATGCACAGGAGAGGCAAAGGGGAAAGTGAGTTATAATCATGAATTTCATTCTTTCCCCATTTTATTTCTCCTGACAATAAAGTTCATTTTTGTGGCTTCCAATACAATGATGCCACAGTGGACACATGTATATTTTTAGAAGAGTTGTATTATTGTTGTACATGTGCTGCTTTTAAGCATCAAGACATGCCTGGGTGATGGGTGTAACACAATAGGATAACAAAGACTAGACAAATAGATCATTTCCTGAAATGTGGAGGAACACAGAACAGGGGGATTATCATAAATTCTATCTTTGAGTACAATACTAATCTTTTTGAGTCTGGAATGAGGGGACATTCCTTAGTTGATTTCCAGTGAACTGATCTTTTGTTTCACTCCCACCATGCCTTTCAAATCCTAAATTAGAGTGTCCCCCCACCCCACCCCTACCCCCACCCAATGAAGTCAGATCATCCATTTTATATGCATATTTAAGGGAAAAGGAAGAAAGGGTGAAAAAATGTGTATTCTTTCCTCAGAAGCTGATTCACAAATCAAGCAGGTAAAACCAAGATAAGGATGGCATCAGTCTCACCCTCTCTTGATTGAGAGCTGAAGTTCATTTTCTGATCATACAGTGTGACTGAAAACAAAATGTAACTCCTACCTCTCTTGGTAATAACCTTTACCTTCTCTCTTCCCTGAGCAGCTGTGATCAGAAGCCAAGGTGGAACCACCAAAGTATATTCACAGGATAGAGAAGCTTAGTCAGAGAATCATGAGTTTAGAGCAGTGCCCTGCGGCCTTCCTAGTCATAATGCTGCAGCCTGGTGGCAGGGAATATAAAGCACCACCAACAAACTGACTCAGAATCTCCAGAGATGGTCAAAGGGAGACAGAAAGGAATGTGTCACCTGCTCAGAAAATCTAGGCTTCACAAAAAAAAAAAAAAGAAAGAAAGAAAGTTTAGATACTGAATCTAAACTTCTCTGCAAAGAGTTAGCCTCCTATAAATGTCCCAAATATTCGTTTGTCCCAAATATTCATTTGTCAACATTATTTTCCCACAGAAATAACTTGAATTTTATTTACTTATTTATTTATTTATTTATTTGATAGAGATAGAGAGAAATTGAAAAGGGAAGGAGAGGTAGAGAGGAAAAAAGACAGATACCTGGAACACTATTTCATCACTCTCAAAGCTTTCCCTCTGCAGGTGGGGGTCAGGGGCTTGAACCTGAGTCCTTGAGCATTGTAATATGCACTACTGGCTGGTTCCTAAACAATGTGACTTCTTATTGTATTAAGCTCCCATATTCTTGCACAGTTTGGGTAATCAGAAGCAGAGTCAGAACTCAGGTTTTCTCTAGTCAGAGATCTCAGGAGCAGGTCCCATAACCCAGAGTCAGGTGTTTTCCCCAAATCAGAAGTAGTTGATGATGAGTCCGTTCAAACCTTACTGGTAGATGAGTGTATAGAGTGGAAGACTAAATTCACATGAACCTTTAAAATGAAACCCATATGTGTGTGAAATCCCTAAATAACCACTTAGGCTTGTGATTATATAAAGTTTCATTGTTTTAGTTGCAGTGAGTTTCAATAAGCACTTCTATCTACATTTATGTGAGGGCACTCTTTAAATCAGTAAAGCATGGATTCTTTAAGAAATCCTTCAGTGGGCAAATTCATTTCCCAGACACAGTTGATTCATTGACTCCCCATCAACAATGGATATTTCCAAGCCAAGCCTAAGAAACATTGCGATGGAGAGAGCCCTAGGTTGGACACAAGATGCAGAACTGCCTTTAACACTCAGTTCACCATAATACCAAGAAATATTGAGCATACTGTTCCTATAGATTGATCATCCATTTAATAAATATGTATTGAAC
Source organism: Erinaceus europaeus (assembly GCF_950295315.1). Lineage (NCBI taxonomy): Eukaryota > Metazoa > Chordata > Mammalia > Eulipotyphla > Erinaceidae > Erinaceus > Erinaceus europaeus. The sequence goes on along the minus strand of NC_080171.1, from coordinate 42,098,108 downwards.
ACTTACTATGTGTGAGGTACGGCAAAGGAACGATGTTCCTTACCTGTGGAATGGCACACAGAGTTGTTAAGGTTAAATAAATTACTATTCACTAGAACATTCTATAACTGTGTTCTGTACAAATATAAAATGTTTTTAACTTCAGCTACCTTGTGGATTAAGCATATACTGATTTAACCTTTGAACCTATTAGCTAGAACATTGTTCTTACGTAGAATATACTTAGATTGCTATGGGATGCAGAAGATAGCATACTCATTATGAAAAAGACTCTCATATCCTGAGCCTCCCAGGCCCCAGGTTCAATCCCTCACAGTACCATCATAAGCCAGAGCTGAGCAGTACTTTGGCAAAAAAAAAAAAAAGATTGATACTCTCTTCCACCTCCCCTAACTACTATGCTGTCTCTACCATGTGATCTATGAAGGTGACAAGCTACACACAGAAGGAGGCCATGAATAATTTCACCTTTACAATATCAGAACCAAGAGCCCTTGATCAACCTTTAGGGTCAAATAGACTATATATTGGTTCAAAGAACCCATCTGATACTCTAGGACTCCATGAAAGACTCACTACTCTTAATATATGCCAAACCAAGTCCCCACTTATAAAGCATGTGTCAAGTGTTGGTAAGTCACTACATGAGTAGTTCTGAAAAAAAAAAGTAAGTTGAAATGAGAAACATATTGGGGTGGGTGCAGCCCAATTAAGTATACATAGCACCTTGTGCAAGGACCCAGGTTCCAGCCTTCTTTCCCCACCTGCAGGTGTGTGTGTGGGGGGAATGCTTCAGAAGTGGTAAAGCAAGTCTTTCTCCATCTTTATCTCACCTCCCCTCTTAATTCCTCTCTATCCTGTCAAATAAAATGGAAAGAAAAGAAAAATTGAAAAAATGGCTGCTGGGAGCACTGGGTTCATAGTGCTGGGATCAAGACCAAGTGATAACCCTGGTGGCAGTAAAAACAAAAACAAAAGAGAGAGGAAGAGAGAGAGAGAGAGAGAGAGAGAGAGAGAGAGAGAGAGAGATCTTCCACTGAACTGTCTCAGAAGTAAAGGTAGCCCTAAATCATACAAGATTTAGGCCCTAAATCATACAAGCTCTCTGCTGGCTGCTCAGGTTCACACCTCAGGAAGAATTCAAAAGGAAGCTTTTTTTTTTTTCTTTTTCTGAAGGAGTTCAGTTTGGTGGTGGTGGGCCGCGGGGGAGGGGGGGGTGTTGAGTTTTCATACTCTGCAATGAGTACAAACAAGGAAAGAAAGAAAGAAAGAAAGAAAGAAAGAAAGAAAGAAAGAAAGAAAGAAGAGAGAGAGAGAGAAGGAATTACACACACACACACACACACACACACACCCATATTTAAAGAAAAGCAACCTCAAAATTAAAGGAAATAGTTGTTTCCATGCCAAGAAAAAAATTTTAAGAAACTGAAGGCTAGAGACAAGGCGGGGGGTGAGGGAGTTGTGGGGGTGGGGTGTAAAGAATGAAATGCCACCAAGGTATCTGGTTGAAACCTGCTTTTTAGAAGAGGCTGAATGCAGATAATCTCCCTTTTAGCCAAAGAAAATCACAGTCTTTGAATGTTTTTGTTTCTAATGCTTAGAAGAGTTATAAGCTAATTGAAAAAAGCTTTGAGTAAAACATATAGAAGCAAAGGAACCAATGTCATGGTTGTTAAATTCATTCAAATTAGGAGAGGCTAGTTTCTGACTACTTTCTGTAGAGGTTGTACAGGCTCCGGTGCTAAATATGAGTAGATATGAGCCTTGTGTTAGATCAATGTGGTAAACAGTTCATTACATTTATATATTTTCTTTAAGTATGTGAGCAACTCTCTGCCCTAGTCCTGCTTTCTAGTTCTATTCTCAACTCTGACTCCATTTTCCCAGACAGTATTTCTAGTCCACTCCCATGTTAGCTATCAAGCTCAAACAAAGATTACTAAGACATAGGCTCCTAGAAACATACCTAAAATAGACTTCCTCGTCTCCTCCCACCTTAAGTTCCCTACTTTCATCTGCTCTATTCCTACTTTATGTTTCCTGTTTATTAAACAGTTTGTCCTGCTCTGTTTTGTTACTGCCTTTCAGTCACCAAGTTGCATATACTACTATGATTCTATTCTTCTTATTATTTTTATTTGTTTGTTGGATAGAGACAGCCAGAAGTCAAGCAGGAACAAGGTGACAGAGAAGGAGAGAGGCAGAGAGACACTTGCAACACTGATTCATTACTCACAAATCTTTTCCTCTGCAGGGAGACCAGGGGCTCAAATACGGGTCCTTGTGTATTGTAATATGTGCATTCAACCAGATGTGCCACCACCCAGTCCTGATGCTATTATGATTCTATCCTGACTTTCCTGGGCAGATGGGGTATGGACTGACCTGAGAATGCCCATGTCCAGCAGAGAAGCAGTTACAGAAATCAGAACTCTCCTCTTTTGTGCCCCAAAAAGAATTTTGGTCCACACTCCCAGAGGTGTAAATGATGGAGAAAGTAAACCTGAGAGCTCTGTATCCCCATTCTGGCAGAACTTGAAGCATTTGTCACCAGGAATCTTATTTCTATACCACTAATAAACATGAAGTGAATATGGAAAACATCAGGTACTTCTTCTCTTATCTGAGAGAGAAGAGGAAAAAAAGGAAAGATACTGGAAGTAGTAATAGATGTAGAGGTGACATACAAAGGAAGTGAAGGCAGAAACGCTGAAAAAATGGGAAATGTATGTGTGTCTGTGTGTGTGTGTAGATAGATGATAGATAGATAGATAGATAGATAGATAGATAGATAGATAGATAGAGATAGTTATAGAATCAGCCCACATCAGTGACCTAGGAGGGCTACTGCAGTTTCCAAGGAATAAGGAAACAGAATTCTGATGGTGGGAACCATATGGAATTATACTTCTATTATCTTATGATTCTTTAAATCAGTATTAAATCACTAATAAAAAATTTAAAAAAGGGATATTTGCTCAATCTTCAAAATAGACCCAAAGAAGACACCATATTTTCCCTTCTATTTCCAGATGTCTGTTCTTGATGCAGAGCCTCAAGTTGCACTAAAGTGGGAAACAGAAAGAGCTTGACTCCTAATGACTGCAACACTGAACAACCAGCCTTGCCTTTCTAACTCATGCTACCTGAGATAATACCGCTCTTCCACCTTTTACTTGTGCTAAAGGAATCCTAACTGACTAGGTGTTAGCATATCTTTGCTCTGCTCTATCAGGAAAATAAGCACAGAAAGGGCTCTAGGAGATGTATCATTGTTATTGGGTTTTACATGAAACAAATGCCATAAAGTCTTCCTATGAAACTTTTTAAAGTCCCAAATCTGGTCCCGATCCCTTACATTCCTTCCCCATACACTCTCTGATACCTTTTGTTTACTGGATCACAGAGATCTAACGGAGTCTCACACTGAATTCAGTTGGCACTGAGATTTAACATAAAAGAATTATAATGTGGAAAATTTTTAAGGAAAGGGAGTAAGGAGAAGCATGTAACAAAAATTAGCAAACCAACCAATAAGACAAACCACAGTATCTAAACCACTGACCTTCATCAGTAAGACCTCCTTCCTATATATGACATATGAAAACCTAGAACACCTCACACCTATGATTTCTTCCTATTTTCAAAGCACTTGAAGACATAATTTCATATAAATTTGCTTTTGGAGAAAACATCACAAGGTAGATAGTGAAAGTGGGTATTTATTTTTTTAAATGTTATTAGTGACAGGGGTATAATTCTGTACCATTCCCACTGTTGCCACTATATCCCCATTCTCTTCACTGGAAACTACAGTAGTTCTCCCAAGGTTGCAGATATGGTTTGACTTTTATTTCTATATTTATATATATTTGCCCATTTTTCCTCTGGTCCTAACTGCTCTTCCTTTCCAAGTCACAGATACACCTATTACTATTTCTGAATGTCCTTTCTTTTTTCCTCTTCTCTCTCCCAGTCCTGAAGGAATTGGAGTTCATCTTGTCCTATCATTTCTCCATTGGTATTTATTTCTGTATTCATTTAGTAGGTTAGGAAAATAATATCTGAAAATATTAAAAGAAAATTGGTATTAACTGGGACCAGCTTTGGAATTCATTCCTTACGAAGACCAGGGAAGATAAAAATTAAAATATCAGTATAATTAACTACTTTAATTTATATTATTAAATATATCATTTTATAAATATGCCTAATGCTTCTTATTAAATTGTATGTAATTAGAGACAAATATAAATTCAAGAAGATTCAAGACATGGCAGCCTCTTACATAAGAGAAGATAGCTGTTAAATACACTAGAACAAAATATGAGAATTACAGAGAAAAAGTTAGGGGAAATTTTAAGGAAAGAATTATATTCCATGATATCTGATTCACAATGCAAGAAATTTTACCATACTATACTCAGTAGAGCACAGCAGACTTGATGTTTTTAACCTCTGTGATATGGGAGGTGCTCCTTGGGCTGAGTCTTAAAGATAAGCAGAAGTGAGTCAGAAGAGCTGGAAAGCAGGGTGGAAACTCCAAACTGAGAGAACAGCCAGTGCTGTCATGATAATGAGGCATTAATCAGTTTGCTGGCAAGGGGCTTCAAGTAGTTTCTATTGCTGTAGCATTGGATATGGCAAATACCAAGGACAAAATACAAAAGGCAGCACAATTCTTCTTCTAGCATTTGCCCTTCTTCCGTAGCCAGTCAACAGCGTCAGGTTGAGCCTGATGTAAAGTTTTGAGACCTCCTTTGAATCTGGAGAGGTGGCAGTCGTTGACTATGTGGGTCATAGTCTGTCTGTAGCCGCAGGGGCAGTTCGAGCAGCACAATAAAAACTACTGTCTGCCAAAGGCTCAGGTCTTCCCTCCACAGAGGCCTCAGAAAGCCAGTATGAGGAGCCTGAAAGCTCTTCTATAAATATCAGGTCTTACAACTTATTAGTCAGTTTGAGAGGCAAGATGGCAACCCTCTAGCAGCACCATGACTATTCTCTGCAAAACAGAGACAACAAAAACCACACGTATAGAAATTATGGAAACCAATAATAACTGGAATAAACCAAAAATCACAGAAAAAAAAAAGAGCAAGAGAAGCCCAGGGAATACCAGAGAGCACGGTGAAAACAAACTAAAAGTATGTACTACCTTATGGGGTAGACTGCCTTCACAGCCACTGGGAGCCAAACATAACTAAAGCAACCAAAGTTACACTAGGAGTATTTCCTATTTCCCCACCCCCTGCCAGAGACCTACCCAGGTGGTCTTGCAACTTAATATGCTCTATCTGGATCCTAGTTATTGTCTGGGGAGATGATGTCATGGCTGGAAAAAGGACTAGAAAGCTGGACCTGGGAAGAGAGTAGCCCCAAAATATGGGAAAGGTGTATAAATATTATTGACTGTAAACCCCATCGATTTGATGTGATCTGGGGCCCATATTCAGCTTAGGAGCCTATGTGACCTCTGCATCCCACTAGATCTGAGCTCACATTCTGTGGTCATCAGTAAGAACATTCCAACCTGCCCCAATATAGATACATCTTCCTCAGGTATAGCATAGAGTATGTTGTCCATCCTCCCTTCAGAAGATGAAACATTCTCTACCATTGTTGATCCAAGTTGAGGGCAAGGTCCTATGGGGGCCCCACAAAGGGTTCTATTTTGTTGTTCCTGTTAGAGATGATCGGTAATGATGGAGAGAGGGATTTAATTAAGGTCTAGTGTTGGTATGCATGAGACCCCTTCTGTTTCATTTGGTTTAAATCCCCCCTACTTAACACTATTCTATTTACATAACCACTTCATTCTATTTATATAACCGCTGTTAACAAGTACCTCCCTCCAGGGCATTGGTTCAATCCCCACTGTTTCATGATATGTTTTTGCTCCACCCCCCCTCCTTGTCACACCCTGATCCTCTTCTTGTCACACTCTGATTGTCACCAGTCACTTTTCTCTCCACCCTCTCTATGTCACACCCTGTTTCCATCCTACTTGGCAAGTATATATAAAGACAGCATTGTGAGTTTTAGAGTACTGTACCTTGAGTTTAGCTTAGCTAGTCTTAGATTGTGCTGCGTCCTGCATGAATAAAGAGATACTGCGTACAGCTCAACTATGAGTCCCTGATCGTCTGTTACCTGCCCGTGAAGCCAGCCCGGCGAAAACAACATAACCTGTCGAAAACAACCTAACCCGTCGAAAACGACATATGGCGCAACAACGTGGGGCCAGACCTGCGCAACTCCCAGATAAGTGAAGACTTTGCCTACCTATGCACTATGGTCTTCTCTTCTACTTACGAAGAGGTTTGCCAAAGCCTCTACTGTTTCATTATGAGACAGTTTCTCTGTCTCTGGAACATTTTACTCTGGGCCACACTTCGGTTCCCTCACCGGGAACTTTGGTTTCTTATGACCGGGATCATAGAGCTTGGGAGATGCATGGAGATTTCTCCTTGGACTTTCTGGATTCCCTCTCCCATGTTTCCTGAGGAAAAGGACTACATTTTGCTCCGGGCTACAATTTGGTTCTTTATGACTGTGATCATAGAACTTGGGATATGCATGGGGATTTCCCCTGGGACTTTCTGGACTTCTCGAATGTTTCCCATGGAGAAGGACTACTCTAATTTGAGGAGCATTCTCGAGTACCCTGGAAGTTCCCATGTATGGAGACACGTGGTTAGTTCTACTCTCCTGATTGGATTCTTTCTTCGATGGGAAGATGCTTTTAAAAATGGGTGCCTGAAGCAATCCAGCAGGAACAGTCAGAAACACCCTAAATGGAATTTCGAGGACCTTTTTGGACTAGGTCGCCCTCCGGGGATTCTTAATCCTACATGGTGAGATCTTGATAATCTGGTTCAAGTTGCGTTTCATAAGAGAATGATTTGAATGACTGAATTTTTGTTTGACATTGACTTAAAAAAAAATGCTGGACACAGCCATGATTTCTAGAGACATCCAGAAACAATCCAAAAAGTTGTTTTTTCCCTCCTTTGATTTCTCTTTTACGTCTTGACATGAATCTGAAACGTTTAATCCTGAAAACTGTATGAGTTATGGGTGGGGCAGATAGTGCAATGATAATGTTAATTATTCTCATGCCTGAGGCTTTTAACCGTGGTTCTTCTATTTACCTTTCTACATTTTATTGAGTTTAAACTGTTTAAACAACCTTAAAATGATACTAGAAAGGACTTCCAATTATAATGGAGTTATCAATTATAGTAAACTTCTAATCTGCTACAAGTTTTGTTTGACAAGTAAGTGAATTTCAGCTGTCAAGTCTTCACATGAAAAAGCATCTACTCAAATGGAATTCCCGGAAATCCATTTGGACCCTTGTTCTCTGACATCGCCCCCGGAAACCAATGATGTGACCTGGCACGACCTGAAGAAACAGATTTACAGACTCGAAAGCTCACTCTCTACAGAAAAGCAGAATTCTGGTGGCCAACATTCCCCATCGAGACAGACGTGCAGCGTTTCATCCTCCGGCATTTTCTTCTGTGGTCAGCTACTTTGGACTGACACCTCCATCGGACTTACTGGTACACACTGCTGTGTTTCTCAAAGACTAACTTCAGCCAATTGCCTTGAAACTTTATAGACCATGTCCCCTCGCCTGCAGGCTCTGTCCCAGAGGCAGAAAGCTCCCCCTCCTTATTAGGTTATGCCCACAGAGGCATGAAGCGCCCCAAGAGGCAAGAGATGCCCACAGAGGCAGGAAATGCCCTTTGAGGCAAGAGATGCCCCCAGAGGCATGAAGCATTCCCAGAGGCAAGAAATGCCCTTTGAGGCAAGAGATGCCCCCAGAGGCATGAAGCATTCCCAGAGGCAAGAAATGCCCTTTCGCCTGCTAGGCCTTGCCCTTTGAGGCAAGAAAAGCTCCACTTGGCATCACACTGGTTATTGCTGCTCACCTATTTTGTTTTCCATGTCTTATGCCAGTTCTTTTGAAAACGCCTGTACAATATACATTTCTGTTCACCCCGCAATGGTCATTAGTTAAAAAGAAAGGGGGAATTGTTGGTATGCATGAGACCCCTTCTGTTTCATTTGGTTTAAATCCCCCCTACTTAACACTATTCTATTTACATAACCACTTCATTCTATTTATATAACCGCTGTTAACAAGTACCTCCCTCCAGGGCATTGGTTCAATCCCCACTGTTTCATGATATGTTTTTGCTCCACCCCCCCTCCTTGTCACACCCTGATCCTCTTCTTGTCACACTCTGATTGTCACCAGTCACTTTTCTCTCCACCCTCTCTATGTCACACCCTGTTTCCATCCTACTTGGCAAGTATATATAAAGACAGCATTGTGAGTTTTAGAGTACTGTACCTTGAGTTTAGCTTAGCTAGTCTTAGATTGTGCTGCGTCCTGCATGAATAAAGAGATACTGCGTACAGCTCAACTATGAGTCCCTGATCGTCTGTTACCTGCCCGTGAAGCCAGCCCGGCGAAAACAACATAACCTGTCGAAAACAACCTAACCCGTCGAAAACGACAGGAGACTTATTAAGACACTAGAAATAGATCTACCAAACAACAAAATAATTTCTCTCCTGGAATTTACCCAAAGGAAACAGAAACACCTATCAGAACTGATCATAGCAACACAGTTTTTAATCACCAGAATCTGGAAGCAACCCAGATGTCCAATATCAGATGACTGGCTAAAAAAAAATGTGGTATATATACACTTTAAAATATTACTCAGTTATTTAAAATGATAAAGTCATTTCCTTTTCATCCTTGGATGAAACTTGAGGGCATCATGGTGAGTGAGCTAAGCCAAAAAGAGAAGGATTGAATATCAAATGATCTCACTTACTAGTGGGACTTAGGAAATTAGAGAACAGAGAGGGAGAATGCAAAGTGAAACATGGACTGGATGTGCTATATTGTACCAAAGCAAAGGACTCTGGGGAGGGAGGCGAGGGAGAAAACTTTAGGGTCCTGCTACATAATGAAATTGTATGTGTATGTCAGTGTCTGCACTATAAAACATTAACCCCTCAACAAAATAAATAAATAAGTAAATAAATCTTATTAGTCACATGCTCATAATAGTAACAGGAAAGCAACATGCATAATATCTATAATTTATCTTGAGTCACATGAAAAAAAAAAACAGTGAATTGCTGGATGTATAGATGGATGTCTATGTAACCATATATCTGAGAGGGCAAGGTTTTATAGAATCTAAGTGGTGAATCTAGGGATGTTCACTGTGTAAGCAAAGCTTTGACCTTGGTATACTTGTAACCTTTTTCATAATAAAATGTTAGAAGAGAGACCAGTTGGTGGTGCAACTGGTGAAGCTCACAAGTTACCAGGTATGAAGACCGGAGTTTAAGCCCCTTGTGCCCCCTGCAGGGGGAAAACTTCATGAGCAGTGGAGCTGGCTACAGGTCTCTCTCTTCTCTCTCTTCCTCCCTCCCTCCTTTATCTCTCCTCTCCCCTCCCTTTATCCTACTCTACTTTTCCATCTCTCACCCTATTTATCTCTATCTCTATCATAATTAAATAAATAAAAAGAAAAATGGTCGACAGGAGTAGTCGTGGTACAGGTACTGAGCCCCAATAACAACTTTAGTGGGGAAAAAATTGTCAGAGAAAAAGTTGTGTTACCCTTCATACCTACCTAGTCTTTGTTTGTTTGCTTTTTTTTTTTTTTGCCATCAGGGTTATTGCTCAGGCTCAGTGCCTGCACTACAAATTCACTGCTCCTGGAGGCTATTTTTTCTTTTTTGTTGCCCTTATTTATCATTTTTGTTGTTCTTATTGCTGTTGTTGTTGTTGGATAGGATTGAGAGAAATCGAGAGAAGAGGGGAAGTCAGAGAGGGGGAGAGATAAACACCTGCAGACCTGCTTCACCGCTTATGAAGTGACGCCCCCCCCCCCGCAGGTGGGGAGCCAGGGGCACGAATCAGGATCCTTACACAGGTCCTTGAGCTTTGCGCCATGTGTGCTTAACCCACTGCACTACCACCTGGCACCCCATACCTAGTCTTTTAATGACATACATTTTCTTTTTTTAGAAAGGCTGTAAAAAATGTTAAATGCTTTATAAAATTAAATTGAGAATTGACTGTTCATAAATATAATATCTGATAGATTATAACTATTCCTTAATCACAATTAAACTGAAAGAAATTACGTGAAATATTTATATTAATTGTTTTGAAATATGTGACAAGCTTTATGTATCCCAGATATTGGAATGATGTAGCATCATTAACCTTTTACTCTTTTGGCTGTTCTGAATTCAGATCAATACAATACAATACAATACAATATAGTAAAAACAAGAAATTAGATGGGACCAAGGAGTAGTGATCAATTATTAAAGAAGTTCCTTTAAAATGCATATTTCAATTTATCCTTTTATTTTATATTCAGACGTTTTTAAGCCCTGGGACAATGTACTGAAGCTAAAGTCTTTTTGTTTTTGGTAAGAAGTAGAAGACTCAATTGCAGGCTTAGCTGGATATTGAAGACCTAGAAATTGATTTCTTAAAATCCAGACATGTATGTGTGCCACCTGGAAAGAATTTGCATAGCCAATTTCGAGACTATTCTCTGAGAAGTCATCACACCTAAGGTATGCTGAAAATGAACAGGATAAATTTTAAACCACTACACTGGGATGAGCATAGAAGACAGATTTATAGGGCTCAAGAGTAAAAGGATCAGAGATGCCATCTTCAAGTCTATTTAAGTCATTCAGATCTAAAACAGAAGATTTCTTTAAAGCAGGAACAAATCTAAAACAGGAGAATTTTAAAATCAGGGATGGGAGAAAAGAATTTGAAAAATACTCTGAAGAGGCAAAGTCCAGCTGAATTGATAACTCGTCAAATGCAGAGAAAAAGAAAAAAGAGTGACCATTTGATCCACTATGATTAGGAATAAATACACTTTATAGAAATTCAATATGTGTGTAGCCTTCTAAGAATAGTATGCATTACAACACTATAAAATTTTCTGTAACATTTGATGATAGATTTATTCTGTTATATTAAAATGTGACTTTTCAAGTTAGCAGCTATCCCTCAGTGCTATGGTTTCTGCAGTTCTCTCAAGGATCCACACATGTAAGAGCTGACTGAACTTTGGGGTGCTTGCTTAATCCCAAGGTTCAATCAGGACCATTCAAAGGATGTAGAATGAGGATAAGAGGGAACAGAGACTAGATCATGTATGATTTCAGACAAATAACTTATCCTCTCTGACCTTAAATCATTCAGAAAGCAAAAGTCAACAAGATGATCTGCAAGGTCCCTTGTCTTCCCAAAGTTATTACAGTGTTTAAAAATTAACTGACTCCAAATACCACAAACTAGTTCTCCCAGTAGAGCTAACTATTTACCATATGTGAGAACCCTGGTTCAAATTGCTGTAAACAGAAGGGAGTAGAATGCAAAGGGGAAGCTTCATGTGTGTTGATGACTATCTCCTATCTATCTATCTATCTATCTATCTATCTATCTATCTATCTATCATCTCTGTCTAAAACAAATAGTCCAAAAAGGGGTGAAATCATGTAAGCACAAAGTCCGAGTAAGAAAACTAGGGTTGGGGGGGGTAGGCAGGGGTCAGAAATATATTTACTCTGGACAAGTCAAGTTCATAAGAGTAGTGAGAGAGTTAAGAAGTTGAGCAAAGAACCTGACAGATCATGAAGATGAATTAACTTCAGGGAAAGTCAATAAGTGTAAATTTCTATAAGCTTGGGGGCTTTCTGTAGCCCCTAGTCAGCACCTGGAGGAAGAAGGTGCTAATGATACAATGGGGACAAAACCCGCTGATAGTTATTAAGCAGCAGGCAGTAGAAAACCCAAATTTACACTAATGTATTCTGAACTGGTGCCAATATCAGCCTGATAAAGGTCCTCCACAGTGGGTAACAGCAGTCTGAGAAGTTGAAAATGATGGCCAATAATAAAGTATGAAATCAAACTAATATATGCATTTCTTAATTTTCCTTAAATAAAAAAAGATACCCCACTGTATTACCAAGTAGCTCTTTTTAGCTGGAAAAAAGTGTTATTTCTTATAGCATGGGCCTGTATTTGTTAAACAAGAGAAAGGAAGGATACTGGTACAAATCTTTTCATTATCTGGATTTATATTAGAACCCATGATCTGTTAGCTAAAACAAAGCAAAAAGAAAGTTGGATTCTGAAATATAAGAGAATGAAAGTCACAAAGTCTGTCATCTGAGTCTGTGCTCCCAAATAATAGAATTGTGGTTCAACTAAGACCAGTCCTTCTCAGTAGAGAATCCATGAATTTAGGGTAAAGAAGCGATTGTACCCAATTTCCTGATTCAATTGGGGTTAGATAGAACTTCCTCACTTTTTCAGTGTCCATCATCTTAGCAAAGTTCTGTGGTCTTCAATTTAACCAATTCTATCTCCATGAAGATATTGTAAGAAAATTTTCTTGTAAAACAGAAAACTACAGCAAGGTCTCAGTGCTATGGTGAGGTTCTTAGAAATAGCTGTGAAGCAAAATAAAACTAAAGCAGGACTACAGATAAGGTTATTTCCATCAGTGTCAGACAGGATTTCCTTTTTCTCATCAATATTATAAAGAACGGTATTGAATAGAACATTGTTCTACTGCTCCCAGTAGATTTCCTTTTCAGCTAGAGAGTAAAAGACAGAGCAGGAGAGAGAGAGAAATAGAGGAGAGGCACTAATCCAGCACTCATGAAGCTTCCCCTTTCCATGGTTCATACATGTGGCCACTAGGGACTTGAACCCTCATCTTCAAACATGGTAAAGCTATCTCCTCACCCTGAATCAACTGATTTTTAACATCTTGTTCATTGAAATTCCTTAGATTTAGAAGTAGCATATTGTCTTTTCAGTCCCTCACCCAAACACAAGTGGGGAGGTGGTAGGTCTAGAAACAGAATTAGCTTTTCCCAACTTCGACCCACCCTAGAGCCACCCTTGCCTCCTAGTATCTTTTTTATTTTATTGGGGGGACGTAACTATTTACAGTACAGCTGTTGACACATGGGTACAGTTTCTCATCTCCTCATGAAAGGTGTCTATAGAACACTCTTAGCCACAACTTGGGTCTTTTTCCATCACCATGCAACTGGATCCCAAGCAACTTTTCTGAGGATTTATCAAAAGGAACAAAATCACCTCCCCAAAGAAATCTATGTATACCTATGTTCATAGCAGCACAATTTATAATAGCCTAAACTTGGAAGCAACCCAGATGTCCAATGATGAGTGGCTAAGAAAATTATGGTACATATACACAATGGAATACTACTCAGTTATTAAAAATGATGAAGTCATCTCCTTTGCCTTGTCTTTGATGGAATTTGAAGCCATCATGTTAAGTGAAATAAGCTAAAAAGAGAAAGACAAATGCCAGGTGATCTCACCTATAGATAGAATTTAAGAAACAAATACAGAAAGGGAAAAAGTGAGACTTGGCCTGGGTGGGATGTATTGAATCAAAGCAAAGGACTCTGGGGAAAGAAGGGAAATAAGGATTAGAGGGAGCCTATCAATATCTTATGAATGGTTCCAGTCAGCATACACCAGAAAAGAAAAATCGATAGAAAGCTTCTCTTTCAAGAACCATGGAAAATAGAGGACAAATCCTGTATTGAGGGAGATGAACAACAGGAAGAGGAAAGATGGAAAATAAGAATGAAAAGAATAAGACAAGCTCCCACTGTGGAATTAGAAGAGACCTACAGGGTTGTGACAGTCTATGAAGCAGCTGAAAATATGCCCTATAAATTAGGAGAAATTGTTAAAATTTGAACATCAGAAAAATGAGAAAGTGGGAGAGATCAAAACTCCAACATCAAGATTTTAAGCACAGTCACCAGAAAACCCATGAGCAAAACATTCTCAATATTCAGTCATTCAAATGAAGTCACCCTAAAGTACCAAGGCAAGGGGACTTGGGAGGCAGCATAATGGTTATGCAAAAAAAGTCTTTAATGTCTAAGGCTCTGAGTTCAAAGCTGCTCTGTGCTGTAGTCTGTCTATGTATCTCATTAAAATAAGTATATAGATGGTTGCTGATAGATAGATAGATAGATAGATAGATAGATAGATAGATAAAATATTTATTAAAGTACCAGAGTATGATGGAGTGGAGAGAAGCATGAGCAACTTCCCAGAATCATTTACCAGTCACTGAAGTTATCTGGTGAAATGTGTGCATTGACTAATGTATAAATACACTCTTGGTCAGCAATGCATCTAAAGTGTTTGAGGCAAAATAAAGGCTATGCAAAAATTCTTAAGCTTGAATGTCTGAGGTCCCAGCTTCAACTAGCACTATTATAAGCAGGAACCTTGCAGTACCATGAAGTATATGGAAGAGGTAGAACACAGCCTGTTTACTATAATAGATACTCTTCTAGATATGACACATAGCAAATAAGGTATTTCTATTATTCATAACAAATCAGTAGCCAATATATATATGAAGCCAACTTCAAAAACCTATGAAACTACTTTATGCGAGAACTACTGTAAGTCATTCACAGATACTAACATTCACATCAGTGTTTGTTATCTCCATCTTATAAATGAGAAATCCAAGGCTTAAGCAAATTAAACATTATTCCTAAGACCACCCAACTGCTACGTAGTAGAATGGAGATCTGTACCCAGCATCTCTAGGTTTTCAGACCTTGGTCCTAGCTGTTTGTTTTTTCCCATTCATCTGTCATTCAGTCTCTTAAACTAGACCTTGCGGTTGGGCAGCAAAAAGATTACTACAGAAGCAGTAATTCATCTACAGTACTGTTGGTATGCTTCTAATTCTGCTTCTAAAAACCCCTTCTGTTTCATTTGGTTTAATCCCCCCTGCTTAACACTGTACTCTATTTACATAACCACTGTTAACTAAGCACCACCCTCCCTCCAGGGCATTGGTGGTTCAGTGGTAGAATTCTCACCTGCTCCGCCCCCTCTCCTTGTCACACCCTGATTTTCACCAGTCACTTTTCTCTCCACCCTCTCTACATCACATCCTGTTTACACCCTACTTGGCAGTATATATAAGGACAGGTTTGTGAGTTTTCAGTTTAGTTTAGTTTTAGCTTAGCTTGGCTTAGATTGTGCTGCATTCTACAGGAATAAAGAGATACTGTGTACAGCTCAGCCATGCATACCTGGTAGTCTGTCTCTGCCCGCGAAGCCAGCCCAACACAGTACCACCCTCCCTGTTACCTCAACACTTCTATACATAGCCTAGCTCCTTGGATCTTCCCAGTTTGGAACTCCTTAACCAGTTCTATGTGCAAGAAGCAAACTTTAAAGATGTATTTATAGATCTGCTGGTATAGTTATAGGTAAGTGGTTTAGATCATTCTACTCATCCTCTCTTTTTGTCCTTTATTTTTAAACTACTGTGACACCTGATAAAGACTATCTTACTAACCATGGAAAGTACATTCCCCTATCCTTTTCCCTGGTCACTAAGATGGTATAGCTTTCCCTCATCACTTGCACCCACCCAGAGACATAGCTCGTGAGCAAACGTATCCTACTCCCTGGATATTACCAAACTCTCAACATTGTAGTAAAACAAGGATACTGTTCCCAGTCAGCATCCCTAAATTATAGCATTTGCTCACTAATCTGATAGACATGCAAAAGTTAAAATGTGTTTTTCCAGAACTATCACATCCAGTTGGGGGGGGGGGGTGGCAGGACTACAGATCCAGTGCTCTCTAATGGAAAAACATGATGGTTTGATAAAGGGTAAGGTGTACTGACACCTATCTTAGGGTGATGTGGAAACGCACATTGGTGACAAAAAAATACTATAAGTCAACATTTTCTCTGCAAAGTGACTTTTAAAACTTTTACCCAAATATACATTTCATTTTTATAGTTATCACAGAGATATCATTTTCCTAATGTTCATAAGAAGAAGAATTCTCCCAAAATCCTGCAGGAGGGGAATGTTCCATATCACCATTGCTTGTATCTTGAACTTTCACACACAGCTTCTTTTGCTGTTCCTCTGCCAAGTTTTCCATCTCATTGCCTCACTCTTTATTCCTCCTTTTCTCCTTCCATTCATCACCCTCTCTTCTTTTCTCCCTGGAGGCAGCCAGGGCTGTCTATACTCCAGAGTCAGCTTCCCTCTTTCAGAACATACTGTCCCACTCCTGGTGTGTGACTGGCCAAGAAGGCAATGTCATTTACTCTACTTAAATATGATATAGACTCTGCTGGATTGGGAGTAAAAAATGTGCTTTTGAAGAAGGAGTCAGTGGAGGCCCATATTTACAGGACATTTATTGCTGCCACTTTATGGGGGAAATTAGTCTTTTATGCTTTCAGTAATGATTCCCCAGGCCCTCTTTTCAAACCGGCATGCTCATAAATTCCTTGTTTTTACAGCAGGGAAAAATGTGTTAAAGCGTGCTCTTCCTCAGTTACAGCATCATCTGGCACAGGATGGAGAGGCATCCTGGGAAGAAGACAGCATGTTGTCCACAGTCATGAAGCCCGCAGATCACTGGGTCCTCTCTGGATACTTCTTCCAGGGGTCAGGGCAGTACTGTATAACTTAGGAAACCCATCTGGAGTGCACACATTTCTAAGAAATGCTGCTGATTCTTTAAAAATGAAAGCCCAAGCACTGGGCAGAAAAAGCACAGCTTAGGTTCTCAGAGGTTTTGCTGTATATCAATGATGCTAGCCAGATGCTGTTTGAAAAAGGTCCTCCAGGCAGGACACTTGATCTCAGTACAACCATATCTAAGTGCTAAACATTCAGGTGTAACTTCTATAAAATTTGGCAAATATTCTCTGGTAAAGTCACTCATAGATGGGTCTCCATTCTCACCCTCCAGGGTGTGCTCTGCAGGTCTAGAGGAATTACAGGTGCCATACCCAGCAGCCTGGGCTCCCTTTCAACCTGACTATCTAAGCAATCTCCACTATCTAAGCAAGCTCTACAACCTCATCTCAACTTAATCATTTCAGTTGTCCCAAAAGACTCAAAGATAATAGCAAGGGAAAATAAGAACAAGATTCTTTTATGTTTAAAACCAATTTACTTTAGGAGGGAGGGGGCAGTGTCCACTAGAACATTACTGCACACTTCCTGATAAGCAGCCTTGTGATTATGAACCATTATAATGAAGTCAAATGATGAAATTATAGGAACTGCTGATGTCTGAGAATTTAACTTTTCTCAGAGAAGAACATTCAAATCACAAGTAAGTTTAACAGAAGTGTACCCTGCATGTCTGCAATGAGGTAAAAGACTGTACATTACTGATTAACTCTCAAAGGAGTTGGTGTTCCTAGTCCAAGGACCTCAATTCAAAAAAAACTGCTATGGAGTTGGACTAATTCAGTTCTGAATTTGGTTCCTTATTACCCTCAGGCTACTAAGTAAGTTCTTAAACTTTTCACATGAAAAATAAAGCAAATAATGATACTTGTCCACCTTTCTTCCTGTGGTTGATAAGAGTTTTATATGAAAGAGCTTTGGAAGCTCCAGAATGCTTATACAAATATTAGTTATTATTATTAACTCCTTTCACCAACACTGTTTTATGTACTGAATTATTCCTAGGCTTGTTCAATTATGAAAAGAAATACCAATTGAAATATAACACAAAATCAGAATATATAAGAAATTCTGAAAGACTTTTCTCTATTTGCCCCATAAAAGGATAGTGGTAATCTGCAGAGATAAATCACCTTCCCCATTTTTAGAGTACTCTGGGAATGGAAGGTTTAACTAAATTTCTTGGTAAGTTGTCTAATGCCAAGTAGAAAGGAACATGTCTTACTTGAGTGAATAAGTATACTTGATTATATATAACTAACTGGCCAAATCAATAAAATCATCATTTATCTTGGATTTATTTGATCCTGAGTAAACAAAATAGCAGGTAAATACTTTGCATTTCCCTCTAATCTCATTCAACACATGCTGTTCAATTAAACAGAAAAAAGTATGGGCTCTAGGATTACAGACATAAAGTTTAAATCTAGAGCCTACAACTTACTAACCGTGTTAAGCTTAAACAAATTGATTAACTTCTCTGAGTTTCAACTCGTTCATCTATAAAATAGGGTAAGAAATTCACATATCATAGAATTAAAATATTCAAATAAATTACATGTAAAGTTTTTGAAACATAAAATAGGCTCAGTGAATATTAGATTCCTTCCCCCATCATTCTGATCCTATATCAGAGAGCAAAGAACAAATCACCACCTTATAAAGCCACTAAAATTAGCTAATTTATCCTCCTCTTTCTGAATTAACATGATCTCTTAATATGATCCCTTCAAGCTCCATCAAAGAGGAAGTAAAGAAGGTGAGTCTGAAGTAAAGGACTCTGGGTGCAAAAGGGGCCTTCAGGTCCTAGTGCAAGATGATAGAGGAGGACCTAGGCTGTGTGTGTGTGTGTGTGTGTGTGTGTGTGTGTGTGTGTGTGTGTGTGTGTGTGGGAGGGGGGCTGTTTTCTCAGAAAACTGAGAAATTTTACACATGTACTAACAGCTGTATTTATTATAAACCATTCACCCCAATAACAAATAAATAACTAGACAACTTAGAATAATTTATAAATACCAAAAACTAAGAGCTTTAAAGTGAACCTCTCATTTAAGCCTCATCTAGATAAGAAAAGTGTCTTAATTCTGTCCTTATGGTCATAATAGTAGTGCCAGGACACAAGATCTTGATGATGCAAACTCCAAAATCTTTGTACTGTCTCCCAGTTTCACCCTGAAAATCACCATTCACATAGAGATGACCCATTATTCACTGTCAGTCATCTCTTCCCAATCTTCAGGATACTCTTATGTTACCGTGCATCTTGTACTCTGGTACAGCTGATGTTACTTACATTTTAGAATTGATCCTATAGAGTGTCATCTGCCATTAGTACCTTTGTGGAAGCCTCATGGGTCAACAGACATTGGAACCAGCAAACAAAACAAACAGTATCTGGATGCAACCAATGTCACCATGTCACTATGCTAACACTGCCTTTTTGTTTCAGATTGTCCAGAGATGTCAAGCCTGATATGTCAGCATTCTAACTCCAATAATCTGGTGAGACCTTTCCTAACACATGCAACTACCCAGTTCCATTTCAGATAGCACACTCTCCAACAAAGTTTTAGATCCTAGATATAGACTAGGGCCTAGGGGACTGGGCAAATGTATACATGTATCCATAAGCTAGGGGAAACTACATACTTCAGAGTAAAAGTGCTTAATAGTCCTCTATGATTAGACTTAGACATAATAAGCTCAGCAAGCTAGTAGAATGGCCTAAAGAAGTCACCATAAATTTTCTAATCAAATCTTTATTACTTAGGCCTAGATAACCTTCTCTCCTACCCTCTACCACACATCCTTCAATCACTCTATCTACTCAACTAACTACACAAAAGAAAGGTATATC
The DNA here is from genome assembly GCF_950295315.1 of Erinaceus europaeus. NCBI lineage: Eukaryota > Metazoa > Chordata > Mammalia > Eulipotyphla > Erinaceidae > Erinaceus > Erinaceus europaeus. Next base: position 42,078,635 of record NC_080171.1, on the reverse strand, counting down.
TTCTAATCTCTTCTGACAGTATCAGCATTATTTTCACCCCTTGATAATCTTTGGAAGAAAAAAGGTATCTAATTGGCCAACAGAAACACTGGCAAAAGATCAACCATGAAACTAATTACAAATGCTGAACTTTTAACCACTTGACTGCTACCTTTAGTCATCCTACCATTTGTTCTTCTCTTTCTTCTTTGACTCTTTGCGGTATAAAAGAGTGCTGGTCTGAAATTAATGGTTACCAAAAAGGAGGGGATAATGGAAGGTGGGTGCTTTGGTTAAAAGGAGATTGACTGTATGATGAAAGGTAGAATTGGAGTGTGTGTGTGTGTGTGTGTGTGTGTGTGTGTGTGTGTGTGTGTGTGTGTGTGTTGAACTTTATGTATTTTGTACAGATATTGATTTATAATGATGTGCACCTGAAACTTACATGCTGTTATAATCCTATGTTACATCAATAATTGTTTTTTAAAAATGCTGATCTAGGATTTCAGAGCCTACAGTAAAGTTCTTGTACCACTATCATCATACCACCATGTGAATGTGAACAAATCACCCACATTTCCTGTATCTTATTGTCTTCATCTCAAAATGGGGTGATAAATTCCACACTTTCTTATGGCAAAGGATAATTCCAAAATCAAGGGAAATAGTAGAGATGGGAATGTTCTGAATATTTTAAGAACTATACAGTAATAGTACCTAGGATTTATTAAATTCTACTATGTGCCAACTACTACACCAAGGAACTGGAATAAAAGTGTCTCATTTAATCCTTCCCAAACCACTGTGAAGTCAAAATTACTATAAGCAAAGAAGCTGAAAGCCAAAGCATTAAAATAAGTTTCCCAGGACCACACAGCTTGAAAATTGAATTAAGCCCATGCTTGTTGCACTGCATGGTACTTGCTTCAGGAATGGCATCTTCAATCTTGCAATAATGGTAATAATAGAATGGAGAGGAAGAAGAAGAATGAAGTAGGGGTCTCCATTCCTATTGTCTGGTGTTTGTCCTGAAGGCTGGCTCATGTAGAAGTTAAGGACTTGAGCAACACAGTGATTCTTAATACTTTGTACCCAATGGAACTATCTTGGCAGCTTTAAAAATATTGACACATAGCTTATTTCCCAAAGAATCTAATTTAATTGTTTTAGGATAACACCTGAGCACTGGGTAGTTTGAAAGCTCCCAGATAATTTCAATGGGCAACCAGAGTAGGGAGTCACTCACCATCTAACACAGAGCCCTGCAAAGAAAGAACCCACTAGCATGCTCAGATATGAGCTCCGGTTGTTCCTTTCCCAAGAGTAAAGCAAAAGGATGAACTGAGGTGGGGGAAGGGAGAAGTAGCTGAGAACTGATGGAATCCAATATTCTTTGCTGCATTCTGAATGGCAAGTTTCCCGGCAGATACATTACCAGTCATGTCCCAGTCATAAAACATAGAGCTCTCATTTCCTCAGCGGACTTATATACTCTGAGTGCTTTTCAGCATTATTAACCTCCATGATCAAAATAGATAGGGAGGCTGAAAGCCAGGGAAAACCTTTTTACATCTTCTGAATTGCAAAGCCACATAGTGAGGAAGAAATCAATCTGCATGCCAGCATTCTTGTTCGAGTCAGACAAACCTAGAGACTGGACAAATTCACTTTGTGTGCATAATAAGTTCAGAAGGGCCATAGATTTAGAGAAATAAATGTGTCATAATTAGACTCATTGCCATGAGTATAATAGCGTGTCTTATTTGGACAGTGTTACATATAAATGAATCTGTCTCAGCTTCTTAGGCACATTCTATGCAAAAACTGAAATGCATAGAGCAAACATCCTTCATTTTGGACTGCCCAACATTGAAACTCCCCACTTACTTGGGTGAATCACAGAATTGATAGGAAACAGAGTTCACATCCTGTTGGGAGAGTTAGAAAAATACAACTAGTCCTATTCTCTCTTTCCAGAGGACTCCTTGTGACTTAGATAGTCAATCAGAAATACTCACCCCATTATTCTCCCAAGAATTCTTTTCCTTTTTATTGCCACCAGGTTTATTCCTGGGGCTGACTCCACTGCTCCCAATGGTCATTTTTTTTCTTCCTTCCTTCTTTTTCTTCTTCCTATATTATTGGATAGAACAGAGAGAAATTGAGAAGGGGGGAGGAAACAGAGAGAAAGAGAGACACCTGCAAACCTGCTTCACCATTCAGCACATGAAGTTTCCTCCCCTGCAGGTGGGGAAAGGGAGCTCAAACCCAGGTCCTTGTGCATGATAACATGTGCACATTAACCAAATGTGCCATCACCTGACGCCCCTCTTCCAAAGATCTTTTAAAGAAGAGTGTAGGGGGAGGTCAGAGTTCTTTCATGGTGGCTATGATGAGATTAGAGGATTCAAATACAGGGAAGCAAATGCCTAAGGGAAGCACTGATCCAGCAGCTTGATAACTGGACACTAATTGTGGTTCCATCAGTCACAGAGAGTTCCCAGCTCATAAACAGAAGAGCCCTGAGTCTTGTGATCAGCCCCAGTTGTGCCTTGCCTTCCTTGATTACAACCTGAACCTATTGTTTAGCCTTTCTGGATTTTCTGAACTACCTAATTACCTTCTAAAGAAATTCCTATGTAACTAGAGTAAGCTTTGGTTGTCTTCAACTAAGGACTCTTCAAATGCAAAATAATAAAAAGGGATCCTACCACTTCTCCTTTAACTACTGGTTACCCAGTAGTTACCCATATGTTCCTAGATTCTAAAGATATTTATATCATGTCAAAATCTATGTGCACAGCCCTCTCTGGCTCCTAGTAATCCCTCACTTGCAAAATCAAACTTTATGCAGATTTGCTTCTATTTCTTTTCCAATAATATGAGAATCCTGATTGTGGTACACATGAGTGGAGAGTTACTTTAAGTTATATGACAAGGTAAGGTTTATTTTCTAATCAGAAGCATGGGAACAAAAATAGCATATATGCCCATAAAAGGGGCTAACTTACGTAACATGAAACCAGTTGTTGAAGTACTAAGATGAAGTTTTTATTTTTGACCTATAAATAATCCCAAACCCTATATCTGTTTTTTTTATTTAAGAAAGGATTAATTAACAAAACCATAGGGTAGGAGGGATACAATTCCATACAATTCCCACCACCCAATCTCCATTTCCCACCCCCTCCCCTGATACTTTCCCATTCTCTATCCCTCTGGGAGCATGGACCCAGGGTCATTGTGGGTTGCAGAAGGTAGAAGGTCTGGCTTCTGTAATTGCTTCCCCGCTGAACATGGGCGTTGACTGGTCGGTCCATACTCCCAGTCTGCCTCTCTCTTTCCCTAGTAGGGTGGGTCACTGGGGAAGCAGAGCTCCAGGACACGTTGCTGGGGTCTTCAGTCCAGGGAAGCCTGGCCGGCATCCTGAACATCTGGAACCTGGTGACTGAAAAGAGAGTTAACATACGAAACCAAACAAATTGTTGAGCAATCATGGACCCAAAGCTTGGAATAGTGGAGAGGAAATGTTAGGGGGGTACTCACTGCAAACTCTAGTGCACTTCTGCTTTCAGGCATATATTTTACAGTAGTTTATGGATACATGTGAACATACGCTCTCTCTCATAGAAACTGGTGTATATCTAGGTTTTGGGACTTTGTTAGAAAGTGAACCACCTGAGATGAAATTAGAGTATACTATGAAAGGAAAGGTCTCACTGGAGTAATGAAGTTGAAGGGTTGTCATTCCACATGTGAAGTCTCTAGACACAGTCTGAAGTGAAGCATGTTGAGGTGGCAATCGTTGTGTTGGTTAGGTTGTGATCGGCAGATGCAATATTATTTGATATGAATTGGGAGAGGCATACGGGAAGGTGGGCCCTATCCAAGGGTTCCAGGATTGGGGAAGTAGAGGCTCTATAGTGGAGATGTGAGGTTCCTGCTGTCTTACGGTTCAAAAAGACAATCGATAGTTAATGTTATCATCACATTGGTAATTGGGTTAACTTTGAAAAGTCCTTTTGTTATGGTTTGCTGTACAGTACCCAGTATCTTGTATATAGCTGTGCTATTGGTTGCTTCTAATCTACTTGAGCTAGGCTTTTGAGAGAGTCTGCATATCAATTACACAGCCTATATATTGAAAAGATTCAGTTTGTGTTTTGAAAAACTTCGAGACATACAATTAATTTTCCCCCTCTCATATTAATTACTGATTTATATGACTACATTTTACTAGGAGTGTACATAAACACCATTCCCACCACCAAAAGACTATGACCCATCCCTCCCACCCACTCCCATCCCCCACTGTCCCAGGAAGCTGCATGTCTACCCCTCACCACAGGGTTTTTATTATTTTTACTTTGGTGCCCTACTTACAATTAGGTTCTTGATTATTAAACAATTTGTTCTGCTTTATATTGTACTGCTTTTCAGCCACCAGTTTGCAGATGCTACCATGATGCCAACCTGACTTCCCTGGGCAAGCCACTCAACTCCTATTTTAAACATCTCATCCTAAAAGCAGAACTGTCTTCAAACATGTAACATTTCATGTAGGAACTGTTTTTTGTTTGTTTGTTTGTTTGTTTTACTATAAAAAGTCAAATCAGATCTTAAGAGAAGGAATCCTTAAGAGAACACTTAAGGCTCTACTAAGAGTAGTGTACTTGCTTTGTTATCCATAGGGCCCCGGTTTAAACCCAGCATCCACTATGTTGGAGTAATTTTCAGTGGTGTTTTCCCCTACCTCTGTCTCTACTTTCCCTTTCTGTCTGACATGGAGTAGTGAAGTCGCAGTAACAACTAAGTAATACTAAAACTAATATTAGTAGTAGTACTAATACTAATGCTAGTACACACAAAGGGAGGACATTGGCAATGATAATAATAGAGATTATTAACATCCTAACTGCTTAGTTCCCAGTAACTAAGGAAGCTGTTTTAAGTGTATATTCTCCTTTACAACCATTTGGAGAGTAACATAGTCATTGGTGATGTAAACAACTGCTGCCTAAATTTCTCTGTAACCTTGAGATTTATTTTATTTTGGACATTCCTAAAGTAATGCCATTATTTCAGGTCTGTAGTGCAGGAACTATGCATGTAAGCCTTGGTGTATTTATGGAGGTTATACTTGCATACTCCACTATTTAACTAGCAAGAGCTAGGCCAAGCTTTAATTTCAGGCATGACATGAAATAATATACACATGAATGGATTATATCATATTCAATCACATTTGTTTTGGTATTTATTTAATTAAAAACACAACTATATTTATAATGGCAGCCTGTAGCTTCCAAGATCCATAGCCTCATTTCCTTCTGCAAGCATTCACTGAAGAGGAACTTTAAGTATTTCTCTTCATAGCCAAATATATCCTATTTTCATTAGAGATGCCTGAGCACATAGACATTCACCATAACCTTATTGATAATTGTACCTGATTAACCACAAACTGCAATAGAAGTAGAATTGAATGCATTTTATTAATTAACATAGTCAAGTCAAGGAAAACAGCCTACATGAAGGATAGCTTGTATAAAAATAATTGACTCATTAATCTTAACCATATGAACATTAGCAAGGTCAGTAGCTAGAAAGGATTCAAACTGGAATAGCACATTCATGCAAGTATGATTTTACAGTTGTCTCATTTAGGCTAGTGTGGAATTCCTTAGAACAGTGAAGGTTTTCAGAAGGACATTGTCACAGTGGCTTCTCAGGCCATCTTGGTTTCACTTTTTCAAGTTGTCAAGGCACTTGGCAAGGATATGGGGGACTAGACTCCAGTTTTTATGTCAGCACACAGGATATGTCTACACGTTGAAAACATTCCCATGGGTACGTGTTTCCTCACGCTGTGATCCTACAGGGCACACCTCAACTCAGAAGTGTGCACAGCAGGGGCTATGAACCAGACAAACATTGCATCCTGGGGACTATCACTGGTTGGGAAGAAGATTTAGGCATAGAGCACTTAAACCTGGAAAGCAGTCATTTAAAATAATAAGAAAAGGAAGTACTTCTTCACACAGCAAGTAGTAAACATGTGGAATTTGTTAATCCCAAAGAATTGAGCAAGCCCAGAAATGTAAATAGGTTAAAGAAAGGTTTGAAAAAACTGTGAATGTCCAATCTATTGCAGGCAATTGAAGAGTGGTTTCAGGTGTTTGGATGCATTCTCAGCTTTTGATGTGGCAGCAGCATCTACTATACTCCTTTATAAAACATCCCTGACTCCAGACAGTTACAGTATTCTGAAAGGCAACCCTTTAAAAACCACAGACAGAAGTATAGGTCTGCTCTTGTGTAGGCCTGGCTTCTTAAAAGCTATGTGATTGTAGAAAAAGCCCTAGCCATGTAGTAGCTCACCTATGAAGTGAGTTTGATTACATGTCAACAGCCATCCCACACTGAACGCACCAGATCTCATCTGATTACAACTCTTCTCCCTACACCATAGCATTATTGTTAGAATCAAGTGCATTCTAAACATGCATTTTAAACTGAAAAGTGATGTGTACATGTGAGGGTTGCATTTCTTTTTTATTATCCAAATTATCTGTAACTCCTCATTAGTTAATCTCAATGGTGTCATATCTAAGAGAAAACCCAATTCTGTAGTTGGAGAGATAGTTCATCCAGTAGGTGTGCATTTTGCCATGTGCCCAAGCTCAAGACTTCTATACCCACAGGAAATGCTACAGAAACTTGGAAAACCATAATATATGTGGTGTTCTTCCTGTATGTGTATGTGCATGTACATGTGTATGTGTATGTAATCAATCCAGAGAGGCAAAATCACACATGCAGGAGACCTCAGTTCCAAAAACTACAGAGGAGAAAATTTCAATTCTGAAATGTTTAGATGATTATAAGGCACAAAGATAGTATCTAAAAGGTTCTGTTTCTCACTTCATTGTTCCACAATCTGACCGTGATAACATTTGTTCCACATCTTTCATTTCCACATCTACCAATCATTATACTATTACACCCTGATCCTCCTCAAATTCTCTGTGTAAGCTTTGTTTAGGAAAGAAATTCAGTTTAATTTCCTAATCACCAATTATTCTCATCAGAAAAATGAAGCTTTGAAACTGGACAAGTTATGAGCGGGTAGAGTGCCAGACTTGCATGTGTGGGAGTCTGAGCACTGCACATGCCAAAGCAGAGTACAGATATCTATCTCTGTCTCTCAAAAAATTAAATTAATATTTCCATTTTATAAATAAAAAAGAATTTAATAATGAAAAATAAATAAATATTTTTTAAATAAAATGCTCAGGATCTGAACAAACTAACAGAAGAGTCTCATTCCAAGAATACTTAAGAGTAATTTTTTTCCCTTCTCATAGCTATTTATAGCATTTTTATTACAGATTAATATAATCCCATAATTACTTTATCAAGTAGCTGGGTGTTTAGGTTCCTTCCATATTTTAACTAAAGAGTACAGAAGTGAACGAGGATGGAGGGTTGTATTGTTTAGGGCAAAATGCTTGGAACTGGAGGTGATTATTCCAAGTGAAATAAGCAAAAAAGTTGAAGGAAAAGTGTCAGGTCATCTCATTGATACATATAAACAGCTAATGCAACTGAACTATCTATTGGACTTTGTGAGAACTATGGTGGTAATCAGAGGTGAGAGCACAGGACCTTGGTGGAGAGTGTAGTGATTTACACACGCCATGTATGGTGTGAAATTATACCCCTTGGATCTTATAATTTTATAAAAGCTATCAAGGAAGGGGATGGGATACAGAGTTCTGGTGGTAGGAACTGTATGGAGTTGTACCCCTCTTATCCTATGGTTTTGTCAGTGTTTCTTTTTTATAAATAAATAGTAAAATATAAAAAACTAATAATAAAATAACTAGTAATATATTTTTACTTTTTTGTTAGTGATTTAATACTGATTTACAAATTTAAAAGAAAACAGGGGTATAATTCCATGTCCACACCTATCTACATCTAATCTTTGATAAGGGGACCCAAAGTATTAAATGGAGGAAGAAGGCTCTCTTCAATAAATGGTGCTGGGAAAACTGGGTCAAAACATGCAAAAGCTAAAAAAAAAAAAAAAAAAAAAATGGAAAAGAATGAAATTGAACCACCTTATCTCACCAAAAACAAAAATCAACTCCAAATGGATCAAGGACATGGATGTTAGACCAGAAACTGTCAAATATTTAGAAGAAAACATTGGTAGAACACTTTCCCACCTAAAACTTCAAGGACATCTTTGATGATACAAACCCAATTGCAAGGAAGACTAAAGCAGAAACAAACCAATGGGACTACATCAAATTGAAACACTTCTGCACAGCCAAAGAAACTATCACACAAACAAGGAGACCCCTCACAGAATGAGAGAATATCTTCACATGCCATACATCAGACAAGAGACTAGTAACCAAAATATACAAAGAGCTCAGCAAACTTAGCAACAAAAAAGCAAATGACCCCATCCAAAAATGGGCAGAGGATATGAACAGAGAACATTCACTACAGAAGAGATCCAAAAGGCTAACAAACACATGAAAAATTGCTCCAAGTCACTGATTGTCAGAGAAATGCAAATAAAGACAACACTGAGATACCATCTCACCCCTGTGAGAATGGCATACATCAAAAAGGACAGCAACAACAAATGCTGAAGAGGCTGTGGGGACAGAGGACCCCTTCTGCACTGCCGGTGGGAATGTAAACTGGTCCAGCCCCTGTGGAGAGCAGTCTGGAGAACTCTCACAAGGCTAGACATGGACCTTCCATATGACTCAGTAATTCCTCTCCAAGGGAAATACCCCGAGGACTCCATAACACCCAGCCAAAAAGATATGTATATGCCTATGTTCATAGCAGCACACTTTGTAATAGCTAAAACCTGGAAGCAACCCAGGTGCCTAACAACAGATGAGTGGCTGAATGTCCCAGCACAATGACTCTTTAGTCACTATCAGGCCAGCCCATCAGCTGGGGCCCTAGTCGGGGAGTCCTGAGATTCCCAAACAGACATGGGGCCTAGACCTCGAATAAACCCCTCTCTCCATTGTTACAGCTGATCTCTATCAGGAACAACACAATAGACCCCTTTGTGGGCTCCCATAAGACCTTTCCCTCAACGTGGATCAACAATCAAAGAATGTTCCATCCTACAAAGGGAAGCTGGACAACACAGTCCAGACAACACTTCCACTTAAGGAAGATGGGTCCTGAAATTGGAGCATCTTGGAATGTTCCTACTCATGACCACAGAAATGTGAGCTCAGATCTACAGGGATGCAGAGGTCACATAGGCTCCTAAGCTGAATATGGACCCCAGGTCAGATCAAATCAACATCATCTCCCCAGAGAATAACTTGGATCCACCTTCATATCAGATGTCAGGCTCAAAAAACTCTAGTATAGTCATGGGCCCTTTAAAATATAACTAAAATAGGTCTACTAACTATCTACAAAATGGAGACTCCCACCCCCAACTCATCATCTGAACCATTCCAGCCTTTAGGTTCATGATTAGTCAACAATTTGTTTGGCTTTATATGTTGACTCTTTTTTCAGCCACCAGGTTCCGTGATGCCAACTGGACTTCCCTGGTGCTGGTCCCTGTTCAGGGCGCCATATGCCGGGCTGGGCTAGCTTCACGGGTGGTAAAGAAACGACCAGGGACTCATGGATGAGCTGGGAAGCAGTATCTCGTTTATTAATCAGATACATCGCCTTTTATGTATCTCTTCACTGGAAGTGGCAAGCGAAAGGAAATGACTAGGAGAGGGGGCGGAGCAAAAAAAGAGCGCAAAAAGAACATAGAAAGCTTCCATCTAACCAGTGGGGATTAAACCAATACCCTGCAGGCAGGGCAGGACCCAGGTAAAATAGTGATTATGTAAATAGACCACATCGTAAGTAATACAAGCGAACCTAATGTGACGATCAAAACAGAAGGTCTTATAAGCAGAATTAGAAGCATACCAACACCCTGGGTAGATGACCCCACCAATATGTCTTGGAGCCCCACTTCCCCAGAGCTCTGCCCCACTAGAGAAAGAGAGAGACAGGCTAGGAGTATGGATTGACTTGTCAATGCCCATGTTCAACAGAGAAGTAATTACAGAATCCAGACCTTCCACCTTCTGCAACCCATAATGACCCTGGGCCCATAATCCCAGAGGGATAAATAGGAAAGCTATCAGTGGAGGGGATAGGATGCAGAGTTCTGGTGGTGGGAATTGTGTGGAGTTGTACCCCTCTTATCCTATGTTTTTGTCAGTGTTTCCTTTTTATAAATAAAAATTTTTTAAAAAGGGGTTTAACACTACCACCAGAGTTTGATGTCCCCATTCCCTCTGCTGGAAAATGTAGTAATTCTCCTAGGGTCACAGAGATATGAGTTGGCTGTTATTTCTATTACTATCTATATTTGTATATATTTGCCAAATTTTTTCTTTTTAAAATAGCTCTTTTGAAAAAAAATTTATTATCTCTATTTATTGGATAGAGACAGTCAGAAATAGAGATGGTAGGGGGAGATAGGGAGAGAGAAAGAGAGGCACCTGCAGCCCTGCTTCACCACTTATAAAGCTTTCCCCCTGCAGGTGGGGACCAAGGGCTCGAACCTGGGTCCCTGCTCATTGTAACATGTGTGCTCAACCAGGTGCTCCACCACCTGGCCACCCCAAATTTTTTCTATCATCCTGACTTCTCATCCTTTCTAAGTCACACCTACTACTTCTGAGTGTCCTCCCTCCCCTCCTACTTTTTCCTCTTCTCTCTCCAGGTCCTGATGAAATTGGAGTTCAGAGCCCTCTAGTCATCCTCCCCTAACATAGGAATATGGACCAAAATTATTAAACTTATATTTTTTAATTTAATTAGTAATTTAATATTGATTTACAAAATTACAAGATAAGAGGGGCATAACTCAGCACTGTTCCTTCCACAGATTTCTGTATCCCCATTCTGTATATTGTAAGCTACAGCAGTTCTCCCAAGGTTGTAGATATGGGTTAACTATTATTTCTACAACTATCTGTCCGTATTTGTATATATTTGCCCATTTTTCCCTGTGTGGACCAAAAATCTTTATAGGGTGCAAACGGTAGAAGATCTGACTTCTGTAATTGCTTCTCCACTGAACATGGACACATCAATCCATGCCCCCTGCCTGTTTCTATCTTTCTCTAGTAGGCCAGAGATCTGAAGAGGTGAGGTTCCAAGACACACAGGAGAAATCAACTGCGAAAGGAGTTCACGATGAAATCATAGCAGCATACCAATAATAATATTTTTAAATTTTAAAAACCCTGAATATTTACAGGCTTAGAATGCAGTGAAGTTTCACAGTATAGGAAATTATATGTCTCCTATGAGACGTGTGTGTCATACAGCAGAAAGTTTAGAAATCAAATATCTGGAGGGCTGAGTAGTGATGCACTTGGTTGAGTGCACATGTTATCATGCATAAAGATCCATGTTCAAGCCTCCAGTTCCTGCATGAGGGAGGCCCCACAAGTAGTGAAACAGTATTGCAGGTGTCTCTGTCTCTCTCCCTATCTTCCCCTCCCATCTCAGTTTCTCTGTGTGTCTATCCAATGAATGAATGAAATTAAAAACAAAAAATCAAACATCTAGGGGGCAGGCAATGGTGCACACAAATTATCATGTTCAAGCACCTGCAGGAGGGAAGCTTCACAAAAATTAGGTAGTGCTGCAGAGATCTCTTTCTCTTGTCTTCTCTTTCTCAAACTCATTCCTCCCTTCTATTTCTAAGTCATAGGTTCCTTATAACATACCTAAAATAGACTTACTAGCTTCTTCCCACAAAAAAGATCACTAATTTCATCTGTTCTAGTCTTGCCTTTGGGTTCCTGTTTATTAAACAATTTGTCCAGCTTTATATTTTACTACCTTTCAGCCACCAAGTTACAGATGCTACCATGACTTTCATGACTACTGTGACAGACACCATCCTGACTTCCCTGGACAGAGGACCTCACCAATGTGTCCTGGAACCCCATCTCTCCAGAGGCCTACTCCACTAATGAAAGACAGAAAGAGTCTTTCTAGGGGTATGGATAGACCTGCCAATGTCCATGTCCAGTGGAGAAGCAATTATAGAAGCCAAACCTTCCACCTTCTGCACCCCATAAAGAATTTTGGCCCACACTCCCAGAGAGAGATAAAGAATAGGAAAGCTTCCTGTGGAGGAGATTGGATACAGAACTCTGACGGTGATACTTTCATGGAATTGTACCCTATTATATTAAAATCTTATTAATCATTATTAAATAGTAATAATATTCATACAGACCAACACAACAAGAAAGAAAAAATGATAACAAGGAGCAGTAAAATCATTGTGTAGGCACTGAGACCCAGTACTAACTCTGGTGGCAAAAAGAAAGAAGAAATCAAACACCTAACAATAACAAATACTCTCTCAAGTTCCTGCTATTGTTCAACACAGTGGTAGTGGCAAGGGTTAGTTGTTGGTATGCTTCTGGATTCTGCTTGTGAAGCCTTCTGATTTTATCATCACATTGGATTCACTTGTGTTGCTTTCTATGTGTTCTGTTTGCACGTCCACTGTTGTCTGGGCAACCCCCTGCCAACGGGATATTGGTTTCGTCTCCCCCCTCCCCCCGCCTCTGGGACATTTGGTTTAGTCATTGCTGGTTTGCGCTTCTTCCTTCTCCCTGCCCCCATCATACGTATTTCCTTTGTTCCTGACTCTTCTGCCTCAGGAGGGAGGTAGGAGAGATGCAGAGGAGAATTGTGTTGAGATTAGAAGAGATTAGGTTTTTGGACTGCATCTTGCTCGTGAATAAAGATTGAACTGCGTTCTCAGCTCATCTAACCCTAACCCTAACCCTAACCAGAGAGTCTCTGGTCGTCTCTGTCTCCCGCCTGAGAAGCCAGCCCGGAAAAAATGTCAGTTAGTGAAATATAAAGGCTGCAGTCCCAGGGGATCACTAGGGCTGATAATCTTTATCTCATGATCATATCTGTGCCCACCCCATGCCCTAGTGACTTACTTGCTCCAGAGGCCTACTCCACTAAGGAAAGACACTACTTAATGCTCAGAGGATCAGTCAATCAAGAGGACTTAACAATTATTAACATCTATGCACCCAGTGAGAAGCCATCTAAATACATCAAACTTCTACTGAAAGAGCTACAGCAATATAGTAGGGGACTTCAACACCCCACTCTCTCAACTTGACAGATCATCCAGGCAGAACATCAATAAAGACAAAGGGAGCTAAATGAAGAGATAGATAAACTAGAACTATTGGGCATTTTCAGAGTCATTTCATCCCAAGAAACTGTAATACACATTTTACTCAAATCCACATGGGCCATTCTCAAGGATAGACCATATGTTAGGCCACAAAGACAGCATCAGCCAATTCAAGAGCATTGAAATCATCCCAAGCATCTTCTCAGACCACAGTGGAGTTAAACTAATACTTAACAATCAACAAAAGATTAGTATCAGTCCCATAATGTGGAAGCTCAATAGTACACTTCTTAACAACTTCTGGGTCAAAGAGGAAATCAAGGAAGAAATCAAAGTGTTTCAAGAGTACAATAAAAATGAAGACACGGTAGTCAGGCGGTAGCGCAGCGGGCTAAGCGCAGGTGGCGCAAAGCACAAGGACCGGCATAAGGATCCCTGTTCAAACCCCGGCTCCCCACCTGCAGGGGAGTCTCTTCACAGGCAGTGAAGCAGGTCTGCAGGTGTCTGTCTTTCTCTCCTCCTCTCTGTCTTCCCCTCCCTCTCTCCATTTCTCTCTGTCCTATCCAACAACGACAACAACAATAATAACTACAACAATAAAACAACAAGGGCAACAAAAGGGAATAAATAAATAAAATAAATAAAAAATAAAAAAATAAAAGAAAATGAAGACACAAGCTATCAAAATATTTGGGACACAGCTAAAGCAGTCCTAAGAGAGAAGTTCATAGCTATACAAGCACACATTAGGAAACAAGAAAAAGCATAAATAAACAGCCTGATTGAACATCTTAAAGACCTATAAGAAGAAAAACAAAGGAACCCTAAAGCAACCAGAAGGACATAAATCACTAAAGTTAGGGCAGAAATAAATAACATTGAGAACAGGAAAACCATATAAAAGATCAATGAAAGTAAATGTTGGTTCTTCGAAAGAGTAAACAAAATCGACAAATCTTTAGCCAGACTCACAAAACAAAAAAGGGAGAAGACCCAAATAAATCAGATACTAAATGAAAGAAGAGATATCACAACAGACACGGCAGAAATTCAGCACATCATGCGAGGCTTCTATGAATAACTATATGCCACCAAGCTAGAGAACCTGGAAGAAATGGATGATTTGCTAGATACCTACCAACTTCCAAAACTGAGTAAAGAGGAAGTGGATAACATGAATAGGCCCATCACAGCTAATGAAATTGAAACAGTTATCAAAAATCTCCCCAAAAATAACCATCTGGACCAGATGGTTTTACAGATGAATTCTACAAAACCTTCAAAGAAGAACTAATACCTCTACTTTTAAAAGTCTTCCAGAAGATTAAAGACAATGAAATACTCCTTGCCAGCTTCTATGAAGCCAACATAACTCTGATACCAAAAGCAGACAGGGACACAACCAAAAAAGAAAACTACAGACCAATATCTCTGATGAACATAGATGCGAAAATATTGAACAAAATTCTAGCCAACCGGATACAGCAGTATATCAAAAAGATTGTTCATCATGACCAAGTGGGGTTTATCCCAGGCATGCAAGGTTGGTTTAATATACGTAAATCAATCAATGTGATCCACCACATCAACAAAAGCAAGACCAAAAACCACATGGTCATATCAATAGATGCAGAGAAAGCCTTTGACAAAATACAACATCCCTTTATGATCAAAACACTACAAAAAATGGGAATAGATGGAAAATTCCTGAAGATAGTAGAGTCTATATATAGCAAACCTACAGCCAACATCATACTCAATGGTGAAAAACTGGAAGCATTTCCCCTCAGATCAGGTACTAGACAGGGCTGCCCACTATCACCATTACTATTCAACATAGTGTTGGAAGTTCTTGCCATAGCAATCAGGCAAGAGCAAGGAATTAAAGGGATACAGATTGGAAGAGAAGAAGTCAAACTCTCCTTATTTGCAGATGACACGATAGTATACATGGAAAAACCTAAGGAATCCAGCAAGAAGCTTTTGGAAATCATCAGGCAATACAGTAAGGTGTCAGGCTACAAAATTAACATTCAAAAGTCAGTGGCATTCCTCTATGCAAACACTAAGTTAGAAGAAATTGAAATCCAGAAATCAATTCCTTTTAGTATAGCAACAAAACAATAAAATATCTAGGAATAAACCTAACCAAAGAAGTGAAAGACTTGTATACTGAAAATTATGAGTCACTACTGAAGGAAATTGAAAAAGACACAAAGAAGTAGAAAGATATTCCATGTTCATGGGTTAGAAGAATTAACATCATCAAAATGAATATAATACCCAGAGCCACATACAAATTTAATGCCATCCCCATCAAGATCCCAAGCACATTTTTTAGGAGAATAGAAAAAATGCTACAAATGTTTATCTGGAACCAGAAAAGACCTAGAATTGCCAAAACAATCTTGAGAAAAAAATAACAGAACTGGAGGCATCACACTCCCAGATCTCTAATTGTATTATAGGGCCATTGTCATCAAAACTGCTTGGTACTGGAACATGAATAGACACACTGACCAGTGTAATAGAACTGAGAGCCCAGAAGTGAGCCCCCACACCTATGAACATCTAATCTTTGATAAAGGGGCCCAGACTATTAAATGGGGAAAGCAGAGTCTCTTCAACAAATGGTGTTGGAAACAATGGGTTGAAACATGCAAAAGAATGAAACTGAACCACTGTATTTCACCAAATACAAATATAAATTCCAAGTGGGTCAAGGACTTGGATGTTAGACCACAAACTGTCAGATACCTAGAGGAAAATATTGACAGAACTCTTTTCCGCATAAATTTTAAAGACATCTTCAATGAAATGAATCCAATTACAAAGAAGACTAAGGCAAGTATAAACCTATGGGACTACATCAAATTAAAAACCTTCTTCACAGCAAAAGAAACCACTACCCAAACCAAGAGATCCCTCACAGAATGGGAGATCTTATATGCCATACATCAGACAAGAGTTTAATAACCAACATATATAAAGAGCTTGCCAAACTCAACAAAAATGGGGGGAGGACATGGACAGAATATTCACCACAGAAGAGATCCAAAAAGCTGAGAAACACATGAAAAAATGCTCCAAGTCTCTGATTATCAGAGGAATGCAAATAAAGACAACAATGAGATACCACTTCACTCCTGTGAGAATGTCATACATCAGAAAAGGTAATAGCAGCAAATGCTGGAGAGGGTGTGGGGTCAAAGGAACCCTCCTACACTGATGGTGGGAATGTAATTGGTCCAACCTCTGTGGAGAATAGTCTTCAGACTCTCACAAGGCTAGAAATGGACCTACCCTATGATCCTGCAATTCTTCTCCTGGGGATATATCCTAAGGAACCCAACACACCCATCCAAAGAGATCTGTGTACACATATGTTCTTGGCAGCACAATTTGTAATATCCAAAACCTAGAAGCAACCCAGGTGTCCAACAACAGATGAGTGGCTGAGCAAGTTGTGGTATATATACACAATGGAATACTACTCAGCTGTAAGAAGTAGTGACTTCACTGTTTTCAGCCAATCTTGAATGGACCTTGAAAAATTCATTTTAAGTGAAATAAGTCAGAAATGGAAGGATGAATATGGGATAATCTCACTCTGAGGCAGAAGTTGAAAAACAAGATCAGAAAAAAAGAAAAAAACACAAGTAGAACTTGAAATGGAATTGGCTTGGCGTATTGCACCAAAGTAAAAGACTCTGGTGTGGGTGGGTAGAATACAGATCCAAGAAGGATGACAGAGGACCTAGTGGGGGTTGTATTGTTATATGGGATACTGGGGAATATTATACATGTACAAACTATTGTATTTACTGTTGAATGTAAAACATTAATTCCCCAATAAAGAAATTTAAAAAAAAAGTACAAAGTAAGTGAAATGTGACTCTGGCAGATCCTCTGAGATTCTACATAGACCTATAAGGTGCCACAGGAATAGGGTTTAGGCTTAGTGGCATGAAAATACCAGCTGCTTTAATTTGCACAATGCCATCCCACAGACGTGGAAGAAAACTACCCAGGGAACAACCAAATAGTTGACTCATTCTCCCAGCGTTCCACCTCAGCTGGCTGTTCAAGATACTGGAAAACTGCTTTTGCTCCAAAGGAGACCAAAGACTGGATCTTCCCCCCTGGAGTCACTGTAGAAGGTGGCATTAGTCTTATCTTCCACAAAGTGTTGTTCTCTTCAAGGATCATTGCTTGTCAAAGCCATGTATTAATTTTTTGGTATTCTGGCATAGCCTTCCTCCCTCTGCTTGTTACAGGCTCCCATATAAGTAGACCACTCTGGGCCTATTAAACACTGTATTTGCTCAACAGCCAGAGAGTCACTGTGTAAACACACAATGAAAAGGGAAATTTTCTATGAGCTGTACTAGAGGTCAGTACACAGAAAGTCTTGTTACTTTATAAAGGAGCCCTGACTCTCTCACTCATAACCCTCACATTTCAGGGAGGGTGGAAAGAGTATACCACAGATACCCACCCACTAGAGTATATTAAGCCACAAGAGACACAAAAACTACACATCCTTTAAGTCTTAAACAAGCTATGTTTTTTTTTTGTCTTTATGATCTGATTATTCAGGAGTCATCATTTACTTTTCTCCAAGAGTAAAATAATTATGCCCATTGTAGCTCATATCATTAAATATTTCACGAAACAAAAGACCATTTTTTATTTCAAAAGCAAACAAATGGCATATAAAGAAATAGCACAGGAGGATGGGGATTAATTTCAGTAACTCAGAGCCATTTATATTGATTTTCCCAGGTTTGTACAAAAGAAAAGATTTCCCAGCTGTGCTAAGATCAAAAATGGCATATTTAACAAGATCTTGGGGATCCAGAAGGCCATCATGTTTAAATACCTTTAAGAATCTACAATATGATTCTTTACATCTAAAGGCTATAAGAGCGCAAACAGATTATCGAGGGAGGTTACATAAAAAACAGAAGTTGTGATTTAAAAGGCAAAACTAGGAAGTACTAAAAGATATTTAAAGGAATCAACTTTATAATTGCTACAACTAATAGATCATGTCCTTCCTGTCTCTCTTTACCATGAAGTAAACATCACTATTGAGAAGGAAATAAAAGACTGAGGAAATAAAAACCATAGTGAGTCAGAGAAATACTCTGGGTCTCTCCTTCTCCCTTCTCTTTTCTCTTGCTCTTTCTTTCTTTCTCTTAGTAAATAAGATAAATATTTTTAGAAGTAGAGTGAGCATAGAACATTAAGCATCAGGGTAATGATGCAACCTCAACAATATGGAAAGCAGTTCCACTCTGAGATGTGATGTTATGTCATGTCATGTCATCAGAGAAGACAATTTGAAAGTGTTATTATATGAAAGAGAACAGTATAAAGCAGTTTTAAATGTTAATATCATAACCACCCCCTGACTGCTCAATAAATAAATAAATAATGCCTGGGGGGGCAGTGGTAGTGCAGTGGGATAAGATAGTGCCAAGTGCAAGGACTAGAATAAGGATCCCTGTTCAAGCCCCAGCTCCCCACCTGCAGGGGGCTCGCTTCGTAAATGGTGGAACAGGTCTGCATGTGTCTATCTTTCTCCCCCCCTCTGTCTTCCCTTCCTCTCTCAATTTCCCTCTGTCCTATCCAACAACAGCAACAGCAATAAAAACAGTAACAGTAATAACAACAAGGGCAAAGGGGCAACAAAAATGAGGGAATAAATGGCCATCAGGAGCAGTGAATTCACAGTGCAGGCACCAAGCCCCAGTGATAACCCTAGGGGGAAAAAAATAAAGCCAACATTAAAGGGTCATAAGGGAAGCAAAATATAGAATATGACAGGATAAAGTTGACCAAATTATCCAAGTATTCGGTAAATCAATATATATATAGAACATAGTATTAGGTAGTTGGAGGCAGAAAAATACAGAGGTGAAGAAAGTACTAAGACTTGGTCCAGAGATTTACAAGTGCAAGGGAAGATAATAATTAAGCAGGGGAAAATGAGACCCACAGAATGTATTTTTTGAAACAAAATTATTAAGAGACTAAAAAATATTTTGGTATGCTAGTGGGAAGCCTCATGGAGAAGATGGAGTTTTAAAGAGAGACTTAAAGGAAAAGTAAAGTAGTAGAGTTTAGTCTGTAGTTTGTATACTGACTTGAGTAGATAGTGATGGGATTGACCAGGTTAAAGCAACACAGGCAAGCGAGTATAGGAGGCAAATATATTCAATTTGAAGTTAACATGAGGTCCTTTGTTTTATCCATAAGATGATATTCACAGAATATTTGGAAATTCAGCTAGAGCTCTTGCAGAAACTGGTTTACAAGTTGTCTCAGGTACTATGTGTGAGTGTTACAAACATTAATTCAGCATGCAGAATGGTTGTCTCAGCCAGCATTATGCAGGTGATTTTGGCATGTTGGTTCTTGTGGAACACACCTGACAAAACTATAATCATTGGTCACTACTATCCTTTAATGTACTCTCAAATTTCACACCTTGACAATTTAAGGGAAGTTCATAAAGAAGACAGTGTCTACCTTTCAAGACTGTGGCAAGAAAAACAAATTATATTAGTTTTATGTTTTTTTTTTCTCCAGAGTTTATGGTGGCGGTGTTACAGGGGAAGAGGCGTTTGAATCTAGGACCTAGAATCTTAGGCATGAGAATCTGTTTGCATAACAATTATGTTATCTCCCCCACCCAAGTTTTATTTAAACTTCCCTATAAATGGTGGGAGGGTGAGAAGGTAATTTTTCACCTCTGCCTTCAGTAAACCTATATTCTAAGTCTTAAAAGGGCAGTGACATTATTTGGGTCCACCTGCATATTAGATGTCAGGCTCACGCAAAGCTAATAAAACTATGAGCTTTTTCCAAAACAGAGACCCCAAATCTTCATCGGCAATATTCTTGCCTTCAAATCCATGATTAGTCAACAATTTGTACTGCTTTATATCTTAACTCTTTTTCAGCCACCAGGTTATAGATGCTATCATTATGCCAACCTGACTTCCCTGAGCAGAAAACCCCACCAATGTGTCCTGAAGCCCTGCCTCCCCAGACCCCTGCCCCAATAGGGACAGAAAGAGGTGATTTGGGGTGTGTGTATTTGTGTGCTTGTATGTGTAGCGAGAAGGGAGAATGGAGATGGCAGTGGGAGAGAAGTTCTTTTTTTTATTTCTTTATTGGGGAATTAATGTTTTACATTCAACAGTAAATATAATAGTTTGTGCATGCATAACATTTCCCAGTTTTCCATATAATAATACAACCCCCACTAGGTCCTTTATCATCCTTTTTGGACCTGTATACTCCCCCCCCACACACACACACACACACACAAATCCCAGAGTCTTTTACTTTGGTGCAATATGCCAATTCCAGTTCAGCTTCTACTTCTGTTTTCTCTTCTGATACTGTTTTTCAGCTTCTGCCTGAGAGTAAGATTATCCCATATTCATCCTTCTGTTTCTGATTTATTTAACTTAACATGAATTTTTCAAGGTCCATCCAAGATTGGCTGAAAACGGTGGTAACCATTTTTTATCGCTGAGTAGTATTTCATTGTGTATATACACCACAACTGGCTCAGCCACTCATCTGCTGTTAGACACCTGGGTTGCTTCCAGGTTTTGGCTATTACAAATTGTGCTGCTAAGAAAATATGTGTAGGGAATCAGGCGGTAGCACAGTGGGTTAAGCTCAGGTGGCGTAAAGTGCAAGGACTGGCATAAGGATCCTGGTTTGAGCCCCTGGCTCCCCACGTGCAGGGTGGTCACTTCACAAGCGGTGTCTATCTTTCTCTCCCCTCTCTGTCTTCCCCTCCTCTCACCATTTCTCTCTGTCCTATCCAACAACGACATCAATAATAACTACAACAAAAAGACAACAAAGGCAACAAAAGAGAATAAATAAATAAATATTAAGAAAATATATAAAAAAAAGAAAATATGTGTACACAGATCTTTTTGGATGGGTATGTTGGATTCCTTAGAATATATCCCCAGGAGAGGAATTGCAGTATCAGGAGAGAAGTTCTTAAAGATACTTTTAGAGCTTCTTATTCTTTCAGTGTATGATGCAAGATTAGCCTGGAAGTATGGATCATCCTGCCAATGCCCAGGCTCAGCAGGGAAGCAATTACAGATACCAAACCTCCCAACTTCTGCACCCTATAATGACTCTGGGTCCATGATCCCAGAGGGATAAAGAGTAGGAAATCTATCACGGGAAGGAATGGGATATGGAGTTCTGGTGGTGGGAATTGTGTGGAGTTGTACCCCTCTTATCCTATGGTCTTGTCAATATTTCCATTTTATAAATAATTTTTTTAAGAGGGAAGTGAACTCTCACTGTAGATTTAGTGGAAAAAGTCACTGTGAAGGTATCTTAGTACCCTATACTGTTAGTCAACATATGGACAGGGATGCAAGTTTAAAGCTTTGTGAAATAAAAACAACATAGATCCCTTCCAGGACTGAGAAGTCTTCAGGGGTCACAGCAATTCTTGAAGCACTCCTCAGGAACCAGTGAAAGATGAAACAACTGTCTAAAAAGACTGTCTCAAACAAGTGACAATAAGTGAAATGTGAGTATATTCTGCAAACTGTAATATGTTACTCAAATATTATTACTCCTCATATGCCCAGTGTTCTCATGAAAGCATCTTATTTCCACATTTAAAGTAGACAAAAAATAATTCACAACACTCTCAGGTTTTAACTCTTAAGGAAATCTGGGGATACCTTGGTGGTATAGTGCTAAGCTTAGTTGCATTCTAAGAAATTTGTGACATAAATGAGTATGAGAAAATATGAATGAAATGTATATATGTTTCTGCATGTACATGGGGGAATATATAGTAGATAACAGGCAAAGTCACCTTGACAGGGGGATAATATAGTAAATAGTGAAGTTATTCATGGCAAAATTCAAAAATAGAAAATATAAAGTCCTACATGTCTTCAAACTCAAACTTTACAATGACACCATTTTTCATTTCATGATATATTACATATAAGTATATCCTAACATTAAGAGTAAAAATTATGTGTGTTTGTGCATATTTCCTTCTCTCTCTCTCTCTCTCGGCCTCCGGGGTTATTGCTAGGGCTCAGTGCCCACACTACAAATCCACTGCTCCTAAGGCCATCTTTCCCGTTTTTGTTGTTGTTGTTGTTGCACTTGTTGTTACCCTTGTTGTTCTTATTGTTGCCACTGCTATTGTGGTTGCTGGATAGGACAAAGAGAATTCAAGAGAGGAGAGGAAGACAGAGAGAGGGAGAGAAAGATGGACACCTGTAGACCTGATTCATTGCTTGTGAAGCAACCCCCCCTGCAGGTGGGGAGCCAGGGGCTTGAACCTAGATCCTTGCGCAGGTCCATGCACTTCCAGCCATGTGAGCTTAACCTGCTGTGCTACCGCCTGGCCCCCAATATATATTTCTATCATACATAAATTATGTAATTATATAATTATGTTTAGTGTTTTGATTCTTCTGATAGGAGTTCTAAAATTCTGTCCTAAATCCATTTGTGATTTGATTGTAAATGGGCAGTGACTGAGTGAGTAGAGGATGAAAGGAAGAAATGTGGTGTGTGTGTGTGTGTGTGTGTGTTGTATAATAGAGAAAGATTCATGATATGTACCCTGATAATGCCTACTTTTCACATTCTTCCTTTTGCCCTTAGGATACTATGTGCTTTGTAAGTGTTGATTCCATTTTTGAAAGTTTTGAGCTGCTCAAGGAAACACTAGTAGGGAGATTGATGAAAAGGTCCTTGGTTACATATGGGACTCCTACACAGCACATACTGTCCTAAAGGCAAAAGGAAGAATCTGTAACATAACAACCATTAGACAACATAGATTGTGAAAACCTCTCACTCTTTTGCACGTACACATGCTTGCACACCTGTACGCACTCTCACGTACTCAGACACACACACAATACCCACACGCCACTTGCTTACTTACAATCAAATGGCAAATGGATTTAGGATAAGAATTTTAGGTCCTTTATTGAAAGACCTGAAACAGAATGAAAAAAATAAAATAGGTCACTTGCAGCTTCCAGCAATCCCAAGAGAACTCTGTGCCTTCAGTGCCTTCTGACAGCAAGCCTGTCTGCTTCTATTTCTAAATCTGCCTTTAGGAGGCCCTTCAGGGCTTGGCTGATCTGTTCCAAAAGTATACAATCCAGAGCGCTCTGGCAACTTGCTCCAGTTTCTATATTAGACTCAGCATTTGTGTACTCACAGTCTTTTTTCTAAATTCATTTTCTTTTATTAAGAAGCCTGAAACTTGACTGTCAGAAGAATCTTCCACCCTGGCTCCCTCTTCCTACCAACACTCATATTTCCAGGACTTTCAGTGAAAACAGAAATTTTATAAACTTTAGAATTCATTTTGTAGTCACTTTAAAAAAAGGGCATGGGGGGGGGGTCAAGTGATAGGGCAACCGGTTAAGCACATGTGGCATGAAGCGCAAGGACCAGCATAAGAATCCCAGTTCAAGCCTCAGGCTCCCCACCTGCAGGGGGGTCGCTTCACAGGTGGTGAAGCAGGTCTGCAGTGTCTTTCTCTCACCCTCTCTGTCTTCCTCTCCTCTTTCCATTTTTCTCTGTCCTATCAACAACAGCAACAGCAACAAGGGCAACTAAGTGGGAAAAATGGCCTCCAGGAGCAGTGGATTCATAATGCAGGCACCAAGCCCCAGAGATAACTCTGGAGGGAAAGGAAGGAAGGAAGGAAGGAAGGAAGGAAGGAAGGAAGGAAGGAAGGAAGGAAGGAAAGAAGGAAGGCAGGAAGGAAAGAAGGCAGGAAGGAAAGAAGGAAGGAAGTGTTGTTAAAATTCGTAGGCTCCAGCTGGCCGGGCTAGCTTCACGGCGGGTAACAGAGACGCGGAGACAACAACTGGGCAGGGAAGCTGTATTTCTTTATTCAGGAACAACGATTCATAAACTAAGACAAACTAATCACCAAACAGAACTCTGCTGTCTCTTTGCGGCGGCACAAGCACTCTCTCAAACTCTGGAACTCAGGAACCCAGGAACCCAGGAACTCTGGCACTCTGGAACTCAGGAACTCAGGAACTCAGGAACTCCGGAACTCTGGCACTCTGGAACTCTGGCCGGTTTCCTAGGGGCGGGGCCAAGCGGGCCTGCGAAATTTAACTGGACTGATCCAATTCTCTTGGCGGGGGAGAACTAGAACCCAATGTAAAGCATACAACAAGGAAGGAAGGAAAGAAGGAAGGAAGGATCTTTCTTACAACACTCACCTCATCTTGAGTATGAGAAGGCTCTTTTAGAGTCTAGGGTATGACAGCACAACCAACAATTCAACCTGTCCCTTTAAGGGAGAATAAACACCCTACTTTAAAAATAAAATAAGAGGGATCCCGGTGGTAGAGTGGCAGGTTAAGTGCACATGGTGCAATGCGCAAGGACCAGTGCAAGGATCTTGGTTCCAGCCTCTGGCTTCCCACCTGCAGGGGGGTTGCTTCACTGGCACTGAAGCAAGTCTGCAGGTGTCATCTTTCTCTCCCCCTCTGTCTTCCCCCTTCTCTCTCGATTTCTCTCTGTCCTATCCAACAACAACAACAGCAATGGCAACAATAACAATAGAACAACAACAAGGGCAGCAAAAATGGGGAAAATGCCCTCCAGGAGAAGTGCAGTCATAATGCAGGCACTGAGGCCCAGCCACAACCCTGGAGGCAAATTAATTAATTAATTGATTAATTCATAGATTCTTGGTTAAGAACAAAATAAGGGCTGGAAGACAGCTCACCCTGGTAGGGTGTTTATTTTGCCATGCACATGACCTGGGTTCAAGTCCCAGCATTACATAAAGTGTCAAAGTACCACAGGAAGCTCCAGTACCATAGTATCTCTTCCTCACTCTCACTCTGCCTTTATTTATCTGAAGTACAAAAAGAATGAAAAAGTAGACCCTGGAGGTTGGTAATTGCACAGATGTGAGTGCATGCACAAAATAAATTTAAAAAGATATTTCTTTCCCATTTACCTTCATGCAGGGAAAGCTGATTTGATATATTAAACTTCACTTAAATCCTTGTTCAACTCTAATTCTACACCCCATAATCTGCATGTTTATGAATAAATACTATGTGCCAGCAGGGAGGTGAGGAAATTGCTAAGCTTAGTTCAAAGTTGCTTGGCTTAACAGACATAGAAAAATACCTGATGAGGCAGATTGCCTGGTAACAAAATAGGAACCCAAAAAAGGAGCAAAGAGGAAAATGTGTGTGAGAGATCAAAAAACTCATCTTCCAAAAAACTGTTCAGTGGGCAAGGGTAGACAGCATAGTGGTTATGCAAAGAGACTCTCATGCCTGAAGCTCCAAAGTCCCAGGTTCAACCCCTGCACCACCATAAGCCAGATCTGAGCAGTGTTCTGTTAAAAATAAAAGAAATAATTAATTAATTAATTTTTTTTAAATAACTGTTCATGGAAGCAGTCATAAGAACAATTTTCAATGGGTACAATAGGTGATTTTAAGTTTAAGAAATAATAATTAATAAATCCTTTCTTAAATAAAAAATTTTTAAAAAAAGAAAAAGTGACAAGGAAAAAAAGAAATAATAATTAGTAAGAAATATGGATTCAAGCCCCCATTTTCTACCTTCAGGGGGGGAGCTTCAGGAGTGGCTAAACAGGTCTATAAATGTCTTTCTCTCTACCTTTATATCTTCCCCTGCCCTCTCAATTTCCCTCCATCCATCTAGGAAAAGATAAGAGAATACAGGAGAGGAGAGGAGAGGAGAGGAGAGGAGAGGAGAGGAGAGGAGAGGAGAGGAGAGGAGAGGAGAGGAGAGGAGAGGAGAGGAGAGGAGAGGAGAGGAGAGGAGAGGAGAGGAGGGGAGAGGAGGGGAGAGGAGGGGAGAGGAGGGGAGGGGAGAGGAGGGGAGGGGAGAGGAGGGGAGAGGAGGGGAGAGAAGGGGAGAGGAGGGGAGAGGAGGGGAGAGGAGGGGAGAGGAAGGGAGAGGAGGGGAGAGGAGGGGAGAGGAGAGAGGAAGGGAGGGGAGAAAGAGAAAATAAGAAAGTTAAAAATGACTATTGAGAACAGTGAACTTACCACGCAGGTACAAAGTCCCAACAATAAACCTGTTAGCAATATAAAAAGAAGATCTAAAAAATAATAGTGAGAAAGATTTCAAATTTACAGTGAGCCAAAAAGACAGACCTTCCTTCCTTGCTTCCTTCCTTCCTTCCTTCCTTCCTTCGTTTTTTTTTCTTTCATTTATTTCATACAAACACCTGCTTTCATAAAGGTTTGCATTAGCTTCTTAGTAAAAATCAAGCCCACTTGACACATACAAAGGAATCATTAAAATAAGAATATAAAGAACAAGAATATACTGGGGGGAGAGATCACTGTAGCAGAAAATCAAGGCTAAATGTATTTAATACAACTAACCTGAAATCTAATTTTGAACTACTCTGCAAACATAATGGGTTGCATAAGACTCATTAACTGATGAAAATAAAGAGTAATCTGCATCAAGGGGGGGAAATGTGTTGGAAGAAACATTCAAGTGGATAGTTACTATATTCAAAATGAAAATAACAGATGTTGAACATACCACATGACAGACATCTCATTGTTTAATGCTTATAGTGAGTCTACAATATGGCCATCACCATCCCATTTTCAAGATAAGAAAGTAGGCTCTGAGAAGTAGAGTGGCATGGATACTAGGCAACTTCACAAGAAATTTATAAGATGACAACTTGGCACAGGCCACAATGTTGTCCTTTCACTGAAGGCCTGGAAACAGCAAAGTCACTAATAGTAGCAATCTTCAAGAAACAGCAGATGGTACAAATGAATAGGCTTCTTCCATTTGGGAAATGAAGAGTTGAGTTAGTATCAGAGAACTCTCTATGCCTGTTCCACAGTGCAATATACATCCAAACTAGCTTTGGAGTAACACTCTATTTTGTTCACTGGTGCATCAGAATCTATTTGACAATAGCAGAAAACAAAATCAGTACTCTTTCTAGAGTTCTGTCCTAGTGCTTGCCTTATTGAAAGGATGAGGCACAACTACTTAAGTTTCAATCTGTCAAACTTCATGGGAGTTTGCAATAAAAAGAAACAATAATGTGTCCAGCAGACCTGAGAAAGTGGTTGGGAATGGGGAGCTGGGAAGAAACTGACTGGGTCCAGTAGGTTGTTATTTTACTGTCATAAATCTCCTTCATATAAGAATTCATTTGCTCCTTAAGATGACCCGAGAAGATATGTAATATGATGGTCTTCTGTTCCATTTTGTGGAATATGAAACTGTGGTTGTGAGAGATAAAACATTTGCCTATGAATTGGAACATTGTTGACAAATCTGGATCCCCTGGTACCAAAGTCTATATTTTTTGTCCTGCATTCCATTCATACTCCCAATAAGAAACACCTTCCTGAAGAATAAAGAATAGCGCTAAATATTGTACAAAAAATACAATTTAAATTGATTGCATGTCTGAGGAGCTATATGCCTGCTTGGTGATAATTTACCTTTCCTTCCACATTCTCTACACAGTAATTTATGGGCCTCAGAAAGCTGACTTACACAACTAAACAACAAAAAATCCTGCAATTAATTTTACACTTGTGCCATGCTTCCTGCATTTTCTTTATTGTCTGGTTCTGATTTTCTATATCCTGTTCCAAAACTGGGACTCATTCAAAACCAGGCACCTTCTTTGTGAGGTTCCACCCAGCTTCCCATTCTCTACTACCTTCAGAGGCCTGAAAACTCATTGTTTCATTTGTACTGCAAAATCCCAGGGAGCCTATACAAAGTTTGACAGAATAAAACTTGACAGCTGCCCACCCTTGAAAGGCAAAATTTAGGACAGGATCTCAGAGAGTTTACAGACTTTGCTTCCTGCTTTAGCCTTATAGATTCTGCTCCCGGATATAAGATTAAGCAACAGCAGAAATTCCAGAGTTCTGAAAATATACTGTCAGCTGGGGTGACAGAAAACAGATGCGTGAAGCTCAGTTTCTTACAGTGTCTGGTGCAGGAGTTAGAGAATTTAGCAAAGGGTGGGAGTAGGGGAGTAGGAGTTAGAGAAATAGAAGTAAAGGCCATGAACTAGCTGCCTTGCAGTCTTGGTTAGGAAGCAATAGTTAGAGAATCATAGAATTATCATATCCCTTTTTTTCTATTAAAAAAAAAAACAGTAAATTTAAAGAATTAAGAGATAGAACACAGAATGTCATTTTTTGTTGGTATCAGTTAAACTGCACTGTTGTGTTCATTTATGTTTTGGTATTAAGAAAACATGAATTTTACCCTTTTTTGATTGTTCTAAACATATGTGAGAAAACCTGAATTCAACTGCCAAAGTTTTCTTTCTAGTAGGGTAATAGAAGAAATGTAACACTGACTTTTAAAACATAAATTCAATTGTGTGGAATTATACCACTACTTTATAGTATTGTAAATGACTATTAAATCACTTATAAAAAGATAAAAAAGTAAAATAACAAATTCTTCCAGACCTTATCTGTCTAGGCAGGTGTATTATAAATTATAGGAACAATAACGATGCAAATGTCATTGACTCCTGACTCCACTTGTTACTACAGTACCACAGTTCCCATGGAATAATCCCTTCCTATCTGATTTGTTTCTGGAAGTCACCAGAGAAGTACATGTGCTCACAAACCATCTTACTCCTACCAGACACCTCTATCAATTCTAGCACTATGCCAGAGCTCTGATGGTACCAAAACTTGGCCAATAACGATGATATCCAAGCCTTTGCTACATAAGACCCTCTCAGGAGACAGAAAGCAGTGTCACTTCTGCTTTTCTGCTTTTTCTGTATTTTTCTTTCTTCTCCTTCTTTTTTCTTTTCTTTTCTTTTCTTTTTTTCTTTACACCAGAGCACCGCTCAGCTCTGGCTTATTGGTAA
Source organism: Erinaceus europaeus (assembly GCF_950295315.1). Lineage (NCBI taxonomy): Eukaryota > Metazoa > Chordata > Mammalia > Eulipotyphla > Erinaceidae > Erinaceus > Erinaceus europaeus. Next base: position 42,049,455 of record NC_080171.1, on the reverse strand, counting down.
TGCAGGGGATTGAACCTGGGACTTTGGAGCCTCAGGCGTGAGAGTCTGTTTGCATGAACATTATGCTATCTACCCCTGCCCTTTTGGGTTTTTTTAGTACAACAATTTTGTCTTTTTTTTTTCATGTTCCTTTATTTCCATAGAATCAGAAGTGAATTTCTGAGATTGTGCCAGAAATAGAGGGGTTTAAGTAGAAGCCTTTATTCTGTATTCAGATAATTCTTTTTCTCTAACAATCAAGCCTTTATTATAATAAATTGAAGTTCATCATACTTGTGCCCTTTTACCAAGAGGTTCTTTGGTACTTTGAAAAGACAGACTTCTGGGGACCTGCCAATAGTGTACCTGATTGAGCACACATGCTGCCATGCACAAGTTTCCACATCAAGTTTCAGTGCTGCAGGTGTCTCTCTTCCTCTCTACTTCCCCCTTTCATCTCAGTCTCTCTCTGTCTCCATCCAATGAATAAATAAATATTTTTTAAAGACAGACTTCTGGCAAACCCAGCTAATAGTTACAAGATGTCTCATTCAATAAATGTTTGAGGGGCTGAGTGGTAGTGCACCTGGTTGAGTGCACATGTCGCCATGTGCAAGGATCCAGGTTCAAACCCCTGCTGCTCCCCACCTGCAGGAGGGAAGCTTCAAGAACTGTGAAGCGGGTCAGCAGGTATTCATCTTTCTCTCTCCCTTTCTACCTCCCCCTCCTCTCTCAAATTCCACTCGGCCCTATCAAATAAAAATAGAAAGAAAAAGAAAATGGGAAAAATGACCACTGGGAGCGGTGGATTTGTAGCACTGGCATTGAGCTACAATAATAACCCTGGTATCAATAAAATAAATAAGTAAATAAATAAATATAAAAGTAAATAAAATATAATACATGTTTGATTGCCTACAATGAGCCATAAATAAATAAGTTAATCTCAACTTTCAAAGACACTGGCTCTCTTTAGATCCTATATAAATTCTAGGGCTATTTTGTTCCTTACAAAGCACTGTACAGAAGTCCTTAACAGCCACAGGGATGTATTTCCAAATGTATCAACATTTGAATGCCTGTGATATTAACCATTCCACACTCAAAACATCTCTTTTCTAAAGATGAACCATGAAGCCCATAGACATCTATAATCATATCTACAGTTTAATCATCTTATGTCATTTGCTCATTTATTATTGAATAAAGACAGAGAGAAATTGAAAAGGGGTGATAGTGAGGTGTAAAGAAAATCACCTGAAGCACTGCTTCAGCATTTGTGAAGATTTTCCCCTGCAACTATGAGCCGGGGTTTTGAACCTGTGGTCCCTGCACATATGTGTGCACTCAATGAGGTGCACCACTACCCAGTCGCATAGCTAAAGTTCATAAAAACTAAGTTTATTAGGGAAACAAAACAATCTATTACCAAAAAAAAAAAAAAACTCCTTCATTTCAATATAGAAGACAGTGTAGGCATTATCAGATTTACACTGATGCAAGATAGAATGAAAGTACTACAAAGTCTGGATAGAATTTCACACAAATTTATACAGTAAAATGAAATAAAGAATTATGGCAATTTCTCTTATCTCTTTTAGCAATAAATTGATTTTTTTTTAATATCTCAAAGGGAGTATTTTTTTTTCCTCCAGGGTTATCGCTGGGGCTCAGTGCCAGCACTATGAATCCACCATTCCTGGTGGCCCTTTTTTATTTTTCTTGTTATTTGATAGAACTGAGAGAAATTGAGACAGGAGGGGAGATAGATAAGAAGAGAGAAAGACACATTCAGACCTGCTTTGCCACTTGTGAAGCATCCCTGTTGCAGGTGGAGGAGTGGAGGCTCAAATACAGGTCCTTGCATGGATTCTTGTGCATAGTACTATGTGTGCTTGGCTAGGTGCACCACTGCCTGGCTCCCAAGAGGAAGTAATTTTGAAGGTATGTGGTTATAGTTCCAAGGGTCAGAAAGCCATGATCTTGCACTGTAAAATTTATGGCCAGATCTCTTATTGAGCTTATTATGTTTTCAAGGAGACATCCTAAGACAAGATGCTATATAGTCAATTGTCTCTTCAAAGAAAATATCATCATTTTACTCATACAAAACCTGAAAGTCCCAAGTGTTAAAAGGTCCCACATTATCAAGTTGGAAGTACTGAATTTATATGAGCATTAGTGTGGTTCTGTGCAAGACATTTTACACAGGATACTCAATAGACTTAAGTTTTCAAGTGAAGTACATTTGAATTCAGCACACAGCACAATTAAGCTAATGAACAACAGAAACAACAACAAAAAAGTCTCAGTAGGAAAGAGTGACTAGAGAACGAAATAGTGGATATGCGGTTGACAAAGTAAAATGATGGTTTTGAAAAATATTGAATATAAATATCACAAGATTACCAAGAGTCAGTACTCGGCTATCTCTCTCTTTCTTTCTATGGTTGTGTGTCTGTGTGTGTGTGTGTATGTGTGTGTGTAGACACATCTGAGGCACATGCACAAGCATAATATCTTAAATTAATAAATAATGTACTTTTTACTGTTTTATGGCAACACCATTTATTGAAGTAGTAATTATTATAATATTATTATTACTTATATTTTTATGTCACATAAGAATAAAAAAGGAATGAGAACTATATGTAATTTGGTCTTGTATTTTCCTCTGGTCATCTGTTTTCCACCTAAACACATTTTTAGAGTCTAGGCAGGATATGCTTGAAAATGACTTCTTTCTCAAGTTTTTGTAGTCTGAAATGTCTATGTTGAGAGCAACTCCAGTTAGCCAGGAAATGTTCTGTACTATCACAAACATATGCATGTGTGCATGCATGCATATTGGCAGGGGATTGTGGGTGTAAAAGTATTTTTTTAAACTCTAAATAGTAACTTGGATGCTAACTTTTTGAAGGAGGAGCTGGACCCCTGCAAAAACTAGCTTTCCCACAATGCATCTAAGTTAACATTGGAGTTAGGATGCAAAGTCAAGTCACAATATTTGCAAAAATGCACCAGTGGAAGATGTTCAATTTTGTCTTGATTTTTGGTTTTGGTTGTCACTGTAAATAATGTTTCTTTGGATTTCAGTCTTCATTTTGACTTTTCTGTTGTAATTTAGTTTAAGGAAGTCTACCCTGTCTCTACAGGAGCAACTATTTACCTAAGTCAAGACATGAATCCACAAATTAGTCATTTCAGTGTCTTCTGCCTTGCTTTCGCTATGCTTTCAAAAGGCAAGTCCTTCAGCTCCAGCTGCAAGGATTATCATCTAAAGACCAAGCTGTGCTGACTGATGAGCCTGGCTCTGCTGGATGCCCTCTCACCTCACATATACCCCCCCCCCCGCCCAGTTTAGGGTGGGCACCTGATCACTTCCTTGTGCTTAAGTGGAAGCCAGAAGAAATATTTCTATATCAAGAACATTTGTTGGAATCCTATTTTAAAACAAAACTTGCAGTCATTGAATTCTTGTTGGCAAATAAATTCTAGTGCCTAGCAAAACATTTCCTTCACTTAACAAGGACAATTCCTTTCTAGAAAACAGAGCAGAAGGAGTTGCAGCAGGCAGGCCACACCAGGGTCATTTCTAAACATTAACTTTTGCCTACTGAGGCATAATGTATGCCGGAGCTCAAAATAGAGAACAAATCCTCTAACTAGTGAAAATTGTGAAAACTCAGACTCATCTCTAAAAATAATGTTCTAAACAAATCGTCTAAATTGGCCAATGATTATTTTAATTTCTCTAACATTTAATATTCTGCTCAAAGGGGACATGATTATCTATGATATATCTGGCTACTGGGATTGTGGAAGGCAATTTTTTAAATACTTTTTCACATTTTCATACATTTTTGAAGAGTGTTTATTTTTTGAATGTTTGAGGTTATCTTATTTATTTGCTTTTATTTTTAGTATAGCAAAGTTTTCTGAAAGCTCAGTGCCTTGAGCTGTCTTTCAGCCTGAGAAAGGTCTCAGGAGTCACCTGAGCCAGCCAGATTTTCAGTGCAACCAGTTGTGGTACACACATTAGCTTTATTGCCTCGTTTGGCTGTAATTTAAGAGAGACCTCAAATCTGTTGAATCAGATACCCAGGGGCAACTGACAAAGGAAGAGGCTCACCAGCTTTATTACACTCACTGGAAAGAGCAGTATGACTGAGCAGTCAGGATACACCAAGGACAGCACTTTTATATGAGGCTAGGCAATTAAATTTGTCTTTGTATTTTGTGAAATATGGGTAGAGATGTATTTACATGGAAATACATGGACATTTTTGAAAGCGATTAATTAAGCATACAATTTATATGAAAACAATTTACTGCAGGACATTATCAGGGCACCCAAAATGCACATGCAATTTCCTTGCCTTCTAATTTATAGACATAATTTATTTTGATTGTGCAATTAGGAAAGGAGACCTTTATTAATTTCAGTGCAAGTCTAAAGAACCAAGACAGACTTAGCAGGAAAAGAGTCTGCATTAATGGAAAAAAGAGAAAGGTGTGGCCTTGGGCACTTGCCAACTCTGAGCCATTTAAATCCAAAGCCATGGAATTATATCTATGTCTGCTACTGATTTGATTCAACAGATCATTTAACCACTTTGAGCTTCAGGTTTTTCTTTTATAAAATGAAGCTGAAAATACTCTCAAATGGATTGGTGTTTGATGGCACGGTTTGGAGGGCCTGACATACATGGCTCAGTGAGTCCCTTTGTAATGGAAAGTTACCCCATGCCAAACTTCTCTACACCCCATCCCTTCCCAAGCCTCACCTTCAAAATAAATGCAATTTCATTGCCTGCAGAAGATTCATATACTGCCCTGCCATCATCATTGGACTCCCTCAATCCAGACTCACAGTTAAGAATTAAGAAGGACGATGATGACCTAAAACAAAATTTTTGTTTTATGAGAATCCAAACTGCCAGTGTAGAAATAAAGCCCAAGACCCTTGAGTCCATTCCTATAACAAATCAGTAAGCTAGTAAAAATCATCAAAATTCCATTTGCTCTTTTCAAATAATAAAGCCCCTAAAAGGGAATGTGTTATTTTAGGAGTTGGAGGAAACCACCAAATCATCAAACCAAAAGCCTTTTGAAGACACTAGGAGCATGAAGAAACAGCTCATTGACTTTGACCCCACATACCCTGTGCACACAGGCAAGGAGAAAAAGACAAGAAAGAAACCAAGATGTGCTGTATGTCATGCTAAAGCCTCTCCTGATGTTATATCACACCAGGAAGACCCACAGTATGAAAAGGAGAATCCCTTCTGCAGATGTGACTCATAGAAGTTAGGTGAATTCCAGTTCCAAACGATTTCAGATTATGTTCTTTCCCTTTAACCACTAGAACTACAAATTTCCCCCATAATGCACAGGTAGAGTTTACTTTTTGTGAGGTTTCTCTTGGGCAGCTGAGCATTAAAAAGGCATTTTAGTCACTTTCTGAATTCCAAGTAGCAATTAACCTTCAGGTGCTGAAAATCACTTTTACCATTTTGAATGACTTCCTTGGTTTTTGACAAACTGCCCACCTTCAATTTCAGCAGCACTTCTTTTTCTGTCTACAGTTGTTTAGTACACACATTCATAAGAATTTAAAAGGACTGTATGCACAGATTTCCTGAAGTGGTGTATTACTACAATGACAAAAACAACACTCCACACAATTCATTCACTGCCTACTGTGACACTGCACCAGATGTTTCATATATGGTATCTGCTTTAATCAGCACAATAACTTTAAAAGGTAGTAATGCCATCATTTATTTTTACATTGCAGATGAGAAAACTTGGGCTCAAGGAGAGAGTAGAATGCTAACAAATGACAAGGGCTAGGATCTAAACCCTTATTTATCAGACTCAAAAGTCTTCTTTTCTCACTCATTTGTGAATTTTGAGTTTGAAACAACATGAGTGAATTTTGAGTTTGAAACAACTAATTTGAATAAACTATTATACCCATGTATCTAGTAATTACTATTAACTGGATGACATTGGGCAAGATACACTTTAATTTCTTACCAATTTCCTCATCTGTAAATGGAATTAATAATGACCACCTCCTAGGATTTTATGAGAAAAAAAATTCAGTAATATGAAAGACATTGTAAATCACAAAATGTGAAAGCAATTATATTTTGAATTTGTCTTTTAGTAACCTGAGCAACTATGTCATAAAACTGAACCTTGGAAATCTTGATGACAGGCCCTGAGTTTGATTAGAAGGATTGGATTTATGCCCTGATAGTTCTGTGAATAGGAGTAAGATGCCTCTAACACACCTAAAATATTATAATAAACATCTGTCATTTGTAGGTGACAGAACCCTTTGATAACTCTCTACACTGCAAATCCACATTGATAAATCTCCACACAGCTGAACAGAAAATCAAAGTCACACATACATGTACACATACATACACACAACCTTTATTTCTTAATCTCCTTTACTATTAAAGAACAGACATGTGGTCCTGTTTCCACCACTCACATTTACCCACATGAAACTGATTATAAAAAAAAAGCATGTGACAATAAGATAAGTGGAAGATGTTGTGTCTATTTTGCTGGTGCTGCTAGTGAATTTCTGGAATTTTTGTTGGTGTTCGATGTTTCTTGGTTATAGTAGAAATAACTAGCTTTGCAGCAAGGGCATCACAAAAGCACACTAACTATGAAAGAAAAGCTTGAGTCTGAAATTGTTGATGGCAGCAACCCTGCCTCTAGGTCTATTTGGCCCTGTGATTCTAAAGTGCAAGTTCAATCAAGATGCTATTCTTTCAACCTTCCAGTGACTATGCTTTCTAGTACCTCTGAATAACTTTAGTTTTGCTCTAAATTGTAAAAGGGGATGGCTATTGACTTAGAGGACTACTTCTATTTGGAAAAGGCTACAGACTTCATATAGGTACAGTGCTAGAAAATAGCTGCCAAAGGGTATTCTCTGGGATCCATAACATTGATGACAATGAAAAAACAATAGAAATTTTCTAAGACCAGTGAATGCCCACAAAAGCAACACAGGATGGTTCTTTTACCCACTTTCTCTAATATATTTGACAATCTTGAAAGGTAAGTAATATTGTCACTCGCCAACTGAGAAATCTAAAGTTCAGAAAGGGTAACTGAATTGTGTAATAAGAACATAGTGAGTTTTCATAAAAAGATTCTCTGCTTCCCCCATGTAACATTCTGGAATGGAATATGAATTGGGACCTAAGAATTTGCAAGCCACTGATGATTAACTTTTAGCATAAAGATAAAAGCAAAATCACCTACTTTCAAATATTTTCCCACTATTACCAAATGACCCCCCAAAAGGAAGGCTCTGGTTGTACTTTGATATCTATGTCAAATGCTTTCCACAAGCAGGCTTATTTAATCTGAAGAATAAAGATTGATTTTCCTGTTACCCATTCTACTGGTTTTATGTATTTAAATTACAAAGCATCCTAAGAGGCAGTTTGAAGTAATGAAAAGTAAATGACATCTACTTAAGGATTAAGGCACTCAGATTTCAAAGAACCATTGCTACTACTCAACAATATCATATTTGAGGATTTATTAATATTTTTAATTTTAAGGAAAATGATACCACTGAGAGAGCACAAGTGTTTTAATTTCACTACCTAAGTGCCAGGTTAAAAAAAATGCATGCAAAGTGCAAGGACCAGAGGAAGGATCCTGGTTCAAGACCCCAGCTCCCCACCTGCAGGGGCGTCACTTCACAGGTGGTGAAGCAGGTCTGCAGGTGTCTGTCTTTCTCTCAACCCTCTCTGTCTTCCCTTCCTCTCTCTATTTCTCTCTGTCCTATCCAACAATGACTACATCAATAACAACAACAATAATAACTACAACAATAAAAAAACAAAAACAAGGGCAACAAAGGGGAATAAATAAAAAATATTTATTTTATTTTATTTTATTTTATTACTTTATTTCTTTATTGGGGAATTAATGTTTTACATTCAACAGTAAATACAGTAGTTTGTACATGCATAAAATTCCCCAGTTTCCCATTTAACAATACAACCACCACTATGTCATTTATCATCCTTCATGGACCTGTATTCTCCCCACCCACCCACCCCAGAGTCTTTTACTTTGGTGCAATACACCAATTCCATTTCAGGTTCTACTTGTGTTTTCTTTTCTGATCTTGTTTTTCAACTTCTGCCTGAGAGTGAGATCATCCCATATTCATCCTTCTGTTTCTGACTTATTTCACTTAACATGATTTTTTCAAGATCCAAGATCGGCTGAAAACAGTGAAGTCACTGTTTTTAATAGCTGAGTAGTATTCCATTGTGTAGATATACCATAACTTGCTCAGCCACTCTTCTGTTGTTGGATACCTGGGTTGCTTCCAGGTTTTGGCTATTACAAATTGTGCTGCCAAGAACATATGTGTACACAGATCTTTTTGGATGGATGTGTTGAGTTCCTTAGGATATATCCCCAGGAGAGGAATTGCAGGGTCATAGGGTAGGTCCATTTCTAGCCTTCTGAGAGTTCTCCAGACTGTTCTCCACAGAAGTTGGACCAATTGACATTCCCACCAGCAGTGCAGGAGGGTTCCTTTGACCCCACACCCTCTCCAGAATTTTCTGCTGTTACCTTTTCTGATGTATGACATTCTCACAGGAGTGAAGTGATATCTCATTGTTGTCTTTATTTGCATTTCTCTGACAATCAGAGACTTGGAGCATTTTTGCATGTGTTTCTTGGCCTTTTGGATCTCTTCTGTGGTGAATATTCTGTCCAAGTCCTCCCCCCATTTTTGGATGGGGTTATTTGTTGTCTTGTTGTTGAGTCTGGCAAACTCTTTATATATGTTGGTTATTAAACTCTTATGTGATGTATGACATGTAAAGATCTTCTCCCATTCTGTGAGGGGTCTCTTGGTTTGGGTAGTGGTTTCTTTTGCTGTGAAGAAGCTTTTTAATTTGATGTAGTCCCATAGGATTATACTTGCCTTAGTCTTTGTAATTGGATTCGTTTCATTGAAAATGTCTTTAAAATTTATGCAGAAAGGAGTTCTGCCAATATTTTCCTCTAAGTATTTGATAGTTTGTGGTCTAACATCCAAGTCCTTGATCCACTTGGAATTTATATTTGTATTTGGTGAAATACAGTGGTTCAGTTTCATTCTTCTGCATGTTTCAACCCATTGTTTACAACACCATTTGTTGATGAGACTCTGCTTTCCCCATGTAATAGTCTGGGCCCCTTTGTCAAAGATTAGATGTCCATAGGTGTGGGGGCCTCATTTCTGGGCTCTCAATTATATTCCACAGGTCAGTATGTCTATTCATGTTCCAGTACCAACCAGTTTTTATGACAATGGCCCTATAATACAGTTTGAGATCTGGGAGTGTGATGCGTCCAGTTCTGTTCTTTTTTTCTCAAGATTGTTTTGGCAATTCTAGGTCTTTTCTGGTTCCAGGTAAACATTTGTAGCATTTTTTCTATTCTCCTAAAAAATGTGCTTGGGATCTTGATGGGGATAGCATTCAATTTGTATATGGATCTGGGTAAAATATTCATTGTGATGATGTTAATTCTTCCAACAAATGAACATGGAATATCTTTCCACTTCTTTGTGTCTTTTTCAATTTCTTTGAGTAGTGACTCATAATTTTCAGTATACAAGTCTTTCACTTCTTTGGTTAGGTTTACTCCTAGGTATTTTATTGTTTTTGTTGCTATAGTAAAAGGAATTGATTTCTGGATTTCAATTTCTTCTAACTTAGTGTTTGCATAGAGGAATGCCACTGACTTTTGAATGTTAATTTTGTAGCCTGACACCTTACTGTATTGCCTGATGATTTCCAAAAGCTTCTTGCTGGATTACTTAGGTTTTTCCATGTATACTATCATGTCATCTGCAGATAAGGAGAGTTGGACTTCTTCTCTTCCAATCTGTATCCCTTTAATTCCTTGCTCCTGCCTGATAGCTATGGCAAGAACTTCCAACACTATGTTGAATAGTAATGGTGATAGTGGGCAGCCCTGTCTAGTACCTGATCTGAGGGGAAATGCTTCCAGTTTTTCACCATTGAGTATGATGTTGGCTGTAGGTTTGCTATATATAGACTCCACTATCTTCAGGAATCTTCCATCTATTCCCATTTATTGTAGTGTTTTGATCATAATGGGATGTTGTATTTTGTCAAAGGCTTTCTCTGCATCTATTGATATGACCATGTGGTTTTTGGTCTTGCTTTTGTTGATGTGGTGGATCACATTGATTGATTTACGTATATTAAACCAACCTTGCATGCCTGGGATAAACCCCACTTGGTCACGATGAACAATCTTTTTGATATACTGCTGTATCCGGTTGGCTAGAATTTTGTTCAATATTTTCACATCTATGTACATCAGAGATATTGGTCTGTAGTTTTCTTTTTTGGTTGTGTCACTGTCTGCTTTTGATATCAGAGTGATGTTGGCTTCATCGAAGCTGGCAGGGAGTATTCCAGTGTCTTTAATCTTTTGGAAGACTTTTAAAAGTAGAGGTATTAGTTCTTCTTTGAGGGTTTTGTAGAATTCATTTGTAGAACCATCTGGTCCAGGACTTTTATTTTTGGGGAGATTTTTGATAACTGTTTCAATTTCATTAGCTGTGATGGGCCTGTTCATGTTATCCACTTCCTCTTTACTCAGTTTTGGAAGTTGGTAGGTATCTAGCAAATCGTCCATTTCTTCCAGGTTCTCTAGCTTGGTGGCATATAGTTGTTCATAGAAGCCTCGTATGATATGTTGAATTTCTGCGCTGTCTGTTGTGATATCTCCTCTTTCATTTACTATCCGATTTATTTGGGTCTTCTCCCTTTTTTGTTTTGTGAGTCTAGCTAAAGATTTGTCGATTTTGTTTACTCTTTCGAAGAACCAACATTTACTTTCATTGATCTTTTGTACGGTTTTCCTATTCTCAATGTTATTTATTTCTGCCCTAACTTTAATGATTTCTGTTCTTCTGGTTGCTTTAGGGTTCCTTTGTTGTTCTTCTTCTAGGTCTTTAAGATGTTCAATCAGGCTGTTTATTTGTGCTTTTTCTTGTTTCCTAATGTGTGCTTGTATAGCTATGAACTTCCCTCTTAGAACTGCTTTAGCTGTGTCCCAAATATTTTGATAGCTTGTGTCTTCATTTTCATTGTACTCTCCAAACACTTTGATTTCTTCCTTGATTTCCTCTTTGACCCAGAAGTTGTTAAGAAGTGTACTGTTGAGCTTCCACATTTTGGGACTGTTACTAATCTTTTGTTGATTGTTAAGTGTTAGTTTAATTCTACTATGGTCTGAGAAGATGCTTGGGATGATTTCAATGCTCTTGAATTGGCTGATGCTGTCTTTTTGGCCTAACATATGGTCTATCCTTGAGAATGACCCATGTGGATTTGAGTAAAATGTGTATTCCAGTTTCTTGGGATGAATGACTCTGAAAATGTCCAATAGTTCTAGTTTATCTATCTCTTCATTTAGCTCCCTTATGTCTTTATTGATGTTCTGCCTGGATGATCTGTCAAGTTGAGAGAGTGGGGTGTTGAAATCCCCTACTATGATTGTGTTACTGTTGATATATTGCTGTAGCTCTTTCAGTAGAAGTTTGATGTATTTAGATGGCTTCTCATCGGGTGCATAGATGTTAATAATTGTTAAGTCCTCTTGATTGACAGATCCTCTGAGCATTAAGTAGTGTCCATTCCTATCTTTTTTAATCTTATCTATTTTAAATTCTATCATGTCAGATATGAGAATAGCTATTCCTGCCCTTTTTTATGGGCCATTGGCTTGTATGATAGTTTTCCATCCTTTCACTTTAAGTCTGTGTTTGTCTTGTTGAGTTAGGTGGGTTTCCTGTAGACAACATATTGTTGGGTTGTGTTTTCTGATCCATCTTCCTATTCTGTGTCTTTTAATAGGTGAATTCAGGCCATTGACATTTATTGATATCAAAGATTGAAGATATTTTAACACCATTCTTGTAGAGTTTTAGAGTGTTCTGATAGATGGCCTATTTGTGATGGTCTGGTTGTTTATAGGAGACCTTCAGAACTTCTATCAGGGCAGGCTTGGTGATGGTTGATTCCTTCAGCTGTTGCTTGTCTGAGAAGGTTTTGATGCCTCCATCTAGTCTGAATGACAGTCTAGCAGGATATAGTATTCTTGGCTGAAAGCCTTTCTCATTGAGCACTCGGTAGATATCTTGCCATTCTCTTCTGGCCTGTAGTGTTTGTATGGAAAAGTCTGCTGCTAATCTTATGGGTTTTCCTTTGTAGGTGACTCTTTGTTTTTCTCTTGCAGCCTTCAGGATCCTTTCTTTATCCTTATTCCTTTCCATTCTAAGTATGATATGTCTTGGTGTCTTTAGGTCTGGGTTAATTCTGCTTGGGACCCTCTGGGCTTCTTGAATCTTTATGTCTTTGATGTTGTCTAGACTAGAGAAGTTTTCAGCTATTATAACCTGAAGAATGCTTTCTTCCTCTCCTTCTCTTTCTTCCTCTGGTATGAATAAGGAGATGTGGAGCACGGGCCACAGTGGAGCGGGCGTACCGGCGTTGCTGAGCCTCCTTGTGGCACTGTTAGTGAGGGGCCACGACGCCGCCAAGACCGGCCCGGGACTCGTGACCTGCTGGTCGGTGCTGAAGCTCTTCAATACACAGCACTGGGTGTGGCTGCACTCACATGACATCACATGAAATCAAATACGGATCTGGCAGTGGCCAGCAGTCGGTGACGGGCATGAATTGGTCAGACGACGCCAACAGCTACTGGCAGGTCTGTGACGGCATGGAGGGCGACCGCCCGGGCGGGGCCCTGGTGCGCTGCAGACAGGCGGTGCGTCTGACCCACGTGCTCACCGGCAAGAACCTGCACACGCACCACTTCCTGTCGCTGCTGTCCAACCACCAGGAATACCAAAGGAGACCGCCTGGGAATGAAACAAGACAGGACTAGAATGACCACAGGAACCCAGTAAATCTCAGGTGAGAACAAACACGTGTGGCTGGTGACAGAGAGGAGAGAGGGGCCTAAGGAGAGATTAAGTGACTGCTAACAGTTCAGCAGTTTTATCAGTTGAGACACCACCTCCAGTCTGCTCCACCAACAAGGGGACAGCTTTAGGGAGGAGAGGACTCCCCAGAGACTCACCAAGTGCAACAGAAGCAACTGGTAGTGTTACTTTGTAAGATACAGTTATATATAAATAGCATTAAAGGATATAAATTATGGTGAGGTCTTGTATGACGCAGTAAATCCTATCAATGGGATTTTCAAAGTTAACCCAATTAACAAATAATTTGGTCATAGTAATAACTATCTATTGCCTTCTTAAACCCTAACACAGCAGGAACCTTCCCCTTTCTGTATAAAACCCATACAGCTGGGAGTCGGGCTATAGCGCAGTGGGTTAAGCGCAAAGCACAAGGACCGGCATAAGGATCCCGGTTCGAGCCCCCGGCTCCCCACCTGCAGGGGAGTCGCTTCACAGGCGGTGAAGCAGGTCTGCAGGTGTCTGTCTTTCTCTCCCCCTCTGTCTTCCCCTCCTCTCTCCATTTCTCTCTGTCCTATCCAACAACGACAACAACAATAATAATAACTATAACAATAAAAAAACAACAAGGGCAACAAAAGGGAATAAATAAATAATAAAATAAATATTAAAAAAAGAGAGAAAAAAAAAAAAACCCATACAGCTCCCAGTTCTGGAACTTCTAGGGTAGGGCTCACTTTATCACTCACTTTCCTGCATGCTTCTCTCAAATCCTATCAACTGATACTACATCTGCTGATCCCAACCTAATCAATGCACCCAGTACCACCTCAGCATAGGACTCCTTAACTCTATTTCGAGTGGCACACTTCTTAACAAAACGTCAGAACCTCAAAAACTATAGACCAGGGCATAATGAGATAGGGCATATGTACTTGTGTCCATAAGTTATGGCAAAATATATACCTTAAAGAAAAGTGCACAATAATTTGCAGTGAGTCAAAAAATGAAGCAAGCAAGTAGAAAGACCTAAAAAGAGACCAAAATCAAATAATTTCTACTTAGACCTAGATACCCTCCTCACCTACTTCCTATTACATTTCCCTCAACCACTCCAAAGCTAACTTTGTCAGACCAGAGACTGGATCAAGAGACTGGCATACTTTAACAATGACTCTTTAGACATAACCAGGCCACCCCATCACCTGTAGCCCTAGTCAGGGAGTCCTGGGGTTCCCACACAGATATGATGGGCCTAGACCTCTAACAGATCACTCTCACCATTGTCACTGGTCATCTCCATCAGGAACAATATAATGGACCCCTTTGTTATCCCCTATAGGACCCTGCCTTCAATGTGGATCAACAATGGTAGAGACTGTTCCATTCTCTGAAGGGAGGTTAGATAACATACTCTACCTACGACCCAAAGAAAATGGGTCCTGAAATTAGTGCAGCCTGGAATGTTCCTAGCTGTGACCACAGAATGTGTGCTTAGACCTACAGGATGCAGAGATTACATAGGCTCCTGTGCTGAATATGGGCCCCAGATCAAACCAGTGTGGTTTACAGTCAACAATATTTATATACCTTTCCCTATATTTGGGAGCTAATCTCTCCCCTGATCCAGCTTTCTAGTCCTTTTTCCAGCTATCACACCATCTCCCAAGAAAATAACCTGTGTCCACCCGCATGTTAGCTGTCAGGCTTAGGCAAAAACCAGTAAAGCCATGGGCCCTCTGAAATATATCTAAAGCAAACCTACTCACTTTTTCCAGAACAGAGACCTCAAATCTTCATCTGCAATATTCTTGCCTTTAGGTTCATGATTAGTCAACAATTTGTTCTGCATTATATGTCAACTCTTTTTTAACCACCAGATTCCAGATGATACCATGATGCCAACCCAACTTCATCATGTGTCTTGGAGCTCCACCTCCCCAGATCCCTGCCCCACTAGAGAAAGAAAGAGACAGGCTGGGAGTATGGATCGACCTGCCAATGCCCATGTTCATTGGAGAAGAATTACAGAAGCCAGGCCTTCCACTTCCTGCACCCCACAATGATCCTGGGTCCATACTCCCAGAGGGAAGCTACCAAGGGATGTGATTGGATATGGAGCTCTGGGGTGGGCAATGTGTGGAACTGTACCACCCCTCTTATCCTATGGTCTTGTCAATGTTTCCATTTATAAATAAAATAATAATAAAAAGAAATTCCAAAGTGGGTCAGCCATTTTTATAGTCTAAGAATTTGAAAAATTTAGGAATACTTCCATAAAAGAGAGGAAAGAGATGCACATTGAATTAACAAGCTGCATGTCTCTGAGCCTGAGCTATCACTGATTATCAGCTGCTCCATTGTATTATTACCAACTTCTTGGAGGAAGAAAATGGAGACATTATTCCAATGGATGTCATACCATTCTATAAACACACATACTTCAAATAAATAGTGACATTTACACTTATCAGGAAAATGCAAAAGACAAAAATGAGATACCTCTTTACACCTGTGAGAATGTCATATATTAGAAAGCACAGTAACAGTAAATGTTGGAGAGAATATGGGGAAAAATGGACACTCCTGCACTGCTGGTAATTGGTACAACCTTGGTGGAAAACGGTCTATATATTTCTCATAATACTAGATATATACCTACCCTATGACCCAGCAATTTCTCTCCTGGGGGTTTATCCAAAGGAAACAAAAACACCTATCAAAAGAGATCTATGGGAAAAGACAGAGAGAGAGAGAGATCTATGTACACCTATGTTCATAGCAGCACAATTTGTAATCACCTAAACTTTGAAGCAACCCAGATATCCAAGGACAGATGAATGGTTAAAAAAAAAAAAAAAAAAACTGTGGTATATACACTGTGGAATAATACTCAGCTGTTAAAAAGATGGAGTGATCTCCTTTACATCTTCTTGAATGGAACTTGAAAACATCATGTTAAGTGAGATAAGCCAAAGATAGAAAAACAAATACTGAATGATCTCACTGATAAGCAGAACTTAATAATTAGGGACAGGGAGGGAGAAAAACTGAAATGTGAACTGGGCAAGGTGTACTGAATCAAAGCAAGGTAATTAGGGGAAGGAGAGGGAAGGAAACATGGAAGAAAACTTCAGGGTTCTGGTTCTTAATGGAATTTTACTCATGTGATAATAACTCTAAATCATTAACTCCCTCAATAAATAAATTAAAAAAGGAAATGTTACTATCGGCTAGATGATTGATATTAGGGGGGAAAAGTGACAATTATAAGACCAATCCTTTGTAGGGTTTTGCTATTCCATAAACCAAATTTTGTTATCACAAACCAAAACAAAGAATCCTTTATTATTATTTTATTAGTTACCATCATAGTTATCTCTGGGGCTCGGTGCCAGCACTATAAATCTACCACTTTCAGCAGCCATTTTTCCTCCACCTCCTTTTTTATTTCTTGGACAGAACAGAAATTGAGGGAGGAAAAAGAAAGAGAGGGAGATAGAAAAAGTCACACCTACAGACCTGCTTCACCACTTGTGAAGCTTCCCCCCTGCAGTGGAGTAGGAACTTTAACCTGGGTCCTTGAACATGTTACCATGTGCACTAAACCAGGTGCACTACTGCCCAGCCCCACCCATTATTATACCCTAAAATTTAGGGGCCAGGTGGTGGCACACCTGCTCAGGCACTCACATTACAGTATGCAAGGACACAAGTTCAAGCCCCTGGTCCCCACCTGCAGGGAGGGAAGTTTCACAAGTGGTGAAGCAGGCTGCAGGTATCTCTCTGTCTTTCTTGGTCTCCCCCTCCTCTCTCAAATTCTCTCTGACTATATCCAAAAATAAATAAATAAGTATCCTAAAATGTTTCCAGATAAGCTTATGGTTCCTAAATATAATGTAAATGTGAAAGTATAGCCCCAAAAACCAGGGTCTGTTGTTAAAGTTCCGGAGGCTCCAGCTGGCTGGGCTAGCATCACAGTGGTAGACAGAGACAGACTCGGGGACACACGGCTGGGCTGGGAAGCTGTATATCTTTATTCAGGAATGGGCAAATCACCACACCATGTGCTTCCCCATGTTTCTCCTTCCGCTCCTGCTGCTGGGACTCTGGACATCCTTAGCATATGGGGCGGGGAGAAAGAGGGGCATGAAATTAGCAAGGGCCAAACCATTTCTCTCAGAGGTAGGGGGAAGGGAGCCAAACCAACATGAAGAATAGCAACAAGAGTCAGCACTTTTTCCTTAAACTAGCATTGAATTTGCACTTGAGGTTCATTAACTAGGTGGGAAAGAAGTTTGGATTTACTTTGTGTCTTACCCACAGACTGAAAAATAAAACTGTGACTAAGGGTTTATCTATGAAGATGAACATTTTCAACAGTCAGGGTAGAAACTACGTAATAGTCATCCCTTGGAACATTTTGACAAGTAATCTGTTTACTTTCATCATTCAGGGAAAGTTGTGTTTGAACATTTTTATCATCCTAGAAATTTCTACTTTTCCCCTTGTTTAGTACGTTTAAAATATTTGTAAGAATAGTAACAATATTGGAGTCAGTCTGGCAAAGAATCAATAGGAATTCGTTTGAAAGAGTCCTTCTCACTGATCTGGTTCCATTTGCATGTCTTTCCCTAGAGCAATGACTAGAAAGGAACAGCTATTGCCTTAGGCTGGCCTAAAGGTTCTCACTGCCTCTAGCCTTCCCTTTTGCTCCAGAAAAGTTCCCTATTTGAAAAACTTTACCCAACACTTGGACCTTTGCACCTGCTTTATAAAAAGAATCAGAGTCTTCTTGAGTCACATAGTCCTAATTCCTGAAATAGAGAAGCTAGAAATCTATGATGTTGTCAATTTCCCTTTACTTTACATAAAAGCCCTTCTATGGAAATTGGTAATTACTTTTAACAACTGCCTGCAGGGAAAATTAAGGTGATAGAACTGAGAGAATCTGTGATATGGAAACTGTGACTGAAGCAAACAAGGAAAACATGGAAGAATGGATAGTGGAAATCTCACAATGATATTATGTATTTACACCACGTTTTTGGTCTTGTGGAAAAATAATTAAAGCCAGATTTTTTATAATACCTCAAAGTTTATACTTCGTTTCTTTTGCTGTATTGTCTCCTGTAAGGGCATGGGTCTTGTAGTCAATAGGCACACTTAACTACCCAGAGAATCAAGCTGCAACAACACTTGGTGAACACAGAATCAAAACAGAGAATTAGCTTATCAATGTATTTGTCTCCATAATAAGCCAGCTATATCTAATTCCTGGGCTAGTGTTGATTTTTTTTGTAATTTTTTATCTTTAGTTATTTATTTATTGGATAGAGACAGTTAGAAATTTAGAGGGAAAAGGGAGATAGAGAGGAAGAGAGACACCTGAAGCACCGCTTCACCACTCGCAAAGCCTTCCCTCTGCAGGTAGTGACTTGTGGGACTATGTGAAAGCTTGGTAGAGCTTAGGGAAGCTTTCTCATCCTTGGTTGGAAGTCTGGAAAGACACCCCACTTGTTAGTCTCTCTCCTTAGAGATGAGCCAAGAGGGAAAAGTCTCCCAGACTCAGTTTCTCCTTGTTAGTCTCTCAAGCTCACAGAAATCCTACAGGCCTCTCACACTTAGTTTCTCCCTGCTAGCAGCAGGCCAAATGGTTGCCTGCTTTAAGGTTCACTCAAAGTTCACACATCCACTTCACCTTTTGTTCACAAAGGAGAACACACTATCATACACCCCACAACACCAGACAGTGAAAAGCCCCCAAATCTTATTTCCTTGTGTCCTTTGATATCTGTGATTTACATCAAGCTTTGTTTTTCTTTACTCTACCTCACCTTACTGGTTTAATCCCTATGTTTCTCTCAAATGCCTTGGGCAATTAACCCCCCTGCATCATGGAGAATAATCATTTTGATCTTTATGTATCTCATCAATTCTTGTCATACCAGCCCCCTACCATAGGGGCAAGCTGACCTTTAAGAAACCTGACAAATGCAAAAAATGTTCTTTGTCTAGCTCTCTATATAAACCTGTACCCATCTCCAAATAAATGAGTGTTCATACCAGAGTACACCCCGAGTCCTTTCTGTATCATGCGGTCCCTGAGAGCCGGTGAGGGAGGATTGGTGACTTACCCCCCTGGCTGGATCCTCTCCACGTGATTGCCAGCAGTAACTAGTGGTTGATCCTGGGTCTTTGTGCATGTAACATGTGTGCTGAAACAGATGCACTACCACTGGCCCCTAGTACTCATACTTTATCCCTTTCTCCCTTTCTCTATGTCCTGTTTTTTTTCTATACTCTTTCTTGTCCATAATGTTTTTGTTATCGTCACAACTTAGTTTCAGTATTTTTTTCATTTTTATTGGTCATAACTAGATCTCAGTGCCTACACAATGAATCTACCACACCCAGTAGCCTTCTTCTAGGGTTGAGTGGGTAATGAGACCCTGAAGAAGGACCTAGGCTGATGGTGGAATGGTGTGCAGACATGTATTGAGGAAAGAAGAAAAACTGTACCCATATGACAACAACTCTTACAAATCATTATTTCCCTAGTAGGACATTTATAAATATCCATCTATTATGCATTCAGTTTTCAAACATAGAATCACTAAATATAGTTCTCCAAGTTATCCAATGGTATTATTTTAGTAGTTTCACATTTTTATAGTACTACTTAGGCAATTATTAATTTTTCTACAATCTTATAAATAAAAGTAAACAAATAATATTAAAGAGCTGACATTGGCAAAAAAAAAAAAGAGACATAGGTCTCATACACTTGATTCAGTTAAGACAAAGAGGAAACACACCAGCCATGCCAATAATAGAGCTTCATTAAGATAGACTGAATTCTTGTTGGATATAAGCCAGCTGATTAATCATCCAGTTACAAAAGAAAATGATAAAGAGAAATGACAGCTAAAAGGTACTGGGAATGTAATATTGATAATTTCATGTAAAAAAAGATAATTAAAAAGTTTGAAATATCTTTTGTTTTCATTGTTTTAATATTTTTTCAATTGTTATTAGTAGTTTGTTATAAAATTATAAGATTACAATGTATAGTTCCACACAGATCCACCACTAAAGTTCTGTATTCCCACACTCCAACCTCCCATAATTACCATAGTTTTCACAAGTCATACAGTTTGCTTACTTTTGTTTTGTTTTGTTTGTTTGTTTTAGAAAATTCATGTAAATCAGATCTCTAGATTCCATATATGAGTGAAACCATCTGGCAGTTGTCTTTCACCTCTTATTTTGCTAAGCATATTACCTCCAGTTCCATCCATTTTGTTCCAAAAGACATGATCACAGAGCAATAGTCAATGGAATATATATCCCATAGCTTGTTTAGCCAGTCATCTGTTGGTGGGCATTTAGGCTGATTCCCCTCTTTGACTACTGAGAATAAAGTAGCTATGAACATAGGGGTGCTTATTTCTCTTTTAATTAGTGTTTGAGTGTCCACTGGATAAATACCAAAGAAGTGTTGCTGGATCATAAGGGAATTCCACTTTTATTTGTTTTAGAGCCTTTCTGTTTGGAGTTTGTTGTTTGTTTGGTTTTTCAGAACTTTTTAATTCTTTTTAAAAAGTGTTACTAAACTCTTGAATCTTTAGTTTTGTGATGTGATTTCATAATGAGTTTTTTGAACTCTATCACTGTCATTTTTTTTTCTACCTCTGTATCTGTTCATTTGAGTTTTCTGTCACTGCTGTCTGTGTACTTCTGTTTCTTATTTAGTGTTCTTTTGTTGTGTCAGCAGAAGGTGCTATGGCTATAGTGTTTAATTTCTCTGTTTATTTATCTTTCTGGGGGAGGGGAGATTTTATCCTGAGTCACCAGGCTGGGTCAGTGTCCCTGATGTTAATACAGGATCTCCTGGGAGTCTGGCGGTAGCACAGCAGTTTAAGTGTACGTGGCACAAAGTGCAAGGACCAGCATAAGGATCCCAATTCAAGCCCCTGGCTCCCCACCTGTAGGGGAGTCCCTTCACAGATGGTGAAGGAGGTCTGCAGGGAAAATAAATTAATTTTTTTTAATCTATATATATAGATAGATAGATAGATAGATAATAGATATAGATATATACACACATATATATAGGATCTCCTTGCTGCTATCACAGCCTCTGTGGGGCAACAGCATTGAAAACTCAAAAAGTCAGTTGTAAATTGATGAGTTTTTAGATGATTTTTTAAACAGTTGTTTGTTGTCTAAACTCAAACCAGAAGTGATTCTGCTCAGCCACCAATCTCCCAATATGGTGCCAGCTATCCCTGAGCACTGCTTTTTAGTCCTCAGAATCTCTCCCCCAAGTCCTTTCTGTCCACAAGCCACATGTATCTGTACTCACCTGTGGCTGAGGTGGTTTCCTTTTCCTTTTTTTTTTTTCTTTTCTTTTTTTTAACAGTTGTTTCTTTGACTCAGACCTCAGCAGTCACTCACTCTGTTTGGTGCCTGCCAACCCTGAGTGCAGCCTTTTGGTCCTGGGAATCTTTCCCTCATGCCTTTTCTGTACATGAGCCACATGTGTCTGTTTTCACCTGTGGCTTGCTTAGGTTCCAAAGAAATCCTGGTTGTATGTTGTTGAGTTTTCAGGTGATTTTCATTGCTTTTCCTAGTTGAACCAGGGAAAGCAAAATGCAGCTGCTTTTACTCCACAGCCACACCATTCTTCTGTTTTCTTTATGATGAGACTCTCTTCTAAGGTTTGTCTATTGTTCAACACTTTCATATTTTTCACTTTCTTTCACATTTTCAGATACATACATATGTACATATATATTATTTAAAAGATTTTTTTCACTGTTATGTAGGGAAAAAAATCAAAATACCTAGAGGCCATGAGACAGCATTTCTACTAGCAATACATGGGTATAAGTATCGGTGAGCCACATCAATACTTTCTGTCACATTTCACTGCCAGAGCCCTGTCTAAAATGAGGAAAGCAAAAAAAAAAAAAAAAATCTCTATGAGGGAAGATAGTTACCCCTCAGGAATGGTGAGCTGGTTGTGTTAGTAAAGGAGTAAAGGTATATGCACAGACTTTACTATCTCAATAGCCAGATTGTGAAGCATCTCTGGAGACATGCTCACACCAGGAAGCAAAGTCAAACAGTGAACCTATTCTTAAGAGCTAGTCTTCTAGCCATGTCTCACTGATTAATGAGGACCTGGCATCACAATCTGAAAGTTGAAAGATAATGAGGAGTACAGAACTCCTAGAACCAGTATCACCATCTGTCAGAAGATTACTTTCACCCTTTCCCTACATTATGTACTCAAATCCCAAAAGTACCACATGAAACTTTATTCACTTAAGTAAGAGCATCACATCAGCATAAGTAACAGCAGTTATGATTAAAGATAATCCTTTGAGGTTAAGGTATAGAGATATCAAACTAAAGAAAATTCAGTTGTCCTCAGGTGCTTTATTCTATGTGACTTTTTAAAAGATATGGAATGTTTATGCTGTTTGATTGTGATTTTGAAGCTGCAGCTTCTGTGAGCTACACGAGGCAGCAGATTGCAACGTGGAATCCACTGGATAGGGTAGGATATTAGGCTGTCTGTAGGAGGTTGAACATGGGCTGGTCAGAGTGACATCAAAATACAGTCCCATAACTCTCTCTTGGGCTGACAAACAGAGGTGAGGGAGACAAAGGAAAATCCTTTGATTATTTCTGAGCTAACCCCCCCCACCCAGTACCAGCCCACATGGGTAGCATAGCCACACAAAGTAGGCTCCCCACTGAGCTATTTTCTTTACCAAGATTCCTGGATCATCAGGGGTGTCATTCCAAGCTTCTTCCTTTAACTTCTGCTTTTTATTAAGTGGCTGGAGCTCTATTTGAGTAACAAAATACCTGACCAACCATAGCCTCATCCCTGCCTGGGAAAGACTACCTGGAGGAATTCATTTGTTTTTTCTTTTGGATATTTCTTATAATTGGCTCTCTCTGCTGAGGCTGCCTGCAGCTGATCAAGCAGTCCAAGCTGCAGAATGAATGTTAGGGGTTTTCTACTTTATTTTATTTTATTACTACTATTATTATATACACGTGTCCTTTTCCATCCACCTTCTTCAGGTTGACCAAAATTGACCGTTGTTGTTTTATCCATCGCTAGGTGTCTGTGTGTCCTATCCATTGTGAGAGGAACTTCTTTCTCTCTACCTCTTCTCTACACTCTCCTTTTTCCCTCCTCCTAGCTGTGTTTAAAAAAAAAAACTCTTTCCTTTCACTGCTCTTCCTTGTTTCTTCTTTCTTCCTTCCTTTCTTTTTTATAATTCTTTTTTTCCTTCCTGCTTCTTTTGTTTTCTGAATTCACTGATACTTGTGAATTATTTTAGGGAAGGAATCTGACTCAAGTGAACTCTATGTGTGTGTGTCTTCTCTACTTCCCGTTCTCCCCCTTCTATCCCTAGAATTTATAGTGGACAGTAGATTTGCATAATTATCTATTCTTGCTGTCCCTTTTTTCCTCTTTCTTTTTCTTTGTTTAGTTGCTATTTTTTCTTGGACTGGAGATGCTGTTTGGCTAAATGCTATTGGTTGAATTGAATCAATCCTTCCCTCAATTACTATTGTTGTAATTTCTGAGGTTGGTGACTGCACTTGTCATAAAGGTCATTAGTACAGCATGGCTTGTACTCAAAACACAATAACTGAAGAACGGCAGAACAGAAAAATAAAAACCACATCAATAAAAATAATGGTTAAATAGAGAGCAAATAAAACTTCTACCACAATGAATCAGGACAGGAGCCCAGAAGAAATTCCAAATCAATTGAAAGTAATCATAGATAAGAAAAGTATGCAAGCACAGAGTTGGGCAGTAGCACAGTGGCTTAAGTGCAAGGACCAGCTGAAGGATCCCAGTTTGAGCCCCCAGCTCCCGACCTGCAGGGGAGTCACTTCACAAGCAGTGAAGTAGGTCTGCAGGTGACTATCTTTCACTCCTCTCTGTCTTCCCCTCCTCTCTCCATTACTTTCTGTCCTATCCAATATTGAAGACAGACAACAATAATAATTACAATAAAGCAACAAGAGCAACAAAAAAATTAATTAATTTTTAAAAACCTTAAAAAAGGAAAAGTATGAAAGCAATAGTAAACCTAATAATCACAGAAATGAAGACAACTATGGAGGAAAGGGCTATCATAATTAGAGAAACAACAAGGGAGAACCTCAAAGAAAATACAAGCTACCTCTAGGTAATTAGAGAAATGAAAGCTGAAATAGCAGAGCTAAAAGGCTAACTATCAGAACAAGCTAATACTATAATTGAACTGAAGAAAGAAGCCGAGGGAAGGGAAAGCAGATTAACAGAATTAGCCAGAGGATGAGCTAGAGAAAACTAAGAAAGAGGTAAAAGAGCTCAAAAAGAGATTGAGAGACACTGAAAACAACAACAGACACATATGGGATGATCACAAAAGAAGTAACATTTGTATAAGTGATCAACCAGAGGAAGAAAGAGAGGAAGGGGAAGTAAATATTCTAGAGGAAATATGGAAGAAAACTTCCCAGACCTAAGTAACAGAAAGGATATTAAGATTCAAGAGGCCCAGAGAGTCCCAAACAGAATGAACCCAGAACTGAAGAAACCAAGACACATCATAGTTACAATGAAAAGAAGCAAGGATAAAGAAAGGATTCTAAAGGCTACAAGAGAAAAACAAATGTCACATACAGGGGAAAATCCATAAGACTATCAGAAGACTTCTCCACTCAAAATCTAAAAGCCAGAAGAGAATGGCAAGATATCTCTCAAGCCCTGAATGAAAAAAAGTTTCAACCAAGGATAATATATCCTGCTAGACTTTCATTCAAACTAAATGGAGGCCTCAATACCTTCTCAGACAGACAACAGTTAAAGGAGGCAACCATCACCAAGCCTGTCCTGAAAGAGGTAGTAAGACACCTCTTATAAACAAGAACATCACTATAATACTTACCATATAACAGAGAAAATAAAAAATTGTTGAATAATTTCTCTAGAATACATTAAATCCATAATATCAATAAATGTCAATGGCTTAAATTCACCCATTAAAAAGCACTGAGTGGGAGGATGGATCAGAAAACACAACCCAACAAGATGCTGCTTGCAAGAATACCATCTGACCCAACAATACAAACAAAGACTTAAAGTGAAAGGATGGAAAATTATCCTACATGCTAGTAGACCACAAAAATATGGAGGAACAGCCATTCTCATCTCTGACACCATGGACTTTAAATTAAATAAAGTAATAAAAGATAGGTAAAGCCATTACATAATGATTAGAGGATCAATCAACCAAGAAGATTTAACAAATATTAACATCTATGTACCCAATGAGGGACCATCTAAATACATCAAACACCTACTGAAAGAACTACAAAAATACATAAATAGTAATATAGTAATAGTGGAAGACTTCAACACCCCACTCTCACACTTAGACAGATCAATGAAGCAGAGAATCAACTAAGAAAAAAGAGAATTAAATGAAAAGATGGACAGACTGAACCTCCTGGACATTTTCAGAGTTCTTCACCCCAAAAAACTGGAATACACATTCTTTTCAAATCAACACAGCACATACTCAAGTATAGACCACATGTTAATCCACAAAGATAGTATCAACAAATTCAAGAGCACTGATATCATCCCAACTATATTCTCAGTCCACAGAGGAGCAAAGCTAACATTCAAAAACAAACAGAAAATTACTAAAAGTCACAGAATTTGTAAATTCAACAACATACTGCTTAAGAACCACTGGGTCAGAGAGGCACTCAAGCAAGAAATTCAAATGTTCCTGAAATCAAAGGAAAATGAAGACGTAAGTTATCAAAATATTTGGTACACAGCTAAAGCACTATTGAGAGGGAAACTCATAGCCATGCAATCACATATTAGAGAACAAGAAAAAGCTCAAATAAATGACCTCACTGCATGCCTTAAGGACTTAGAGGAAGAAGAACAAAGGGACCCTAAAGGAACTAGAAGGACAGATCACTAAAACTAGAGCAGAAATAAACAACATAAAAAATAAGAGAACCATACAAAGATCAATGAAGCCAAATGTCAGTTCTTTGAAAAATAAAACAAGATTGATATACCCCTAGCCATACTCACTTTTAAAAAAAAGACCCAAATAAATAGAATTGTAAAGGATAGAGGAGATATCACAACTGACACCAAAGAAATCCAGAAAATCATGTGATGTTGTTAAAATTTCGGAGGCTCTTGCCGGGCTGGCTTGCTTCACGGCTGGTAACAGAGACGCGGAGACAACGGCTGGGCAGGGCAGCTGTATTTCTTTATTCAGGAACAACGATTCATAAACTAAGACAAACTAATCACCAAACAGAACTCGGCTGTCTCTTTGCGGCGGCACAAGCACTCTCTCTCTTACTCGGGAACTCTGGAACCCTCCAACTCTGGAACTCTGAAACTCTCGTACTTGAGAGCCCTCTGAAACTCTGGCACACTGGAACTCTCTCTTACTCTGTAACCCTGAAACTCTCGAACTCCGGAACTCAGGAACTCTGTCACTCTGGAAATCTGGAACTCTCTTACTCAGGAACTCTGTCACTCTTGAACTCAGGAACCCTCTCTCGGGGTTCCTTTGGAGCGGGGCCAAGCGGGCCCACGAAATTAGCAGGCCTGATCCAATTCTCTTGGTGGGGGGAGGACTAGGACAAACCAATGTAAAGCATACGACAATGTGAGACTTCTACGAAGAACTATACGACACCAAGCTAGAGAATCTGGAAGAAGTGGAAGAATTCCTGGAAGCACATATCCTTCCAAAACTGAACCAAGAAGAACTACAAAACCTAAATGCACCAATCACAGAACAAAGAAATCAAAACAATAATTAAGAATCTTCCCAACAACAAAACTCCTGGACCAGATGGCTTCACAAATAAATTCTACAAAACTTTCAGGAAACAGTTAACACCTATATTTCTAAAGTTCTTCTACAAGATTGAAGAAAGAAGAACACTTCCTTCCACATTCTATGAAGCCAGCATCACCCCAATACTAAAAGCAGACAGGGACACAACAAAAAGGAAAACTACAGACCAATATCTCCAATGAACATAGATGCCAAAATATTAAACAAGATCTTGGCCAACCGGATACAGCAGTATACCAAAAAGATTGTTCATCACGACCAAGTGGGATTCATCCCAGGAATGCAAGGCTGGTTCAACATACCTAAGTCAATCAATGTCACTCACCACATCAATAAAAGTAAACCCAAAAACTACATGATTATCTCAATAGATGCAGAGAAAGCTTTTGACATAATCCAACACCCATTCATGTTCAAAACACTACAAAAAATGGGAATAGATGGGAAATTCCTCAAGATAGTGGAGTCCATATATAGCAAACCTATACCCAACATCATACTCAATGGACAGAAGCTGAAAGCATTCCCCCTCAGATCAGGGACTAGACAGGGATGTCCACTATCACCATTACTCTTCAACATAGTATTGGAAGTTCTTGACATAGCAATCAGGCAAGAGAAAAAGAATCAAAGGAATACAGATTGGAAGGGAAGAAGTCAAGCTTTCTCTATTTGCAAATGATATGATAGTATACATAGAAAAACCTAAAGAATCCAGCAGAAAACTACTGGAAGTTATTAGGCAGTATAGCAAGAAATCAGGCTACAAAATCAATGTACAAAAATCAGTGCATTTCTTTATGCAAACACTAAATCTGAAGAAGATATCCAGAAATCGTTCCCATTGATTGTTGCAACAAAATCAATAAATACCTACGAATAAACCAGACCAAAGAAGTGAAAGACTTGTATACTGAGTTACTTGTATAATGAGTTACTATTCAAAGAAATAGAAACTGATACCATGAAATAGAAAAACATCCCATGCTCATGGATTGGAATAATTAATATCATCAAAATTAATATTCTCCCCAGAGCCATATACAAATTTAACGCAATACCTATGAAAGTTCCAACAAGATTATTTAAGAGAATAGAACATAAACTTCTATCATTTATCTGGAACCAGAAAACACCTTGTATTGCTAAAATAATCTTTTGGAAAAGAAACAGAAATGAAGGCATCACACTCCCAGATCTAAAACTATATTATAATACCATCATCATAAAAAAATAATAAAAAATAAAAAACCTGGTAATGGACCAAAAATAGGCACACAGACCAGTGGAACCTAGTTGAAAGCCCAGTACTTAACTCTCACACCTATAGACATCTAATCTTTGATAAAGGGGCCCAAAGTATTAAATGGAGGATGGAGACTCTCTTCAATAAATTGTGCTGGGAAAACTGGGTCAAAACATGCAAAAGAATGAAACTGAACCACCTTATCTCACCAAAAACAAAAATCAACTCCAAATGGATCAAGGACATGGATGTTAGACCAGAAACTATCAAATGCTTAAAGGAAAACATTGGTGGAACACTTTCCCACCTAAACCTCAAGGACATCTTTGATACAAACCCAATTGCAAGGAAGACTAAAGCAGAAACAAACCAACGGGACTGCATCAAATTGAAAAGCTCCTGCCCAGACAAAGAAACTATCACACAAAGAAGGAGACCCCTCACAGAATGGGAGAAGATCTTCACATGCCATACATCAGACAAGAGACTAGTAAACAAAATATACAAAGAGCTCAGCAAACTTAGCAACAAAAAAGCAAATGACCCCATCCAAAAATGGGGAGAAGATATGAACAGAATATTTACTACAGAAGAGATCAAAAAGGCTAACAAACACATGAAAAATTGCTCCAGGTCACTGATTGGCAGAGAAATGCAACATTGAGAAAGACAACATTGAGATACTATCTCACTCCTGTGAGAATGGCATACATCAAAAAGGACAGCAGCAACAAATGCTGAAGAGGCTGTGGGGACAGAGGACCCCTTCTGCACTGCTGGTGGGAATGTAAACTGGTTAAGCCTCTGTGGAGAGCAGTCTGGAGAACTCTCACAAGACTAGACATAGACCTTCCATATGACCCAGTAATTCCTCTGTTGAGGATATACCCCAAGGACTCCATAACACCTAACCAAAAAGATACCTGTACACCTATGTTCATAGCAGCACAATCTGTAATAGCCAAAACCTGGAAGCAACCCAGGTGCCCAACAATAGACAAGTGGCTGAGAAAGCTGTGGTATATATACACAATGGAATACTATGTAACTAATTAAGAACAATGAACCCACCTTCTCTGACCCATCTTGGACAGAGCTAGAAGGAATTACGTTAAGTGAGCTAAGTCAGAAAGATAAAGATGAGTATGCGATGATCCTACTTATCAACAGAAGTTGAGGAAGAAGATCTGAAAGGGAAACTAAAAGGAGGATTTGACTAAATCTGAAGTAGGGCACCAAAATCAAAACCCTGGGGTGAGAGTGAGGGTGGATATTCAGCCTCCCGGGGCAATGGTGGGGGTGGAATGGGACACAACCTTTTGGTGTTGGGAATATTGTTTATGTACACTCCTATTAATTTGTAGTCATATAAATCACTATTTAATTAATATCAGAGTGGAAAAACTGACTATATGCCTCAACCTTTTTAAAGCACAGACTGAGTCTTTTTAAGTCATAGGCTGACTCTTTGATATGTTGACTCCCTCAAAAGCCTGGACCAGGGAGAACAGAAGCAACAGGTGACATAGCTATATACAAATAATGTCAAAGGACATAATCATGGTGATGTTGGGTATTATACAGTAAATTCTAACAAAGGTATTTTTCAAAGTTAACTCAATTACCAAATAATGTGCTTATAACAATAACTATCTACTGTCTTCTTGAACCCTAAAACAGAAACCTCACATTTCTGCATCCCACAATGACCCTGGGTCCATACTCCCAGAGGGATAAAGAATAGGAAAGCTATCAGGAAAGGGGATGGGATAGAGAGACCTGGTGGTGGGAATTGTGTGGAGTTGTACCCCTCTTATCCTATGGTTTTCTTAATGTCTCCTTTTTTAAATAAATAAAAAATATAAAAAAATATGGAATGTTTATGTTATGTTTTGTGTCTCTTAGTACAAAGATAGTAACCTATGTCCTCATAATCTTACACTTAGAGGAACATATTAGAATACCAAATTTTGGAGAAGACGTGAAGAAATGGAACTTCCACATATAACTAATGGGAATATAAGGCCATAGGAATACAGGAAAATATTTTAATTGAATTTATCCACTGGAATATCCTTGAATAAAGTAGAGCTAAATCACCACTATGCTATATCTCAAATATCTGATGTTTGAGTGAATAAAATTGTATAAAGTTACACATACATCACTTATCTAAAATTTAAGACGTATGAAATAACAGTGTGCACTTCAATGAACACATAAATGAGTAATAAATGATGACAACAAATGAAAATAATGTAAAATGACTTCAAAATGCTTGTTTTCCTGTAGGTAAGAGGGAGAAAAATTAAGCTAGATAGGGTTAGAAAGCTAGGTGATGGCAGATTAAGAACACATATTTACTTTCACTCCCTCCTAAATCCCACTTAAATGATAATAAATGTATTTTAAGGAGTAAATCTCAAATGAAAATGAATAAGAGAGGATACAACAAAAGCAAACTTTAGTATCTGGAAAGCAGATGATATTTCTGACTTCAAAGAACTAAGAAAAGAAATTCTATGCTGATAGTGGGGAAGCAAGAAAACAACTCATTTTTCTCTCTATGCCTCTTAAAAATGTTCAGAAACTAGCAATATAGAGTATTATAAGAGTAGGTGAGAGGGGAGTGAAAATAAAACAGTAAGTTAAAACTTTTTTTTCAGGGAGTCCGGCGGTAGCGCATCAGGTTAAGTGCATGTGGCGCAAAGCACAAGGACCAGCATAAGGATCCCAGTTCCAACCCCAGGCTCTCTACCTGCAAGGGAGTCACTTCACAGGCAGTGAAGCAGGTCTGTAGGTGTCTATCTTTCTCTCCCCCCTTCTGTCTTACCCTCCTCTCTCCATTTCTCTCTGTCCTACCCAACAATGACATCAATAACAACAACTACAACAATAAAAAAGGGGGCAACAAAAGGGAATAAATAAATAAATACTATTTAAAAAAAAGTTTGTTTTCATGAGAAGTAGATTCCTTTCCCTCTCTGAGCAGTCTAGGAATGATACTTGTTGCCCCTCCAGAAGCTACACTTCTCTCTTTGCCTTGAGGAAAATTAGGGAGGAAATTTCTCAGTAAGGAATCATCATATTTAAAACAGAACTAATGAATATTTTCATATAGAAAATTTAGATCCACAGTCCCCTATCCATACTTAAGTCTTAGAACAATTGTAGTAAGTCCACTAGTCTCCAGATAAGATACTCTTTAATAAATTTTCTCTGGAGCTCACCCAGTAGGGCATATGTACTACCCAGGTTTGTGCCCTGAACACCACATGAGCATACTATATAGGACCAGGGCAAGTTCTGATATTGTAGTGTCTCTCCCGTCTCTTTCTCTGAAATAAAAAGATTGAAAAGAGTCTGCATAGGAATAGTGAAACTATGCATGTGTAAAGACCTATTACTTAAGAAATTAAATAAAAGTGCAACAGATTATTTCCAAAAAGAACTCTACACAGAGCTGAACTATCAAATAAGCTAGCAAAAGAGAGACACTGTTGGTCACACACAGTCACGAGGATGTTTTCCTTATATGAGCCACTTTCAGAACTACTGAGGCATGTGTGGCACCAAAAACATAACATAAATTAAAAAACAAAGAGAAAATTCTGTTAAAAAATATATGAGTGGGGTGGTAGTACACTTGGTTGAGTGCAGAGGTTCTAGTGCTCAAGAACCCAGGTTCAGGCTCCCAGGCCTCACTTGCAGAGAGGAAGTTTCACAGGTAATGAAGCAGAGCTGCAAGTGTCTCTTTCTCCCTCCTTTTTTACCTCCTCCTTCCACTTCAGTTATTCTCTGTCTCTACCCAATAGTTGAATAAATTTTAAAAAAAGATTAAAAAAAAAAGTAGAACACCTATTAAAAATAAAATTTAAGTTAAAAATATCTGGGTTTAACCAAGAGAAAGCTGAAGGAAGTTGCAATATGATAATGAAGGTAGATGTCAGGAGAGAATCCATGTCAGATTGGAATAGGCTATAGTCATCAAAAAATTTTTCTTGTAAAAAACAGAAACATTAATAACATGCCTAATGTAACTAAGCATATTGAGAGTTGATTTAGACAAATGGCTAAGATTTTAAGAGTAATTAAAGATAAGAGTAAAGAAAACTAAGAAAATAAAAGCCAATTAACAACCTCAGAGGAAACAAGTTTTGCAGAAAATAAAAAGAAATCACAAGATATCAAAAAGTTCAGCAGTAAATAATATTTCCTTGGTCCTAAGCAATATACACTTTTCCAAAAATCACTATTCCAGAAATCACTCCCATTTACTGTTTCAGCAAAATCAATCAAATACCTAGGAATAAAGTTGACCAAAGAAGTGAAAGACTTATATACGGAAAACTATGAGTCGCTACTCAAGGAAATAGAAACTGATACCAAGAAATGGAAAGACATCCCATGCTAATGGATTGGAAGAATAAATATCATCAAAATGAATATTCTCCCAGGAGCCATATACAAATTTGATGCAATACCCATCAAAGTTCCACCAAGCTTCTTTAAGAGAATAGAACAAACACTACAATCATTTATCTGGAACATGAAGACACCTAGAATTGTCAAAACCATCTTGAGGAAAAGAAACAGAAATGGAGGCATCACACTCCCAGACCTTAAACTATATTATAAAGCCATCATCATCAAAACAGCATGGTACTGGAATAAAAATAGGCACACAGACCAGTGGAACAGAACTGAAAATCCAGAAATAAATCCCCACACCTATGGACATCTAATCTTTGATGAGGGGGCCCAAAGCATTAAATAGAAGAAGGAGGCTTTCTTCAATAAATGGTGCTGGGAAAACTGGGTTGTAACATGCAGAAGAATGAAATTGAACCACTTTGTCTCACAAGAAACAAAAATCAAAACCAACTGGATCAAAGACCTGGATGTTAGACCAGAAACAATCAAATACTTAAAGGAAAACATTGGTAAAACAGTTACCCACCTAAACCTCAAGGACATCTTTGAAGAATCAAACCCAATTGCAAGGAAGACTAAAGCAGAAACAAACCAATGGGACTACATCAAATTGAAAAGCTTCTGCACATCCAAAGAAACTATTAAACAAAGAGACCCCTCACAGAATGGGAGAAGATCTTCACATGCCAGACATCAGACAAGAAACTCATCACCAAAATATACAAAGAGCTCAGCAAACTTAGCACCAAAAAGGCAAATGACCCCATCCAAAAATGGGCAGAGGATATGAACAAAACATTCACCTCAGAGGAGATCCAAAAGGCTAACAAACATATGAAAAACTGCTCTAGGTCACTGATTGTCAGAGAAATGCAAATTAAGACAACATTGAGATACCACCTCATCCCTGTAAGAATGGCATACATCAAAATGGACAGCAGCAACAAATGCTGGAGAGGCTGTGGGGACAGAGGAACCCTTTTACATTGCTGGTGCGAATGTAAATTGGTCCCGCCTCTGTGGAGAGTAGTCTGGAGAACTCTCAGAAGGCTAGACATGGACCTTCCATATGATCCAGTAATTCCTCTCCTGGGATTATAACCCAAGGACTCCATAACACCCAACCAAAAAGAGGTGTGTATGCCTATGTTCATAGCAGCACAATTCATAATAGCTAAAACCTGGAAGCAACCCAGGTGCCCAATAACAGATGAGTGGCTGAGAAAGCTGTGGTATATATACACAATGGAATACTATGCAGCTATCAAGAACAATGAACCCACCTTCTCTGACCCATCTTGGACAGAGCTAGAAGGAATTATGTTAAGTGAGCTAAGTCAGAAAGATAAAGATAAGTATGGGATGATCCCACTCATCAACAGAAGTTGAGGAAGAAGATCTGAAATGGAAACTAAAAGCAGGCCCTGACTAAATTCTAAGTAGGGCACCAAAGTAAAAAACCCTGTGGTTAGGGGTAGACATGCAGCTTCCTGGGACAGTGGGGGGTGGGAGTAGGAGGGAGGGATGGGTCACAGTCTTTTGGTGGTGGGAATGGTGTTTATGTACACTCCTAGTAAAGTGTAGTCATATAAATCACTAGTCAATTAATATGAGAGAGGGAAAATTAATTGTATGTCTCAAAGTTTTTAAAACACAGACTGAGTCTTTTTAAATATATAGGATGTGTATTTTATGTACAGAGTCTCAAAAGCCTAGACCAAGTACATCAGAAGCAACCAGTAGCACAGCTATATACAAGATACTGGGTACTGTATAGCAAACCCTAACAAGAGGACTTTTCAAAGTTAACCCAATTACTAAATAATGTAATAATATTAACTATTGATTGTCTTTTGGAACCCTAAGACAGCAGGAATCTCACATCTTCATTATAGAGCCTCTACTTCCCCCAGTCCTTGAACCTTTGGATAGGGCCCACTTTCCCACATTTCTCCCAATCAATATCAAATAATATTGCATCTGCCGATCACAACCTAATCAACACAACGATTGCCACCTCAACATGCTTCAGCTCAGACTGTGTCCAGAGACTTCACTTGTAGAATGACAACCCTTCAGCTTCATTACTCGGGTGAGACCTTTCCTTACATAGTATTCTCTAATTACATCCCAAGTGGTTCACTTTCTAACAAAGACCCAAAACCTTGATATACACCAGTTTCTGTGAGAGAGAGCATATGTTCACAGGTATCCATAAGCTACTGCATAATATATACCTGAAAGCAGAAGTACACTAGAGTTTGCAGTGAGTACCTCCCTAACACTTCCTCTCCACTATTGCAACCTTTGGGTCCATAATTGCTCAACAATTTGTTTGGCTTTGTATGTTAACTCTCTTTTCAGTCACCAGGTTCCAGATGCCATCAGGATGCCGGCCAGGCTTCCCTGGATTGAAGACCCCACCAATGTGCCCTGGAGCTCCGCTTCCCCA
This sequence comes from Erinaceus europaeus, assembly GCF_950295315.1. Classification (NCBI taxonomy): domain Eukaryota; kingdom Metazoa; phylum Chordata; class Mammalia; order Eulipotyphla; family Erinaceidae; genus Erinaceus; species Erinaceus europaeus. Next base: position 42,014,392 of record NC_080171.1, on the reverse strand, counting down.
GAGACCCACCCTACTAGGGAAAGAGAGAGGCAGACTGGGAGTATGGACCGACTGACCAGTCAATGTCCATGTTCAGTGGGGAAGCAATTACAGAAGCCAGACCTTCCACCTTCTGCAACCCACAATGACCCTGGGTCCATACTCCCAGAGGGATAGAGAATGGGAAAGCTATCAGGGGAGGGGGTGGGATATGGAGATTGGGTGGTGGGAATTGTGTGGAGTTGTACCCCTCCTACCCTATGGATTTGTTAATTTATCCTTTGTTAAATAAAAAATAAATTAAAAAAAATTTCTTGCAAAAAACGGAAACATTAATAACATGCCTAATGTAACTAAGTATATTGAGAGTTGATTTAGACAAATAGCTAAGAGTTTAAGAGTAAAGAAAACTAAGAAAATAAAAGCCAATTAACAACCTCAGAGGAAACAAGTTTTGCAGAAAATAAAAAGAAATCACAAGATATCCAAAAGTTCAGCAGTGAATAATATTTTTTTGGTCCTAAACAAAATACACTTTTCGAAAAAAAATTCAATACAACATATTTAGGATCATAGGACATATGTGGATAAAGGGCTTTAAAGGGAACTAAGTTCTTGTTTTATATTAAGAGAAGTCCTCATATAATGCCAAAAAAATTAAATTATCCATGTAATACTATGAAGTATTAAACTAAGATAATAATTAAATAAATAAAAATACTTGCCGGGGCAGAGTTGTGGCATACCTGGTTAATAACACATGTTACCTAGTGCAAGGACCCAGGTTTACGTCCCCAGTCCCCACCTGCAGAGATCAAGATTCACAAGTGCTGAAGCAGTGTTGCAGGTGTCTCTCTATCCCTCCCTCAAACTCTATCCCTCTTCCCTCTCAATTTCTCTCTGTCCTATCAAATAATTAAATTTTTAAAAAAGAAAGTACTTGCCTTCAAATTTAGGAAAATTGAAATATTTGTTTTAAGTTAAAAAGTGATGTGAATACTCTTTATCTATGTTTAAATATTTCCTATTTTAAAACTACCATGATTAAATATCATATCAATACTAAGTGATGTCAAGTACTGTTTGAATATACCCTCAAAACTTTATCATACCAAATACTAAAATAAAACATTTAGATTTTTTACATGTAATAGACGTAGTAATGAAGATATTATTAAACATTGTTTTCTGTTAATCAATTTCTTACACAAATCAATAGACTTGGAAATATTACTTCACTGGCTTAATGCTCTTTTTTTTTCTTTAATATGTTTTACTCATCTATAATATATTGAATCCAGCTGGCCTGGCTTCTTTAGGTCACAAAGAAATGACAGACACAAATTTCTCACAACAGGAAGTTTCTGAAGAATAAATAGGAAGATAAGATAGAAGAGGAAAATGCCTCATCAGCACTATCACCCTATGTATTGGATATTTGTCACAAATTATTCATCAAGCATCTGAATCCTCCTCCATATCTGGAAAACTGCTCACTTTATGAGTTTAAAATGGATAGAGAACCACTCTCTACTATAGCCTAAAGATACCTCATACCCATTTTCCAGACTCTTATCACATAGCTTTTGGGCGTCATTTACAATTATTGGAGAGTCTCATATCTTTTTATTATAATGCTCTTCTGTTATATTAGTCAGAATTGCTTCCCATTATTCACAGTTCAGAACCCTGATGAATACTTTTTCTGGAATTTAAAAGTGGGGCCAGTCTGTATTTTAAAAGAATGAAAAATAAAGATGATTCGATCTGAATTTTCTACCCCAGGTAAAAGGCAGCCCAGCACAGACACTGAGGTTAAAATTTAACAGAAAATTAGATTGGGAATTAAGGATGCTTTTCTTTCTAGAGAAAAAGAATTTAGAAAAGTTAGCATATGTAACCTTTGTTACATATGCAAAACATGTGGTTATATGTTTTCCCGGTGTACTTTAGGACACATAAAATACATGTACTAAATCTAAAATATTTTTTCAAAGAGAAAAATTCCAGGAATTTGTTACAGTTAAAAAGATAAACTGAAGATATTAAAATTTTACAAGTTTGTATGAGAAGCTGTCAATTCTAAACAGGCATATCAAACCAGAAGTGGATAGGAGTGGCAGTCTGCCAATAGAAACTAAAAGAAATTTGCAAAAAAAAAAACAAAAACAAAAACAAATCTCCATCCACAATGTTCTTGCCTTTAGGTTTATGATTAGTCAACAATTTTCTCTGCTTTATATCTTAACTCTTTTTCAGCCACCAGGTTCCAGATGATACCATGATGCCAACCGGACTTCCCAGGACAGACAACCCCACCAATGTGTCCTGAGCCCTAGCTCCCCAAATCCTTGACCCACAAGGGAAAGAGAGAGACAAGGTGGGAGTATGGACCTGTCAACGCCCATGTTCACTGGGGAAGCAATTACAAAAGCCAGATCTTCCACCTTCTGCACCCCATAATATCCCTGGGTCCATGCTCCCAGAAGGATAAAAAATAAGAAAGCTATCAGGGGAGGGAATGGGATATGGAGTTCCAGTGGTGGGAATTGTGTGGAATTGTACCCCCTCTTGGTGGGAATTGTGTGGAATTGTACATAGAATTGTATCCTATGGTCTTGTCAGTGTTTCCATTTTATAAATAAAAACTTTTAAAAAATACAGGTAGAATGAGGGAGTTATTGAATAATTAGCAATAGCTAAAGTCTACTCAACTCTTAAGAGTTTTCTTTTCCTACACTGGAGACTTTTACAGGCTTAAATTTTGAATTTACCAAACTTGTAAAGGATGTGGGTGGGTAAGTTGTCCTACCCCTTTACAGTTCTTCTTAGGCTGGGCTAGTAATCAAAATACTATTAGGCAGCAAAAGAAAAATCAATCTAATCACATGCATGAGAACTCAACAATGATTATGTAGGCCCCATCTTCTCAAATGAGAAATAAGATAAATTCCAACTTGGGGAAACCTGTATCACCAAAAACAGAGAAGGGAAAACTGTCACATAATAAACAGGATGGTCTCTATTCTGAGAGTAGAGATGAGAGTCTCAGAGAGAGAGAGGGGACTGGTTCACAGGTAAACTTCTTATGTGATACTCCCCCAACTACATTTTTTCTGATGACAACAGGGGGAGTATTCATTTCTTTGACCAGTAGAAATATAAAAAAAAAAAAAAAAAACAAAGAAAAGGGCAAGAGTTTCAAACTGAACTTTTCAAATCTGGAGAAATGAAAGTCTCCAGTCCACGCCAAAGGTAATGAAACTTAGGCACTGAGGCTGAAAAGCAGCAGGGAGAAAAAGATTATGCTACAGGGAAGGCTGACTGCTCAAGCTTAAACTCTATTAAACATTCTACTTTCTGTTGACAAAGATTGATTTGAAATAGTATCTCTGCATTTGAAGCCATTGTTTTTAATTGTTTCAAGGTGAAGCTCATTAAGTTGAGAATCACACACACAAAAAAAAATAGTAGAACTCAAGGTATCACACACCATTAAAGATTTCCTGAAAATAATAACAATAAAGAGTTCCTGAGGCACCTTCACTGTGTGCCTCCCCCCTCCCCCAATCTTTCTTCCTTCACCCATTAGGAAAAATCATCAGACAAAATCTCCATTTTTGTCTTCATGCAATTTCTACTACTCAGTTCATATTCAAAAAATCTTGGGCAAGGTTATGATTGGGAATGCCTTATTCAATCTTGCAAACAATCCATGAGATAGGTACTATTATAGTTACTATATATACTATTATAATAGTATATATAATATATAATAGTATATTATATATACTATTATATAGTTATTATATTGTTTTTATTGCTCTGTAATAAAGAACACTAGACTGATAAAGTAAAATGCTTTATGAACATGGCAAGTAAAATGTACCAGTACTTATACACAAATCCATCTAATACAATAGCTCATACTTTTAAAATTCTACATAAATGCATCCAGTTTTGTGTTATCATAGCAAAGCACACCTCAAACACAAATCATGATAGTGGTGTAGGTCTAATTTCATTAATCACAAGATTTATACAATTCTAGGTTTTTATTTTCTTCCTTTAAACTATGCAGTGAAAAAGCATCAACTCTGGAACAAAAAAACAATTTTCTTGGTATTTTTAAATGGTATGCATTTAAATTATTAAAAACAGAATTGATTATAGACACAGGACAAATGCAAGAAGGAAGCTCCCTTCTAAACTTATAGGAAATCATGAGGAGTAGAAAAGAAAGAGGTAGGGAAACTATTTTACTAAGAAAAATAAAGTGCTTGGGGGCCGAGTGGTAGCGCACTTAATTGAGTGCACATGTAAACAATGTGTAAGAACCCAGGTTCAAGCCCCCAATCCCCACCTGTGAGGAGGGGAGCTTTAAAAGTGGTGAAGCAGTGCTGTAGATGTCTCTATCTCTCTCCCTCTCTATCACCTCTTTCCCTCTTAATTTCTGGCTGTCTCTATCCAACAGATAAATAAAAAATAATTTAAAAAAGGGAAAAAACGTGCTTTATGACATTCTATAGAAGAATGACACTTCAAACCATAGCAACCCTGAATGTGCCTGATCTCAATCTGATTTAATCATCAAATGATCACAAGTAATATTTATTAAGCATTTGCTAGGTGTTAGGCCCTGTTCTAAATATCTATATGTTCATTAAAGCTTCAGAGCACACTACTATAAATAATTTAGTATCTTAGAGACCTTTAGGTAAGATTTCCAATTCTAATATCCTTCCTCCCTTCAAAAGTATAAAGGTTCAAGTTTTTTCCCCCTCCTTCACCATATTGCCTTTCCCTCCCCATGTGTCATTTTAAAAAAGGCAGCAAATAATTAGCACAGGCATTCTTGAAAACTCTTTAAAAACTTAGACTCCTGGGTGTTCTGTACCTCAAGAACTTGGTCATCTCAACCCCTCCAGGTACTGTGATATCTGTTGCAACCAGACTGCTGCCTTGTGATAAATGCTGTTCTCTCCACTCCTCCCCACTTCCTGGGATCCTGACACGGTTCCAAGATGAGCTATATTTCTCCTTGAAAATCATCCTTGTCTTCAAGTCCTCTGCCAGATCCTCCACCCCTTGCTGTCACCCACCCTGCACACTCAGAGGCTGGCTGACCTCTCTCACTCATCACTCTAGCTCAGATCAAAATTCCCCTCGTTTGTCCTTGCGTCTTCTCTCTCTGCTCCACTGCCTTCACATTGGCTTTTTGTTTTTGTGACTCCTCTTTATCAGCCCCACTCAGTTCTTCTGTTACTGTTCTGAATATCAGTTTTGCTCTTTGAGCCACTAACTCTACTACTTCTTCTAGCGTTTGCCCTTCTTCCGTAGCCAGTCAACAGGTCAGGTTGAAAGCTGTCAGGAGCTGCTTGTTGCTGGCTTTGAAAGTGACTGGGATCTATGTGGATTCAGTAGGCTAGGAAGGATCGTCAGTTTCCCCAATGAATGGGTACTCACGGGATGTACCACGAGAAGGTCGATCCAATGCGTCCCACTAACTCTACTACTTGTCTTTAAAACTTCCTTAATATGCTATCATAAAATATCCACCATGTAGGCAGCTAAAACAAAAATATTAAAAAAAAAAAAAAAACAGAACCAGAGCTCTTCCTTCTATCTCTGTTAATGCACTGTAACATTTTAGTTTTTCCTTTCTAAATAACAAACTGTGTGTGCATGTGTTACCAGAGCACTGCTCAGTTAAGGCTTATAGTGGTACTAGGAAATTAACTTGAGACTTCAGAGTCCTGATTATGTAAGTTTGTTGAATAGCTGCTATGCTATCTCTGGGGCCTAAACAGCATACACTTATAGATTTCTGCCAGGTCTCACAATTCTGAGAAATTAATAAGAAAACACACTGTTTTTTCTTTTTTTTAAGAAATACTACACTTCTTTCCACCCCATCACCTACTTCCTTTCTACAGTGTCATTCCTATTAGTTCTAACTTTTCTAATTCTGATCCAGACTTTTAATGCAGATTTTAAGAGAAAACCTATTTTACCTTACTCTCTTATTAGATTATAAATACTCAATTCTTGGGCAATTTTCTGTTATTTCTAAGTTAATTATTTTTCCTAGATGATACTGGGAAAATTCATTCATTTAGAAGACATGCCTTTTCTATTTCCTCTGTGTAACATATATTTCTAAATCATTATTTTCTCCTGCATAAGTGACATCCCATTATATATAGTCCAACTCAGGTATATAAGACCTATCAATTATTGAGGTACACAAGAACAATTAAACTCATTATTTGCAAAAAAAGTAAACTTTCTTAAGCTTTATTTAGTTATATGTCTTAGACAAAAATTGAGTCTAGTCAGTTCTCTAAAGAAGAGATGCACATATCATACATACACATACATGCAGAAATGCTCCAATTCATTTATCATAAAAGAAATGCAAATCAAAACCACACTGAGATTCCACCTTACATTTTGAGAATGGTTCTCAACAACAAAACAAGAAAGGATAAGTGTTGAAGAGAATGTGGAGAGAGAGGAACTCTATTATACTGCTGTTGAAAATGCTAATTGAAGCAATCACTATGGAGAACAGTATGGAGAATCCTTAGATAAATACAAATAGAAATACCTTATGATCCAGAAATTTCATTACTGGGTATTTATCTAAAAGATATGAAAACACTAATTCAAAGGAATATATACACCCCCATGTTCATGTTGCATTATTCACAATAGCCAAAATATGGAAACAACCTAACACCCTTCAACAGCTGACTGGATAAAAAAGTTATGGGAGCGGGGGTAGATAGCATAATGGTTATGCAAAGAGACTCTCATGCCTGAGGCTCTGAAGTCCCAGGTTCAGTCCCACACACCACCATAAGCCAGAGGTGAACAGTGCTCTGGTGTTTCTATCTATCTATCTGTCTATCTATCTAACTGCATTTCTCTCAAAAATAAAATAAAAATAGAATAATAAACAAAAGTTATGGGACAGGAGAACAGGTGGTGGCACACCTGTTAAGTGCACATATTACCAAACTCAAGTACCCAAGTTCGAGTCCCTGCTCCCCGCCTGCAGAAATTCCACTTCACCTAGGTTTGAGACTCCGCTACCCACCTGAAGGAAGTCTGCTTCATGAGTTCATAGTGAAGTAGGTCTGCAAGTGTCTTTCTGTCCCTTTCTATCTCTCTGTTCTCTCTCAATTTCTGTCAGTAATAATAATAATAATAATAATAATAATAATAATAATAATAATAATAATAATAATAATAATAAACTGGGGGGGAAGGAAAAAGTAACCTGCAGGAGGTACACAGCCCTAGTGATAACCCTGGTGGGGAAAAAAAAAGTCATGTGTACTACTCAGAAATAAAAAAGATAACACTGTGTCCTTTGGGATAAAATAGATGGAACTAGAACCGATTAGGCTTAGTGAAGAAAGTAAAGAGATAAAGAATAAGTACAGAATAGTTTCATTCATGTGGAATATAGAAAACTAAACATACGAACTTGGGAAAAAAAAGTCAACCCATATCTAAGACTGTGGGAGAACTATGGTAGTTATCGTAGGGGGGGTGGGGATGGGGACACAGACCTTTGGTGGTGTAAGCAGTATGAAATTATACTTCTATTATTTTATAATCTTATAAATCACTACTAATTCAATATGTCATATTCAATATGCTTAATACTTCAAGTTCTTTAACTGCCTAGATTTAATTTCTGAATATATGTGTGTGTATTAATCTAAATACTTAATGCCTCAAATTTGTGATCTGACTGAATTCTTGACAATAGGCTTACATTGTTTAAGCAGTTCTAAAAATATTCTTTTTTCCTAAAAAAGAAAAGTTAAATCTAGTTATATATGATAGTTCTTGTCTTTGATGCATTCTCATGTCAATGGTTTTGACTTAGGCCTAGTACAATATGTGATGAAAGACAGAGTGCTACTTTTAAGCTACTCTCAGAAATGGGTCTCCTCTTAAATGTGAAAGACACAGGTAAATATTTAGATTCAAGACTAAGGACAAGATCTGGGACTACTATAGCTGCCTCTTTAGATTGTGTTTTAAAAGCTTTACCTCATTTCCCCTATCTCACAGTTTCTAGATTTGAATTACAGATATAATGGCCTGAATTCCATATTCTTAAGAATATCCTTCCCTAAATAGACTGAAATTAATGGATAAAAATACTCAAGGTCCCATACCCATACATTTTCATGTATCTGGAATTTAATCAGCAATCTAAGAACTGCAGTGGTGATCAAGACCACTCCCACTTTTTTCCTTTATTAGGGGGATTAATGGTTTACAGTCAATAGTTAAATGCAGTAGTCTATACATGTGTAACATTTCTCAGTTTTCCACATAACAATTCAACCCCCTCTAGGGCCTCTGTTATCATGTTCCAGGACCTGAACTCTCCTCTCCAACCCAGAGTATTTTACTTTGATGTTGTATACCAAACCCAGTCCAAGTTCTGCTTTCTCTTTTCTTGTCTTTTTCTTGAGATTATCCCATATCCATCCTTCTCTTTCTGACTTATCTCACTTAACATGATTCCTTCAAGCTCCATCTAAGATGGGGTGAAGAAGGTGAATTCACCATTTTTAATAGCTGAGTAGTATTCCATTGTGTATATAGACCACAATTTACTCAACCACTCAACTGATGTTAGATACTGCGCTGCTATGAACATAGATATACACAAATCTTTTTGGATGGGTGTGTTTGGTTCTTTAGGATATATGCCCAGGAAAGGAATGGCAGGATCATAGGGTAGGTCCAATTCTAGCCTTATGAGAGTTCTCCAAACTGCTCTCCACAGGGGTTGGACCAATTTATATTCCCATCAGCAGTGTAGAAGCATTCTTTTGTCCCCGTGGGGGTAGCATTTGTTGCTGCTACATTTTTTTTTTTAATTTAAAAAAGCATTAACAAAACCATATGGTAGGAGGGGTACAATTCCACACAATTCCCACCACACAATCAATATATCACACCCCCTCCCCTGATAGCTTTCCCATTCTCTATCCCTCTGGGAGCATGGACCCAGGGTCATTGTGGATTACAGAAGGTGGAAGGTCTGGCTTCTGTAATTGCTTCCCCGCTGAACATGGACATTGACTGGTCGGTCGGTCCATACTCCCAGTCTGCCTCTCTCTTTCCCTAGTAGGGTGGGTCTCTGGGGAAGCGGAGCTCCAAAAAACATTGGTGGGGTCTTCAGTCCAGGGAAGCCTGGCCAGCAGCCTGATGGCATCTGGAACCTGGTGATTGAAAAGAGAGTTAACATACAAAGCCAAACAAATTGTAGACCAATAATGGACGCAAAGCTTGGAATAGTAGAGAGGAAGTGTTATGGGGGTACTCACTGCAAACTCTAGTGTACTTCTGCTTACAGGTATATATTTTGCAGTAGTTTATGGATACTTGTGAACATATGTACTATCTCACAGAACCTGGTATATATCTAGGCTTTGGGACTTTGTTAGAAAGTGAACCACCTGAGATGGAATTAGAGTATACTATGAAAGGAAAAGTCTCACCTGAGTAATGAAGCTGAAGGGTTGTCATTCCACACGTGAAGTCTTTGGACACAGTCTGAAGTGAAGCATGTTGAGGTAGCAATCGTTGTGTTGGTTAGGTTGTGATCGGCAGATGCAATATTATTTGATATGGATTGGGAGACACATACGGGAAAGTGGGCCCTATCCAATGGTTCCAGGACTGGGGGAAGTAGAAGCTCTATAGTGGAGATGTGAGGTTCCTGCTGTCTTAGGGTTACAAAAGACAATCGATAGTTAATGTTATTAAATTATTTGGTAATTGGGTTAACTTTGAAAAGTCCTCTTGTTAGGGTTTGCTGTACAGTACCCAGTATCTTGTATATAGCTGTGCTATTGGTTGCTTCTGATCTACTTGGTCTAAGCTTTTGAGAGAGTCTGCATATTAATTATACAGCCTATATATTGAAAAGATTGTTTGTGTTTTGAAAAACTTAGATACATACAATTAATTTTCCCCCTCTCATATTAATTAACTAGTGATTTATATGACTACACTTTACTAGGAGTGTACATAAACACCATTCCCACCACCAAAGGACTGTGACGCATCCTTCCCACCCACTCCACCCCCCACTGTCCCAGGAAGCTGCATGTCTACCCCTAACCACAGGGTTTTTACTTTGGTGCCCTACTTAGAATTTGGTCAGGTCCTGCTTTTAGTTTCCATTTCAGATTTTCTTCCTCAACTTCTGTTGATGAGTGGGATCATCACATACTCATCTTTATCTTTCTGACTTAGCTCACTTAACATAATTCCTTCTAGCTCTGTCCAAGATGGGTCAGAGAAGGTGGGTTCATTGTTCTTGATAGCTGCATAGTATTCCATTGTGTATATATACCACTGCTTTCTCAGACACTCATCTGTTATTCGGCACCTGGGTTGCTTCCAGGTTTTAGCTATTATGAATTGTGCTGCTATGAACATAGGCATACACACCTCTTTTTGGTTGGGTGTTATGGAGTCCTTGGGGTATAATCCCAGGAGAGGAAATTACTGGATCATATGGAAGGTCCATGTCTAGCCTTCTGAGAGTTCTTCAGACTGCTCTCCACAGAGGCTGTACCAATTAACATTCCAACCAGCAATGTAAAAGGGTTCCTCTGTCCCCAAAATCTCTCCAGCATTTGTTGCTGCTGTCCTTTTTGATTTATGCCACTCTTACAGTAGTGAGGTGGTATCTTAGTGTTGTCTTAATTTGCATTTCTCTGACAATCAGTGACCTAGAGCAGTTTTTCATATGTTTGTTAGCCTTTTGGATCTCCTCTGAGGTGAATGTTTTGTTCATATCCTCTGCCCATTTTTGGATGGGGTCATTTGCTTTATTGGTGCTAAGTTTGCTGAGCTCTTTATATATTGTGGTGATTAGTTTCTTGTCTGATGTATGGCATGTGAAGATCTTCTCCCATTCTGTGAGGGGTCTCTTTGTTTGTTTAATAGTTTCTTTGGATGTGCAGAAGCTTTTAAATTTTATGAAGTTCCATTGGTTTGTTTCTGCTTTAGTCTTCCTTGCAATTGGGTTTGATTCATCAAAGATGTCTTTGAGGTGTAGGTGGGAAACTGTTTTACCAAAGTTTTCCTCTAAGTATTTGATTGTTTCTGGTCTGACATCTAGGTCTTTGATCTATTTGGAGTTGATTTTTGTTTCTGGTGAGATAAGGTGGTTCAATTTCATTATTCTGCATGTTACAACCCAGTTTTCCCAGCACCATTTATTGAAGAGAGCCTCCTTTTTCCATTTAATGCTTTGGGCCCCCTTATCAAAGATTAGATGTCCATAGGTGTGGGGATTTATTTCTGGGCTTTCAATTCTGGTTCACTGGTCTGTGTGCCTATTTTTATTCCAGTACCATGCTGTTTTATTGATGATGGCTTTATAATATAGTTTAAGATCTGGGAGTGTGATGCCTCCATTTCTGTTTCTTTTCCTCAATATGGTTTTGGCAATTCTAGGTGTTTTCAGGTTCCAGATAAATGATTCTAGTGTTTGTTCTATTCTCTTAAAGAAGCTTGGTGAAACTTTGATGGGTATTGCATCAAATTTGTTTATGGCTCTGTGGAGAATATTCATTTTGATCATATTTATTCTTCCAATCCATGAGCATGGGATATCTTTCCATTTATTGGTATCAGTTTCTATTTCCTTGAGTAGCGACTCATAGTTTTCAGTATACAAGTCTTTCACTATTTGGTCAACTTTATTCCTAGGTATTTGATTGATTTTGCTGAAACAGTAAAGGGGAGTAATTTCTGGATGTCTTCTTCTTCAGATTTAGTGTTTGCATAAAGAAATGCCACTGATTTTTGTACATTGATTTTGTAGCCTGATACCTTGCTATATTGCCTAATAACTTCCAGTAGTTTTCTGCTGGATTCTTTAGGTTTTTCTATGTATACTATCATATCATCTGCAAATAGTGAGAACTTGACATCTTCCCTTCCAATCTGTATTCCTTTGATTTCTTTCTATTGCCTGATTGCTATGGTAAGAACTTCCAATACTATGTTGAAGAGTAACAGTGACAGTGGACAGCCCTGTCTAGTCCCCGATCTGAGGGGGAATGCTTTCAGCTTCTGTCCATTGAGTATGATGTTGGCTGTAGGTTTGCTATATATAGACTCCACTATCTTGAGGAATTTCCCATCTATTCCCATTTTTTGTAGAGTTTTGAGCATGAATGGGTGTTGGATTTTGTCAAAGGCTTTCTCTGCATCTATTCAGATAATCATGTGGATTTTGGCTTTGCTTTTATTGATGTGGTGAATGACATTGATTGACTTAGGTATGTTGAACCAGCCTTGTATTCCTGGGATGAATCTCACTTGGTCGTGATGAACAATCTTTTTGATATGTTGCTGTATCTGGTTGGCCAAGATCCTGTTTAATATTTTGGCATCTATGTTCATTAGAGATATTGGTCTGTAGTTTTCCTTTTTTGTTCTGTCCCTATCAGCTTTTGGTATCAGGGTGATGTTGGCTTCATAGAAGGTGGATGGGAGTATTCCTGTTTCTTCAATCTTATGGAAAAGGTTAAGAAGTATGGGTACTACCTGTTTCCTGTAAGTTTTGTAGAATTAATTTGTGAAGCCATCTGGTCCAGGACTTTTGTTGTTGGGGAAATTCTTAATAACGGTTTCAATTTCTTTGTCTGTGACTGGTACATTTAGATTTTGTAGTTCTTCTTGGTTCAGTTTTGGAAGGGCATATGCTTCTAGAAATTGTTCCATTTCTTCCAGATTCTCTACCTTGGTGGCGTATAGTTCTTTACAGAAGTTTCGCAGGATTCTCTGGATTTCTGTGGTATCAGTTGTGATATCTCCTCCATCCTTTACAATTCTATTAATTTGAGTCTTCTCTCTTTTTTGTTTGATGAGTCTGGCTACAGGTTTGTCAATTTTGTTTAATCTTTCAAAGAACCAACATTTGGCTTCATTGATCTTTTGTATGGTTCTTTTATTTTCGATGTTGTTTATTTCTGCTCTAACTTTAGTGATTTCTGTCCTTCTGGTTTCTTTAGGGTTCCTTTGTTCCTCTTCCTCTAAGTCCTTGAGGTGTGCAGTAAGGTCGTTCATTTGAGCTTCTTCTTGGTGTATAATATGTGATTGTATGGCTATAAGTTTCCCTCTCGGTACTGCTTTAGCTGTGTCCCAAATATTTTGATAGGTTGTGTCTTCATTTTCATTTGTTTCCAGGAACATTTGAATTTCCTTGAGTGACTCTTTGACCTTAAGTGGTTCTTAAGGAGTGTGTTGTTTAGTTTCCAAAATCTGTGACTTTTAATAATTTTCTGTTTGTTGTTAAATGTTAGCTTTACTCCACTGTGGTCTGAGAAGATACATCGGATGATTTCAATGTTCTTGAATTTATTGATGCTCTCTTTGTGGCCTAACATGTGATCTGTCCTTGAGTGTGTGTTATGTGGATTTGAAAAGAAGGTATATTCCAGTTTTGGGGGGTGAAGGAGTCTGAAAATGTCCAAGAGGCCTAGTCTGTCAATCTCTTCATTCAATTCTCTTGTATCTTTATTGGTTCTCTGCTTTCTTGATCTAAGTGTGAGAGTGGGGTATTGAAATCTCCCACTATTATTGTATTACTATTGATGTATTTTTGAAATTCTTTCAGTAGGTGCTTGATGTATTTAGATGGTCCCTCATTGGGTTCATAGATGTTAATAATTGTTAAGTCTTCTTGGCTGATAGATCCTCTAATCATTATGTAATGTCCTTGCCTATCTTTTATTACTTTATTTAATTTAAAATCTATCATGTCTGAGATGAGAATGGCTGTTCCTGCCCTTTTTTGTGGTCCGTTCGCCTGTATGATAGTTTTCCATCCTTTCACTTTAAGTCTGTGTTTATCTTGTTGTGACAGATGGGATTCTTGCAAGCAGCATATGGTTGGATTATGTTTTCTGATCCACCCCCCAATTCTGTGCTTTTGATGGGTGAGTTTAAGCCATTGACATTTATTGATATTATGGATTTAATGTATTGTAGTGCCATTGTTCAAAAAAATTTTTTTTGTTGTTTGCTGATATATTGCCAGTATTATAGTGATGTTCTTGTTTATAAGAGGTCTTTTAGATCCTCTTTCAGGGCCGGTTTGGTGATGGTTGCCTCCTTTAACTGTTGTTTGTCTAAGAAGGTTTTGATCCCTCCATATAGTTTGAATGAAAGTCTAGCAGGATATATTATCCTTGGTTGAAACCCTTTTTCATTCAGGGCTCGATAGATATCTTGCCACTCCCTTCTGGCTTTTAGAGTTTGAGTGGAAAAGTCTTCAGATAATCTTATGGGTTTTCCCTTGTATGTGACTTTTTGCTTCTCTCTTGCAGCCTTTAGGATCCTTTCTTTATCCTTACTTCTTCTCATTGTGACTATGACATGTCTTGGTGTCTTCTGGTCTGGGTTGATTCTGTTTGGTCCTCTCTGGGCCTCTTGAATCTTGATGTCCTTTCTGTTATTCAGGTCTGAGAAGTTTTCTTCTATTATTTCCTCTAGAATGTTTGCTTCCCCTTCCTCTCTTTCTTCCTCTGGCAGGCCAATTACGTGAATGTTACTTCTTTTGAGATCATCCCATATGTCTCTGTTTTTGTTTTCAGTGTCTCTCAATCTCTTGTTAATCTCTTTCACCTCTTTCTTAGTTTTTCTCTAACTCATCCTCTCTCTGACTAATTCTGTTTTCTGCTTCTGTTAGTCTGCTTTCCCTTGCCTCAGCTTCTTTCTTCATTACAGCTATTTCAGCTTTCAGTTCTCTAATTGCCTCAAGATAATCAGTATTTTCCTTGGGGGTCTCAACTGTTGTTTCCCTAATACTGCCATTCCTTTTCTCCAATGTTGTTTTAATTTCTGTGATTAATAAATTTATTATTGCTTGCATACTTTTCTATGGTTACTTCTGGCTGATTTGTAGTTTCTTCTGGGCTCTTGTCTTCATTCATTGGAGTAGCAGTTTTATTTGTTTTTGATCTACCCATTTTTTTGATTTATGTGTTTCTTTTTTTATGCTCTGTTGTTCCTCAGCTGTTGTGTCTTGAGTATAAGTAACACTGTACTAAATACATTTATGACAATTGCACTCACCAACCTCATGAATTACAGTAGCAACTGAATCCAGTATTGAAGCAGTTTAATCACTACCAGTTTGCCAAAAAATTTCTCCAGTCTGTGAAAAAATAGTAACCAAATCCCAATGAAGAAGAAAGAGAAAAGAAAGAAGGGATAGCAAGAATAGAAAGTTATGCAAATCTACTATCCACTGTATATTCTAGGGGTAACAAGAGGGGAAAGGGAACTAAAGAAGAGATACACACATAGAGAGTCCACTCTGAGTCAGATTTCTTCCCCAAAATAATTCACAAATTCAGAAAGGCAAAGAAGAAGGAAGGAAGAAGTGTATGACAGATAAAAAAAAAAAAAAAGAAAAAAGAGACAAGTGAGAGAAATGGGAAAAGATAAGAAAAAGAGCTGTAATTAAAGAGCAGTGAAAGGAAAGGGTTTTTTTGATTACTTTATTTTTAATTTAATTTAATTTTTTTTAATTAGCTAGGAGGAGGAGGGAGGGGAGAGTCTGTAGAGGAGGTAGGAGTAACGAGACAAGTTCCTCCCACAATAGATAAGATGCCCACTACCCTAGCAATGAAAGATATCCTAAGAGTTAATTCTGATCAACCTAAAGGGGGGGAAGATATATGTCTTTATATAATATTAATAATAAAATAGAGCAGGGTAAAAAAAAAAAAACCCTGTCCCAGATTACCTCAAACCTCGTGATCAGAGGCAGCTGATTGTTAAAAATGAGGAAAAAAAAATTCTCAGGACTAGACAAGGATAGCTGAAATAGACAGTTATGCAAATCTACTATCCACTGTATATTCTAGGGGTGGCTAAAGGAGGAAGGGAAGTTGAGCAGAGACACTCACAGTGAGAGTCCACACTGAGTCAGAATTCTTCCCCAAAATAATTCCCAAATGTGTCAGTGAATTCAAAAAAGCACACTTTTTGGTGGTGTTGGGGCTGGGGCCTGTGGCTTTGGAAGCTGTAGGATTAAGGAAGAAAGGATGACAAGAATGAGAAAAAGAAAAAAGAGAGAGAGAGAGATAAGAAAAAGATAAGAAAAAGAAGAGTCATAAAAGAGCAGTGAAAGGAAAGAGTTTTTTCTTTCTTTATTTATTTTTAATTATTTAATTAGCTATGCAGGGTGAGGTGGTGGGGTTGGCTACTTAGAAATAAAAAAGGCCAGAGGTTTCAGAAGGGTATCGAATTATAGAATGAATGATACTCCCTGGTGGGACAGGAATTTGGTAAAGACAGAAGCTCAGCAGGGGAGCCTGCTAGGAGTTGATCCCCAGGGACTGGTTATGGGGGCAGGGGGAGGAGGTGTGCTTTATAATTAAACAGAAAAAAATTTCCCCCCTTTTTTTCTACTCAACTCCTTGGTGTCACCGCTAGGACCACTTATTGACTGGCCTACTAAAGGCAGAAAATCCTACCGTTTCCAGAAGATGTGGTCAGAGCTCAAGCCACTAGCAGCTTCTCAGTCCACCATCTTCCAGGAACCCCGCTGCTACCTTTTCTGATGTATAACATTCTCACAGGAGTGGAGTGGTATCTCACTGTTGTCTTTATTTGCATTCCTCAGACAATCAATGACTTGGAGCATTTTTTTCATATTTCTGTTGGCCTTTTAGATCTGTTCGGTGAATATTCTGTTTATATCCTCTTCCCATTTTTGGATGGGGCCAGGACCCCTTCTTATCAAGGTGCAAAATTATTAGAATTTAACTGAATACTGTAGTCTACACAGAAGCCTTCTGTCAGAAGTCAGCAGAGCACAGTCAAGTAAAGTACTCTTGAGATACAGAGGTCCTGGTTCATGCCTAGGAATTCATAATAAGGGACTCGCTTATCTTGGAGGAAGCTAGTTCTCATGTGTGTCCAGATTCCCTATTGCTTTCGGCATTAGAGGACCTCAAATGGAATTGGCAGAAATTCAAGAGATTGAGAAGATAAGGGAATGAAAAGAATACAAATCATAACTTTGGAGTACTCTGCCTAGATTTTCTCAATCTCTGGCTTAATTAGACTGAAGAAATCCCTTAGATTTTACTTTAGAAGATGATCAAGTAGAATAATTAGATACTATCTTTAAGTTTATAAGCCTAATTTTAGAAGGATTAAACTACTTTCCTGGGAAATTACTTTCTTCTGAGAAGCTGCTTTCTCTCCAACTGCTTTTTATTTATTCATTGCCTGGTTTAAATAAAGATAATAAATTGCATGATCAATAGAAACAACAAAGTTACTTTGCTTAAAACTGATAACAAAGTATATAGATTTTCCATGAATAATTGCAAAGAACCAACAAAGTGATTTAAACTCTCCTGTCTCTGCCCCTCTCCTTTTTCTGCATTTGTTATGGAGCCAATTCCCAAGACTCCACAAGAAAAGAAATCAAACCAATCCCAGTGAACCACCCTTACAGCCAAAAGGGTTTATTTATTCCAGACAGAAGGGTAGCCACAGTCAACCACATGGCTGCAAGTGCTCAGAAAGAGGCAACAGCTCAGGATTGCCTGAAGTAATCCACAAGCTTAAGGATGGGAGCTTGGCAATTACTCCTTAGTCAATACCTAGGGCTCAAGACATTACTATGTGGAATCAGGCAATTTTTTTGTTACAAATTTCAATAACTCCATCTACCACAAACCTGTTATTCTTCAAGGGACAACAGACAAGTTTCTAAGGTGAGCTCTGAGGCAAATTTTCACTATTGCTGTTATTTATTGCATACACTATTTTTATTGTGGCAAAAACATAACATGAACTTTATTGAACAAAATTTTCAGTGCTCAGTACAGTATTATTAACAATAGGTGACCACTAGAATTTATTCATCTTAAATAAATAAAACTAATTTATGTTGAAAAGTAACTTTGACTCTCCCTCTACCCAGACCCTGGCAACACCATTCAATTCTCTGTTCCTAAAAGTTTAACTATTCGTAATTCTCAATATAAGTAGAATTATGTATTTTTTTGTTTTTCTGTAACTGGCTTATTTCACAAATCATATGTCTATATGAATGGAAAACAGAAAATGCAGTCTGTCCCATGAGATAAGATGCATTTACAGTTTAAACATACAAATCTTATGCTTCCTCTACCAACAATAAAGACATTTCTTTCTACATAAATGACTCAACTTCCCAAGATTGTGATAGAAAGTTAATAAGAATTTAGACACACTGTGACCCAGCATCTGGTTCAAGATGTGAAGCTGGTCATTTTAGTGATCACATCTAAGCCTTGTGGGCATCGTCTCTCATTTTCCCCAACAGGAGCAGAGAAATAAACAATGGACTAACAAGAAAGTAGAAGACAGGATCTTAGATCTAGTTCCACCAAAGATTTCATGTCTTGTCTCAGTTTTCAGTACATTGTATGTAACATACTGTTTAAAATGTGAACAAGAATTAATTATGTAATAACAAGATGGTGCCATTTCCTAAATGGTGAATAGAAAAGTTCCCCTAGGCTCCTCTAAAAGCCTCTAGCTCTGAGATTATTTTTTAAAATTATTATACAGACAGAAAAATAGGGCAAGTGAAGGGAAGAAATCCTACTCTATGTCTTCTGAAGCTTCCACACTGCACTTGGGGACTATGTAATTGAACCCAAGTACTTGCACATGGTAACATGTACATTTTACCAGTTGCATCACCACCCATACCTAGCTCTGAAATTTTGAATATTTTTTAGTTTTCTACTATGCACTCACAGAGGACCAAGCTCCAACATGAAGTCTTCTATCCTATACCAACAAATCAGAAGTATGGTCACAGATCAAATGCCAGTCACTAGAAACCAAGGAAAATCTCAAACAGAAGAAACCAGGAAACCAAAGTTAGGAGTCTAAACTCTGTTCAAGTCTTTGCTGAGTAAATTCTCAAAGCCCAAGGTAGTTGAATTAGAAATCAGTAAAAATAGGAAAGGGGATACAGAATTTTGGTGGCAAGTATGGTATGGGACTATAAATTATAATCTTACAATCTTGTGTCAAACTACTAATAACAAATAAAAAAATTTTAAAGGAAAAGAAAAAGTCAAAGTACGTGTAAATTAAACATATACTTTTAAATAATCCATAGATTTTAAAAAAGAAAGAATCATTGGGGGAGGGGTTGGGCAGTTAAGGGGTTGCACAGTTAAGTACATATATTACCAAGGGCAAGGACCAGGGTTCGAGCCCCTGCTCCCCACCTGCAGAGGAGAGGGTGCTTCAAGTCTTCAGATATCTTTCTTTACCCTTCATCTCTTAATTTATCTCTGTCCTATCTAATAAAAAAAATAGAAAGGAAAAAAAGGAAATACACAGGCACTGGAAGCAGTGGATTCCATGGATTCTAGCACTGAGCCCCAGTGATAATCCTGGTGAAAAAAAAAATCATAAGTATTAGTTACTTTTAAATCTATTGTGAAAATATAATGACATACAAACGCAAAATGCAACAGAGGAAGCATTTCAAATGTAGCCATCAATATTCAAAATAGATATGGTTTAGGTCAACTACCTAAGACTCCAAATAATGAAATAATAAAAGAGCAAAGTAAATTTTTTAATTGATTTTTTTATTTCTAAAAAGGAAACATTGACTAAGCCATAGGGTAAGAGGGGTACAACTTTACACATTTCCCACCACCAGAACTCTGCATCCCATCCCCTCCCCTGATAGATTTCCTATTCTTTAACCATCTGGAAGTATGGACCCAAGGTCATTGTGGGATGCAGAAGGTTGAAGGTCTAGCTTCTGTAATTGCTTCCCTGCTGAACATGGGCATTGATGGGTTGATCCATACTCCCAGCCTGTCTTTCTCTTTCCTTAGTGGGGAAGGGTTCTGGGGAAGCGAGCTCCAGGACACATTGGTGGGGTTGTCTGTCCTGGGAAGTCTGATCAGCATCATGCTAGCATCTGCAATCTGGTGGCTGAAAAGAGAGTTAACATACAAAGCCAAACAAATTGTTGAACAATCATGGACCTAAGGGTTGAAATAGTGCAGATGAAGAGTTTGGGGGCCCTCCATTCTGTAGATAGCTAGTAGGCATAATTTAGTTATATTCCAAAGGGACTATGGCTATACTAGTGGTTTTTTGTTTGTTTTTTGGTTTTTTTTTTTTTGGCCTGTACCTGAAATCTGATATGCAGGTGGATCCTAACTATTTTCTGGGGAGGTGATGTCATGGCTGGCAGAAAGTCCAAAAAGCTGGATCAGGGAAGAGAGCAGCTCCCAAATATGGGAAAGATATATAAAAATGATGAATAATCTGTTTGATATACAACAACAACAGTTCATTTTGGTCAAACTGAAGAAGGAGGGGGCAAAAGGCACAAACATATATAATAATAGTTATAATAAATGGAATAGAGCAAAAAAAAAAAAAAAAAACCCCTAACATTCAGTATGCAGATTGGACTGCTCCGGATTGGCTATAGGCAGCCTCAGCAAAGACAGCCAATTGTAAGAAGTGTCAAAAAAAAAAAAAGGTGTATAAAAATGATGAACAATCTTTTTGATATACTGCTGTATCTGGTTGGCCAGGATCTTGTTTAATATTTTAGCATCTATTTTCATCAGAGGTATTGGTCTGTAGTTTTCCTTTTTTGTTGTGTCCCTATCTGCTTTTGGTATCAGGGTGATGCTGGCTTCATAGAAGGTGGAAGGGAGTGTTCCTGTTTCTTTGATCTTGTAGAAAAGCTTTAGAAGTACAGGTATTAACTGTTTCCTGAAGGTTTTGTAGAATTCATTTGTGAAGGGGGTCGGGCGGTGGCGCAGTGGGTTAAGCGCACATGGCACAATGCGCAGGGACCGGCGTAAGGATCCTGGTTCGAGCCCCCGGCTTCCCACCTGCAGGGGAGTCGCTTCACAGGCGGTGAAGCAGGTCTGCAGGTGTCTATCTTTCTCTCCCC
This sequence comes from Erinaceus europaeus, assembly GCF_950295315.1. Taxonomy (NCBI): domain Eukaryota; kingdom Metazoa; phylum Chordata; class Mammalia; order Eulipotyphla; family Erinaceidae; genus Erinaceus; species Erinaceus europaeus. Next base: position 41,993,391 of record NC_080171.1, on the reverse strand, counting down.
CTCTCTCTCTGTCTTCCCCTCCTCTCTCCATTTCTCTCTGTCCTATCCAACAACAAAGCAACGTCAACAATGGCAATAATAACCGCAACGAGGCTGCAACAACTAGGGCAACAAAAAGGGGGAAAAATGGCCTCCAGGAGAGGTGGATTCATGGTGCAGGCACCGAGCCCAGCGATAACCCTGGAGGGAAAAAAAAAAAAAGAAATTTCGCATGATTTTTGGATTTCTGTGGTGTCAGTTGTGATATCTCTTCTATCGTTTACTATTCTATTTATTAAGTCTTCTCCCTTTTTTTTTTTTTTTTTTTTTTTAGTGAGTCTGGTTAGGGGGTTGTCAATCTTGTTTAATTTTTCAAAGAACCAACATTTGGTAACATTGATCTCTTATCCTATGGTTTTTTCAGTGTTTCCTTTTTATAAATAAAAAAATAAAAAATAAACATTTTTAATGCTAGAATAGATACCCACTAGAGAAAAGATTAATATCAAACCTCACTTTATAATACATATAGAAATTACACTAACAATTCCAAATGATGAAGAGGATGTAAACATAGGCATATACATTTCAAAATTCTTCAGTAGCATAAAATAACATGTGAATTAATTATTTCTCTGGAATTTGGAACATTTCCCCCTTTAATACTTCCTAAAAGTGCTATTTTATAATAGCACTTACTATTTTTTCATCACTGAATAGTCCCCTTGTGTACTTAAAACTTTATGACCTAAATTGAATTTTAAAAACTTCAAATTGCAGTCTGAACTATGGTTGATAATACCAGAGTTTGTCTGTTAGTACAATTTGCAAAATTAAAAATACTAAAATTGTGTTTATGATTTCAAAGCTTTACTGAATTATTTGTATCTAAATAGACCATTCTAAATTTCCAGCTACTGGTTGAAAACCATACACATATATGAAATGGAGCATTACTAAGATCTCCTTCAAGAGAGAACTAGCATTTTAGGAGAGCCCTGGGCTAGCAACCTCCACTAATCATGCCTGTAGGATGTACTACAAGATTCATGCTAAACCTACATTACCAGTAAGTTACTTTCAATCAGTAACTGTATACATGGGGTGAGAGGTCAAGCCACTGCTGATCAACATAGGACTCTTCTAATGGGTAATCTTTCCTCCAAGGTTCTGAATGAATCTAGTTGAGATTCATATTTTCAATATTTTATTATTTATTTATTTACTAGATATAGAGAGAATTCGATAAGGAAGGGGGATTGAGAGAGGAAGAAAGAGAGACACCTACAGGTTTGCTTCACCCTTGTGAGGCTTCCTCCCTCACCGTGGGGGCTGGGGGTTTGAACCCAGGTCCTTGAACAATATAATATGTGTGCTCTACCAAATGTGCCACTGCCCAGACCCTAGCTGAGATTTATTTTTAAGAACTACACTACAGTTAGGCCCTTTATACTAATTATACTTTGTTCATTCCATCTGTTTTTTTGACAAGTAGCATATCTACATCCTACCCTGGGCCTATCCCCCACCTACTCTCCAACCTTCCCTCTCCATCATCCTTCACAGGTATTTCCATCAATTAATCTCATTAACTTCCCTTTCTTTCTTTTTATATGCTTCCTATAGTACTCGAAGTGACACAATCTGCTAAAATGCATCAATAGAACTGACCTTGCCCCTGGGACACAAAGAAAATTGCAATTTCCTCAAATACCTTTATAATGCTAATATAATTCCATCACTTATTTAATTTCATTATATTCCATACCTGATCTAGGTAAGTGAAGAACTGTTAACCCGATCAATGTTTTGCAAAGAATCCTACCCTCTATTTGCCTCAAGTTTTCAGGATAACAGGTATCCCTAAAGTTGCTTATGTTTATTTTTAGTTTATTTTTATCTTTTTGCCTCCAGGGTTATTGCTGGGGCTCAGTGCCAGCACTAGAAATCCACTGTTCCTGGAGGCTATTTTTCCCATTTTGTTGCCCTTGTTGCTGCCCTTGTTGTGGTTGTTATTGTTGTTATAGCTGTTTTTGGATAGGACAGAAAGAAATCAAGAGAGATGGGGAGACAGAGAGGAGGAGAGAAAGATAGACACCTGCGACCTGCTTCACTGCTTGTGAAGTGACCCCCCTTGCAGGTGGGGAGCTGGGGACTCGAACCAGAATCCTTATACCGGTTCTTGCACTTTGCACCAAGTGCACTTAACCCGCTGAGCTACCGCTACCATGCAGCCCCTGCTTATGTTTATTTTTACCCTATGACACTTTGTAAATGTTTCAATTTCATGTAGCAGTTGGACTTCTTAGTTGTAACCAACAAATCCTACTTACTTTACATAGAAAAGGGATTTTAAAACAATATTAATTAGTTCAAGGAATTACCAAAATGACTGAAAATTAGATTTGGAGACTCTAGAGTGGGAAATAACACTTCAAACTTATTCTTGGAAAACTCTAAAATTAAAGCTGAAAAATAACACTACCATCACTGCTAGTAACAAACAAGTTTGTGCTGTAGTTACCACTGATTTGCCATTGGTTTTGTTGTTGGATATTTATATAATGACTCTCAATTCTGCCTCTATCATCTTTCTCTATTATCTCAAGGTTTGTGGCACTCTTATTGATGTGATTTGACCTCACATACTAAAATTATATCTTAAATACTGACAAACACTGCAACATAAATTAGGGAGAGCCCAAACCAGGAAATAATTCTCCTGGCAGATACTCACAAGTTTGGCAAACTATTTAACTGAAGTGGGGGGGGGGGGATCTTCTTACTTGATCTTTGGAATTAGATTACTAGTCTATAAAAATAACTGGTTATAGGCCAATACTCCCTTTCTTTGAAAATCTACAAAATCTGGGAGTGAAATGACTAAAAATTTACTTTAAGTCATTGGAGAACTATAGAGTACTTTAGTGCAGAGGAGGTGGCTGACAAAGGTTTGTCAAAAGAATGATTACAGAACGTTAAGCCATTGATTTGACAACTTCAATTTAGAGACTGAGAAACTGAAAAGAGCACCCGGGCCTTTTCATGGAGAGTGACTGGAGTGCACGCATACACTTAAGTTCAGTTTCCACTAAAAAGAAAGAGATACTGATAAACCTTTGGCTTTGAGTTAGGGTCCCCAGGGCATACCCTAGAATTACAGGTGATGAAAAATAGGAACAGCATACATGAGACTTAAGTCCATCTTCAGATCTGAAGAAATACAACATCATTCAAAGTCCCAGGTTATCTCTACAACTGCTACAAATAATGACTGACATTAATAAAAAAAATAGTAACTAGGTATAGCAGGAGACAACACTGCCTCATTCCAATAAAAAGGGAAAGAAGATGATAGAAATGGCATGGAGAAAGTTGAGTCCGTGAGACAAATAGAAATTATCAGATGATGGACATAAGCTCAAACATATTAGTAATTATAATAAATGAACGTTAACTCAACATTAAAGGTTAGAAATTGAAGAAGTGAGATTAAAAAGCAATAAATTATATAATATATAATGATATATTATACATATATAGTATATATAATACATTATGACATTACTACAAAGCCTTCTCTACCTAGGTGATAAGACTGGATGTCTTCCCAAGTACTCCCAATTACGTTTATAAACCAAGTACAATCTAGAACTTGTACTGAAGTTTGCATTGGCCCACTAAAAGAAGAGCCCATTATCCTGGGTGGACCCCAAAGAGAATATTGTAAAGAGTTGCATTTTACTTAGTATGCTTGTTTTTCTTGGTGGTGGAATGACATTATACAATAATTCTGAAAACTTTTTTGTTTTGTAGCCTATAAAAAAATGAGAAAATACACTGGTTTACTAGGAGATATATTTTTTTCACATAAAGAACAACAAATATATCATCAGTAAATATAAAGCAAATAAAAATGGGTCTTGAAAAGGCCAATGTAATCTCGAATTTGATGTTTAAAATAATACCAGTTGGATGCTGAAAGGGCCCTAGAAGAAGTAAACCATTGAAGTACAATTACTGCTTAGTTTTTGTACTAGTCTCTGATAAAACTCTCCTGATCTCCTAGGAGAAATGCTTAAATCCAAATCTGACCTAGGGAAGCACATGATGATCATGGAATTTCTTGTGCCAAAAAAGCAAATAAGTACTTAAAATTTAATGAACCTAAAAGCTGGCCTAAGGGGACAGTCATTGGTCATATTTGATAACTAAAAAGAACATTGAGGGTAATGAATTAAAACATATGAAATAAATATAAGTCCATCATGATAATTAAAGTAAAGTTGAAAGAGAAGAGGAAAAAAAATCTCTTTTCTATGGAAGAATGCCAGATTGAAATAAATGTAGAAGGAGTGATAGTCAAGTCACCACTCTGAGACTTAATATAAGAGTTGATTCAGGCAACAATCAGTAATACTGCTAAAATGGAATAAAGCTTATTTTAGAACATAGTATTCATATGGACTCAACCTTATATCCACAGATTTCTATTCATTACAAAGGGGAGGAGGAAAAAAGAAGAAGTTTTACGATGGAGAGATATGATGGCCATGGCCTGAACTGTGTCAACAAGCTTGGCATTTCCAAAAGTGGAGCACAGCCTGGCACTTCAGGTCTTCCTGATGCAATGTAGTAAGAATTACACATCTCCCACTGCCAGAAATACTGACCTGAGTCTCATTGTGAAGAAATAGCCAAAGAAAACAAACAAAAAAAATCACTAGGTAAGCACAACAATGGCTCTTCAAAAAGTATCAGTATCATTAAAACAAAGGAAGGGAAACAACTGAAATGCAAATACTGCTCAGAGAAATGAAAAATTGTACCACTACAGTGGAAAACAGTTTGGCAGTTTCGTAATAAAGATAAATGTATACTCACCATACTACATAGCAATCCTACCTCTGGGTATTTACCCAAGAAAAATGATAGCATATGGAAACCTATCCTGAATAGTTTTTAAAGAGCCCAGGCCTTGCACATCTGCAGTTTTACTGCTCGGGTCCACTTTTTTATTCAGACAGAGAAGCAGAGATGTTGAGACTAAGCAAGAGAGATGCCACAGCACCAGAATTTCCTCCAGTGCTTTAGTAACTCTCATGTGGTGCCAGGCCTCAAACCTGGGTTGAATGCAAGATGAAGCAGAAGTACTAACCACTGAATTATTCTCTGGCTCCTTATCTTGAATAATTGTGGTTTTCATCTTAAATATCCGTATGTGAAAACAATTCAAATGTCTCCTAACCAGTTAGTAGATAAACAAATCCTGGTGCTTCTATGCAGGAGAATAACACTAAGTAATAAAAGAGAACATCTAACTAATATAATCAACAGCATAGATGAATCCCATAAGCACTGATGCCAAATTAAAGAAGACAGAGTCAAAAGGCTACAAGCTGTATGATTCTAATAATGTGATATTCTAGAAAAGGTAAAATTGGAGGGACAGAAAGAAAAACACAGTAATGTTTCTCAGGAACAAAGAATAGGAGAAAGCTTGTGAACAGAGAGACATGGAGGGATTTTGGAGGGCAGTAAAACTATTCTACACCTGAATAGTGACAATATCAATTGTATATGTTTGTCAAAGATCACACACTAAAAAGAGTAAACTTTTCATTTTTCATAATTATGTAAATTATTAAATAAGTCTAACTTAAAAAAACAGGAAGATAAGACTTTTTTAGATTGGTACTAAGAAAATAACAAGAGCTAAAAGCCATGTGTGAACCTTTATGGGAAGTGGGAAATAGTGGAAAAGGACATTTTAAAAACAAGAAAACTTGAGCTTTCTGTTGATAATGTTATAAAATTAATCTCTTTTTTCCTGAGATGCAGTAAAATTACTGTGGATGCACAGAAACTGGTCCTGTTCTTGTATTTAAAAAAAATCAAACTGAAAATAATTTATTTGTATTATACCCCCATCTCCAAATCCATCTTCTTATTGGATGCTATGGTTTTTCTAACCCACCCCTATTTTCTTCCATTTTTTCCACTTCAGAAGTTTATCCTTTGCAGCTCTTTATTTCTTATTTCCTGATCATGCCTTTTGGCTGCCAGGAAAGCATTTGTTTCCAAGGCTGTTGATCTCTGCCATTGCCCTTCTGTTTCCTCTCCCCTGAGTTGAAGCCTGACCTGTACAGCTTTGCTATTTTTAAGTATAATCTATATTCTCCAAATATCTTTTAACACAGTCAAATGGTATCTAGGTCTCTCTGAGACCATCTACCTCATCTTTAAAAAACTTTCCATTCAATCCTCAGCCCTCATTTTTGAACTGGAAGACCATTCTCTGTCTTTTACTCCTTTAGCTTACAGATTTGGCTCACACTTTGCTCAGCTGAATCATTGGGGGATTTTGCTTCTAACATCTCATAAATTTTCCTTCTTTAGGCTGCCCTCTTCCAGTGCTCCTTTTCACCTAGAACTAAGCTGAGAATTCTTCTTTTCTCTCAGATTTTCTAGTTCTCAGTTTCACAGATGTACCAACCACAACCCTTTCTCATCACAAATGTCTGCAGGATTTGGCATAGGTAAATAGATGGCTATTTACTATATGATATCTAAGAGAACCATGTAATACCATCATGTGGTGTCAGGGTTCGAATTGGGACTGCATGCATGGCAAGAGATACACCCTACCCAGTGTTTTTTTCCCATGGGTTGACAAACTATCAGACCACATTTAGCAGTCTGTCAACCTCTGGGATGAAATACCAAGTAAACTCTTATTCAGATATGACATTTTATGCCAACATACCATTTTATTAATATAAAACTATGGGCTCAGGGGTAGCCAGTGACTTATCCAGGAAAACACACATGTTACCATGCACAAGGACCAGACTTCATGCATGTAGGAGGGGAGGGAATACAGATAGATTATTGTATAAATAATAGTTAACTCATATCTGCAACCTTAGGAGAACTGCTATAGCTTCCAGTGGAATGAACTCTGATGGTGGGAATGGTAGAGCTGCACCCCCGTTATCTTATAATTTTGTAAATCAATATTGTCACTAATAATTTTTTTAAATACATAGTTCTAACTCTTCTTCGTTTGTTCACATCTTTTTAAGTACCTATTTTTATTTGTTCCTCATTCACCCTTTCTCGTTTTACTTATTTTTTTTGTTTTGGGATTTTATATGTGTTTTTATAACATGCATATACATTTTTATTTGTACATTTTATTGAAAATTTGTATATTCAAGTACAAAATCTATAGAGAATTAAATAATCTACACTTGTATAGTTTCTCACAAAATCAACACATTTATATGAACCTCAACCAAATACATTTCAACAAGTGTATGGTAAGCACACAAGGCCACTTCCTACAGTATTATTTATAACTGCAAAATATCAGACTTATTCTAAAGACTCATCCATAGAAGAGTTTGGGATAAGACTTATCACATCTACCCAATAAGTATCTGTAACTGTACAAAAGAATGCATTCTCTATAAGCATCCATCTCTATGGTAGGATATGGAGCATTTTTTGGAGGGGAGACATTTTATAAGATTTAATATTTTGTTGGAAAAGAGTGAAAACAATGAATACTACCTTTGTGTAAAAGAAGGAATAATTCCTGAAGAACGAAAAAAAATGGATTTCAGTTGTTCTATATATAAATTTGGGGTTAGTGTGTCAATATTTCTCTTTGTTATTTCTTTACCATATTACTTACTCATTTTACAAGAAAGAAGAAAGAGAGCACCACTCGGTTCTAGCATATGATGGCACAGAGAACCTGGGGTCTTTCACATGTAAGTCCTAAGCTCTATCTTTTCAGTCAAATTTGCCAATATATCTTAAGCACCTTTTTTTTTTTTTTGGCCTCCAGGGTTATTGCTGGAGCTCAGTGCCTGCACCATGAATCAATCCACTGCTCCTGGAGGCCATTTTCCCCCCTTTTGTTGCCCTTGTTGTTGTAGCCTTTGTTGTGGTTATTTTGTTGTTGATGATGTCATTCGTTGTTGGATAGGACATAGAGAAATGGAGAGAGGAGGGGAAGGCAGAGAGGGGTAGAGAAAGACACCTGCAGACCTGCTTCACCGTCTGTGAAGCGACTCCCCTGCAGGTGGGGAGTCAGGGGCTCGAACCAGGATCCTTATGCCGGTCCTTGCACTTTGTGCCATGTGCAACCCGCAGCGCTACTGCCTGACCCCCTTGAGCACCTTTTCTTTACAAAGCACTATGCTCAACACCGGACAGATACAAAATCATGTGTGCTTTTTAGGTTGCTTCTTGTACACAAAATCATTCAATTTCTATTTCTTGTATACCTTTTTCTCCTAATAAGTGGTTTCTAAGATTATACTATGAAACTATGAAAACAGTTTACCTGCTGCTTATTAATAGCATAATAATGACTTCTGCTATGTATATTGTGTTGTTATATATATATATATATATCTGAGATATATCAGTGTACTGTCATGTAATATTGAAGTCAAAAACCTCCAGGGTTTTTGTTGGGACTTGGTGGTTGCATGATGAATCCACAGTTCCTGGCGACCAGGGGTTCGGACCAGGATCCTTGAGCTGGTCTTTGCACTTCACATTATTTGTGCTTAACCTGGTGTGCTACCACCCAGCCCCCTAATATTGAAGTCTTTAAATAAAGAGATTCTATGTGTCGTTCTCAAGCTCTGTGCTCCTAAATTGCCCTGTATTCCCAGAAAGGAAAGTGAAAGCTCACTGATCATTAGTGCTCCCCAACAAAGCAAAACTGCTTCTTCAGTGTCATCCTGGTTAAAAGAGGCTCTTGTGTGGCCGGGAGGTGGTGCACCTGGTTGAGTGTACATGTTACAATGTGCAAGGACCCAGGTTCAAGCCTACAGTCCCCACCTGCAGGGAAAAAACTTTGCAAGTGGTGAAGCAGTTTTGCAGGTGTCTTTCTGTCTCTCTCTCCTCCAACTATTCTCTTTCCTCTCGATTTCTGGCTGTATCTATCCAATAAATAAATAGAGATAATAAAAAGGGGGGGCTCTTGGTTGGTCTTTCAACATCTCAACCTTTGACACTTATCTCCTATAATTCCCAAGCTTTTTCTCCAACTGACCTGCAACACTTTTCTTCCAACTTATAAATAGAAAGAGCTTCTTTCATACTTATACTATAAAACTTGAAAGATATATATATACATATATACATATACATATGTGTATCTATTTTACTTATTCTCCCTCTCAAGCCAGTGAAGAAGAAATGTTTTTCATATTTCAATGGGGTATTCTCCCTACACACTCAAAGAAAGCTAACACTTGCTTCTTTCTTACAGAATCAAGGAAAACAAGACTATTTAAACCATCACTGAGTTCATCTACTGAGTATCTTATTAATAAACCAAAGGCAGTTTTAGTGCTTTTCTATTAAGTATGATTTGCTTTCATATTATGTTCACAATAAGTATGGATATATCTTATTCTGTTTTACCTCTTAGGCCTAGTTGCTCTAGCAAACAAGTTCTCAGAAGACATCATATCTGGCAATATACTATCTGTAGAGAGACATGTTCTTTCAAGATTCCAAATATAAACATGTTGCCTAATAATTGATCTCACATTTAATGTCTTTTATCAGTTATCTGGAATGGCATTTGTCTTTCAAAGCACTCAGAAAACATTACCTTGCATCCCTTAAAGAGTAAAAGTGGGTCAAGAGATAGTTCACTCCATCAAGTACACATTTTAGTATGCATGAAGTCCTGAGGTTGAGAACCCAGCACCAGAAAGAAGAATACATGGTTCCAGGGGGAAGCTCCATGAGCAACAGCAGGACAGTACTATGATACTATTCCTCTCTAAACTTCTCTCTCTCTCTCTCTCTCTCTATCTCTCTCTCTCCCTCCCTCCCTTCCTCCTTTCCTCCCTTTTTGTATCTGAAATTAAAAGAAAGAAAATAAACTGGAAAGCAAAAAAAAAAAAGTAAATAAAAGCAAGGAATCCAATCTTCTCTTTCCAGTGAACTCAGCCTTCCATCAACTGAAAAATATATCAATTATAGTTGTTATGCCAATTTTGTTAATGAAGTGATCTGCACATTAGGAATGAGTATAAGCTGTTTTCCAAGGTTTTCACATACAGCTCTGTGCACCTGGCCAGATTGTCTGGCAGGTTGGGTAGCTGGCACCTCCTGTGCTTTGTTCATCACTATTATAAGGCTTATGGTGCTCCGTTATTCTAAATCACATCTTAATAAGATCTTAACACTAACCTCCTGGCAATTGGCAGCTCACTAGCACTGTTGTTTTTTAATTTCATAAGTAATTTCCTACTTTGTTCTTGCTTATATATTTCATCTGAATATCTTCAGATGGACTTGATTTCACATAACTTTAGGATATTTTTGCTCTCAAAGAAGCAGGCATGTTATTTATTTGATAATATAGATGAACCATCAGCACTTCTTTGGTAGACTTGCCTGCTCTGTGATAATGATTCATAATTTTTTGTTAGTAGAACAACATGGACACACATCCATTTAAAAGAAATAATTGGTGGTGCTGAAAACTGACAGAGGAAGAATAAATCCGTGCAATACTAGTAGCAGGTCAAGTGCACTTTGAACTCACTAAGTATGAAAGAAACATGCATTTAAAACAAGTACATTTTTTTTTACTCATTAAAACTGTAGGTCCTACTGTTAGGGGTAATATTTGGTCAGCACAAAGGTGGTGGTATGGCACTGCCCACTGAAGCAACAATGTTGGTAAAAAAAAAATTAAAAAAAATAAAAAAAAAAAAACCTGCCCTGCCCCACCAGGGAAAGAGAGAGACAGTCTGAGAGTATGGATCGAGCTGTCAACATCCATGTTCAATGGGGAAGCAATTACAGAGGCCAGACCTTCCACCTTCTGCATCCCCATAATGTCCCTGGGTCCGTGCTCCCAGAGGGTTGAAGAATAGGAAAGCTTAGGTCCTTAAATTGATGCAACTCAAAAGTTCCTACTCATGACCACAGAATGTGAGTTTGGACCTACAGGGATGTAAAGGTTACATAGGCTCCTATGCTGAATATGGGCCCCAGATCAAATCGATGAGGTTTAAAGTCAACAATATTTATACACTTTTCCCATACTTGGGAGCTACTCTCTTCCCTGGTCCAGCTTTCTAGCCCTTTTTCCAGCCATGACATCATCTCCCCAGAAAATAACTTGGGTCCACCTACATATCAGATGTCAGGCTCAGGCAAAACTGATAAAGTCATGGGCCCTTTGGAATATACCTAAAATAGACCAACTAGCTATTTCCAAAACAGAGACCCCAAATTTTCATCTGCAATATTCCAGCTTTAGGTTCATGATTAGTCAAAAATTTGTATGGCATTATATGTTAACTATTTTGCAGCCACCAGGTTCCAGATGCTACCATAATGCTAACTGGACTTGCCTGGGCAGACGACCCCACCAGTGTGTCCTGGAGCTCCACTTCACCAGAGCAATGCCCCATTAGGGAAAGACAGAAGCAGGCTGGTAAAATGGATCAACCTGTGAATACCCACGTTCAGCGGGGAAGCAATTACAGAAGCCAAACTTTCCATCTTCTGCAACCCATACTGACCCTGGGTCCATACTCCCAGAGGGATAAAGAATAGGAAAGATATCAGAGGAGGGGAGGGGAGGGGATACAGAGCTGTGGTGGTAGGAATTGTACCCCTCTTATACTATGGTCTTGTCAGTGTTTCCATTTTATAAATAAATAAAGAAATAAAGAAAGAACAGGAAAGCTATCAGGGGAGGGAATGGGATATGGAGTTTCAGTGGCAGGAATTGTGTGGAATTGTACCCCTCTTATCCTAAGGTCTTGTCAGTATTTTCCATTTTATAAATAAAAACTTTTTTAAAATCTGGTTTCATAATCTAAGTATGTACATTACACTATATCTTTTAAGGTAATGTTTACATAAATCAATGTATATATGACTTATTAATTAATACTCAAGTTCTTTCAGTATAATTAATGATAGAAGAAATGTCTGGCAAACGCTAGAAGAAGAAGAAGAAATGTCTCTATCATTAAATTCAGTGAAGAAATCATAATACAAAACTGTACTTGTAATGTAATACCAATTTACTCTAAAATATAAAGTTAGAGATACAGGAGAATATTTGTGTTTGTTGAACTACTTGGTAAGTGAAGAGTTCCTGGATTTACTTGCAGAACTAAATTGGCTTATGCTGCTAATTCTAGATCTACAAAAAAGCAAAACTCTTAAGATTTCCTAAAGGGCAACATATTCATAGTCACCTTAATTCTTTTTTTTATTTAATTTTTTTTATTTAAGAAAGGATTAATTAACAAAACCATAGGGTAGGAGGGGTACAACTCCACACAATTCCCACCACCTAATCTCCATATCCCACCCCCTCCCCTGATAGCTTTCCCATTCTCCATCCCTCTGGGAGCATGGACCCAGGGTCATTGTGGGTTGCAGAAGGTAGAAGGTCTGGCTTCTGTAATTGCTTCCCCGCTGAACATGGGCGTTGACTGGTCGGTCCATACTCCCAGTCTGCCTCTCTCTTTCCCTAGTAGGGTGGGTCTCTGGGGAAGCGGAGCTCCAGGACACATTGGTGGGGTCTTCAGTCTAGGGAAGCCTGGCCAGCATCCTGATGGCATCTGGAACCTGGAGTCACCTTAATTCTAACCCTTCTCTGTTCTATCCCACATCAAGCTATAATTTAGGATATTTTTTAAAACAAATTGCACTGGTTTACAAATTTTTCAATCACAAGTCTATAAAACTGAACAAAGGTTTATAAATCAGTATAAGAATAAAACTCTTTGCACCCAACTTCAAATTTTCAGTGTCATTACTCTATCAAAATGGTCCTCTATACATTCTCCCCAACTCCTCTTCTCTTTCTTGTCTGGTAGCCACTATATTTTTCACAAAGTCTAAGAGTTGTGTTTGTTGTATTTTGCCAGTTCATTTGCTTCAGCAATTTATATTCTACATATGAATGAAACCATCCAGTAACTGTCTTTTGCTTCCTTACTTGTTTTGCTTAACAAATCACCTCAAATTCCATCCATGTTGTCACAAAAAGCACATTTCATCTCTTTTAATAGCTGAGTAGTACAGAATTTAGGTTTATAGCTGAGTTACATCCTCAATTTCTACCAAGGGGAAAAAAATCATTGAAGAGTATTATAGAATTGATCATTTGAAAGAAAGATGAGAGAAGTTTATGTAATAATAACAAACCACTTCAAACTGAACATTAAGTATTATTCTTTACATTAATTATAGCCAGTCCACCAAAGGAAAACTTCCACTGGTCATTTGCCTGTGTAATCACCCAGTCTTACATTTTATTGATACATCTTTCCTCAATCTCCCTTTGTAGTTACCTCTCCTACAATAAGAACAATAAAATTAATTCTCTATTTTCCATGGAAGCTAGTTAGTGGAGGTCCTGGCCAACAGATCTTGCTGGATCCTGTCTTCTATATCAGGTAGTTTATAAAATTATTTTCCCAAGCAATTACAGAAGCCAGACCTTCCACCTTCTGCACCCCATAATGACCCTGGGTCCATACTCCCAGAGAGATAAAGCATAGGAAAGCTATCAGGGGAGGGGATGGGATAGGATATGGAGTTCTGGGGATCGGAATTGTGTGGACTTTTTATCTCTCTTATCCTATAGTCTTGTCAATATTTCCATTATATAAATAAAATTTTGTGAGTCAGGTGGTAGTGCAACGGTTATGCGCAGGTGGCACAAAGCACAAGGACTGGCGTAAGGATCCCGGTTCCAGCCCCCAGCTCCCCACCTGCAGGGGAGTCACTTCACAGGCAGTGAAGCACATCTGCAAGGGTCTATCTTTCTCTCCCCCTCTCTGTCTTCCCCTTCTATCTCCATTTCTCTCTGTCCTATCTAACAATAACAACATCAATAACAACAACAATAACTACAATGCTAAAACAAGGACAACAAAAGGGAATTAATAAGTAAATAAATATTTTTTAAAATAAATAAATATTAAAAAATATTTTCCACGCAAAGAGAGCTCCTGCAATAATCCTAATATACAAAATGTCTATTAAAATGGTAATTCAGATACCCAGATACTCACTGGGAATTTCTAAGATTTTTTTTAATACATAGAATTCATGACAGTCTGGAAGATGGAGGAATGAGAAGCTGCTAGTGGCTTGAGCTCCAACTACATCTACTGGAAATGGTAGGATTTTTTGCCTTTAGTAGTAGAGTCAATAAGGGGTCCTAGCAGTAACACCAAGGAGGTGACTATAACTCAATTTTGGTTAGAAAATAGAGTAAAAAGAAAGGGAAAATTTTTTAAATTATTATTCCCGAAGCACACCCCCTCCCCCGCCCCCCCATAAACAGTCCCAGAGGGCCAGAGATCTGCCCCTAGCAGGCTCCCCTGCTGAGCTTCTTTATTTACAAAGATTCCTGTCCCACCAGGGGGTGTCATTCATTCTAATTCTATTCTTTTCTGAAACATTTGGCCTTTTTTCTTTCTAAGTAGCCAATCAGCTGCCTCTGCTCAGGGGAACTGAGGCAATCTGGAGCCACCCAAGCTGAAGAAAGGACAGGTTTTTTTTTTTACTCTGTTCTATTTTATTATCAATACAAGATAAACACGTATCCCTTTCCCCCTCTCCTTCAGGTTGACCAGAATTAACTCTTAGTGTATTTTCCATTGCTAGGGGACTAGGTGTCTTACTCACTGCTAAAGTAACTTCTTTCACTCTTCCTACCGCCCCTACCCATTTTCTCCCTCCCCCCCGCATAATTAAATAATAAAAAATAAATAAATAAATAAATAATTCACTGCTCTTTTATTACTGTTCTTTTTCTTATCTTTTTCTTTTCTCTCTCTTTTTTTCTTCTTTTTCTCATTCTTGTCATCCTTTCTTCCTTCCTCCTTCAGCTTTCTGAATTCACTGATACACGTTTGGGAATCATGTGGGGAAGAAATGTGACTCAGAGTGGACTCTCTGCATGTATCTCTGCTCTACTTCCCTTTCTCCTCTAACTACCCCTAGAATATACAGTGGATAGTAGACTTACATAACAGTCTATTCCTGCTATTCTTGTCTAGTCCTGAGGGTATGTTTGTTTGTTTGTTTTTTACTTTCTTAACAATCAACTGCCTCTGCTGAGGAGGCTAGAGGCAATCTCGGACAGGTTTTTTACCCTGCTCTATTTTATTATTAATATTGTATAAAGGTGTATCTCTTTCCCTCACATTTAGGTTGACCAGAATTAACTCTTAGGGTATCTTTCATTGCTAGGGGACTTGCATCTTACCCATTGTGAGAGGAACTTGTTTAACTACTCCTACCTCCTCTACAGACTCTCCCATTCTCCCTCCTCCTAGCTAATCAAAAAAAAATAAAATAAAATAAAAAATAAATTAATCAATTAAAAAAGCTTTCCTTTCACTGCTCTTTTATTACAGCTCCTTTTCTTATCTTTTTTCTTTTCTCTATCTAGTTTCTCTTTTTTTATCTTGTCTTCCATTTCTTCCTTCCTTCTTCTTTGTCTTTCTGAATTCACTGCTATTCATTTATGAATTATTTTGGAGAAGAACTCTGACTCAGAGTGGGCTCTCTATGTGTGTATCTCTGCTCTACTTCCCTTTCTCCTCTTGCTACCCCTAGAATATACAGTAGACAGTAGATATCCATAACAGTCTATTCTTGCTATCCATTCTTTAATTTCAATTTCTACTTCAATTGAACTTGGCTGCAATTTTTTCATGGACTGGAGACATTGTTTGGCTAACTGGAAGTGATCAAACTGCTTCAATCCTTGCTTCAGTTGCTATTGTAATTCCTGAGGCTGGTGACTGCATTTGTCATAAAGGTATTTACTACAGTGTTGCTTGTACTCAAGACATAACAACTGAGGAACAACAGAACATAAAAATAAGAAACACATAAATTAAAAAAATGGGTAGATAAAAAGCAAATAAAACTGCTACTACAATGAATGAAGACAAGATCCCAGAAGAAACAAGAAATCAGCCAGAAGTAACAATAGATAAGAAAAGTATGCAAGCAATAATAAATTTATTAATCACAGAAATTAAAACAACATTGGAGAAAAGGAATGGCAGTATTAGGGAAACAACAGTTGAGACCCCCCCCCCCCAAGGAAAATACTGATTATCTCAAAGCAATTAGAGAACTGAAAGCTGAAATAGCTGAATTGAGGAAAGAAGGTGAGAGAAGGGAAAGCAGACTAACAGAAGCAGAAAACAAAATAAGTCAGACAGAGGATGAGTTAGAGAAAACTAAGAAAGAGGTGAAAGAGCTTAAAAAGAGATTGAGAGACACTGAAAACAAAAACAGAGACATATGGGATGATCTCAAAAGAAGTAACATTCGCATAATTGGCCTGCCAGAGGAAGAAAGAGAGGAAGGGGAAGCAAACATTCTAGAGGAAATTATAGAAGAAAACTTCCCAGACCTGAATAGCAGAAAGGACATCAAGATTCAAGAGGCCCAGAAAGTTCCAAACAGAATCAGCCCAGACCCGAAAACACCAAGACATGTCATAGTCACAATGAGAAGAAGTAAGGATAAAGAAAGGATCCTAAAAGCTGCAAGAGAAAAAAAGTCACATACAGGGGAAAACCCATAAGTCTATCAGCAGACTTCTCCACTCAAACTCTAAAAGCTAAAAGAGAATGGCAAGATAACTATCAAGCCCTGAATGAAAAAGGGTTTCAACCAAGGATAATATATCCTGCTAGACTTTCATTCAAACTAGATGAAGGGATCAAAACCTTCTTAGACAAACAACAGTTAAAGGAGGCAACCATCACCAAGCCGGCCCTGAAAGAGGTTCTAAAAGACCTGTTATAAACAAGAACATCACTATAATACTTGCAATATATCAGAGCAAATAAAAATTTGTTGAACAATGGCACTACAATACATTAAATCCATAATATCAATAAATGTCAAAGACTTAAACTCACCCATCAAGGTCACAGAGTGGGGGGATGGATCACAACCCACCCATATGCTGCTTGCAAGAATCCCATCTTACACAGCAAAATAAACACAGACTTGAAGTGAAAGGATGGAAAAATAGCATACAGGCTAACGGGGACCACAAAAAAAGGCAGGAAAGCCATTCTCATCTCAGACACAATAGATTTTAAATTAAATAAAGTAATAAAAGATAGGCAAGGACATTACATCATTATTAGAGAATCAATCAGCCAATAATACTTAACACTTATTAATATCTATGCACCCAAAGAGGGGCCATCTAAATAAATCAAGCACATACTGAAAGAATTTCAAAAATACAACAATAGTAATACAATAATAGTAGGAGACTTTAATACCCCACTTTCACACTAAGACAGATCAAAAAAGCAGAGAATCAACAAAGATACAAGAAAATTAAATGAACAGATTGACAGACTAGACCCCTTAGATATTTTCAGAGTCCCTCACCCAAAAAAAACTGGAATACACATTCTTTTCAAATCCAGATAGCACATACTCAAGGATAGGCCACAAAGAGAGCATCAATAAATTCAAGAGCATTGAAATCATCCCAAGTATCTTCTCAGACCACAGTGGAGTAAAACTAACATTTAACGACAAACAGAAAATTATTAAAAGTCACAGAATTTGGAAACTAAACAACATATTCCTTAAGAACCACTGGGTCAGAGAGTCACTCAAGCAGGAAATTCAAATGTTCCTGGAAACAAATGAAAATGAAGACACAACCTATCAAAATATTTGGGACACAGCTAAAGCAGTATTGAGAGGGAAACTTACAGCCATAAAATCACATATTAAACAACAAGAAAAAAGCTCAAATGAACGACCTTACTGCACACCTCAAGGAATTAGAGGAAGAGGAACAAAGGAACCCTAAAGCAACCAGAAGGACAGAAATCACTAAAATTAGAGCAGAAATAAACAACATCGAAAATAAGAGAACCATACAAAAGATCAATGAAGCTAAATGTTGGTTCTTTGAAAGATTAAACAAAATTGACAAACCCCTAGCCAGACTCACCAAACAAAAAAGAGAGAAGACTCAAATTAATAGAATTGTAAACGATGGAGGAGATATCACAACTGACACCACAGAAATCCAGAGAATCCTGTGAAACTTCTGTAAAGAACTATACGCCACCAAGCTAGAGACTATGGAAGACATGGAACAATTCCTAGAAACATATGCCCTTCCAAAACTGAACCAAGAAGAAGTACAAAATCTAAATGCACCACTCACAGACAAAGAAATTAAAACCATTATTAAGAATCTCCCCAACAGCAAAAGTCCTGGACCAGATGGCTTCACAAACGAATTCTACAAAACTATCAGGAAACAGGTATTACCCAACTCTTAAGCTTTTCCATAAGATTGAAGAAACAGGAATACTCCCTTCCACCTACAATGAAACCAACATCACCCTGATACCAAAGCAGATAGGGACACAACAAAAAAGGAAAACTACAGAATAATACCTCTGATGAACATAGATGCTAAAATATTAAAAAAGATCTTGGCCAACTAGATACAACAGCACATTAAAAAGATTTTTCATCACGACCAAATGGGCTTCACCCCAGGAATTCAAGGCTGTTTCAACATCCCTAAGTCAATCACTGTCATTCATCACATCAATAAAAGCAAAGCCAAAAACCACATGATTATCTCAATAGATGCAGAGAAAGCCTTTGACAAAATCCAACACCCATTCATGCTCAAAACTCTACAAAAAAAGGGAATAGATGGGAAATTCCTCAAGATAGTGGAGTCCATACATAGCAAACCTACAGCCAACATCATACTCAATGGACAGAAGCTGAAAGCATTCCCCCTCAGATTGGGGACTAGACAGGGCGGTCCACTATCACCATTACTCTCCAACATAGTATTGGAAGTTCTTGCCATAGCAATAAGGCAAGAGAAAAAAAATCAAAGGAATACAGATTGGAAGGGAAGAAGTCAAGCTCTCACTATTTGCAGATGATATGATAGTATATATAGAAAAACCTAAAGAACCCAGCAGAAAACTACTGGAAGTTATTAGGCAATATAGCAAGGTATCAGGCTACAAAATCAATGTACAAAAATCAGTGGCATTTCTTTATGCAAACACTAAATCTGAAGAAGAAGGCATCCAGAAATTACTCCCATTTACTGTTTCAGCAAAATCAATCAAATACCTAGGAATAAAGTTGACCAAAGAAGTGAAAGACTTGTATACTGAAAACCATGAGTCGCTACTCAAGGAAATAGAAACTGATACCTAGAAATGGAAAGATATCCCATGCTCATGGATTGGAAGAATAAATATCATCAAAATGAGTATTCTCCCCAGAGCCATATACAAATTTAAAGCAATACCCATCAAAGTTCCACCAAGCTTCTTTAAGAGACTAGAACAAACACTACAATCATTTATCTGGAAGCTGAAAACACCTAAAATTGCCAAAACCATCTTGAGGAAAAGAAACAGAAATGGAGGCATCACACTCCCAGATCTCACATTATATTATAAAGCCATCATCATCAAAACAGCATGATACTGGAACAAAAATAGGCACACAGACCAGTGGAACAGAATTGAAAGCCCAGAAATAAATTCCCACACCTATGGACATCTAATCTTTGATAAGGGGGCCCAAAGCATTAAATGGAAAAAGGAGGCTCTCTTCAATAAATAGTGCTGGGAAAAAACTGGGTTGTAACATGCAGAAGAATGAAATTGAACTACTTTGTTTCACCAGAAACAAAAATCAACTCCAAATGGATCAAAGACATAGATCAAATCAAATACTTAGAGGAAAACATTGGTAAAACACGTTCCCACATACACCTCAAGGACATCTTTGATGAATCAAACCCAATTGCAAGGAAGACTAAAGCAGAAACAAACCAATGGGACTACATCAAATTGAAAAGCTTCTGCACATCCAAAGAAACTATTAAACAAACAAAGAGACCCCTCACAGAATGGGAGAAGATCTTCACATGCCAGACATCAGACAAGAAACTAATCACCAAAATATATAAAGGGCTCAGAAAACTTAGCATCAAAAAATCAAATGACCCCATCCAAAAATGGGCAGAGGATATGAACAAAACATTCACTACACAGGAGATCCAAAAGGCTAACAAACATATGAAAAACTGCTCTAGGTCACTGATTGTCAGAGAAATGCAAATTAAGACAACACTAAGATACTACCTCACTCCTGTAAGAATGGCATACATCAAAAAGGACAGTAGCAACACATGTTGGAGAGGATGTGGGAACAGAGGAACCCTTTTACATTGCTGGTGGGAATGTAAATTGGTCCAGCCTCTGTGGAGAGCATTCTGGAGAACTCTCAGAAGGCTAGACATGGACCTTCCATATGATCCAGTAATTCTTCTCCTGGGGTTATACCCCAAGGAATCCATAACACCCGACCAAAAAGATATCTGTACACCTATGTTCATAGCAGCACAATTCATAATAGCTAAAACCTGGAAGCAACCCAGGTGCCCAACAGATGAGTGGCTGAGAAAGCTCTGGTATATATATGCAATGGAATACTATGAAGCTATCAAGAACAGTGAACCCACTTTCTCTGACCCATCTTGGACAGAGCTAGAAGGAATTATGTTAAGTGAGCTAAGTCAGAAAGATAAAGATGAGTATGCGATGATCCCACTCATCAACAGAAGTTGAGGAAGAAGATCTGAAAGGGAAACTAAAAGCAGGACCTGACTAAATTGAAAGTAGGGCACCAAAGTAAAAACCCTGTGGTGAGGGGTAGACATGCAGCTTCCTGGGCCAGTGGGGGGGTGGGAGTGGGTGGGAGGGATGGGTCACAGTCTTTTGGTGGTGGTAATGGTGTTTATGTACACTCCTAGCAAAATGTAGACATATAAATCAGTAGTTAATTAATATGAGAGGGGGAAAATCAATTGTATGTCTCAAAAGTTTTTCAAAACACAAACTGAATCTTTTTAATATATAGGCTGGGTATTTGATATGCAGACTCTCTCAAAAGCCTAGACCAAGTAGATCAGAAGCAACCAATAGCACAGCTATATACAAGATACTGGGTACTGTACAGCAAACCCTAACAAAAGGACTTTTCAAAGTTAACCCAATTACCAAATAATGTGATGATAACATTAACTATCCATTGTCTTTTTGAATCCTAAGACAGCAGGAACCTCACATCTCCACTATAGAGCCCCTACTTCCCCCAGTCCTGGAACCCTCAGATAGGGCCCACTTTCCCGTATGTGTCTCCCAATCCATACCAAATAATATTGCATCCGCCGATCACATCCTAACCAACGCAACGATTGCCACCTCAACAGGCTTCACCTCAGACTGTGTCCAGAGACTTCACATGTGGAATGACAACCCTTCAGCTTCATTACTCGGTGTGACCTTTCCTTTTATAGTACACTCTAATTTCATCTCAGGTGGTTCACTTTCTAACAAAGTCCCAATACCTAGATATACACCAGTTTCTGTGAGAGAGAGCATATGTTCACACGTATCTATAAACTACTGCAAAATATATACCTGAAAGCAGAAGTACATTAGAGTTTGCAGTGAGTACCTCCCTAACACTTCTCTCCACTATTCCAAGCTTTGGGTCCATGATTGTTCAACAATTTGTTTGGCTTCACATGTTAACTCTCTTTTCAATCACCAGGTTCCAGATGCCATCAGGATGCTAGCCAGGCTTCCCTGGATTGAAACCCCACCAATGTGTCCTGGAGCTCAGCTTCCCCAGAGACACACCCTACTAGGGAAAGAGAGAGGCAGACTGGGAGTATGGACTGACCAGTCAACGCCCATGTTCAGGGGGGAAGCAATTACAGAAGCCAGACCTTCTACCTTCTGCAACCCACAATGACCCTGGGTCCATGCTCCCAGAGGGATGGAGAATGGGAAAGCTATCAGGGGAAGGGGTGGGATATGGAGATTGGGTGGTGGGAATTGTGTGGAGTTGTACCCCTCCTACCCTATGGTATTGTTAATTAATCCTTTCTTAAATAAAAAAAAATTAAAAAAAAACACAGACTGAGTCTTTTTAGTATATAGGCTGTGTATTTGATATGCGGACTCTCTCAAAAGTCTAGACAAAGTAGATCAGAGGCAACCAGTTGCACAGCTATATACAAGATACTGGGTACTATACAGCAAACCCTAACAAAAGGACTTTTCAAAGTTAACCCAATTACTAAATAATGTGATGATAACGTTAACTATCCATTGTCTTTTTGAACCCTAAGACAGCAGGAACCTTACATCTCCACTATAGAATCTACATTTCCCCCAGTCCTTGAACCTTAGGATAGGGCCCACTTTCCTGCATGCCTCTCCCAATCCATATCAAATAATATTGCATCAGCCGATCGCAATCTAATCAACCCAACGATTGCCACCTCAACATGCTTCACTTCAGACTGTGTCCAGACACTTCAAGTGTGGAATGACAACCTTTCAGCTTCACTACTCAGGTGAGTCCTTTCCTTTCATAGCATTCTCTAATTCCATCCCAGATGGATCACTTTCTAACAAAGTCCCAAAACCTACATGTACACCAGGTTCTGTGAGATAGTGCATATGTTCACACATATCCATAATCAAGTGCAAAATATATACCTGAAAGCAGAAGTACACTAGAGTTTGCAGTGAGTACCGCCCCCCAACACTTCTTCCCCACTATTCCAACCTTTGGGTCCATGATTGCTCAACAATTTGTTTGGCTTTGTATGTTAACTCTCTTTTCAGCCACCAGGTTCCAGTTGCCATCAGGATGCCGGCCAGGCTTCCCTGGACTGAAGACCACACCAATGTGTCCTGGAGCTCAGCTTCCCCAGAGACCCACCCTACTAAGGAAAGAGAGAGGTAGACTGGGAGTATGGACCGACGAGTCAACGCCCATGTTCAGCGGGGAAGCAATTACAGAAGCCAGACCTTCCACCTTCTGCAACCCACAATGACCTTGCTCTCAGAGGGATAGAGAATGGGAAAGCTATCAGGGCAGGGGATGGGATATGGAGACTGGGTGGTGGGAATTGTGTGGAGTTGTACCCCTTCTACCCTATGGTTTTGTTAATTTATCCTTTCTTAAATAAAAAATAAATTTAAAAATGTACATATATATATATATATATATATATATAAAGTTCATGCCTGCATCCCTTTGTAAAGTCTAAGGGTGGGGTTTTGGCATCAAGTTTAATATCCATGTAGTTCTGACATTCAGTAAAGTTGAAAATCACCATACTGAAATACTGTCATTAACATTATCTCTTTCTCTCTCTCTCTCAAACACAGACATACACACACACCATATATCTTTACGTTTTTAAGACATTTATTTTCACAGCTTACTATTTATCAAAATTGTGATACATTAAATAAGTCACATGTAAAATAATTTATAAATTGCCAAATAGATCAAGTTGCTACATACTTGTCATTTATTGTATTGCATATTGGAATGGTGCCAAGTCTTTCTAAATATATCATGTAGTGTTTGAAGATGGGAGAATTTGGAGTGTCTGATTCATGCACTAGGAAAAAAATTATTTGGGAACTGAAATTATGAGTAAAAACTTCTGGAAGAATTTCAAGAGAAACTTTGATATACAACTCAATAAAGAATAAAACATGAGTTTAACAAAGTTGGAAATGTAGGTGGAATTCCATTCCTTTATAATATACCTTGACATTAAGGGCTGGCAATATAGATTACCTGGAGTGTGTATACTTTGCCACATGTACCACCTAGGTTTGAACCCAGACCCCACTGCACAGGGAGCAGTTTTGATATTGTGGTTTCTCTCCCCTGTCTGTCCTTCTACTTGAAAAAGTCATCCTAGAGCAGTGAAGCCCCAGCAATAACAAAATATGCATATTTATAATTTACATACAATTACAAACATATAAACTTAAATAATATATATGTATATATCATCCATACCACTTATTCAGATCCCAAACAATCCTTGACTAGGACAGACTCAAGTTTTATGCAAGTGATATTAAGAATGAAGCTAAGAAGTTATCCATTTCCTCCCTTCCCATCATTTTTCATCTCAATGGCCTACTGTGAAACACATATTTATATTGATTGGTATTACTGTGTGTACACAGATTCCAAATTATTAGCAAGATTCATTTGCCTTCAAGTTATAGTAGTTCTTCTGATTACAGAGTTGGGTAAATAAAAATATGTCTTAAAGTCTTTTCTGTGCATGCTTAGAATTTTCTTTCGCTGAGGACTTAATAATTACACAGATATTAGAATGGAAATATGGAAGAAAAAATCTGAAAAAAGCATCCCAAGAAAAAGAAACAGCAAAGGCAAGAAGATGTGGTAAGCTCAGAATAAGCATGAAACCCAGAGAGGACTGGTGAAGAGATGGGCATGGTCAGTGGTAGAAGGTGAACTCAAGAGAAATAAGGATTTAGATCACATATTGCCACAAATGCATAAAAGGTATAAGAATGTTATAATTTTTGTTATGAAACCTTTGGGACAATGTGAAAAGCTTAATCCTTTTTAAATATATATATATATATATATAACAAAGTGTGGAGATGTACATTATTCTTTGCTCTCAGGAATAAACTGAACACATGGATATTTTATAATAAATTCAGAAAACTTGGTATTAAATCTTATGTCTTCTATCTAGCTGTATGCCCTCATACAAGATAATTATCTGGCCTCAGTTTTCTCATCTATAAAAGTGATTTTTTTTACTATGAATCAATTTTTTATTTTTTATTTTATTAGTAATTTAATATTGGCTTACAAAATTGTAAGATAATGGGGTATAAGTTCATATAGTTCTCACCACCAGAGTTCTGTGTCCCATGCCCTCCACTGGAAATTGCATAACTCCTCCCATGTCACCTACATGAGTTGATTCTATAGCTAGCTAGCTATAACTTTGTTGTTTTCGATGGGTTATGTTGTTTTCTCCGGGCTGGCTTCACGGGCGGGTAACAGACGACCAGGGACTCATAGTTGAGCTGTAGGCAGTATCTCTTTATTCATGCAGGACGCAGCACAATCTAAGACGAGCTAAGCTAAACTCAAGGTAAAGTACTCTAAAACTCACAATGCTGTCTTTATATATACTTGCCAAGTAGGGTGGAAACAGGGTGTGACATAGAGAGGGTGGAGAGAAAAGTGACTGGTGACAATCAGAGTGTGACAAGGAGAGGATCAGGGTGTGACAAGGAGGGGGGGTGGAGCAAAAACATATCATGAAACAGTGGGGATTGAACCAATGCCCTGGAGGGAGGTGCTTGTTAACAGCGGTTATATAAATAGAATGAAGTGGTTATGTAAATAGAATAGTGTTAAGCAGGGGGGATTTAAACCAAATGAAACAGAAAGGGTCTCATGCATACCAACATAACTTTGTGTATTTTTTTCTTTTTTCCCATAAATTGGAAATTATTCATCATAGCATTGAAATGAAACATTCATATATTGGTTGGTTACCATGTCAAATCCCTCTATCTTACACTTTTTCTCTAGCATACAGAATAGGGAGACTCGTGAGAATGAGTACCTATAGTCCATACTATTGTTATTATGGAAGAAGAGTAAATGAAGCAACTGAAAGATGGGTTTTGTCTGTCTGTTTGTTTTAGGTTATATTCCTTCCAAGTTGATAGAATGGCCAATAGCAGTTCCATCTCACTGGAAGACATGTGAAGACATCTTGGATTTTTTTCCCTAACACATTGGTAAGGAAATTTGATTGCCATTTACCTGCTGAGTTCTTCATTACCTCTCTTACTATCAACCTATTCCAGACCGGGGCTAAGAGGGCTCCCATTAACAGAAAAAAAGCCCTAACCAAAGACTTTCAGGTCCTTGCAGTATAAGTTATATAGTAGGTATATGCCTACAAGAAAGTCTGGAAGATAGCATTTCTAAGATGCTTTAGTAACAGGGAATAGGTATTTTAGCTAAAATGACCAGGGACTTCTTTAAGAATGTCATAATTACACAGAGACTAGAATATTTGGTTTGGGGGAAGCATAAAGGAGTGTGACTGAGATACTCATTACACATTCCCAGTCTATTCCCAAACATATTGTGAGACATCTGGCATATGAAAGGCCCGTTTTTAATTCCAGGGTTGCAGATTATTTTTCTCCAAATTGTAATAATCCCTGTGAATACTGCATGTGATGAAGTCTCCTGGTTATACCACTAAGGATATCCTAAAGAGTACTCTGTATAGGTGTACATGTATCCATAGGCAAGGAACAATTAGGGATGGGTGGTGGCACACCTGGTTGAGCGCACATGTTATAATGCACAAGGACCCAGGTTCAAGTCCCTGGTCCCCACCTGCAGGGGGAAAGTTTCACAAGTGGCGAAGTAGTGCTGCAGGTGTCTCTGTCTCTCTTCCTCTCTGCCCCCCATCCTTCTTGATTTCTGGCTGTTTCTATCCAATAAATAAATAAAGATAATTTTTTTAAATCAAGGGACAATTATATAACTCAAAGTAAAAGTGCTTAAGAGCCCTTTGTGATTAGACTTATATCTAACAAGCCTAAAATCCTAGTAGAAGTGCCTAAAGAAGACATCATAAATTCTCTAATCAATTAGACTTAGACCAAATAAGCTTGGCAATATAGTAGAAAGGACCAAAGAAGACAGAACCCATAAATCTAATTCTGGATGGATTCAACAAATGACTCTCAATGTTTTAACAACTGGAAGAAGGTCTAAGTTCATCAGATAAAGGGCTATAAAGGCTGGATAAAGACAACAGACTGGCTCACTTATTAATGGCCTTTTTGGTCAATACCAGACTACCCCATCATCTGGGGCCCTAGTTAGGGAATCCCTGGATTCCCACAAAGACATTCCAGGCTTAGACTTCTAATAGATCCCTCTCTAAACCATCACTGGTCATTTCCATTAGGAACATCAGCATAAGCCCTCCTGTGAGCCTTTCCAGGACCTTGTCCTCACTATAAAGTAGCAATGGTAAGGACTCTCTGAATGGAGGCTGGGTCATCCTACCCTGTCATTTGAGAAAAACTGGTCATGAAATGAGTGCAGTCTAGAAAGTTCCCAACTGTGGCCATAAACTGCAAGCTCAGACCAACAGGTACTCAGAGGTTAGACAGACTCCTATGTTAAATATGAATATATAGGCCCTGGGTCAAGTTGATGTGGTAAACAGTTAATATCATTCATAGATTTTTTTAAAGATGGGTGCCATTTTCTGCCTTAATCCAACTTTATAGCCTATTCTCAACTCTGATACAATCTTCCCCAGACAATATATTTGTCCACCTCTATATTAGCCATCAAACTCGAACAAAATCCACAAAACTCATGGGCCCCTAGGAAAACACCAAAAATTGACTTCCTAGCTACTTTCTAGCCTAAGATCCCTAATATCATCTGCTCTAGTCCTACTTTTTGGTTTCAGTTCATTAATCATCTTGTCTTTCTTTATATCTTACCTCTCTTCAGCCAACAAACTGAAGATGCGATCATGATTCCATCCTGATTTTCCTGGGTAGACAAACACCAATGTGTTCCAAAACCTCATCTATCCAGAGCTCTACCCAACTAGGGAAAGACAAACACAGGCTGCGGTGGGTATGGAAAGACCTGCCAAGGCCCATGTACAGCAGAAAAGGAATCTAAAAAGCTGGAAGCCCCATATTCTACACCCCCATAAAGAATTTTAGTCTATACTCCCAGAAGGAGAGAAATGATAGGGAAAGATGACCAGAGGGGTATGAACTCCAACTTCATCAGCACCCAAAGAGAGAAGTGAAAACAAAGGAAGAACATTAAGAAGTAGTAACATATCTAAATGCACCAATCACAGACAAAGAAATTGAAACCGTTATTAAGAATCTCCCCAACAACAAAAGTCCTGGACCAGATGGCTTCACAAATAAATTCTACAAAACTTTCAGGAAACAGGTAGTACCCATACTTCTTAAGCTTTTCCATAAGATTGAAGAAACAGGAATACTTCCTTCCACCTTCTATGAAGCCAACATCACCCTGATACCAAAAGCTGATAGGGACACAACAAAAAAGGTAAACTACAGACCAATATCGCTGATGAACATAGATGCCAAAATATTAAACAAGATCTTGGCCAACCGGATACAGCAGCACATTAAAAAGATTGTTCATCACGACCAAGTGAGATTCATCCCAGGAATGCAAGGCTGGGTCAACACCCATAAGTTAATCATTGTCATTCACCACATCAATAAAAGCAAAGCCAAAAACCACATGATTATCTCAATAGATGCAGAGAAAGCCTTTGACAAAATCCAACACCCATTCATGCTCAAAACTCTACAAAAAATGGGAATAGATGGGAAATTCCTCAAGATAGTGGAGTCTATATATAGCAAACCTACAGCCAACATCATACTCAATGGACAGAAGCTAAAAGTATTCCCCCTCAGATCGGGGACTAGACAGGGCTGTCCACTATCACCATTACTCTCCAACATAGTATTGGAAGTTCTTGCCATAGCAATAAGGCAAGAGAAAAAAAATCAAAGGAATACAGATTGGAAGGGAAGAAGTCAAGCTCTCACTATTTGCAGATGATATGATAGTTATATAGAAAAACCTAAAGAACCCAGCAGAAAACTACTGGAAGTTATTAGGCAATATAGCAAGGTATCAGGCTACAAAATCAATGTACAAAAATCAGTGGCATTTCTTTATGCAAACACTAAATCTGAAGAAGAAGACATCCAGAAATTACTCCCATTTACTGTTTCAGCAAAATCAATCAAATACCTAGGAATAAAGTTGACCAAAAAAGTGAAAGACTTGTATACTGAAAACCATGAGTCGCTACTCAAGGAAATAGAAACTGATACCTAGAAATGGAAAGATATCCCATGCTCATGGATTGGAAGAATAAATATCATCAAAATGAATATTCTCCCCAGAGCCATATACAAATTTAATGCAATACCCATAAAAGTTCCACCAAGCTTCTTTAAGAGAATAGAACAAACACTAGAATCATTTATCTGGAAGCTGAAAACACCTAGAATTGCCAAAACCATCTTGAGGAAAAGAAACAGAAATGGAGGCATCACACTCCCAGATCTCACATTATATTATAAAGCCATCATCATCAAAACAGCATGATACTGGAACAAAAATAGGCACACAGACCAGTGGAACAGAATTGAAAGCCCAGAAATAAATCCCCACACCTATGGGCATCTAATCTTTGATAAGGGGGCCCAAAGCATTAAATGGAAAAAGGAGGCTCTCTTCAATAAATGGTGCTGGGAAAAAAACTGGGTTGTAACATGCAGAAGAATGAAATTGAACCACTTTATCTCACCAGAAACAAAAATCAACTCCAAATGGATCAAAGACATGGATGTCAGACCAGAAACAATCAAATACTTAGAGGAAAACATTGGTAAAACACTTTCCCACCTACACCTCAAGGACATCTTTGATGAATCAAACCCAATTGCAAGGAAGACTAAAGCAGAAACAAACCAATGGGACTACATCAAATTGAAAAGCTTCTGCACATCCAAAGAAACTATTAAACAAAGAGACCCCTCACAGAATGGGAGAAGATCTTCACATGCCAGACATCAGACAAGAAACTAATCACCAAAATATATAAAGAGCTCAGCAAACTTAGCACCAAAAAAGCAAATGACCCCATCCAAAAATGGGCAGAGGATATGAACAAAACATTCACCTCAGAGGAGATCCAAAAGGCTGACAAACATATGAAAAACTGCTCTAGGTCACTGATTGTCAGAGAAATGCACATAAAGACAACACTAAGATACTACCTCACTCCTGTTTGAATGGCATACATCAAAAAGGACAGCAGCAACAAATGCTGGAGAGGTTGTGGGGACAGAGGAACCCTTTTACATTGCTGGTGGGAATGTAAATTGGTCCCGCCTCTTGGAGAGCAGTCTGGAAAACTCTCAGAAGGCTAGACATGGACCTTCCATATGATCCAGTAATTCCTCTCCTGGGATTATACCCCAAGGACTCCATAACACTCAACCAAAAAGAGGTGTGTACTTCTATGTTCATAGCAGCACAATTCACAATAGCTAAAACCTGGAAGAAACCCAGGTGCCCAACAACAGATGAGTGTCTGAGAAAGCAGTGGTATATATACACAATGGAATACTATGCAGCTATCAAGAACAGTGAACCCACCTTCTCTGACCCATCTTGGACTGAGCTAGAAGGAATTATGTTAAGTGAGCTAAGTCAGAAAGATAAAGATGAGTATGCGATGATCCCACTCATCAACAGAAGTTGAGGAAGAAGATCTGAAAGGGGAACTAAAAGCAGGACCTGACTAAATTGAAAGTAGGGCACCAAAGTAAAAACCCTGTGGTGAGGGGTAGACATGCAGCTTCCTGGGCCAGTGGGGGGGTGGGAGTGTGTGGGAGGGATGGGTCACAGTCTTTTGGTGGTGGGAATGGTGTTTATGTACACTCCTAGTAAAATGTAGTCATATAAATCACTAGTTAATTAATATGAGAGGGGGAAAATTAATTGTATTTCTCAAAGTTATTTAAAACACAGACTGAATCTTTTTAATATATAGGCTGTGTATTTGATATGTAGACTCTCTCAAAAGCCTAGACCAAGTAGATCAGAAGCAACCAATAGCACAGCTGTATACTATAGAGCCTACAATTCCTCCAGTCCTGGAACCCTTGGATAGGGCCCACTTTCCCGTATGCCTCTCCCAATCCATATCAAATAATATTGCATCTGCCAATCACAACCTAATCAATACAACGATTGCCACCTCAACATGCTTCAGCTCAGACTGTGTCCAGAGACTTCACATGTGGAATGAAGCTTCATTACTCAGGTGAGACCTTTCCTTTCATAGTATACTCTAATTCCATCTCAGGTGGTTTACTTACTAACAAAGTCCCAAAACCTAGATATACACCAGTTTCTGTGAGAGAGAGCATATGTTCACATGTATTCATAAACTACTGCATAATATATACCTGAAAGCAGAAGTACACTAGAGTTTGCAGTGAGTATCCCCCTAACACTTCCTCTCCACTACTCCAGCCTTTGCGTCCATGATTGCTCAACAATTTGTTTGGCTTTGTATGTTAACTCTCTTTTCAGTCACCAGGTTCCAGATGTCATCAGGATGCTGGCCACACTTCCCTGGACTGAAGTTCCCACCAATGTGTCCTAGAGCTCCGCTTCCCAGAGACCCACCCTACTAGGGAAAGAGAGAGGCAGACTGGGAGTATGGACCGACCAGTCAACGTCCATGTTCAGTGGGGAAGCAATTACAGAAGCCAGACCTTCCACCTTCTGTAACCCACAATGACCCTGGGTCCATGTTCCCAGAGGGATAGAGAGTGGGAAAGCTATCAGGGGAGGGGGTGGGATATGGAGATTGGGTGGTGGGAATTGTGTGGAGTTGTACCCCTCCTACCCTATGGTTTTGTTAATTAATCCTTTCTTAAATAAAAAAATTAAAAAATAAGAAGTAGTAACAGGTGTAGGTATGACTTAGAAAGGAAGAGAAGGTAGTACCATGGTGGAGGAAGGGTGTGTGTGTGTGTGTGTGTGTGTGTGTGTGTGTGTGTGTGTGTGTGTGTGTGTGTGTAAAATAGTCAGAAAGGAACCCTCCTGCACTGCTGGTGGGCATGAAAATTGGTCTGACCCCTATGGAGAGCAGTCTGGAGAACCCTCACAAGGCTAGAAATGGACATTCCATATGACCCCACAATTCTTTTCCTAGGGATATATCCTAAGGACTCAATCACACCCATCCAAAAACGATATGTATACACCTATGGTCACAGCACAATTTGTAATATCCAAAACCTGGAAACAACCCAGATGTCCAACAACAGATAAGTGGCTGAGAAAGCTATGGTTTATATACACAATGGAATACTACTTAACTATTAAAAACCATGAATCCAGCCTCTTTGACCCATCTCAGATGGAGCTAGAAGGAACTATGTTAAGAGAGTTAATAACAGAAAGAGAAAAATGAGTATAGGGTGGTCTCACTCATAAACAGAAGTTGAGAAAAAAGAAAAAAAAAGAAAGAGAAACGGACAGCAGAATGACTCTTTGGAGTATTACACCAAAGTAAAAAACTGACGGAAGGGGAAGGGAGGGCAAACTTTCAGCTCCACTATAGGAGGAGTGTGGGTTGTGACACAGACCTTCGATGGTGGTAATGGTGTTAATACATTCTCTTATTAACCTACAGTCTTTTTTAAATTTCTCTCATAGGGGATTAATCATTTATAGTCGACAGTAAAAACAATAGTTTGTATTTGGATAACATTTCTCAGTTTTTCACATAACAATACAACCCCCACTAGGTCCTGTCATCCTTTCCCAGGACCTGTACTCTCCCTGGCCCCCACCCACCCCAGAGTCTTTTACTTTGGTGCAATGCAGGAACTCCAGTTCAAGTTCTACTTGTATTTTCTCTTCTGATCTTGTTTTCAACTTCTGCCTGAGAGTGAGATCATCCTACGTTCACCCTTCTCTTTCTGGCTTATTTAACTTACCATGATTTCTTCAAGCTCTATCCAAGATGGGCTGAAAATGGCGAAATCACCATTTTTAGTAGCTGAGTAGTAGTCCATTGTGTACATATACCACAACATGCTCAGCCACTCATCTGATGTTGGACACCTGGGTTGCTTCCAGGTTTTGGCTATTACAAATTGTGCTGCTATTAACATAAGTATACACATTTTGGGGGGGGGGAATGGGTATGTTGAGTTCCTTAGGATATATCTCCAGGAGAGGAATTGCAGGATCATAGGGTAGGTCCAATTCTAGCCTTATGAGAGTTCCCCAGACTGCTCTCTAAAGAGGTTGGACCAATTTACATTCCCACCAACAGAGCAGGAGAATTCCTTTGACCCCACAACCTCTCCAGAATTTGTTGCTGCTACCTTTTCTGATGTATGACATTCTCACAGGAGTGAAGTGGTATCTCATTGTTGTCTTTATTTGCATTCCTCTGACAATCAAAGACTTGGAGCATTTTTTCATGTGTTTCTCAGCCTTTTGGATCTCTTCTGCGGTTTAATCTACAGTCTTATAAATCATTATTTAATCAATATGAGGGGGAAAATTGATAGTCTCAAGCTTTTTAATACACAGACTTCAGTTCTAAGTATATATTTCTTCAATCTAAACACTTAAGGTTTCAAATGAGTAAATTGAATTTTAATATTGGGCATACATTGTTAATTCATTACTAATAATAACATATTTTGAAATATTAAATAACCTATAATTTTAGACCAAGGAGACCAGATGTAACCAGTTTTGTCAGTATACCAGATATAGTTATTTGTAATAGCATTAAACGACACAAATAATGGTAAGGTCTTGTATAGTACAGTAATCTTAACCATGGGATTTTCAAAGTAAATCAAGTTCCCAAATAACTTGTTCATAATAATAATGATCTATTGCATTATTAAACTCTAAGACAGCAAGGAACCTTCCTCAGTCTCTATAAACCTGTATTTCTCCTGGTCCTGGAACCTCTGGGGTTTTGCTCACTTTCCTTCATGCTTCTCTTGACCCATACCATTTGATACTGCATCTGCTGATCTCAGCCAAATCAATGCACTCAATGCCACCTCTACATGTTCCACTTCAGATTATGTCGAGAGACACCAAGCATGGAATGTTAACTTCCCAGCTCTAATACTTGGGTAAGATCTTTCCTAGCTCATAGAATTCCTTAGTTCCATTTCAGGTGGCACACTTCATAACAAAGTTACAGAACCTAGATATAGCTCAGGGCCAATAAGATAGGGTACATGTTCACATGTACCCATAAATTGGGGGAAAATATATACCTTAAAGTAAAAGTGCACAATAGTCTGCAGTGACTCAATAAATGCAGCAAGCAAGTAGAAAGACCTAAAAAAAAAGATACTTAATTACATTTTCTACTTAGACCTAGATACCCTCCTCATCTACCTCCTGTTTCACTTCCCTCCATCACTCTAAGCCTAAACTTGTCAGATAAAGTAAGGACTACAAAAACTGGATAAGGGGAAGAAACCAGCTTATATAATAATGGCCCTTTTGGCCACTACCAGGTCACCCCATCATCCAGGGCTCTATTCAAAGAACCCCTGAATTCCCATATAGATATGGATTTAGACCTCTAACAGATCCCTCTCTTCACTATCACTGGTCATCTTCATCAGGAACAACATCATAAACCCTTTTGTGGGCCTCTACAAGACATTGCCCTCAATGTAAAACAACATACTCTGCTACTCCAGGAAGACTGGTTCTGAAATAAATGCAGCCTAGAATGTTTTTAGCTATGACTATGGAATGTGAGCTCAGACTAACAAGGGTACAGAGCTTACACGGGCTCCTGTGCTAAATATGAATAGACATGGACCCCAGATCAGAACAATTCTAATTTCTTAGATTATTAATAGTAGTATCCTTAATTCTTTGAGCATTTACCATAAGTATATTTATATTATAGCATATTTAAATGTTACATTTGGAGACACAAGCATTACTGTTCCCATTTAAAAGATGTAAAATTAAGTCTGAAACAATAAAACTATCATTTTTACAAGATAAAAAGTTATGACATGTTCTCAGTAAGAATAATATTCTATAATTAAAAAGATAGTACTATAGTGTCCAGGACAAAAATGGGTGGAACCAGAAGTGATTATGCTAAATGAAGTATGTGAAGAAATTAAGAGCAGATATTGGATGGTTTCCCTCATAGGTAGAATATATAGATGACTAAAGCAAATAAACTTACCAAAAAAAAAAAGTAACCAAAATGTCTCTGGGATTCTATGAAAACTCAGGCAGTTAACAGAGGAAAAGGGAGTTCAGAAACTTTGGTAGTGGGTGCAGAGAGTTGTTCATCTGTACCCCTGAAAGTTTACGTTTATAAACCAAATTTAAATCACTAAAAATAAAATATTAAAGTCATAATTTCTCTACACTCTTAAATCTCTTAAGATATAGTGAAGTTTATGATTTGCCCTGAGTGTCTTTATAGAAAGGCATTGCTGAAAATCTGAATAACTAGCTATGTAATTACATACTGAGAAACTAATAAAGCATATCTGAACTCCATTTGTCACTGGAGTCCAACTGGGTGAAGACTAGAGAAAAATAATCTTTTAAGCATTCTCTTTTTCTTATAGGCCAATGGAAGTGCATCCAGACTTTTGGTTACTGGTCTGAGTTTCTAAAAATGACTCCATGATAACCATCACTTAATGTTCATAATACTTTATATTCCTAAAACTGAATGAAACTTTATAATGAATATCATTTCAGATTAAAATTACATTCAACTCTTTGACTTCATGAGAATAATGAAAGATAATGCCTAGTAGAGAAAAAAAAGTTACCTTTGATTTCACCCCACATTTTCAGAGTACAATAAACAAAATGAATCATTTAAGTACTTTCTCTCAAAGAGAATCCTCTAAAGGTGGTTCTCTGTGGATTGGTTCAAAATTAACCACACATCATTTCCTCCACGGGGGAAAAGAATGTGAAAAATAACCACTAGAAACACCACCACTCTTCAAAAAAGAAGAAGAAGAAGAAGAAGAAGAAGAAGAAGAAGAAGAAGAAGAAGAAGAAGAAGAAGAAGAAGAAGAAGAAGAAGAGGAAGAGAAGGAGAAGAAAGAAAAAGAAAAGATGTAGTTTACTAACAAAAATGAAATGAGATTTTTGAACAAAACAAGATGTCAAGTAGCAAATTATCTTCTCATAAAAATCTATTTCCTAAGTAAAGCATTTGTCTCTAGAAGAGGCTGAGCATGTCAAATTCAGCTAGTTGCACCTGTTGGACCCTTCCTTACATCTCTCTTTCTTCATTCTCCTTTTCATCACATTTGCTTTACTGTCCCTTCACATCTTCTCAAGTCAGAAAGACTGCCTTCATTTTCAAGAATCTTCAAAATCTTTAAAACCTCTCACATACAAACCACCGGTTCAGGGGATCAAACAGATAAGGCACAGGCAACACCACTGCATTTGTTATCTTTGTGCACAGAAAGGTATTTCAAAATCCAGTGCTTATTTGGCAGACATGTCTCCATTGCACACTAGAGTTCCTTGCAAACAGAGATACTGACAATTTTTGGTCAAGACTATCTTTCCCAGAGAGAGACAGGCTGGAAGTATGGATCAACCTGTCAACGCCCATGTTCAGCAGAAAAGCAATTATATAGAAACCAGACCTTCCAGCTTCTGCACCCCATAATGGCCCTGGTTCCATACTCCCAGAGGGATAAAAAATAGGGAAGCTATGAGGGGAGGGGATGGGATATGGAGTTCTGGAGGTGGAAACTGTGGACTTGTACCCCTCTTAGCCTATGGTTTTGTCAGTGTTTCCTTTTTATAAATAAAAATTTTTAAAGACAAAGAAAGAAAATGGTTAACCTCCTTCCTTTGCCTTTGCTTCTCACCCTCTATAAAAAATTTTAAATGGACACCAGGAATGGTGAAGACATTGTGTAGCCACTTAGCCCCAGTTACAACCCTTGCAGCATAAAGGACAGAAAGACAATGCTTAACTTGCTGCATATTCCTCTTATGTCATAAAGATGTGAGATGGAGTGGATTGCAAATGTTAGTATATACTCCTAACATCATTTTATTTTCTCAGAATCTTAATAAATAAGAAAGTGTGTCTAAAAAAAATGTATCCCTCCAGGGCCAGATGTTGGCACACCTGGTTGAGTGCACATGTTACAATGCACAAGGACCTGGGTTCAAGTCCCCGGTCCCCACCTACAGATCTGAAAGCTTTGCGAGTGGTGAAACAGTATCTCTGTCTCTCCCTATCTTCCCTTTCCCTCTCAATTTCTGGATGCCTCTATCCATAAATAAAGATAATAAAAAAAATTTTAATTATCTCTTTTAAAAAAAGTCTCCCTCCAGGGTAGACTTTGAGCAGTTTTTTTTTAATTCTTTTACAAAACAAAATGAAATTTCCAAGGCCAAGGAATTCTCAGCTATAAGGCAAAATGACTGTGTGTGTGGTGGCATCTACTATGCCTACCCCTTTTTGCACCCCTACAGGGATAAGAAGAACCAGTTAAAACACATGAACTCACAAAGAATGTTTTTCAGTGGATAATGTGAATCATTTATCTCTGAATCAAGTTTCTTGACTTCTAATAA
This sequence comes from Erinaceus europaeus, assembly GCF_950295315.1. NCBI lineage: Eukaryota > Metazoa > Chordata > Mammalia > Eulipotyphla > Erinaceidae > Erinaceus > Erinaceus europaeus. Next base: position 41,956,170 of record NC_080171.1, on the reverse strand, counting down.
ACATAAAACTGTAGTAAGCTAACTTGGCAGTTTAAAAAAAGGGTAAATATCCAGGATCTTCTTAATTGTGACTATGGTTTAAAACAACAAATACTTATTTTCTCATAGTAGCTGAGTTAGGAGTCTAAAATTGACTTCCTTGGGTAATTCTGACTCAGACTAGCTCACTAGATAGTCATGAAACAAACAGCTAAGACTGCAGCTGTCCGAAAGCTCAACTAGGGCTGAAAGATAGTGTCAAGAAGGCTTATTCTGAGGACTTGTGGTGGCACACCTGTTGAGCACACATGTTACAGTGCATAAGGACCCAGGTTCAAGCCCCTGGTCCCCACCTGCAGGAGGAAAGCTTCACAAGTGGTGGAGCAGTGCTACAGGTGTCTCTCCATCTTTCTTCCTCCCTGTCTCCTCCTTCCCTCTCGATCTCCCCCCTCCCTCTAGATCTCTGGTTGTCTCTATCCAATAAATAAAGATAATTAAATTTTTAAAATAAATTAAATTTTAAAAGAAAGGCTTATTCATGTGGTTATTGGCTAGAAACTTCTGCTCTTCATCACCTTGACCTCTCCACAGAGCTTTTCAAATATCCTCCAGCTTCAGTAGCTGGATTACTCACAGAGCAAGTGATTTAAGAGAGAATATATTTGCCAAAACAGAAGCTACAGCAACTCTTATACCCTAATCTCAGGGGAGATACACTATACTTGCTATCTTGTCTGTTGGATACAACACTCAACCAGACCACATCATGGGTGAGAGCTACAGAAGGTGTGAACATGACCAGGCAGAGGTCACTAAGGTGACCGTGGAGACTGTGTACCACACACAAGAGGCCTGATGAGTATCTCCCTCATACACACAAGTGATCTGGCTAGCATTATCAGATGCTTTCAAGCCAGAGCGAAGTAGAACCGATAACAAAATGGTGAGGAGAGATGACAAAGTCATGAAATCAGAATTGGTTCTAGAAGATATTATATCAGTAAAAGTAAAATCCTCTAGAAATGGTCTAGCAAATAGAACTGTGCATTCTTTCCCTATGAAGGAATGTGGAACTCAAAAGTATTTATTATGATTGTTTTTCTTATGATAGCTGATATAGTCAATTCAGTCTATAAAAAAATAAGACTCACACATTGCTAGGTATTCTCCCCTTTCTGTAGATCAGTGCAATAAAATTCTTTTTTTTTTCCAGTACTGGCCCCAACAGCTACCAAATTTTCCATTTCCATGGGAATGCTACCCAATCTGTGTACCTAGTATGTCACTATGCCACATCTAACTAGGCATTTTAATTATTTTTTACCTTAGAAGAAAGACTTAAGCAATAAAAAACATGTGCAATTGGGATATCTGAGCAGGACAAAGCCAGAGCATAAGATGTAAAGGCAAGGGGATTATACAAGAAGGCTGTCCTTAGGTAGCAGGGAAGGCTTGAGTGATACATTATTAAATCTCAAAAATTCTCTTGCTATGGAGATCAAGAAAATTAAGAAAGTTTGAATTTATTAATGCTGATTGCAACTTGATAGCACTACCACATAATATGGTAATATTAAAGTATTTTTAAATACCAAAATATTGGCTGAACACATACAGAAGTGGTTTATGTATACAGATGGTGCATGCAGACATTAAGGAAGGACTTTGTAAACTAACATAAACAAAAATACACTGTTCTTGACTTCAGCAAAAGATATCTTATTGCCAGAGTCTGGTAATTTCATTCACATTCCATCTTCATTTTAAAAAAACTTTGTAAGGAAGGAATTATCTCATCATTTCACAGACATGGGGAGGTGTGATTTGGCTTCTGTGATACAGTTAGAGATTCAGGATACAGGTTTAACCCACTATTTGTAAGTAGAGTTTTCCTTTAAATTTCTCATAAACTGAAACACTCTAAAACAAATAAGCAATTACTATCAATGCTTATGGGGGAAAAATTGAATATACCCAAACAATTACCTAACAAATCATACAAAACACACACACACACACACACAAAACCTAAAATAATGTTTGCACATAGTAAAATCAGATAGTACAGAGCCTGTATATAGTTATCTTCAGGAAAAGACTTGCTAGGACCACTCTTTTCTAGTTGGTGTTGCCTCAAAACAAATGCCAACTACCTTTTTGTCTTAATTTTTTTTCAGATTTTGTCCCATTAGAATAAATAGGTAGAAATGTAAGTCTGTCAAACTCAATAACACCAACATTTGAAAAATGGGCAATGTGTGCTCACACTTTTGTACATCTCATTTAGTCCTTTGACTAAATTGGGTCTTTCAATTGGATCCTATCAGGGAGATACCCAAGTCTGAAGTCATAAGTGAAAGCACTAGTATTTCTATAACTTGGGGAAGACCAAATAAATGAGACAAGTAATAATAGAGATACTTGACATTGCTAAAAAGCAACAGAGGAAGGGTGGAAGATAAAGCATAGTAGTTATGCAAAGGACTTTCATGCCCAAGGCACCAGAGGTCCTAAGTTCAAAGCCCCACACTACCATAACCAGAGGAGAGCAGTACTCTGGTAAAAAAGAAAAAAAAAAAAGAAAAAGAAAATTGGAGGAAAGGCCAGTTTACATAATTTCTGTCTTCAGTAAAGTGTACCATAGAGTTCCCTCCTCTAATAACAGTTGTAGTGCCTTTTGAGTCTTTCAATGATAGCAGAAAATCACCCAAACATATCTAAAGAAAATGACTTCGAATCTCCCAAAAGAGACAAGGTCCATCAATAAAAACCGTTTTCCTAGAATGTGACCAGCTGCAAAGAATGTGGATTACTTATACCTAAACTCATGGAACTTGCTATAGGATATATATGAGAGGATCCACATTGATACCTAAACAATCTGTGAAGCATTAGTCAGAATTCATACCTCATGTCAGTTAATTGCTAAGGAAAATATGGTAATAACTGAACATCAACTAAATGATCATTCGGTTAGGTTTTTTTCCTATCACTTATGAGGGAAGAAATCCAAGAAATAACAGTGATCTAGACAAGAATGTAAGGGGCCCATGGCCATCCCTTGCAAACTCTATACTCACTTAAAGTCTGATATTTTCACTGGGTCTTCCCAGAACCCTTCTGGAATGTTCAGAGATGTCTTGCTTTCATGAGAATGTTAAACTTGACTCAACTGGAAAACTCTGTGACCATAGACTGAAAAGTATCTCTGATTTGAGTAATGTGTGCAGTTGTTGCCGATGAAAAGTTACCTGACTCAGAAACATCAAAGCAAGTGCCATTGAGAACTCTATTAGGCATAATGCTGTTTGTTCTAATGAAAGCCACCAGAAGACACTGGAACTCTTTACTTCAAATGGGAAAAATATAGTGAGAGATCCTACCTCTTAAAATCCAGTGCAAAACCCACAATATATACTGCATGGATAACTAACTGTGAAAGTTCACACATACAGTAGACTTGGGAGAAGCACGGTGGAAGAAAAAGGTGGAAAGGGATAGAATTATAAAATCAGATAAAATTGGATTGCCATCTTAGCTCAATAGTAACAAGCTGTTTAATAGGAAATATGCATGAAGTCTTTTGAGTCTGTTTCCTCATTTGTACTACTATAATGGTATAGAGCTGAGGTAGGGAGGTGGTGCACCTGGCTGAGTACACGCATTACAATGAAGGGACCTAAGTTCAAGCCTCTAGTCCCCACTTCCAGGGAAGAAGTTTCAGGGGAAGTCAAACATTGCTACAGATGTCTCTCTCTCTCTCTCCCTATCTCCCATCCCTTTTGAATTTCTCTCTATCACCATCCAAAATAAATAAATTATTTTAAAAAGCAAATTCTAAAAAAAAGTAAAACTTTATAAAAAAAATAAAATATGGCTGCCAGTCTTTGATGTCTCCATGTAGTATAACAAAGGTTATACAAGGCGTGCTATATGTTGGATCCTCTGTAAATCATAGCAATGAATTCTGTCCATTCATTTTCATTTTATTATTTATTTATTTATATTTTACTTTTTTTAACCAGAGCACTGCTCATCTCTGGTTTATGGTGGTGCAAGGGATTGAACCTGGGACTTTTGAGCCTCAGACATGAGAGTCTCTTTGTATAACCATTATGCTATCTACCCCTGCTCTTTCCAAGTCACTATGTGTAAAAATTTAAGGCTTCACTTTCCAGAAAGGGTCCTTAGAATTCTAAAAACCATGGACAAAATAAGTTTTCAAAGAACAAACTCTTTCAAATTGGATTGGACAACTTACAGTGTATTTAACAGGGTGCTGGTCATGAAGGGAATAGAAGATTTAATTTGGTTTAGTTCCTTTGGCATTTTCAGGTAAAAACCACCACAAATTAATTAGCATGTCTTCATTTGCTTGCAGATGATTAATAATACTCAGGGAAAAACAGGTTTTACATAATTCATCAGTCTGACACAGTCCAACACCTCTGGAGTTTCAAGAACTTCCAAACCCAGCTGGTCTGTGACACATTAAAACTAACTAGAAAATGGTGCTATTCTTCCAGGCCCTGTATTAACTGTTATTCTAAAGTGATAGGGAAAGGGATCTTATTACAAGTCTCAAGTCTACTTTCCTTCCAGTTTTAAGAAAAATAGTGTTGCACATGCTACAATGCGCAAGGACCTAGGTTCAAGCCCCTGGTACCCACCTGCAGGGGAAAGCCTTACAAGTGGTGAAGCAGTGCTGTAGGTGTCTCTCTGTCTCTCTCCCTCTTAGTCTCCCCTTCCCCCTCAATTTCTGGCTATATCTATCTAATAAAAATATTTTTAAAAAAGAAAAATAGTGTTAACATATTTTCTCTACATAGAATGTAGATATGACCACTAGTAAATCACTCAGTAATTTATTCAATTCACCAAATAGTTTGATCATCTATTAGACATAAATACTATCATATGGAGTTTCTTTTTCTCTTTCTCATGTTTGGTCTGCACAGTACAAGATAAGTTTATGTGAAATGAGTCATTTTAATACCATAAAAAATGTTCCTTCCCCAAGTACACATGGAGTTTTCCATTAATAAACTATAATGTATATAGAAATATCTGAGCTAAAATCCAAAGTCAAGGTCTTAGGAAATGAATAGAGGTTTTCTTTTAATTCCATTTATCTTCAACCTGACTGTAACTACTCTTAGCAACAGTGATTCAGTTAGCATTATTAAGCCCAGAATTTGTGTTAATTGTAACTCAGAGTGCTTTGTAGCAAGTCAGCCTATATAGATATCTTAAGGAATCAAGTAAAGTGAGATAAGTCAAAAAGAGATGAATGAATAACAGATGATCTCACTCATAGGTGGAACTTAGGATACAAGAAGCAGAAAGTGAAAACACAAAGTGAAACTGGGCTGGGTGTAGTGCATTATAGCAAAGCAAAAAACTACAGGAAAGGGGACTGACTGTCTTTGGGGTTCCAGCATATGATGATAGAAAAGGACTTACGAGTAATGAAGCTGAAGGGTTGTCATTCCACACGTGAAGTCTCTGGACACAGTCTGAAGTGAAGCATGTTGAGGTGGCAATCGTTGTGTTGGTTAGGTTGTGATCAGCAGATGCAATATTATTTGATATGGATTGGGAGAGCATACGGGAAAGTGGGCCCTATCCAAGGGTTCCAGGACTGGGGGAATTGTAGGCTCTATAGTGGAGATGTGAGGTTCCTGCTGTCTTAGGGTTCAAAAAGACAATGGATAGTTAATGTTATCATCACATTATTTGGTAATTGGGTTAACTTTGAAAAGTCCTTTTGTTAGGGTTTGCTGTACAGTACCCAGTATCTTGTATATAGCTGTGCTATTGGTTGCTTCTGATCTACTTGGTCTAGGCTTTTGAGAGAGTCTGCCTATCAATTGCACAGCCTATATATTGAAAAGATTCAGTTTGTGTTTACTCGGGTGAGACCTTTCCTTTCATATTATACTCTAATTCCATCTCAGGTGGTTCACTTACTAACAAAGTCCCAAAACCTAGATATACACCAGTTTCTGTGAGAGAGAGCATATGTTCACATGTATCCATAAATTACTGCAAAATATAAAAGCAGAAGTACACTAGAGTTTGCAGTGAGTACCCCCCTAACACTTCCTCTCCACTATTCCAACCTTTGGGTCCATGATTGCTCAACAATTTGTTTGGCTTCACATGTTAACTCTCTTTTCAGTCACCAGGTTCCAGATGTCATCAGGATGCCGGCCAGGCTTCCCTGGACTGAAGACCCCACCAATGTGTCCTGGAGCTCAGCTTTCCCAGAGACCCACCCTACTAGGGAAAGAGAGAGGCAGACTGGGAATATGGACCGACCAGTCAACGCCCATGTTCAGCAAGGAAGCAATTACAGAAGCCAGACCTTCTACCTTCTGCAACCCACAATGACCCTGGGTCCATGCTCCCAGAGGGCTAGAGAATGGGAAAGGTATCAGGGGAGTGGGTGGGATATGGAGATTGGGTGGTGGGAATTGTGTGGAATTGTACCCCTCCTACCCTATGGTTTTAATTAATCCTTTCTTAAATAAAAAAAAAAATTAAAAAAGAAAAGAAAAGGACTTACGGTGAGGATGAGAAGATTTTACAGATACCTACTTTCGGGAGATGAGAAACTGTACCCATCAATATCTCAACAACTGTACTGTAAACCATTAACACTCCAATAAAATTCTCTCTTTAATAAAAAATAAGTATTTCCCAGTCAAGATCATCCAGTACAATCTCAGTTAAAACTCTCTTAATTGCAACATTAAAAATCAACTCAAGTTATCTTTAATTTAAGGTAGAACTAAATGTAAACATATTGAAGTTTCATAGTTTTCAGATGTCATGATGTTTAAAGAAGTGCAGAAATTGAGATCCAAACCACCAGGAATCTAGCCAGTCCCTTTTTTGTCTTTAATCTTAGTCTGTCCAAGAATCAGATTTTAACTGCTACAATCAGACTCATTTGTATTTGTTTTTGCAGAATAAGTTTCTCCAATACCATGTCCATATGGCAAGAAATGCCAGGCCTTCCAACTTGGCATATCAAATTTAACAACAGTGGAGAAGACTATGTGGTCTACTTCTGACCACATCAATTCTAGCCACAGATATGTCTGAGATTAGGCACTACAACATGACTGTTGACGGCTATGGAAGATGAGAAATGAAAAGAGAAAGAAAGAAAAAGAAAGAAAGAAAGAAAGAAAGAAAGAAAGAAAGAAAGAAAGAAAGAAAGAAAGAAAGAAAGAAAGAAGGAAGGAAGGAAGGAAGGAAGGAAGGAAGGAAAGAAAGAAAGAAAGAAAGAAAGAAAGAAAGAAAGAAAGAAAGAAAGAAAGAAAAGAGTTCTTAAAACAGCAAAAACTGAGAGCTGGAAAAAAAGTATAAAAGAAGCCCATTGTAAGTATGTTCTAGCAAAACAATAAAATATCTCAAGGTCGGGGGCTTGACAGTGGTGCATCTGGTTAAGTGCACACAGTACTATGTGGAAGGACCTCTGCAAGGACCCGGGTTCGAGGCTCTGCTCTCCACTTGCAAAGAAGACTCTTCACAAGTGATAAAGCAGGTCTTCAGGTGTCTACCTTTCTCTCCCACTCTAACTACCCCTCTCCTCTTATTTTATCTCAGTTCTATCAATTGAAAAATTGAAGGAAAAAAAAGGAAGAATTGGTAGCTAGTAATAGTGAATTCGTAGCCCCCAGTAACCTCCCTGGAGGCAAAAATGTGTGTGTGTGTGTGTGTGTGTGTGTGTGTGTGTGTGTGTGTGTGTGTTTTACAGGGTCTTTGTTTTTTAATAAATAATACAGGTTTCTATTGCTTCCAAAAGAACCATGTCAATCTTACAGATGCATCCACTTCTTAGTTTTTTAAAGTGACATCTGAAGCATCTATCTTTCTTGATTTAAAACTACAAGTCACAAATAATCAATATTTTTCTAGAGGAAGTCTTCAGGCTGTTTAAAAACTAGAATCCTATAATCCTCTGGTGTTTTATAGCTTCAAGAAAAACAAGTTACCCTCTTAAAAGAACTGTCTATGGTTATTTCTTCTCACACAAAGGGCAACTTGTCTTAAAGACCCCATTTCACTAGATGGGTTAGTCTCTTAGAGAGAATGTTAGCAGTTATTCTTTACTTCCAAATCTACCTTGGGAAAAAAATGTTCCATATATCATTTTTTGCTATCTGACTTAGAGAAAAGGTCACTTTACCTAAAGTAAATGTTTATCTGAATGTTGTTCATGTGACTAAGTACTAGATTGGATTGGGAGGGGGAAGTACTTTAGGTAGACTGGCTAACAGGTAGTTGACATTTTTAACCTAACCAAGAATTAAATAAAACAAGATTCATTTTTATGTCAAATTATTAATTTGCTTCCAAATGACCAAAGATGAACAGACTATCAAATTTGCTAAATAGATAGTTAAAAAAAGATGTTCAATAGAATTAATAACAGCAGAAATAAAAATTAAAGGTATAATGACATACCACAAAACACCAACTATAATTGCAAATTTTAGAATTTGATGATATGGCAAAAAAACTAAAACACTCACCTGGATAGTGCTCCTGCTTTCCCATGTACATGACTCAGGGTTGAACCCAGTTCTTACCAAACTGAAGGAAATTTCAGTACTGGAGTGTCTCTCCCCTCTCTCTATCTCTATCTTTTTCTTTCTATATGAAAAATTCAGAACAGTGATGCCCCAAACATGACAAAAAAAAAAAAGCACAATTAAGAGAACTTAATCATGTAGAACACTGGAAAACTCATCCTCCCCAACTGGAAATTCAAAATGTATACCCAACATAGAAAAATATTTAGAAATGTCATACAGAGTGAAAGATACACTACCATGTTACTCAGCCATCCCACTGTTAAGTATTGACCCAACTGAAAGAAAAAAAAGTTAAAAATATACTTGTATCCTGCCACAAATGTCTAAAAACTAGAAACAATCAAATAGGAAAAGGCCAAACTGTGGCTAACCCATAGTACAGAGTACATAGCAATAAAAAAATTACTGATATAAAATGAATGAATTCCAATGCAATATTAACTGTATATTTCAATGTTAGGGGAAATAAATCAGATTTTAAAAGACTGCATACTATATATTTCCATTTATGTGACATTCTGGAAAGTTCAAAACCATAAACTGAGAACAGATCAATGATTGTCAGGGGCTGAGGGATTTATGACAAAAAGACACACCAAAATTTTAAAGGATAATAAAAATAAATATTGTATATTTGTCCACAGAGTGTTGGTTATACAGCCATGTATATGTCAGATCTCATAGAACTGTACACTAAAGTGTGTGGATTTTATTGGATGTAAATCATACCTTAATGAAAAGCTTGAAAAAATACACTCATTAATATGCAATAGTGTGCTGTGTATTGAATCCTATTTAACTACATCTTGTCCACAATATGAGCTATCACTGAAAAAAAATTTAAACTTTACTGCAAGTGCAAGATACCTTCAGCATCTTTGGCTGATTCCATGCATGTGTGTAGTCAAAAGTAAAACCTCTTCCTTTGGTTCAATGTGTTCATCTCCAGAGCCCTCTTTCTGAGACAAGAGCCCTTTTTGTCTTGATGGATTTACCACAAAAGTGGAGAGAGGCCAAGCATGTCTCATGAGCCCTGCCAACGCTGAAGTTTCTCTCTTTTGCAAAGTTAAGCTCCTCACGTTTAAACAAGAGGGAAAACCTGCCTTTTACTTTTTCTGTTGTGTAACTGTTCCCCCAACCTACATTTGAATTTAAGTATCTAAAACCCAAACAGCAGAGATGAAGCAGGACTGTTTCAACTGACACTGCCCCAGGAAAAGCCATTTCCCAGCTATGGAGAGGGGAAAGCCCAGCCCATCAGTCACCCTCTGGATGACATATATGGGCTCTATTAATATCACAAGATGCTTCGCCTCAGCATTCACCTCTTAAGAGTCCATTTCAATCCCAATAAATATTCACAACTGACACTTTCCATATGCCACCTAGACTGAAACGGAACTGAAGAGTGCTTAGGAGATGATGTTTTAAAATGATGCACGACATAGAAGCCTATACAAATCTCGGCTTTCTACCAGGGAACAGAGGTTAGCATTACGAGGACTGCCATTTGCTTCTCCAATTTGTAATACCATTAATTACTCTTGTGTTTTCTAAGCTGTCTCTACACTTTGAACAGAAGCATCACAGAGTTATGGTGCAAGGATTCAGTAACTGAGGATTCAGGATTCACACTCTCCAGCATTACTAGTTCTAATTTAGCCAAGAAAAGTAGGACTAAGAAACCAGACTGTGCACCTTGGTGGTCCTGGTTTAAATCATTGTGGAGGATGGGAGTGTGGAATGCAGAAACAAAAACCAAAGCTCACTGTAAATGTTTTATTGATCAAGACAATAACTATAAAATGTCCCTCTGTGAGTTAGAAAAGTCTAGAACTTTACATTTAAGGCCCTCTGACTGTGCTAAGCCAGTCACAACCCTAATCAAATTTTAGTGCCAGCCTGTCGCCAACCACAGCATGTCAGCCCTGACATCAGAATTCTCCTGTCCTTTGACCTACAGGGATGTTATGAGCAGTAATTAATGTCCATTAAGTAGCTCATCATCCTTATTCAGCTGCTTTATGTCAAGTTCTAAGCAGACAGTGGCAAACCCCATGACCCAAAGCCCCTCATCAGACTATTTCCTCTTCTGAGGAAAGGAGGTGACCTCAGCTTCAGTTGTACACAGTGCAAAGGCCACAGACAATGAAGGGACTTTTGCCACCATAAACAGTGTCTCCGAAAGGGAGGCAAGCTCTGCTTAAAGGTGCAGGGGCTAGACAGGAAAGGCCAGACGGAAATGACGGTTGCTTGGAAAAAGGCCTCAGAGTTCAAAACAGTTAACCAACGCAGACAGCTCTGATGGATGGGAGCAGCACTGGGACATTCTTAGTGCAAGGCTAACCAAGGCATGAATGATGATCTGCAATGACTTTCTCCTGCTTTTCAAATAGCCCATTCTCTACTCTGAAGTTCTGAATACACAAGGACCAGACTGGGACTTCTGAATACTGAAAGAGCTGAAATAGTATGGGAGGAGAAACTAACATTTGTTAACTCTTATGAGATGCCAGCTTCTTTAATTACATCCATAGCATAGCACCTGACACATGATAGGTGCCAAAAAACCCAAAGCTTAAATAAGACTTGTCAAAAGAATAGAGTGAATGAATTCCTGTTTCATTCTTGTGGAAATTCCAAGTACCGATTTATACATGGGGAAACTAAGGCTCACAGAAGCTATAGACTTTCTCAAAGTTATTTAAGGTTAACAGAGTTGAAATGGTAACAGGTTTTTCTGACTGTCTGGAACCATGACTGTATAGAAACCTATGTAGTTTCTGGGTCTGGCTCTAGTAGTTCATCTGGTTAATACTGGGCTTACACTGGTTGATATTACATGTTATTCAGAGACCAAGGTTTGGTTTTCTTTCTTTCTTTCTTTCTTTTTTTTTTTTTTAACCAGAGCACTGTTCAGCTCTGGCTTATGGTGCTGCAGGGGATTGAACCTGAGACTTTGGAGCCTCAAGCATGAGAGTCTCTTTGCATAACCATTATGCTATCTACCCTCCTCCCGAATTTTGGTTTTCTTACACAGATAGTTGTGGTCAAAATTCTCAGAGGTGCCTCGTCCCAATTTATTTGTACCACTAATTTAGTCATAATATTTCTTTTATTTGTAAGTACCTGTTTTTTCCTCTTTCCTGAAAGAGGAAAAAATAACCCACAGTTCTTTGTAGCACAGAAGCTCTACATCGTCCATGATTTCCCCACCCCATGCCCCTCCACACACACACACAATTTGAAGACACTAAGTTGCCGCTGTGTCCACTTTCTTAAATCAGCTACCATTCCAGTTTCCTAAAATATATGGAAAGTTTTCAACTTCAGTTGTTTCTCCTCTATACTTATAGGACTGTATCTATCCTAGTCCTCTACAATTGTTTTTGTGGAAGTTGGAAAGGAATTATATGGCAGTCAGATCTTTTAGTCTTCTCATTCACAGCAGCAGGAGAACACAATAAAATGTTACAGGGATTAGGTAGCTCCAGAATTTGACTAATCGTTGCATAATACCAATTAACTGCACAGTTGTCAGAGGAGAAAGAGGCATCCACAGTGAACTCCTTTAGTGTACAATCAGATCCTTGCTTCCCTTAGGGGTGAAGGCATTATCACTCACACCTCCTCTATGCACCTCCTCCAACATACCAAATCGAAATCAAGATTTTCTCACACTCTGCCACAAAAACTGGATCTTCACATGTTAGTGGAACTCAACCTTCCAGAGTTCCTTGAAGGATATTTAGCCTTATAGCCAAACTGTAGTCTACCTTTCTTTCATAGACCTATGTCCTTAGGTCTGAGTCTACTGGGTACACACAAGGAAGAGAACAAAGGATCTTTTTTAGGGAACCAGAAACATTGGTCCCAAGTTTTAAAGATATCAGATGGCAATTTCATGTGGCTCTTTGATGAAAAATAACTTGGTAAACTCCATGATGGTGGAAACAAAGGGCAGGCAACTTTCCAACAGCTTTTGGGTAGAAAAAACTTACCTCAGAGACAGTTAAGTCAGAAAGCAGAAAACTTATGGTATAACTCTTTCCCATTAATAGTAACAGCACAGGTTCTGGACAAAAGATATTATCAAGAAACTTTCAAAGGTCATGTCTAAGGAACTTTTTTTTCCTTGTTTTTTTTTTATTGCTGTAGTTATTATTGTTGTTGTTATTGATGTCCTCATTGTTGGATAAGGCAGAGAGAAATGGAGAGAGGAGGGGAAGACAGAGAGGGGGAGAGAAAGATAGACACCTGCAGACCTGCTTCACCACCTGTGAAGTGATCCCCCCCATAGGTGGGGATCTGGGCGCTCAAACCGGGATCCTTGTGCCAGTCCTTATGCTTTGCGCCACATATGCTTAACCCGCTGCGCTACCGCCCAACTCCCCTAAGGAACTTTTAAAACATTTTTTTTTCTCTCTGCCCTTGCCTTAACACCTTTCTGCTTTCCTATCTCTGTCTTCCTCTTTCATTCTCCCTTCCCAACATTTGTTCCCTTTCTTTTTCCTTCCTCTTTTAAAACTTGACAAGATTATTTTGGTGCCTGATAAAGATCCTCTAAATCAAGCTCAGGCCCTCAGAGAATATTTTTGACGCAGCCATTTCTAGGTCCTGGAAATTGGAATCTACAAAGGAAATGCTGACAAAAGCCTTAAGTAGAACGGCCCTGCTCTGCTCTGCTGGTCTCCTTTAATCAGCTTTCCTAGAGCTGGGTGCAGCAAACAGGATAAGCTCAGCCATAAAGCTTTCACTCATCTTTAACCCACCTACTTCTCATCAACCTATTCATAATGAGCAATAAATGAATCCCTATCACAAAGCTCCAAATCTAGGTGCAGAATTTGGCTTTACAAAAGATCTTTCCACATTAATGTCTTGCTTTCTGTTATAGGCTTCTTCAGAAAGACATTCTTTTAAGAGAGAAGCAAGCAAAATGGCTCTGAATAGTTAAGATTTAGTGAGTCCTTACTCTGCACAGGGCTTAGCATCTTACATGCACAATCTAGCTCAATCCTCATAGCAACACTGTGCAAGAAATCTGATTATTATCCTCTTTTGCATATAACGAACTGGAGCTCTAGAGATCTTTACACCAAGCTTGTGCAAACAGACACATTAGTGGAATCAGGATTTTAATCTAAGCATTCTAACTCCAGGTCTATGATAACCACTACAATGAATTCATCATTTCTCAAGCACAGAATTCCAAGAAAACCTCTATTTCAAGATTTTACTTAATTTGGTGAAACCAAATAAAACACATTTAGGGAACAGAACACAATGCAAACTCTAATTTGCTCCTTACATGTAACTCAGCACTCTCACACACCCTCACAGGTACAGATAGGCAATTAATAGGACAAGACCTTTTATCTCATTCAGAGTTGAATTGCAACCTCTATTCTAATTTAGAAAGTTGAACGTGGGGGAGCTAAGCAGTAGTGCAGTGGGTTAAGCAACACATGACATAAAGCACAAGGACTGGTGCAAGGATCCCAGTTCAAGCCCCCAGCTCCCCACTAGCAGGGTAGTCACTTCACAAGTGGTGAAGCAGGTCTGCAGGTGTCTTATCTTTCTCTTCCCCTCTGTCTTCCCCTCCTCTCTCAATTTCTCTCTGTCCTATCCAACAACAATGACAGCAATAATAACAACATCAATAACAATATGGGCAACAAAAATGGGAAAAAATAATGGCCTCCAGGAGCAATGGATTTGTAGTACAGGTACCAAGCCCCAGTGAAAACCCTGGGGGCAAAAAAGAAAAAAAAGAAAGTTGAACTTAACATACAAATTTAGAAGTGATGGACAAGAAATGAATGGAAACCAAGTGAATAGGTGTAACTGTGTAAAAACAAAGTAAAAAAAAAAAAGTTATATCTTGGGAGTAGGGCGGTAGCACAGCAGGTTAAGTGCATGCGGCTGGAAGTGCAGACATTAGGATCCCGGTTTGAGCCTCCGAATCCCCGCCTGCAGGGGTCGCTTCACAGGTGAAGCAGGTCTGTAGGTGACTATCTTTCTCTCTCCCTCTATGTATTCCCCTCCTCTCTCCATTTCTCTCTGTCCCATCTAACAACGACAACATCAATAACAACAACAATGATAACTACAACAATAATAAAAAACAACAAGGGCAACAAAAAGGAAAATAAAAATACAAAAAAAAAAAAAGGTATATCTTGGGGAGATAATTCAGGGAGATGGAGTACCATTCAGACTACAAAGAAGACTAGAAATAGCATTAGTGAGAGAAAAAATGTATGGTTATTATTTTTTAAAATTTATTTATTTTTCCCTTTTGTTGCCCTTTTTTATTGTTGTAGTTATTGTTGTCGTCGTTGTTGGACATAACAGAGAGAAATGGAGAGAGGAGGGGAAGACAGAGATGGGGAGAGAAAGACAGACACCTGCAGACCTGCTTCACCGCCTGTGAAGCCACCCCGCTGCAGGTGAAGAGCCGGGGGCTCCAACTGGGATCCTTACGCAGGTCCTTGCTTCACACCATGTGCGCTTAACCCACTGCACTACCGCCGGACTCCCATGGATGGTTATTCTTAGCAAAATAAGTAAAGAGATGAAAGATAGCTACTGGATGGTTTCACTCATATGTGAAATCTAGAGATCATGAACTTGCAAAACAAATGAATAAACAAACAAAAAAACAGAAGCAAATAAATTGTTTCTAGGACTTGTGAAAACTATGGTGGTTATCTTTGAGATGTGAATACAGATGACATGTGAGAATAAAGAACTTTAGTGGTGGGGTGGTGTGGAACTATACACTATAACCTTACTGTCTTGTAACATACTGTTAATAAGAAATAAAAATTAAAATGTATTTTAAAGATCTTTTTTTATTTGCTTATTATTGGATAGAGACATAGAAACTGAGGGGGGAGATAGAGAGGGAAAGAGCAGAGAGACACCTGCAACCCTGCTTCACCACTCATTAAGCTTTCCCCCTGCAGGTGGGGACCAGGGTCTTTGTACACTGTAATGTGTGCACTTAACCAGGTGTGTCATCACCTGGCTCCAAGAAAATACATCACATTAAAAATTACATTGTGGGGGTCGGGCGGTGGCGTAGTGGGTTAAGCGCATGTGGCTCAAAGTGCAAGGACTGGCGTAAGGATCCCGGTTTGAGCCCCCGGCTCCCGACCTGCAGGGGAGTCGCTTCACAAGCCATGAAGCAGGTCTGCAGGTGTCTGTCTTTCTCTCCCCCTCTCTGTCTTCCCCTCCTCTCTCCATTTCTCTCTGTCCTATCCAACAACGAACAACATCAACAATGGCAATAATAATAATAACCACAACGAGGCTACAACAACAAGGGCAACAAAAGGGGAGGAAAATGGCCTCCAGGAGCGGTGGATTCATGGTGCAGGCACCGAGCCCAGCAATGACCCTGGAGGGGGAAAAAAAATTACATTGTAAGTACTGAGTAAAAAATAAGTAAATAAATGAAAAAGAAAACTGGTCATGTTTTCCTGTTCCTCAGCAATACTTTTTCTTCTCTTTCTTCACTTTCCCAAAAGTCACAGATTGATAGCACAACATTAGTTTCACACAACCAACCTTGCATTATATGTCTAAGGGCCTGCTTACCCACCTCTCCTTCCCTATCCCCAATCTCTAGTTTCCCTTAAAGGGAGTATTCTCTGTTGAAGAATGTATTTATTTTAGAGAACTCTAAGTATTTTTAGATTTTATTTTCAAAAGGGCAAAACAAACCTCTAGCAGGGTGGTGTGAAAACAGCCCCAAAGAAGGTGATTAATATCATTGCTTCTAATTTTCCACAAGCACTTGTCATCACAGCAGTGAGCCAACTCAGACAGTGCCAAAAGTAATCTTGAAAGTCTTCAGCATCTCACTCCAGCAATAAAACACAGATTTATGTGGTACAGCCCATTATAGAAGATGGAATAAAATCATCCTAGATGACTGAATCACAATATTTCTGGTTGGGGAGCTTAATAACTGAACTCTTTATCCCTCCGGGGACTGCTTAGCCATTTGTTTTCATTTCTCTGACATCTTGTCAGAGTCTCATAGTCAGATGTGCTGCCCTGCTTTGTGGCCCAGGCCTCAAAGATTGGTGTGCTTTACAATGTGAACAGGAAATCCTCATCTAGGTCCTATCATAACACCCCTAACTTTGAGACCTGAAGCAGATTCCCTCATCAACACCAGTGTTTCCACTCTGGTCTGGAATTTTTTCTCCAGGATCACCCATACCTGGGTTCATATGGGGTTGTTTAAAGGCAAGGATATAGCAGATGAGTTTTGGAATCTCCATTTTGGAAAAAGCTAGTAACTCTATTTTAGGTATATTCTAAGGGTCCCATGACTTTACTAATTTTTGCCTGAACACAACAGCTAACATTCTCTCTTCCTAGCTTCTCTGCCCCACTTGTTCCCATTTCTAGGTTCCTGATTTTAATAGTTTAATTTACTTTGTTTTACCCATTAGAGCCATAATATAGGCTCCATCTACAAAACTGTATCTCAAAAAGCCTACATTACTTATTAAAGCATACTTTGAATTGGTTTCATCATTGATGAAACCTGATGTAGCCTTAGTTCTTTTGCTTTTTGGAGGGGGCGCATTTGTTTTGTTGTTGTTATTGTTTTATTGTTACTAATTTATTGATAAAATAAAAATATCAACAAGATAATAGGATGAGAGGGGTACAATTCCACACAATTCTCACAACCAGAACTCCATATCCCAAACCCTCCCTTGAAAGCTTTCATATCCTTTGTCCTTCTAGGATCATGTACCCAGGGTCATTATGGGGTGCAGAAGGTGGAAAGTCTGGCTTCTATAATTGCTTCTCCACTGAACATAGGCATTGGCAGGTCGATCCATACTCCCACCCTGTTTCTGTCTTGCCCTGCTGAGGCAGGACTCTGGGAAGGTAGGGGTTTAGGGTACATTGTTAAGGTTGTCTGCCCAGGGAAGTCAGGTTGGCATCATAGTAGCATCTGCAACTTGGTGGCTGAAAAAGCATTAAAATACAAAGCAGAACAAATTGTTTAATAGTCAGGAACTTAAAGGCAAGAATATAGCAGATGAGTTTTGGAATCTCCATTTTGGAAAAAACTAGTAGTTCTGTTTTAGGTATATTCTAAGGGTCCCATGACTTTACTAATTTTGCCTGAGCACAACAGCTAACATGCAGGTGAACCAAAGGTATTGTTTGGGGAGATGGTGTCATAGTTGGAAATAGGACTAGAAAATTGTATCAGAGCAGAGAGTAGCTCCCAAATATGGGAAAGGTATATAAGTATCATTTTATGGTGTCTCTCTCTCTCTCTCTCTCTCTCCCTCTTATCTCTCAATATCTCAGTCTTTTTTACTTGCTTGCTGTTTTGGGTCACTGAAAACTCTTGTGCACTTTTTTAAAAGATGTTTTCACCTAACTTATGGGTACATGTGCACTTATGTTCTGTTTCATGGTCCCTGATTTATATCTAGGTTCTGTGAGTTTGTTAGGAGGTGCACCACCTAATATGGAATTAAGGAGTCCTATGAGCTAGGAACCATTTCACCAAAGTGCTGGAGCTGAAGGGTTGATATTCCATGCCTGGTGTCTCTGGACACAATAAGAAGTGAAATGTGTCGAGGTGGTGAGAGAAAAGGAAGTCCTCTGCTTTAAGACAGACTAGCTTCTTTTCTCTTTCTCTATACCTTTTTCTATACTTCCCTACCCATAATCTTTCTATTCCCTTCTTTTTTCTTGAGCCTGATAATGCCTTTGACTTGTCTCTGATACCTTTGACAGGTATTATGTACTTGCTGGGGTGACAATCAAGGGTGATTAAAACAGCAAGGAGCAATTGGGGAACAGGTTAAATCAGTCTACATCTAAAGCATAAGTATGAATGGAAATAAAGTGGTGACATGGAAAAACATACACCAACACAGCTAAGGGTTATCATATATGGGAGTCCAATATAGCACTTATAAAAAAGGACATAGTGACTCTGCTTAAAGATTGATGCCCCTAAGCTCAAAGTAAAAATATATCATGAATCTCTACTAAGTCAGTAGTGATAAAAAGTCATGGGCCCCTTAGAATAGACCTAAAGTGTTCATTGTTCTTGATAGCTGCATAGTATTCCATTGTGTATATATACCACAGCTTTCTCAGTCACTCATCTGACTTGTTGGGCACCTGGGTTGCTTCCAGGTTTTAGCTATTATGAATTGTGCTGCTATGAACATAGGAGTACATACCTCTTTTTGGTTGGGTGTTATGGAGTCCTTGGAGTATAACCCCAGGAGAGGAATTACTGAATCATATGGAAGGTCCATATCTAGCCTTCTGAGAGTTCTCCAGACAGATCTCCACAGAGGCTGGACCAATTTACATTCCCACCAGCAATGTAAAAGGGTTCCTCTGTCCCCACATCCTCTCCAGCATTTGTTGCTGCTGTCCTTTTTGATGTATGCCATTCTTACAGGAGTGAGGTGGTATCTTAGTGTTGTCTTAATTTCCATTTCTCTGACAATCAGTCACCCAGAGCAGTTTTTCATATGTTTGTTAGCCTTTTGGATCTCCTGTGTAGTGAATGTTTTGTTCATATCCTCTGCCCATTTTTGGATGAGGTCATTTGCTATTTTGGGGCTAAGTTTGCTGAGCTCTTTATATATTTTGGTGATTAGTTTCTTGTCTGATGTATGGCATGTGAAGATCTTCTCCCATTCTGTGAGGGGTCTCTCTGTTTGTTTAATAGTTTCTTTGGATGTGCAGAAGCTTTTCAATTTGATGTAGTCCCATTGGTTTGTTTCTGCTTTAGTCTTCCTTGCAATTGGGTTTGATTCATCAAAGATGTCCTTGAGGTGTAGGTGGGAAAGTGTTTTACCAATGTTTTCCTTTAAGTATTTGATTTTTTCTGGTCTGACATCCAGGTCTTTGATTCATTTGGAGTTTATTTTTGTTTCTGGTGAGATAGAGTGGTATATATACACAATGGAATACTATGCAGCTATCAAGAACAATGAACCCACCTTCTCTGACCCATCTTGGACAAAGCTAGAAGGAATTATGTTAAGTGAACTAAGTCAGAAAGATAAAGATGAGTATGGGATGATCCCACTCATCAACATAAGTTGAGTAAGAAGATCTGAAAGGGAAACTAAAAGCAAGACCTGATCAAATTGAAAGTAGGGCACCAAAGTAAAAACCCTTTGGTGAGGGTAGACATTCAGCTTCCTGGGCCAGTGGGGAGTGGGAGTGGGTGGGAGGGATGGGTCACAGTCTTTTGGTGGTGGTAATGGTGTTTATGTACACTCCTAGCAAAATGTAGACATATAAATCAGTAGTTGATTAATATGAGAGGGGGAAAATCAATTGTATGTCTCAAAGTTTTTCAAAACACAAACTGAATCTTTTTAATATATAGGCTGGGTATTTGATATGCGGGCTCTCTCAAAAGCCTAGACCAAGTAGATTAGAAGCAACAAATAGCACAGCTATATACAAGATACTGGATACTGTACAGCAAACCATAACAAAAGGAGTTTTCAAAGTTAACCCAATTACCAAATAATGTGATGATAACGTTAACTATCGATTGTCTTTTTGAACCCTAAGACAGCAGGAACCTCACATCTCCACTATAGAGCCCCTACTTCCCCCAGTCCTGGAACCCTTGGATAGGGCCCACTTTCCCATATGCGTCTCCCAATCCATACCAAATAATATTGCATCCGCCGATCACAACCTAACCAACGCAACGATTGCCACCTCAACATGCTTCACCTCAGACTGTGTCCAGAGACTTCACGTGTGGAATGACAACCCTTCAGCTTCATTACTCGGGTGAGACCTTTCCTTTTATAGTATACTCTAATTTCATCTCAGGTGGTCTTCAAGTGTCTATCTTTCTCTCCCCCTCTGTCTTCCCCTCCTCTCTCTATCTCTCTCTGTCCTATCTAACAATGACGACATCAATAACAACAACAATCATAATAACAATAAATAACAAGGGCAACAAAAGGGAAATAAATAAATAAGATAAAACAAAGAAAAATTTGATCCAGGAGTGAAAAATATCACACATGCTCAAGGCCTTGGCTCTGCAAAACAGAAAAAAAAAAAAGTATATTGTGTTACTGGCATGTACTAGTACCTTAAAAATTAAAAACAGGAGATAAATTCTATATAATATTCACCAAAAGACAATGAGTTATAATTCAAATTTCCTAATTTGTTGTTGTCATTGCTGCTGTTTGGTCTCTACAACTAGGAAACAAAATAACAACTATGATTCAGTTTGTTCCTTCAAATTTTCATTTTAACTTTTCTGTTCAAAAGTGAAATTAGAGGCTGAGTGGTGGCACACCTGGTTGAATGCACATATTACTTTCATCTTAACTTTTCTGTTCAAAAGTGAAATCAGGGGCTGAGTGGTGGCACACCTGGTTGAATGCACCTATTACAAAGCACAAGGACCTAGGTTTGAACTTCTGGTCCCCATCTTCAGGGGGAAAGCTTTGTAAGAGGTGAAGCGGGGCTAAAGCTGTCTCTCTGTCTCTCTGTCTCTCTCACCCCCTTTGTTTCAATTTCTGTTTGTCTCTATCCAATAAATAAATAAAGATTTAAAAATTTAGGGGGTCAGGTGAAGGTGCACCTGGTTAAGAGCACACATTATATCATGAAAGGACCTGAGTTCAAGCCCCTGGTCCCCATGTGCAGGGGGAAAGTTTCATGAGTGGTGAAGCAGGGCTGCAAGTGTCTCTTTGCCTCTTTCCCACTCTAACTCCCCCATCCCTCTCAATTTCTCTCTGTCTCTATCCAATAATAAAATAAAATAGAGATTTTTTAATGTAAGTAAAATCATCAATTTTTGCACAGAATAGTGATTTGACAGTAAATTCAACAAAAAAAAATCAAAAATAAAGAAATTACAACCATACCAAAGAAGTAAATTCAACAACAGAATAATTTGCTATTATTATCCCTGACCTCTCTTCCAAGACATCCACAACTGTCCTGAGATCAGAGCATGAAAACCAGTGTGTTCTGACTACTCTCTATTACTCTCCTCTCATCCACTTTCTACACGCACTTGTTAAAATTTTATCCTTTTCTTCATGTGTAACACTTAGATAATGGGAAAGCTGCATGCCTCTCACAAGTCTGCTAAAATCAAATGAGGTAATGAGTGTGAAATTGTTTTCAAATGAGCAAAGAACGTCCATGTACACTGCAAATGTTTAATTTATAGCAAACCATCTTTTATCAATAATAGAACCTCAGTGTTAAGAGAACTTTCTCAAGCCTCCTTAACTGGATATTTCAATCTTTTTTCCAACAACCTACTTTCATTCATTCATCAAATATTTATATACAATTGGTTAAGATCTATACATTAAGGAGTCTTTTCAGTGGTATCTAATTGATATCCTCCGGTGACAAGAAATTCACAATGTCCTGAGGATCTATGTTCCATTTGATATAGTTCTAGTAACCAAAAGATTCTCCCTTGAAATAGAAACTGATACCAAGAAATGGATCCCATGCTCATGGATTGGAAGAATAAATATCATCAAAATGAATATTCTCCCCAGAGCCATATACAAATTTAATGCAATACCCATCAAAGTTCCACCAAGCTTCTTTAAGAGAATAGAACAAACACTACAATCATTTATTTGGAACATGAAAACACATAGAATTGCCAAAACCATCTTGAGGAAAAGAAACAGAAATGGAGGCATCACACTCCCAGATCTCACACTATATTATAAAGCCATCATCATCAAAACAGCCTGGTACTAGAACAAAAATAGGCACAGAGACCAGTGGAACAGAATTGAAAACCCAGAAATAGATTCTCACACCTATGGACATCTAATCTTTGATAAGAGGGCCCAGAGAATTAAATGGAAGAAAGAGGCTCTCTTCAATAAATGGTGCTGGGAAAACTGGGTTGAAACATGCAGAAGAGTGAAATTGAACCACTGTATCTCGCCAGAAACAAATATCAACTCCAAATGGATCAAAGACCTGGATGTCAGACCAGAAACAATCAAATACTTAGAGGAAAACATTGGTAAAACACTTTCCCACCTACACCTCAAGGACATCTTTGATGAATCAAACCCAATTGCAAGGAAGACTAAAGCAGAAACAAACCAATGGGACTACATCAAATTGAAAAGCTTCTGCACATCCAAAGAAACTATTAAACAAACAGAGAGACCCCTCACAGAATGGGAGAAGATCTTCACATGCCATACATCAGACAAGAAACTAATCACCAAAATATATAAAGAGCTCAGCAAACTTAGCACCAAAAAAGCAAATGACCCCATCCAAAAATGGGCAGAGGATATGAACAAAACATTCACCTCAGAGGAGATCCAAAAGGCTGACAAACATATGAAAAACTGCTCTAGGTCACTAATTGTCAGAGAAATGCACATTAAGACAACACTGAGATATCACCTCACTCCTGTAAGAATGGCATACATCAAAAAGGACAGCAGCAACAAATTCTGGAGAGGCTGTGGAGACAGAGGAACCCTTTTGCATTGCTGGTGGGAATGTAAATTGGTCCCGCCTCTGTGGAGAGCAGTCTGGAGAACTCTCAGAAGGCTAGACATGGACCTTCCATATGATCCAGTAATTCCTCTCCTGGGATTATAACCCAAGGACTCAGTAACACCCAACCAAAAAGAGGTGTGTACTCCTATGTTCATAGCAGCACAATTCATAATAGCCAAAACCTGGAAGCAACCCAGGTGCCCAACAACAGATGAGTGGCTGAGAAAGCTGTGGTATATATACACAATGGAATACTATACAGCTATCGTGAACAATGAACCCACCTTCTCTGACCCATCTGGGACAAAGCTAGAAGGAATTATGTTAAGTGAGCTAAGTCAGAAAGATAAAGATGAGTATGGGATGACCCCACTCATCAACAGAAGTTGAGAAAGAAGATCTGAAAGGGAAACTAAAAGCAGGACCTGACCAAATTGTAAGTAGGGCACCAAAGTAAAAACCCTGTGGTAAGAGGTAGCTTCCTGGGCCAGTGGGGGGTGGGAGTGGGTGGGAGGGATGGGTCACAGTCTTTTGGTGGTGGGAATGGTGTTTATGTACACTCCTAGTAAAGTGTAGTCATATAAATCACTAGTTAATTAATATGAGAGGGGAAAATTAATTGTATGTCTCGAAGTTTTTAAAACACAGACTGAGTCTTCTCAATATATAGGCTGTGTATTTGATATGCGGACTCTCTCAAAAGCCTAGACGAAGTAGATCAGAAGCAACCAGTGGCACAGCTATATACAAGATACTGGGCACTATACAGCAAACCCTAACAAAAGGACTTTTCAAAGTTAACCCAATTACCAAATAATGTGATGATAACATTAACTATCCATTGTCTTTTTGAAACCTAAGACAGCAGGAACCTCACATCTCCACCATAGAGCCTACAATTCCCCCAGTCCTGGAACTTTAGGATAGGGCCCACTTTCCCGCATGCCTCTCCCAATCCATATCAAATAATATTGCATCTGTCGATCGCAACCTAATCAACACGATTGCCACCTCAACATGCTTCAGCTCAGACTGTGTCCAGAGACTTCAGGTGTAGAATGACAACCCTTCAGCTTCATTACTCGGGTAAGACCTTTCCTTTCATAGTATACTCTAATTCCATCCCAGGTGGTTCACTTACTAACAGAGTCCCAAATCCCAGATATACACCAGTCTCTGTGAGAGAGAGCATATGTTCACACGTATCCATAAACTAGTGCAAAATATATACCTGAAAGCAGAAGTCCACTAGAGTTTGCAGTGAGTGCCCCCCCCCAACACTTCCTCTCCACTATTCCAGCCTTTGCGTCCATGATTGCTCAACAATTTGTTTGGCTTTGTATGTTAACTCTCTTTTCAGCCACCCTGTTCCAGATGCCATCAGGATGCCGGCCAGGCTTCTCTGGACTGAAGACCCCACCAATGTGTCCTGGAGCTCCACTTCCCCAGAGTCCCACCCTACCAGGGAAAGAAAGAGGCAGACTGGGAGTATGGACTAACCAGTCAATGTCCATGTTCAGCGGGGAAGCAATTACAGAAGCCAGGCCTTCCACACCTTCTGCAACCCACAATGACCTTGGGTCCATGCTCCCAGAGGGATAGAGAATGGGAAAGCCATCAGGGCAGGGGATAGGATATGGAGATTGGGTGGTGGGAACTGTGTGGAGTTGTACCCCTCCTATCCTATGATTTTGTTAATTTATCCTTTCTTAAATAAAAAATAAATTAAAAAATAAAGAATTCTCCCTTGTAAGAGTCAAGTTTCCTATTAGTACTTAGGTTTGGGGAGGCTAAAAAGTATCATGTCAAGTTATACTTAACTACTAGCTAGAAGAGATAGTTTAGATACTTGAAGCAATACTGAGCAGTGCAGGGGAGTGTATTCATCATGTGGGTACCGTTTGGATGCATTCAGAAAAAACAAAGTCATATCTTCACAGAGTTGGTAGAAAGTACAGTGAAACCATAAATGTTTGGCTAGAATGTGGGAAGAGGAAGACAATTATTGATGAGGTGAAATAAAAGGGACAAAGGCATAGAAGGCACTCATGGGGATAAAATTCATGTGTGGTAATAGTGGAGAGTCCTGAAGCCTAAGAGGAGTTTGAAATCCATATGATGGGAACCAGGAAGTGTCTGGAGGTCATGAAAGCATTATCAGCTTCATGAGCACC
This sequence comes from Erinaceus europaeus, assembly GCF_950295315.1. Taxonomy (NCBI): domain Eukaryota; kingdom Metazoa; phylum Chordata; class Mammalia; order Eulipotyphla; family Erinaceidae; genus Erinaceus; species Erinaceus europaeus. Next base: position 41,930,849 of record NC_080171.1, on the reverse strand, counting down.
GGCTTCCTTGGGGCACTGTGGTTTTCTGAAGTTTGTGTAAAATTATTTGTTCTTTACATTTTGTCAAGAAGAATATAGTATTTTTTGTAGTCCAATAATTCAGAAAGTAGAACTCCTGTAGTAGAAGAAAAATAAAACTTCCTAATTAAAGATAGGAGTGTCTGTTTACATTTCTTCCTCAAACTGTCTTATCATAAAATATTCTTAAATATTTTATTTATCTAGTTTGTTTATTGGAGAGAGAGATACCTGCATCACTGCTTCAGTGCTTGTGACATTTTTCTCCTGCGTGTATGGAGCAAAGTCTTAAACCCAGATCCTTGTGCATTTTAATATGTCTGGTCTATTAGTGTGCCACTGCTTAGCCCACAGTAAGGTTTCTTTTAGCTGTGAGTGGGATCATTCTCATGCTCCACTGAAAACTCATTTAGGGTAGAGACTGATAAATTAAATCTAGTTAAATGACTGGGGATAAATCTCTTCTACCCCTACAAAAAAATGAATGAACAATATCCTATAGAATGTTATATAGAACCCCATCTTCAGGGGGAAAGCTTCACAAGTGTTGAAACAGTGCTGCAGATGACTCTCTTTCTCTCTCCCTCTCTTCCTCTCTTCCTCTCCATCACCCCTTCCTCTAGATTTCTGGATGTCTCTATCATATATATATCCTTTTTTTTTTTTTTTTTACCAGAGCACCGCTCAGCTCTCACGGTAGTTCGAAGGATTCAACCTGGGACTTCGGAGCCTCAGGCATGAAAATATGTTTGCATAACCATTATGCTATTTATCTCAGCCCCCCCCCCAATTTTTTTAAAGGTTATAGAGGTGAATTTTAAAAAGCTACTAAGTAACAGAGATTGTTCTCACCTGGGCCAGCACTCAATCAAATGTAACAAATCTTAGTAACTTGGTTGTTAGGTCAGTGATTAAGAAGAGGAGTTTGCTGTGTTTTTGTTCTGTAGAGTGTGTCACCATCAGTTCCAGAATAGTGGTTGTTCTACTTCTGCCTTGTGTCTGTAGTCTGTGACCTTATTTTACCCAAGTAAGCATTGCTACGAGACTATGAACAGTTAACTTGACCTTTAGGGGACAAGCAAAAGAGAGGAAAGTCAGTACTTATAGTGGAGTCTCCACCAGCACTACAGGAGTATTTGCCCCTTCTGAACTGTTGCACCAGAGTGAAGATTAAGGATAAGTTGGTTACTTCATCGCCTATTTTAAGCATAAAGGAGTATGTTTTTACTTTCAAGAGAAACAGGAAAACAAACATGCAAGTATAAATTTTGGAACAACAAATGATTTTTAACAATGAATTTTAGACATTACATCTTCTCTTCATTTCTGAAAAAAAAAATTGTTGGAGGGGATCCTTGTTACCATAGACAACAGTAAATCTGATAATCTTATGAATTTCCAAAATAAACTAAAATTATAATGTAGTGGAGTCATAAGATCTGAGCATGTTTCCAGAGGTCTTCCTTAGATTCACATAATCACCAACTCTGTGTTTCCTTTTTTGTGAGTCAGTGTATGCTTTTACTTTAGTGTAGAACACTCTGAGTTAAACAGAGGACTTGAAGTTAAATAGAGGACTGAGTTATTTAAACATAGGAACCCAGGCCTCAAATATTTATGAAATAAACATTGCCTCAGTGTTAACACCTGAAACAATACTGAGCAATACAGGGCAATGTGTTCATGGTGTGGGTACCATGCAGACTACCTTAGTGTAGAAGCTAGGGAATTGGGAAGGCTGGAGTCTACATCTCCTTTCAAGAGTCTGTGATTTTTAGCAAGAAAGGATAAACCTGAATTCAAATGTAACCAGGGAGGTGACACAGGACTTCTTTGCATGGGCTCTGGCTTCAGTCCTCAGTTCCACATACATCAGAGCAGACAAGTACTCTGGCCTCTCACTCTTTTTCTCTCTCATAAAAAATCAAATCATTTTTTTGTGGACCAGGAGGTGGTGCAGTCGCTAAGGCACTAGACTCTCAAGCATGAGGTCTCGAGTTCAATCCCCGGCAGCACATGTACCAGAATGATGTCTGGTTCTTTCTCTCGCCTATCTTTCTCATTAATAAATAAATAAATAATCTTTAAAAAATTTAAATCACTTATAAAAATAAAGATTAATACCCACACTTACTCTGAACTAAACACCACCTAGGGCAATCTCATAAGCACCCATATAGCAGCACTTTTCAGTCTCTCCATTTTATAGAGTCAGTCATTGACATTTGGAGACTAGAACTTGTCTGAGGCCACACATGTAAGAAGTAAAACTAAGTACCTAATGAAACAGTTTCTACTTAGACCTAGATACCCGTCTCACCTACCTCCTACTACACTTCCCTCAATCACTCCAAAGCCAACCTTGTCAGACAAAGTAAGGACTACAAAAGCTGAATATGGGAAAGAGACTGGAATACTTTAATGATGACTCTTTAGTCACGACCAGGCCACGCCATCACTTGTAGCTCTAGTCAGGGAGCCCTGGGATTCCCACACAGATATAATGGGCCTAGACCTCTAACAGATCACTCTCACCATTGTCACTGGTCATCATCATCAGGAACAACATAATAGACCCCTATGTGAGCCCCTATAGGACCCTGCCCTCAATGTGGATCAATAATGGTAGGGAATGTTCCATTCTCCGAAGGGAGGTTGGACAACATACTCTCCTACTACCCAAGGAGATGGGTTCTGAAATTAGTGCAGCCTGGGATGTTCCTAGCTGTGACCACAGAATGTGAGCTCAGATATACCGGAATGCAGAGGTTACATAGGCTCCTGTGCTGAATATGGGCCCCAGATCAAACCAGTGGGGTTTACAGTCAACAATATATATATACACTTTTCCCATAGTTGGGAACTAATCTCTCCCCTGATCCAGCTTTCTAGTCCTTTTTCCAACTATCACACCATCTCCCAAGAAAATAACCTGTGTCCACCTGGATATCAGATGTCAGGCTCAGGCAAAAACTAGTAAAGTCATGGGCCCTCTGGAATATAACTAAAACAGACCTACTAGCTTTTTCCAGAATGGAGACCACAAATCATCATATGCAATATTCTTGCCTTTAGGTTCATAATTAGTCAACAATTTGTTCTGCATTATATGTTAACTCTTTTTCAGCCACCAGGTTAAAAAAAGATGATACCATGATGCCAACCCGACTTCCTTGGGCAGAGGACTCGACTGTGTGTCTTGGAGCCCCGCCTCCTCATATCCCTGCCCCACTAGAGAAAGAAAGAGACAGGCTGGGAGTATGGATCAACCTGCCAATGCCCATGTTCACTGGATAAGCAATTACAGAAGACAGACCTCCCACCCTCTGCACTCCACAATGATCCTAGGTCCATACTCCCAGAATAGGGAGTATGGACCCAGAATAGGGAAGCTATCAAGGAAAGGAATTGGGTATGGAGCTCTAGGGGTGGACATTTTTTTTATAAATTAAAGAAAAACAATTCAAAGGAAGGCATTCATCTATGGATCATGTATCCACAAATTTAATCTCAAAATGCCACAAATTAGACATGTCACAAATACTACCTCATGTAACACTGTTTAATATAAATAAAATGTAAACCACATGGTGATTTTAAGTGTTCTCACAGTCATATTAAAAAGTTTTTAAAATGCAGATGAAATTAATTATAATGTTTCATTTAACCCAACACATCAAAAATATTTTTATTTCTACATGCAATTAACAGTGAAAAAAATAAAACCTTCAAAAGCTGGCAAAGTAGTTGAATGAATACATGCCTTGCATCATGAGGTCATGGTTTCCCCACAAAAGTAAGACAGATAAAATAAATTAAAAGAAAACCATAAATGGCAGAGCAGTGTTCAGATCTCTTTCTCACAAAGAAAAAAAAGTAGTTTGATGAGATATTTTATATTCTTTTTATTTATTTAAAAAAGGAGACATTAACAAAACCATAGAATAAGAGGGCTAAAACTCCACACAATTCTCACTACCAGATCTCCATATCCCTTCTCCTGCCCTGTATTCTTCTGTCCATATTTAGCCTTTCAAATATGGTGTTTGTTTAATATACCTCAGTTTGGACTAGCTACATCTTATGTGGTCAGTGGTCACATGAGATTAGTAAAAAACACAACTCTAGTGTATCGTAATAAAGAAAATAAATTAATGTGAGGGAAAAAGATACTTTAAACATCTAACTACCATCAACAGAGGAAGAGATCCAAGACAGTAAGAGTTAGTAAGATGATAGTTAAATGCTTCCTTTGCTTCTTTCCAATTTGTCATCTTAATAATGTGAATTTAATTAATTATGAACCTTTCCACACTCAAACTGAAAGCTTCCTTCCACGTTAAAAAAAAGGTATCTCTGTTAGTTAACTAGGACCTTGAACTACTTAAGCATAGATGAGAAGAAATGAAAAGAAAACTTCTGAATTAATTTCCATTTTTCTGCCATTACACTAGTTGTATTCTCTAAAGCAAGAAATAAAGCTCAGTCTACGACCTGGTAATTTCAGCCACTAATGCCCAGGAAACCTGAAGCTTATAACTATGTTTAAGGGAGTCAGGCAGTAGCGCAGTGGGTTAAACGCACGTGGTGCAAAGCGCAAGGACCAGTATAAAGATCCCAGTTCAAGCCCCCAGCTCCCCACCTGTAGGGGAGTCACTTCACAAGCGGTGAAGCAGGTCTTCAGGTGTTTATCTTTCTCTTGCCCTCTCTGTTTCCCCTCCTCTCTCCATTTCTCTCTGTCCTATCCAACAATGACGACATCAAGAACAACAACGATAAAACAACAAAGGCAACAAAAGGAAATAAATAAATATTAAAATAAAGTATTTTTTAAAAAAAAGAAAAAAGAACTATGCTTAAATTACTTCTCCCTGCTGAAATTATGCACCTAAGAGAATTTAACCTTGATATAAGTCATTTTATTTAAAAAGTACCATTAAAGAAATACATTCTGAAATGAGACACGTAGAATGAAACTTCTTCATCTTATCAACTCTACCCCCAGACCCTTCACTCCCTCTAAAATATAAATAATTATACCTTAGTGTTGTCCTCTCAAATTTGAATAATAAATATCCTAAAAATCATATTCTAATCATAAAATTGAATATCACAAAAATTGCCATATCAAAATTAGAATTGACTATACAATTCTATATTAAATCAGACACTACCCAGTTCTAATGTACACAAACATTAGCATATACCAAGATTATGAAAAGACTTGAGTGGAGAAAAATTTTCAGTCAAAAATACTCCACCCTCTGATTTAACTTTTTATCACAATAAGTAAAAATGGCCATCTCTAGATAAACAGGGGAACTCTCATCTTTCTTAAGCTTTGCCTTTTAACAAGATCCAATGCTTTATAGTTGGTGGTCAGGAAGTGATGTCAAATATTAGTCACTGGTGGAAGCAATTGGAATTTTGACTTGTGGTTTGTGGTTACTCCCAGAATTACAGCGTAGGCAATGGGAGGTATGTGGATTAAGAACCAATGCCAGGGGAGAGGTAAGATGGCGACGGCCTGAGAAGTCGCTTAACAGCGAGTGCTCTGATAGCATCGCCGGCAAAGGTAGGATTTTCTGCCTTTAGCAGGCCAGTCAATAAGGGGGAGGGCACCAAAGAAGTTATTACAGTTTAATTTGGGTTAACAATTAGAGCAAAGGTGACACGGACTAGCGGGGCTCCAGAATTCCCAGGCGGCGCCAGGCAAGGCAAGTGCGCCGGGCATTGTCCTCCGCCCGCCCGGGAAGGCGGCTCCTCCGCCGGTTGCAGAGCGCGGCGGGCAGAGGACCCGGAGAGAGCACTTTAGCTCGGGGGCTGCCTCTTGGGAGTTGCCAGGGTCCACCGCGACCCTGAGGGTGGATCCAAAGACTTCTTGAGTATAGCTCTCATTGGATCAAAGGACTTGGAGCTAGTGTTCATTTTTGAGAAATCCTTTAAAAAAGTCTGGAGGGCGGGGTTTCCCGGAAGATGGCGCCCGGAGAAGCAGAAGCGGTTAGCCTTTGAGCTCCGGACACATCTCGTGTAAACAATAGGATTTTCTGCCTTTAGCAGGCCATCCAATAAGGGGCCATAACGGTCATACCAAGGATGTTTCTATAACTTAATTTGGGTTAAGAATTAGAGTAGGGGAAAAAATTCTTTTTTCTTCCTTTTAATTTTCAAGCATACATCCTTCCCGCCGCCCCCCCTCCCCCCATAAGCAGTGCCTGGGACCAGCTACTAGCAGGATACCCCATACCACCAAACAGGGTTTTTTTTTTTTTTTTTTTTTTTTTCCTTTTTCCTTTTTTTTTTTTTTTAATTCACTGATACACATTTGGGAAGTTCCTCGCACTGCTCTTTAATTACAACTCTTCTTCCTATCTTCTCCCTTTTCTCTCTCTTATCTCTCTCAATCTCTCTCTTTTTTTTTCTTTTTTTTTTTTTTTTTTTTAATCTTGTCATACACTTCTTTCTTCTTTGCCTTTCTGAATTTCTGAATTACTTTGGGGAAGAAATCTGACCCAGAGTGGACTCTCTATGTGTGTATCTCTGCTCTAGTTCCCTTTACACTCTTGTTACCCTTAGAATATACACTGGATAGTAGATTTGCATAACTGTCTATTCTTGCTATCCTCTCTTCCTTTTCTCTTTCTTCACTGGGATTTGGTTACTATTTTTTCACGGACTGGAGAAATTGTTTGGCTAACTGGTAACGATTAAACTCCTTCAATACTTACTTCAGTTGCTACGGTTATTCCGGAGGTTGGTGAGTGCAATTGTCATAAAGGTATTTAGTACAGTGTTACTTGTGCTCAAAACACAACAACTGAGGAACAACAGAACATTAAAAAAAAAAAAAAAGAGAGAAACACATAAATTAAAAAAAAAATGGGTAGATTAAAAACAAATAAAACTGCTACCCCAATGAATGAAGACAAGAGCCCAGAAGAAACCACAAATCAGTCAGAAGTAACCATAGATAAGAAAAGTATGCAAGCAATAATAAACTTATTAATCACAGAAATGAAAACAACATTGGAGGAAAGAAATGGCAGTATTAGGGAAACAACAGTTGAGACCCCCAAGGAAAATACTGATTATCTTGAGACAATTAGAGAACTGAAAGCTGAAATAGCTGTAATGAAGAAAGAAGCTGAGGCAAGGGAAAGCAGACTAACAGAAGCAGAAAACAGAATTAGTCAGACAGAGGATGAGTTAGAGAAAACTAAGAAAGAGGTGAAAGAGCTTAAAAAGAGATTGAGAGACACTGAAAACAACAACAGAGACATATGGGATGATCTCAAAAGAAGTAACATTCGTATAATTGGCCTGCCAGAGGAAGAAAGAGAGGAAGGGGAAGCAAACATCCTAGAGGAAATAATACAAGAAAATTTCCCAGACCTGAATAACAGAAAGGATATCAAGGTGCAAGAGGCCCAGAGAGTACCAAACAGAATCAACCCAGACCTGAAAACACCAAGACACATCATAGTCACAATGAGAAGAAGTAAGGATAAAGAAAGGATCCTAAAGGCTGCAAGAGAGAAACAAAAAGTCACATACAGGGGAAAACCCATAAGACTTTCTGCAGATTTTTCAACTCAAACTCTAAAAGCCAGAAGGGAGTGGCAAGATATCTATCGAGCCCTGAATGAAAAAGGGTTTCAACCAAGGATTATATATCCTGCTAGACTTTCATTCAAGCTAGATGGAGGGATCAAAACCTTCTTAGACAAACAACAGTTAAAGGAGGCAACTATCACCAAGCCGGCCCTGAAAGAGGTATTAAAAGACCTCTTATAAACAAGAACATCACTATAATACTTGTAATATATCAGAGCAAACAAATTGTTTCTTAGAACAATGGCACTACAATACATTAAATCCATAATATCAATAAATGTCAATGGCTTAAACTCACCCATCAAAAGGCACAGGGTGGGGGGATGGATCAGAAAACATAACCCAACCATATGCTGCTTGCAAGAATCACATCTGTCACAACAAGATAAACACAGACTTAAAGTGAAAGGATGGAAAACTATCATACAGGCTAACGGTCCACAAAAAAGGGCAGGAACAGCCATTCTCATCTCAGACACGATAGATTTTAAATTAAATAAAGTAATAAAAGATAGGCAAGGACATTACATAATGATAAGAGGATCAATCAGCCAAGAAGACTTAACAATTATTAACATCTATGCACCCAACGAGGGACCATCTAAATACATTAAACACCTATTGAAACAATTTCAAAAATACATCAATAGTAATACAATAATAGTGGGAGACTTCAATACCCCACTCTCACACTTAGACAGATCAACAAAGAAGAGAACCAATAAAGATATAAGAGAATTGAATGAAGAGATTGACAGACTAGACCTCTTGGACATTTTCAGACTCCTCCACCCCAAAAAACTGGAATACACCTTCTTTTCAAATCCACATAACACATACTCAAGGATAGACCACATGTTAGGCCACAAAGACAGCATCAATAAATTCAAGAGCATTGAAATCATCCCAAGTATCTTCTCAGACCACAGTGGAGTAAAACTAACTTTTAACAACAAACGGAAAATTATTAAAAGACATAGAATTTGGAAACTAAACAACACGCTCCTTAAGAACCACTGGGTCAGACACTCACTCAAACAGGAAATTCAAATGTTCCTGGAAACTAATGAAAATGAAGACACAACCTATCAAAATATTTGGGACACAGCGAAAGCAGTACTGAGAGGGAAACTTATAGCTATACAATCACATATTAAACACCAAGAAGAAGCCCAAATGAACGAACTTACTACACACCTCAAGGACTTAGAGGAAGAGGAACAAAGGAACCCTAAAGCAACCAGAAGGACAGAAATCACTAAAGTTAGAGCAGAAATAAACAACATCGAAAATAAAAGAACCATACAAAAGATCAATGAAGCCAAATGTTGGTTCTTTGAAAGATTAAACAAAATTGACAAACCCCTAGCCAGACTCACCAAACAAAAAAGAGAGAAGACTCAAATTAATAGAATTGTCAACGATACAGGAGATATCACAACTGACACCACAGAAATCCAGAGAATTCTGCGAAACTTCTATAAAGAACTATATGCCACCAAGCTAGAGAATCTGGAAGAAATGGAACAATTCCTAGAAACCTATGCACTTCCAAAACTGAACCAAGAAGAACTACAAAATCTAAATGCACCAATCACAGACAAAGAAATTGAAACCGTTATTAAGAATCTCCCCAACAACAAAAGTCCTGGACCTGATGGCTTCACAAACGAATTCTACAAAACTTTCAGGAAACAGTTAATACCCATACTTCTTAAGCTATTCCATAAGATTGAAGAAACAGGAATACTCCCTTCCACCTTTTATGAAGCCAACATCACCCTGATACCAAAAGCTGATAGGGACAGAACAAAAAAGGAAAACTACAGACCAATATCTCTGATGAACATAGATGCCAAAATATTAAACAAGATCTTGGCCAACCGGATACAGCAACACATCAAAAAGATTGTTCATCATGACCAAGTGGGATTCATTCCAGGAATGCAAGGCTGGTTCAACATCCGTAAATCAATCAATGTCATTCATCACATCAATAAAAGCAAAGCCAAAAACCACATGATTATCTCAATAGATGCAGAGAAAGCCTTTGACAAAATCCAACACCCATTCATGCTCAAAACTCTACAAAAAATGGGAATAGATGGGAAATTCCTCAAGATAGTGGAGTCTATATATAGCAAACCTACAGCCAACATCATACTCAATGGAGAGAAGCTGAAAGCATTCCCCCTCAGATCAGGGACTAGACAGGGCTGCCCACTGTCACCGTTACTCTTCAACATAGTATTGGAAGTTCTTGCCATAGCAATCAGGCAAGAGAAAGAAATCAAAGGGATACAGATTGGAAGGGAAGAAGTCAAGCTCTCACTATTTGCAGATGATATGATAGTATACATAGAAAGACCTAAAGAATCCAGTAGAAAATTACTGGAAGTTGTTAGGCAATATAGCAAGGTATCAGGCTACAAAATCAATGTACAAAAATCAGTGGCATTTCTTTATGCAAACACTAAATCTGAAGAAGAAGACATCCAGAAATCACTCCCATTCACTGTTTCAGCAAAATCAATCAAATACCTAGGAATAAAGTTGACCAAAGAAGTGAAAGACTTGTATGCTGAAAACTATGAGTCGCTACTCAAGGAGATAGAAACTGATACCAAGAAATGGAAAGATATCCCATGCTCATGGATTGGAAGAATAAATATCATCAAAATGAACATTCTCCCCAGAGCCATATACAAATTTAATGCAATACCCATCAAAGTTCCACCAAGCTTCTTTAAGAGAATAGAACAAACACTACAATCATTTATCTGGAACCTGAAAACACCTAGAATTGCCAAAACCATCTTGAGGAAAAGAAACAGAAATGGAGGCATCACACTCCCAGACCTTAAACTATATTATAAAGCCATCATCATCAAAACAGCATGGTACTGGAACAAAAATAGGCACACAGACCAGTGGAACAGAATTGAAAGCCCAGAAGTAAATCCCAACACCTATGGGCATCTAATCTTTGATAAGGGGGCCCAAAGGATTAAATGGAAGAAGGAGGCTCTCTTCAATAAATGGTGCTGGGAAAACTGGGTTGAAACATGCAGAAGAATGAAATTGAACTACTTTATCTCACCAGAAACAAAAATCAACTCCAAATGGATCAAAGACCTAGATGTCAGACCAGAAACAATCAAATACTTAGAGGAAAACATTGGTAAAACACTTTCCCATCTACACCTCAAGGATATCTTCGATGAATCAAACCCAATTGCAAGGAAGACCAAAGCAGAAACAAACCAATGGGACTACATCAAATTGAAAAGCTTCTGCACATCCAAAGAAACTATTAAACAAACAGAGAGACCCCTCACAGAATGGGAGAAGATCTTTACATGCCAGACATCAGACAAGAAACTAATCACCAAAATATATAAAGAGCTCAGCAAACTTAGCCACAAAAAAGCAAATGACCCCATCCAAAAATGGGCAGAGGAAATGAACAAAACACTCACCACAGAGGAGATCCAAAAGGCTAACAAACATATGAAAAACTGCTCTAGGTCACTGATTGTCAGAGAAATGCAAATTAAGACAACACTAAGATACCACCTCACTCCTGTAAGAATGGCATACATCAAAAAGGACAGCAGCAACAAATGCTGGAGAGGATGTGGGGACAGAGGAACCCTTTTACATTGCTGGTGGGAATGTAAATTGGTACAGCCTCTGTGGAGAGCAGTCTGGAAAACCCTCAGAAGGCTAGACATGGACCTTCCATATGACCCAATAATTCCTCTCCTGGGGTTATACCCCAAGGACTCCATAACACCCAACCAAAAAGAGGTGTGTACTCCTATGTTCATAGCAGCACAATTCATAATAGCTAAAACCTGGAAGCAACCCAGGTGCCCAACAACAGATGAATGGCTGAGAAAGCTGTGGTATATATACACAATGGAATACTATGCAGCTATCAAGAACAATGAACTCACCTTCTCTGACCCATCTTGGACAGAGCTAGAAGGAATTATGTTAAGTGGACTAAGTCAGAAAGTTAAAGATGAGTATGGGATGATCCCACTCATCAACAGAAGCTGACTTAGAAGATTTGAAAGGGAAACTAAAAGCAGGACCTGATCAAATTGTAAGTAGGGCACCAAAGTAAAAACCCAGTGGTGAGGAGTAGACATGTAGCTTCCTGGGCCAGTGGGGGGTGGGAATGGGCGGGAGGGATGGGTCACGGTCCTTTGGTGATGGGAATGGTGTTTATGTACACTCCTAGCAAAATGTAGTCATATAAATCAGTAGTTAATTAATATGAGAGGGGGAAATCAATTGTATGTCTCAAAGGTTCTCAAAAGACAAACTGAATCTTTTTAATAGATAGGCTACGTATTTGATATGCGGACTCTCTCAAAAGCCTAGACCAAGTAGATTAGAAGCTTCCAATAGCACAGCTATATACAAGATACTGGGTACTGTACAGCAAACCATAACAAAGGGACTTTTCAAAGTTAACCCAATTAACAAATAATGTGTGGGTAATATTAACTATTGATTGTCTTTTTGAACCCTAAGACAGCAGGAACCTCACATCTTCACTATAGAGCCCCTACTTCCCCCAGTCCTGGCACCCTTGGATAGGGCTCACTTTCCCGTATGCTTCTCCCATTCCATACCAAATAATATTGCATCCGCCGATCACAACCTAACCAAAGCAACGATTGCCATCTCAACATGCTTCACCTCAGAGTGTATCCAGAGACTTCACGTGTGGAGTGACAACCCTTCAGCTTCATTACTCGGGTGAGACCTTTCCTTTTATAGTACACTCTAATTTCATCTCAGGTAGTTCACTTTCTAACAAAGTCCCATAACCTAGACATATACCAGTTTCTGTGAGAGAGAGCGTATGTGCACACGTATCCATAAACTACTGCAAAATATATACCTGAAAGCAGCATTACACTAGAGTTTGCAGTGAGTACCTCCCCAACACTTCCTCTCCACTATTCCAATCTTGGGATCCATGTTTGCTCAACAAATTGATTGGCTTTGTATGTTAACTCTCTTTTCAATCACCAGGTTCCAGATGCCACCAGGATGCTGGCTAGGCTTCCCTGGATTGAAGACCCCACCAATGTGTCCTGGAGCTCAGCTTCCCCAGAGACACACCTGACTAGGGAAAGAGAGAGGCAGACTGGGAGTATGGACCGACCAGTCAACACCCATGTTCAGCAGGGAAGCAATTACAGAAGCCAGACCTTCTACCTTCTGCAACCCTCAACGACCCTGGGTCCATGCTCCCAGAGGGCTAGAGAATGGGAAGGCTATCATGGGAGAGGGTGGGTTATGGGGATTGGGTGGTGGGAATTGTGTGGAGTTGTACCCCTCCTACCTTATGCCTTTGTTCACTAATCCTTTCTTAAATTAAAAATTTAAATAAATAAAAAAAATAAATAAATAAATAAATAAAAAAAAAAAAAAAAAAAAAAAAAAAAAAAGAACCAATGCCACAATCTCTAAGTACAAATCCTCCACAGCTTATCTTACCCAGTTTTTTCTACCGAACCCCATCACCATACAGAATTGGACAGGCACAGGAGGAGGGGCAGCAGAATAACAAGAAAAAAGACTGATTCATCAATGTGACTGAGATCTGACAAACCAAGAATCCACTAGTAGAAAAAAAAAGCAGGGGAAGCAATCCTAACTCCCAATCCTCACTCTGTCATTGCTGCTTGGCCAGAAGCCTTTATAGGGAGGCCCTTCTCTACTACCAAAGTAGCACCACTGCCTAACCCCTGTCATGTGGCATTTCCATTTGTATTTGCTTAAGGGTTCTCCATACTGTTCTCCAGAGTGATTGCACCATTTTACATTCCCACCAGCAATGTAGTAGAGTTCCTCTCTCTCCGACACTTATGCTCCATCTTTTTTATCCATGGAGCCCATTCTCATAGGTATAAGGTTAACTCTCAATGTGGATTCAATCTGCAGTTCTCTAATGATGAGAAAAATTAGAACATTTCTGCATATATTTGTGGACAACATTTATCTCTTCTTTTTTAATTTTTATTTATAAAAATGAAACACTGACAAAAACCATAGGATAAGAGGGGTACAAATCCACACAATTCCCGCCACCAGAACTCCATATCCCATCCTTTCTGTCTGTTCATATCTTCTGCTCACTTTTTAACTGGGTTGTTCTTTTTCTTTTTGTTGAGCTACAGTAGTTCTTTATTTTCTTTAATTTACTTGTAAAATAGAAAATACTGACAAAGCCATAGAATAATAAGGGTGAAATTCCACACATTTCCCATGACCAGAGTTCCATATCCCATTCCCTACATTGGAAGCTTTCGTATTCTTTATCTCTCTGGTAGCATGGACCCAGGGTCATTATGTAGTGCAGGGAGGTCTGGTTTCTATAATTGCTTCTCTGATAGACATGGGCATTGACAAGTTGATCCACACTCCCAGTCTATCCCTATCTTTTCCTACTGGGGCAAGGGTCTGGAGAGGTGGGGTTCCAGGGTACATTGGTGAAAACATCTGTCTGGGTGAGTCAGGTTGACATCATGGTAGCATCTGCAACTTGGTGTTTGAAACATGTATTCCCTTGCTTCCTCCTTTCTTGTAGGACTCGGTTCAGTAGTTCTTGTAAAGTGGGGTTGATTGTGGCAAATTCCTCTAGTTCTTGAATATTTGAGAAAACCTTTATTTCTCCCTCATATTTGGAGGATAATTTTGCAGGATACAATATTCGTGGCTGGAATTCCCTCTCCTTTAGAAAATTTGAATGTATCATTCCACTCTCTCCTTGCCTCTAGAGTTTGTAAAGAGAAATCTGATGAAAGTCTTATAGCTCTGCCTATGTATGTAATTTCTTTCCTTCCCTAGCAGCCAGCAAATTTTTTTGCTTGTCATTGACGTATGATAAATTTACAATAATGTGGCTTGGCGTTGGTCTTTTTGTATTTATAAATCTGGGTGATTGTTCTGCCTCTTGGATGAAAATGTTCTGGTGGTTTCCTAGGTGAGGAAAGTTCTCAGCTAAAACTACTCTGAAAATGGACTCTTGGTAAAGCCTTGTCCTCCTATTCAGATATACCTATCATTCTTATATTCGACCTTTTGATGAAGCCTGCAATTTCAAAGTTGCTTTAGTCTTTCTAAACCATTCCTCTCCCTCATCTTTGAATTAAAAGAGTGGGTTGGCCGTATCTTCTGGATTGGAGATTATTTCTTCCGAATGCGTGGATCTACTTATTAAACCTTCGACCTGGGCATGGGATGCAATGAAAGTGTCTTTTACTCCCTGGGGTTCTAACTGAAGTTCTTCTTTCAAGATTTGATGATTCACTAAGATGCATGGTGTTAGTTGGTGGTCTGATTTCCTTTTTCTGCACATGATTGTCCAATTCACTCAACACCATTTGTTAAAGAGGCTTTCTTTTCCCCATTGGACAGTTTTGGCCCCTTTATCATATATAAAACATAATTTTCCTATACATGTGTGGGTTTAGTTCTAGCCCCTCTATCTTCTTCCATTGGTCCATTTTTGTTACTCTTCCATTTTTGTCCCAATACCACACTTTTAACTACATAATGATGACCTTTTCAAGAGTGCCTTCATTGACACCCAAATTCAAGCCCTGGAAACATAGGAGAGATGTTACAACCTCAGAAAAGCTCCATGCTCTTTTCTCTGTATATTGAATGAAAAGCTATCTAGAGGTGGTCAGGCAGTAGCGCAGCAGGTTAAGCACACATGACACAAAGCACAAGGACCAGCATAAGGATCGTGATTCAAGCCCCCAGCTCCCCACCTGCAAGGGGGGGTCACTTCACAAGCAGTGAAGCAAGTCTGTAAGTGTCAGTCTTTCTCTCCCCCTCTCTGTCTTCCCCTCCTCTCTTGATTTCTCTCTGTCCTATCCAACAACAACACAAATAACAACAATAATAATAACCACAACAATGATAAAACAACAAGGACAACAAAAGGGAAAATTAATTCATTAATTAATTAATATTTGTAAAAAAAATTAAAAGCTACCTAAGCAGTGGAATCCATATATGCAGAAACCTCTGGTTCTAAACACACACACACATACATACACACACACACACACACAAATCAAACATAGAATACAACTTCCTGTATTCTATACCTATAATCCAACTTCAGGAATTACCCATATTTGGACAAGTTTGCCAATCTATACCCCATACATACACTACATTACTTCAGAAAAAAATCCCTGATTTGTTTCAGATTATTATTCCAGATCTAAATATTCCACTGAATACCTAACTTAATATATTCTAGAAGTAAATTAAAATTAAGAAAATATTTTTAATTTAAAATATATAAATTAATAAATATATAATTCTAATATAAATTTAAATATATATATCCTTGATATTATCAACATTTTTTTTTGTTGTAAGGGTTATCACTGGGGCTTGGTGCCAGTGCTATGAATCCACTGCTCCTGACAGCTATTTTTTCTCTTATTGGATAGGACAGAGAGAAATTGAGAGAAGAGGGACTGATAAAGAGGGATAGAGAAAGGTAGATACCTGCAGAGTTGATTCATCAGCCTTGAAGTGTCCTGGCTACAGGTGGGGAGCCAGGGGCTCAAACCCCAGTCCTTACACAGGTCCTTGTGCTTAGTGCTATGTGCATTTAACCAGGTACACCACCACCTGGCCGTCCCTTCATTAACACATTTGAAAACATTAATACTTTCTTAATACCAACAAGTAATTAGTATTTAAATTCCTTGTATAGCCTCATTTATGTCATAGTAGTTGGCTTGTTTAGATCAGACTCCAGAAATTATGCTTTATTTCTACACCCCAATATTTTGTGTCAACTGGGAAATTTGATTATATTAAGTTTCTTTTTTCTTTTTCTTTCTTTTTTTTTCTTTTGCAATAAGACTTTATAAGTCTAGTGCTACCTTCTGTTAAATATTTCAGGAGTTAAATAATGCCTGAAGTTAATATTGATTAATGAGTTGAGGTTTCATGATTTATCTATCATAAAAGTTCCCTATCAGCCTTCCAAACAACAGTCTGAGTAAACACTGATGCTATTTACTCACATCAATGATCTCATTAGGGATTGAAATATTAATAGTTTAAATTTGTTGTTCTCCATCCATTAAGTGGAATTTCTAATAAAGAAAAAGAACTTTTCTCATCAAACATTGACTTGCTCTGATATATATTCACAACAATACAGTTCTTTGCATTTATTCACTTATTTTAAGAATAGAGGACTGGCATTGTATAGGGGTCATCAATTACTTTTGAATCATTATAACTACTTATATTAATATATTTAAAGTATTTAAATATATTCATAGTATATTATTTATGATTCCCAAATTACCCCATCTTTGGTCAGCAGGTCTTCAGGTCAGTACCTGAATCTTTTTTTAAAAAAAAGAATTTATTTATTTATTCATGAGAGAGATAGGAGGAAAGAAAGACTCAGACATCACTCTGGTACATGTGTTGCCAGGGATCGAACTCAGGACCTCATAGTTGAGAATTCAGTGTTTTATCCACTATGCCACCTCCTGGACCACACAGTACCTGAATCTTAATAAAATCTCTATAGCCTACATTGGCTTCCTGCTCTCAGAAAAAAATACTCCAGGTTTACTCCAGCATACAACAATTCAAGAAACGTTCCCCTTGGCATCACACTGGTTATTGCTGCTCGCCTATTTTGTTTTCCATGTCTTATGCCAGTTCTTTTGAAAATGCCTGTATGATATAGGTTTCTGTTCACCCCACACCCCTGATACTGTAGTCATTTAGTTAAAAAGAAAAGGGGGAATTGTTGTATGCTTTACATTGGTTTGTTCTAGCTCTCCCCCTGCCAAGAAAATTGGTGCAGTCCTGCTAGTTTCACGGGCCCGCTTGTCCCCACCCCAAGGAACCCTGAGAGAGTTCCAGAGTTCGAGAGTTGTTGGCGCCGCTGCGGGGGAAGGAGGCAGCAGAGTTCTGTTTGGTGATTAGTTTGGGTTAGTTTATGAATCGTTGTTCCTGAATAAAGAAATACAGCTTCCCTGCCCAGCCATGTGTCCGCGAGTCTCTGTCTACCGCCGTGATGCTAGCCCGGCCAGCTGGAGCTCCAAATTTTAACAACAGGTTATAGTTTACAGTACAGTTGTTGACATGAGTACAATTTCTTATCTCCTCATAAGAGTTATCTACAAAACACACTCATCCTCAGTTTAGATCCTTTCCCACCACCATGTACCCAAGACTCTTGTACCCTTTTTCTCCCGCTCCTTCTCCCAATCTGTTTTCTTAAGTTCTACCTATGAGTGAGAGATCCTATTAAATGAGATAACTCAAAAAGAGTATGTTATGACTAAGAACTTTGATTTTTCTTATTCTATCAGAAAACAAAAGAAATAAAGCTACAAGAGACACTAAGTATCAAATGGCAGTCATTTGTTGATGACAGGTAACTAAGAATGCCACTAAAAGACATTATATGCAGCAGAACCCAACTTCATCAAGGTCCCAAAAAAAATTTTTAAGAGACTAGAACAAACAACTGTGTTGGGGATTGGGGTCAGGCAATGGTGCACCTGGTTAAGTGCATATAGTATGAAGTAAGGACTAGCTCAAAGGTCCAGGTTTGATCCCCTGCCCCCAACTGCAGGGTGGACGCTTCACAAGCAGCTAAGCAGGTCTGTAGGTGTCTCTCTTTCTCTTTCTCTCTTTATTACCCCCCCACCTTCAATTCCTCTTTGTGTTGTCAAATAAAATGGAAAAAATGTCCTCCAGGAGAAGTGAATTTGTAGTGCCAGCACCAAGTCCCAGCAATAACCTTGGAGGGGCGAAAAAAACTGTGTTTACTGTAAACAATCTCCACAATAAAAAAATTATTTAAGAAAATCCAAAATCTAAGCAGGAGATAACAAGTATCAAGGACAAGCTTACTGTTGGAAATTAAGTTCCCATTTACAATATGGGTAAGGATACTTAATGACCATAATGAGAGTGTTGGTTGTTAATGGCCTGTTCTAGGCTTTTTCTATGAAATTACTGGAATATAACTATTTATTAGAAAATAAATTAAATTCATATTGTTTTAATTCACATTTGGAATTACAAAGATTTTATATAACTGCTCTAAGTTCTACTTATTCTACTTTTCTTTTGTGTTGTTATGTTGAAAATCTTGGTTCCTACTGTTTCTATCAATTTAAAATTTCTTTGCAGTTCTTTTTTCTTCTATAAGACATGTTCAAGTTACTGCATTTCTATGTCATGTAAAAATCATTCTTTTTGATGTGATTAAATCATTTACATGAAACTCAATAAAGTTTACATACTCTACTTTTCATTTCTAAAGATCTTTTTCATATATATCTAGGGGGAGGGGTGAACTCTTCAGCTCTGGATTATGAGGTGAGAGGGATTGAACCTGGGACTTTGAACCCTCAGGCATGAAAGACCCTTTGCATAACCATCATGCTATCTCCCTTTGCCCTGGACTTTATGATTTATGAGATAAAAAAAAATTCCTTGTTCTCTAGTTCCATTTTAGAAGTTGTATTACTTGAGACTGAGTCCTTAAAAGAGACACATCCTCCAATTTAAAATATATATATACATATTGTTACACAAGTCACCAACTGTTCTCTCTTCCCCTTGAGCTCTTCTGTACTTCAATTCCCTTTAGTACATCTGGGGAAGGGAACTGAGTCAGGTGTCTTCCACCCACTTCCAAGTGAATGCAACCAGCTTATTTCTCTGCTACAATCAGGCTCTTACTCCCTTCCTGCTTTGGCCCAGCTGTATAAATCCTTCCACTGTTGGTCACTGCTCAGAAAGCTGGCCCACAGGTTTCCCTTCATACCTCTAGGGCAAGGGTACTATGTTCTGTGAGTAGTAAACTTTTACTGTGGTTTGGAATTAACAGAGTATAACATAAGCAGAAACAAACTTCACAATTAATGCCAGCCATCTTGGCTTCAAGGAATTCATTGTTACCTACATAGGTAATGTATCAGTGGCTACATTCATATATATATATATTTTTTTATAAAAAGGAAACACAAAAACCATAGGATAAGAGGGGTACAGCTCCACACAATTCTTACCACCAGAACTCTGTATCCCATCCCCTCACCTGCTACATTCTTACAGAGACTCTAACTTTCCATTGTACTGCTGAGTTACAACCACAGTATTCTTGCCCTTTTCTCTTCTGGATCCCTCTATCTTCTGAAGGTGAAGAACAACTCCAAACACTGTTTTACTATGCAAAGAAGTAATCTCATCTTTGTTTAAACTTCAACTCCAGAGAAGACCAGATGCCATGCTTTCAACAACAGACTCATTAATGCATTTTCTTTTAAAATAATAATTCTGCTTCTGAAAGATTATCTACCAACAATAGATACAGAGGGGGGGAGAATAAAGTCTGATGTAAGGGTACTGGCTACTCAGAAGACTGATCATCATGCTATAATAAAAGTCTCTTAAGCAAGAAACTAATTAAATGCACCTGCACTAAAATGATTACATGGCTATTATCTGCCTACTCACAGAAAGTGAGAACCACGAAGTCCAAACCCCCCAAGCAGCAGGCTTAATTTCCTTCTGAAAGGAATGGCTTTTGTTTTGCTCAGTACTCCATCAAAAACACTAAGTGTTAATGTATCCTGTATAATCTATCTGACCAGCTAACTAGTTTAATCCATCACACACTATGTGAAAGAATAAAAACTGCTTGGTAGTGACAAGTTAATAGTAGAGGCAGGAAATAAAATGGAGAAACACACTTTGATTGATAGTGCAGAACAATTAGGTGCTACTATAGATGGACTCTGTCTGGTTTTATATAGTGGCTAGTCAAAGCAAAATAGATCTTGTAATTTTAAACATTAGATAGGTCTCCTCAATTAAAAATTTAAAAGGTCAGTGGGTGTACTTCATTCTAATTGAACAATAAAAATTCAATTACATTCAACTCTCAAATATCTACAAATACATCTACCACAACAAATCTCAATTTCAGATCTTCATTGACCTGATTATCTACTCTGCCAGTCCAACTCTCCAAGTAACCAAAATTTCTACTCTGGAACTATCCATTTGTTTTCAGACCACTAGCAGCTGAACAAACGGGGATATTAGGGTAATAGTTTTTAAAATTGAACACCTCCTTTAGATGAGGTGACCAGAAAAATGAAAAGTACCGATTTTAGTGGGTCTACAGAGGCTTACTTAGAGTGATGACTTTCTATATAGTCTGAAAACTATGTAATCCAATCCCTAGAGTTTGGGGAAAAATTAATAAATCTCATACAGCTTAGCTGGGAAAAATACTTGACTCTCGAGAATATCTTGTTATCTAGAATCTAGAAATCAAAACTGGAATCCTTTTGTTATGTTTGATAGTTATCTGGAAAGTTATCTAGACATTTATTCTAGTACTTCTCACACACACACGATGTACAAACCAGATTAATTATAGCACCTTCCAACAACAAAACATTGAAAACAACCTAAAACATCCATAAAGAGAGGAATGGTTAAAAAAGTATGGCACATCAAGGAACAGAATGTTAACAGTTATGAAAAAATGTTTTAAAGAAAAAAGAACAGCAAAACTCTATACTAATCTAAAATGGTCTTCAAATAATATTACCAAATCTAAAAAACTAAGATGCAGAATTGTAATGCAACATGAACTGTATTTTTTAAAAAGGGCAGTCAGGACATACATGTTACCATGCACAAGGAACTGAATTCAAGCCCCCACACCCCACCTGTAGGAGGGAAGTTTCATGGGTGGTGAGGTAAGTATTACAGGTGTCTCTCTGTCTCTCTCTCCCCCTCGTTCTTTCCCTCCCTTCTCAATTCCTCTGTCTTATTAAGTAAATTTTTAAAAAGTGTGACCACATATAACAACTATTAAGTTTCTTGAGAATTTCTTAAGAGTCATGTCTTAGCAAATCCTGCCCTTTCTGCCACTAAGCTCTACCTCAGAAACTCCATACTTAACCTCTGCTTAGAGACATGTTTTTTTTTTAATATTTATTTATTCCCTTTTGTTGCCCTTGCTGTTTTATTCTTGTAGTTATTGTTGTTGTTACTGAAGTCGTTGTTGGACAGGACAGAAAGAAATAGAGAGAGGAGAGGAAGACAGAGACGGGGAAGAAAGATAGACACCTGCAGACCTGCTTCACCGCTTGTGAAGTGACTCCCCTGCAGGTCGGGAGTCAGGGGCTTGAACAGGGATCCTTACACCAGTCCTTGCACTTTGCGCCACGTGGCTTAACCCGCTGTGCTACCACCCGACTCCCTAGAGACATGCTTTTCATAGAACAAGAATTCCAGAGGCAGGCAGTTACTGAGTTTGGTTTAATGGTTTAATGAATAAGGGTGACAGTTTGCTTTTTTTTTATTTTTTGCATTGAGACAGAGAGGTAGAGATCGAGGTAGAGGGAGAGAGAGAGGGAGGGAAGGAGGGAGGGAAGGAGAGAGAGAGAGGGAGAGAGGGGGGAGGGAGGAGAGGGAGAGGGAGAGAGAGGGAGGGAAGGAGAGAGAGAGGGAGAGAAGGAGGGAGGGAGGGAAGGAGGGAGAGAGGGGCAGGGAGAAGGAGAGGGAGAGGGGGAGGGAGAGGGAGAGGGGGAGAGAGAGAGAGTGAGAGAGAGAGAGAGAGAGAGAGAGAGATCACAACACCAGAGTTTCTTTTAATGTAGTTGGGGATCATACTTAAACCTTGGTCTCACTTGGCAAAGCAGCACACCATCCAAGTGGAATATTTTGATAGCCCTCAGGGCAGATTTTGTTGTATATTTCTTGGTCTTTCCTCTCTATGTATTGTCTCATGTTTACAAGAGGGTTGCTACTCTCCAGTACCAAATTAGGAAAGAAGAGAAAAGGCAGTAGCAACTATTTCTCTCCTTTCTGTTTTTGAAAACTGATAATGGATTTTCATCTTTTTGTTGTTGTTGTTGTTGTTGATAGTTATGGTGGCTTAGGCATTGTCAGTTACAATGACGTTTGGTAAAGTGGGTATTTTAAGTCTTTTAACTTTTTAGTGGGGGATGGTAGCAAGGAAGATGGTAGTTCAGAATGGTCATGCGGCCAGTCAGAACTGTTTACTGCAGAGTCTTTTTCATCTCTCTGAACTTTCTGTAGTCTGAACACTATGCATTGAAAAACATAGTTATTACACATGAGTGAAATCCAACCAGTATAATGTAGCTTAGAAACTGTTAACTAGTGCTGTGGTTGTAGACATTTAAGGAAAGGACTGAATGTGTGCATCTGTGATATATTAGTAAGTATTTTAAATACTTTGAATCACTTAATTCTTAGAACACCACACCTACTCATGTTACAGATAAACATATAGGAGTTGACATTCATTAGAGAACAAGGTTATTGCTTCTGTCTGATGCAAAAACCCAAGCTATTTTCATTTTATTGCCTTGACTATTGAATAATTCAAATTATTCCAGAATGAAGATAACTCTGGTACATTGGCATATTATTGGCATGCCTTACAATTATGAGATAGGTAGTCCGATTTAACATAATTTTGTTTATCATAGGCTGTGAAATCTGTTATCTGTTTCAGCCTCTTAGTAAAGTTTCCTGCTACTGGTAACCAAACACAACCTTAACTGTTACAGATGTTACCCTTAAGGAATTCATACTCTAGTGGTAGAAATAAGATATGTTTTAAAATTTCCAAAATACAAAGTGGAAGTTATGAATATGATTTGACAGAGCACAATAAATTACATAGAAGTTATAACCACATTTATCCAAATATTTTACGGAAAGTTGGTAAAGGTATTGTATATTTAAGTGTAGTAGTTTCTTCCATGTCAGCATTCTGAAATATAAATGCATTACTGCATACAGCTGAACTCTTCAGGAATTAAAAATGAAAGACACATTCCTTGGAAAATATCCAATTTTTCATATACTTATCTTTTCAGATACATGAAAACCATAAATCAAAAGGATTTAGAAGCACTGTAGAGAATCTGACAATGCCTAAGGTTATAAAAAGTAAAATTTTCAAATTTAATGCACAACATGCATTTGGTTTTCTATTTTCCCAAGCTTTTCATTGTTAAACACTGCATAAGCATGACAAAGTTTCATATTTGCCTAATACTAGAGATAGCTCAAATATAAAAATTGAAAGGACTACAGATATCTTCACTTACTGAATGTTTCCATTGCTTTTATGTTGGATTTAAGTGAAAAGTTTAGAGTGTATAGCATGTTTTGCATACACTGTATCAGCAGAGAGCTGAGAGTATTTTAGTGATTCTGTTTGCATTATGTTTGCTATTAACATAATGTCTGAAATGCAGACATATCTGCTACAATGATTTACTGCATACTTCCTAGAACAATGGAAAACACTAACAATAGCCTCGTGTTTTAAAAACATTTCAATTAAGTTTGCATTCAAAATTGTCATTGCATTACCATCAGAGACCTTACTTGGTCCAGAGGTGACAAAGCTGAGAGGCTATGTATTATAATGAAAATAACATTGAGTTAGCTTCAAAACACTGAAGTTCTACCTCCAGCTTAGGAAAATGCTAGTTGTATAATTTTGGATGTCACTAATCTCAATAAGTACCAGTTCAACTTCTGTGGTGTTATTAACCTCCCTGAGCACCAATTTTCTCATTGGTTAAACACTAAAAGTCTCCCTCATCTCACAGTTACCATTAGAAAAATCAAATAGGGGAGGCAGGCTGTAACACAGTGGGTTAAGCGCACATGGCGCAAAGCACAAGCACCAGTGCAAGGAACCCGATTAGAGCCTCCCCCAGGGCCCCCCGCAGGTGGGGTCACTTCACAAGTAGTGAAGCGGGTCTGCAGGTGTCTATCTTTCTCTCCCCCTCTCTATCTTCCCCTCCTCTCTCAATTTCTCTCTGTCCTACCCAACAACAACAATAGCAATGACAACAATAACAAGGGCAACAAAATGGGGGAAATGGCCTCCAGAAGCAGTTAATTCATAGCGCAGGCACTAAGCCCCACTGATAATCCTGGAGGCAGAAAGAAAGAAAGAAAGAAAGAAAGAAAGAAAGAAAGAAAGAAAGAAAGAAAGAAAGAAAGGGGGAGGGAAGGGGGAGGGAGGAAAGAAGGAAGAAGGAAGGAAGGAAGGAAGGAAGGAAGGAAGGAAGGAAGGAAGGAAGGAAGGAAGGAAAAACAAAGAGAGAAGGATCAAATAAGGAGCCTGGCAGTGGCACAGCCAACTGTGTGCCCACATTACCATATGCAAGGTCTCAAGCTCAAGCCCCTGCTCTCCACTTTCAGGGGAGAAGCTTCAAGTGAAGTGAAGCAGGTCTACAGGTATCTATCTCCATCTATTTATCTATCTGTCTGTCTATCTATCTGTATCGCAAACACCTCCTCAATTTCTCTCTGCCTGTAAAATGAAAAAAAAAAAAAAGAAAAGAAAAAATGTTCAGAGGGAACAGGGTATTCACTGTGCAGGCATCAAGCCCCAGTGATAAAACTGGTGGTGATACAAAAAGAAAGGAAGAAAAAAAGGAAAAAAGATCAAATAAGAAAAAAGCAGAGTCCACAGGCATATGAGGAAATACTCCACTTCACTCATCATCAGAGAAATATCACATTGAGATTCCGTATCATGCTTATGAGAATGGCCTCCATGGACAAAACAGGAAATGATAAGCGCTGGTGAGGATACAAACAGGAACTCTGTCACACTGCTGGTGGGAATGCAAACTGGTGTAGCCATTATGAAGAATCCTTAAACAAGTAAAAATAGAAATACCTTATGAGGCAGTAATATCACTCTTGGGCATTTATTCTGAAGACATGAAAACATTAATTCAAAGAGGCATATGCACACCCAAGTTCATAGCTGCATCATTATTTACAATATCCAAAATATGGAAACAAGCTAAATGCTCATTGGTAGATGACTGGATAAAGAAGTTATGGGAAAAGGGACCGGTTAGTGGCACACCCAGTAAATCACACATGTTGCCCTGTGTGAGCATCCAGATTCAAGCCCCCAGTCACCACCTGCAGGGAGGAAGCTTTATGAGCTTCTGTGAACCAGGGTTACACATGTCCCTATTTTTCTTTCCCTCTCTATATGCCCTTCCCTCTCAATTTCTCTATAACATAACAAGTGGGGGGAAAAGGGGGGAAGGAAGGAAGGGAGGGAGGGAGGGAGGGAGGGAGGGCGAGTGGAAGGAAGGAAGGAAGGAAAATAAGTGACTGCCAGGAGCAGTGGATTCATTATGCAGACATAAAGCCTCTGCAAGAAGTCTCATGGCAATTAAAAAGAAGAATGTATGGGACATGTACTCAATGAAGTACTACCCAGCAATTAGAAAAGATGAAAGTGTGTCCTTTGAGACAAAATGAATGGAACTGGAGGTCATTATGCTTAGTGAAATAAGTAAGAAAATGAAAGAGAACTACCAAAGGGTTCCACTCACATGTGGAATATAGAAAATTGAAACACATGAACTTGAAAGAAAAAAAAAAAGGTAACCACCCTGTCCCTAAGATCCTGGGAGAACTATAGTGGTTACCCTGGGTCGGGAGGGAGGGGATGGTATGTGCTGCAGACTTTGGTTTGTGCTGTGGTGTGAAACTATACCACTATTACTTTATAATATTGTAAATCACTATTAAACCACTAATTTAAAAAGAAAAGAAAGAAATTGTGATTAATATACCTTTTAAAATATCAAGTATTCCACAGTGGAGGGTATAAACTCTTCTACTCCTGTCACTAATTCAGAACAATTTTAAGATATGTCTTAACTTTTGTTTTGTCTTCTATTTTTGTACTTATATTTTATCTGAAAATTGCAGGAGCACAGTCTTTCCCAGGAAAATGTGTGTTGAAGACAATTTCAGAAGCACAGAAGAAGGTGGGAAAGCTGCATATTTTTATTTACCCATTCATTCAATTGACATTGCTGATTATAAGATCACTATATAGATTCTGAGAATACAGAATTATTTCAGCTACACATCTCTCACCTTCAGAATCTTTACTTTAAGAAATAGTTGTGTGGGGAGGGGGTGTTGTACCTGGTTAAGTGCATGTTACCATGTGCAAGGACGCAGGTTTGAGCCCCTGCTCCCTATCTGCAGGAGTGAAACTTCACATATAGTGAAGCACATATTGCAGCTGTCTCTCTATCTCTCTATATGTCCCATCTCTGTCAATTGCTTTCTGTCCTATCAAATAAAAAAAGAAAAAGAAAGAAAGAAAAATGACAGTCAGAAGTGGTGGATTCTAAGTGCAGGCACTGAGCTTCAACAATAACCCTTGTGGCAATTTAAAAGAGAGAGAAAGAGATTTGTGAGCAGTTGGGAAGACAGCTTAACTATCTTGTGGGACCTCCCAGGACCTTGCCCTCAACATAAAGCAGCGACAGCAGAGATAGCTCCAGTCTCCAAAAAGAGGCTGGGTTATCCTGCCCTGCCACCTGAGGAAGACTGGTCCTGAAATAAGTTCAGCCTGCAATGTTCCCAGCTGTGACCATGAACTTCAAGCTTAGACCAATAGGGACTTATAGGATACACACACACACACACACACACACACACACACACACACACACACATATGCAAGGCCAGGTTCAGATGGATGGAGGTAAATAGTTCATTTTATTCACAGAATTTTTTTTTTTTCAAGAATGGGAGCTACTCACTGCCCTAGTCCAATTTTCTAGCCCTTTTCTCTATTCTGACACCATTCTCTCAGACAATATTTTTATCCAACTTCAGGCTAGCTATCAAACTCAAGCAAAACTACCATAGTTGTGTGCCCCCAGGAACATGCCTAGAGTGGATGTCCGAGCTTTCTTCTATCCTAAGATCCCTACTCTCACCTGCTCTATTCCTACTTTTTGGTTCCTGTTCATCAGCCATTTTGTCTCAAGTTTTGTCCTACCACCTTTCAGACACCATGTTACAGATGCTACCATGATTCCATCCTGACTTCTCTGGGCAGACAACCTCACCAGTGTTTCCTGGAACCTCACCTATCTAGAGCTCTGGCCCACTAGGAAAAGATAGAAACAGGCTGGGGGTATGGATCAACTTGTTAATGCCCATGTCCAGCAGAGAAGCAATTACAGAAGCCAGAACTCCTACATTCTGCTCCCCAAAAATAACCTTGATCCATACTCCCAGCGAGGGAGAAGTGATAGGAGGAAGATAAGAGAGCTCTGAACTCCTGTTCCATCAGCACCCAGAGAGAGAGATGGACATACAGAGGTAGTAATGTTGTCATGAGTGGCTTGGAGGGCAAGAGAGGATTGGATCAAGAAGAAAAGAAGAGCAATTATGTATAAATGTAGACAGATAGTTGTAGAGATGATGACTGGCCCATGTTTACTACCTAGGGGGAGCTGCGGTGGCTTGCAGTGGGGAGACTGAAAATTCAGAATTCTGGTGATGGGAATGTTGTATATTTAAACCCCTGTTGACATGTAGTTTTGTAAAATAAAAATAAGTAAATAAATAAAAGGAAGATAGCTTAACTAGTAGAGCACAGAACTCACATGCCTAGGGTTACTAGTTCAAACTATGGCACTGCATGTACCAGTATGATGGTCTGACTTGTTCATCTACTTAACAATTGTGTCTATCTATATAATGTAATAAATCCTTTTTAAAATAGTAATTAAATAGTTCTGTATCTCGGTGGTTCCTCTAACATGAAGTCAGGATTAGGTAGCACCATCTTATGCTACATCCTAATCTGTCATCTTTCTTTTCAACACTGCCACATGGGGATATTGAAAAAGAGCTTCCTGGAACTATTATTCTGTGAGTAGAACTACATGGTTTTTGCTAGAAATCAAAGCAGATATAATTTACTCAATGAACATTTCTTAAAGACTAGTTCTATCTAGACATTATAACACAGAACTAGCTGAGACATAGTTCTTGCCTTCAAAGTCTTTACAACCTAGAAGGGATGACTGTCACATGATTAAATTACATCCACAAGTTAACAGGCTATAAAACGACATGTAACAAAGGCATGAAGAATATAAACTAGTGATTTCTTACAAGTTAAGGATTCAGAAAGGGATTAAGCATAAAAGAATGAGTGGGCACACACAAGGCAGACAAAGTCTGGATACCAGATTAAACAAAGACTTAGAAGTGTGAAAAGAAACTGCTATGTTACATGACAGATATGTAACACAGTACCAGACTATGAAGAGATGTCAAGTGAGAACTGACATCAAGATAAAGATAGATTAAGAAAGCCTTTAGGAGTGGGGAATGCTGAAGGGATTTAATCTGGTTTTAAGATTAGATGATGGTTGAGCAAGGTGATACAAAAAGAATGCTGACTTCTGGCTATAGCAGGACATAGAGCATTTCCAAGATGTTCATCACTTTCATTGTATCTAACACCTAGGACTCGGAGACCATATCTAAAAAATGAAATTAAGATGTCCAACTGATTAGGTTCCCAAGTGACAGAGTGATGGTGTTAAAGTGCTTACATGTCCCGGAAACAGGCAAATGTAAAGCATTTTCCCAGATGTTCCCTAATCTGGGAACTTCTCACAGTAACTGACAAGAGTTGAATGCAATCAATCAGAAGTCTAATGAAAAAGGCACTGCTGCTGAGTCTACTGAGAACTCAGCCATCTCTTATATCTCTGTGGAAATCAGAGACTATGCCAAGTGATTTTTAAGTTATCGCATTCTCTGTAAGAAAAGAACAATTTATTTAAAAAAAAATTGTTCTCAGCAATGAAGCATTTCCTTCTCACAGGAAGATTCTTTCACCAAAGCTCTCTTAAAGCTAATGTTCTCCTAATCTCTAAAACAAAAGTTTTAGTACAAATATAGAACTGAATACAAGTTTAGTCTAAGACTCAGTATGATACTTTTTCTGCTAAGTGGCTTGTAGCAATGCTATAGAAGTAGCTAATATTGAGTCTGACAGCAGAGTTTGCTGCTTTGTGGTGTCTGGTGGCCTCTAGTGGAAGCTCAAGGCTTCCCCCTCCACACACACACTTCACCCCCCAATTCAGTTCACCTCCAAAGAGAATAAAGCTGATGAGATTTAAGGACATTTAATTTTTTAAATTTAAAATCACTTCTTTATTAGCATAAAATATAAGTCAATGTTATATAATATTTATAAAAGCAAAGAAAAATATTGCAGATCATGTTACAGTAAGATACTTATTAAGATATTCCCCTCTATCATGAAAAGTCAATGCTGGTAAAAATAATGAAGTGTTTTGGTCAGTCCAGTTCATAACACAGCTTCTTTTGAGCTGATATAATTTAGATCTTTGCTGCATTTTGGTAGATATTTGTAGACTTGAACATCTTTATTTTTTTATAACTTCCATATTTTTATTGATTTAATAATAATCAAAAATACCATAGGATTAGAGGGATACAATTCCACACTATTCTCACTGCCAGAGTTCCCTTTCCCATTCCCTCCACTGGAAGCTTTCCTGTTCTTTATCCCTCTTGGAGTATGGTCCCAAAATCATTATGGGGTGCAGAAGGTGGAAGGTCTGACTTCTGTAATTGTTTCTCTGCTGGACATGGGCATTGGCAGGTCGACCCATACTTAAGGGTATTTTATTAACAGTTGCACTAATAAATGTGGCTCTTTATCTTTCCAGGAAATGAGACATAACAACTGAGGATATGGTATTTCTTGTTATACATTATATAGCAGAAATAATTTTTTTAGATCACAAACTAAGTTAAAGAAAATGAATTTATCTTTCTCTATTTTTATATTTCTATCTCAAACCTCCCCCCGGCTTCTTGATAACAGAAAGTTTATCTTGCCGGGCCTTAAAGCCAGCCCCCCTGCTCTGCTCCATGCTCCACTGCTGATACTATGGTCTATTTACATAATCATTGTTTTGCCTGAAAGATCCCCACCACGTTATCCCCTCAGGGTATTGCTAATTCTATTAAAACCATCACAACAGTTGCTAAGGGCGCTTCCACCTTCCCAGCATGCCTTTTGCCTCTCTCCACCCCCTTTCCTAGCCATTTCCATTTCCTACTTGCCACTTCTGTTTTTTTTACCCTATAAAGCCTGCTGCTGTTCCAGTTTCACTCTCTTTCTCTTCCACGTCCCGACCTGGAGAAGACCTGGAGAAAGGCTGGTGTGCATAGCGGGAGGCGGCCATTTTGCTAGCTCCACGTGGCCTAAACCCACTGTGCTCACACCTGACCCTGGGATGTCCACATCAATAAAGAATTGTATTATCACGCCGCCATGAATTCCTCATCTTTCTCTCCGACGAAGCTAGCCCAGCACTACCTTAGTGTATGATTTGCAGAAACCAAGATTTTCTTTCTATTCCTTTGTCCAGAGATTTTTACCCTCACATATTTCCAATTTATGTACATCTCCTTTGTTAAGGAACAATTATCACATCTTTAATCACCATCATCTCTTCACAAAGGTAGGCCCTAGGTTAAATACATACTCACTCCAGGGGCCAGGCAGTAGCACAGCAGGTTAAGTCACATAGTGTGAAGCTCAAGGACCAGCACAAGAATCCCAGTTAGAGCCCTTGGCTCCCCACCTGCAGGGGAGTGGCTTCATAAGTGGTAAAGTAGGTCCGTGGGTGTCTTTCTTTCCCTTTCTCTGTCTCCTCTTCTCTGTCTTACCCTCCTCTCTTAATTTCTCTCTGTCTTATCCAACAACAACAGCAATAACAACAATAATAAAAAGGGCAACAAAAATGGGGGAAAAAAATGGCCTCCAGAAGCAGTGGATTCATAGTGGAGGCACTATGCCCCAGCAATAACCCTGGAGGATATATAGCTTAAAAAAATGTGATATATTCCACCATTTCTATCTTTACATCTAATTCTCTTTCTCTCTCCCTCTTTATGTAGTCCAGAGGTCCAAGAATCTTCTGAATAGAAACACACTCATCACTTCTTACTCTTTATACCAAGCAGGTCAAGTATGAAAATATAAGCAAAAGTCTGAAAATATCTAAGATCAGCTACATTTACTCAATTCAGGATAATATGGGGGGAAAAATAAAACCTTCCTGGTTTCTCCTTTCCACAAATCTAGACAAAAGACAGTGCCCATGGTGTCCATGTGTTTTATTTTCCTATATGACTAAAATTTCACAGGTAGGTTTAAACTTCAAAGGGTACTTTGTCCTGAGGATATCAAAGAAGTCTCCAAGGAGTTGACCTTTGACTTTAGTCTTGAGGAAAAGGACTAGGACAGTAGAAATTCCAGGGACTAATACAAAACATAGATTTAATCCATACTCTATTTTAAGCAGACAGCCCTTTAAGACCTTTTAAGTTTTCCAAGTGAGAATAACAATAAAAGTGTGTTTTGATATGCTAAGGAGATGACCTTTAAATCATACCTGAAGCTAGAAACTAATTGTCTGTAGAGCCAGTCATGTGAGTAACAGGTTGGAGCTTTCAGTTACACCCACTGACTTTCAGGAAGGGAAGAGGGGCTGGAGTTTGATTAAATTACGAAGGATTTATGATTTAACCATTCATTCTTATGTAATTAAGCCCCCATTAAAAAAATGGTTTCAAGGAACCTCATTAGAAAATGGGGCCAAATCACAAACAGAAATTTCACCAAGAAAGAGATCCAGAGGACTAACAGACATGTGAGAAGATACTCAAAGTCACTGATCATCAGAGAAATGCAAATAAAAACAATGAGATACCAATTTACATCTGTGAGAATGTCATTCATTAGAAAGAACAAAAATGACAAATGTTGGAGATGATATGGAAAAAAAGAGACACTTTTGCACTGCTGGTGGGTGTGCAATATGGTCCAACCATTGTAGAAAGCAATCTGAATATTTAATCAGGACACTCCAGTGTCCTGGACCAATCCTATGACCCAACAATTCCACTCCTACGAACTTACCCAAAGAAAACAGAAACACCTATCAGAAAAGATCTATGTATATCTATGTTCATAGCAGCACAGTTTGTAATCACTGGAACCTGGAAACAACCCAAAAGTCCAACATCAGGTGAGTAGCTAAAAAAATTGTGATATATATATATATATATATATATATATATATGAATACTACTCAGCTATTAAAAATGAGGAAGTTTTCTCTTTTGCATCCTCTTGAGAATAAAACCTGGGGACATCATGTTGAATGAGATAAGCTAAAAAGATAAGGACAAGTACCAAAATATCTCACTTATTAGTGAGACTTAGTAAAGTAGGGATGGAGAGGGAGAGCACAAAGTGAAGCATGGGTTGGACATGGTGTACTGCACCAAAGCAAAGAATTCTGGGGAGGGAGAGGGAGGAAGGAGAGAGAGAAAAAAAAAACTTTGGGGCCTAGAACATAATTAAATTGTATGCATATATCAATGAATCCATGCTGTAACTAAAATAAAAGGATTTTTGCTGCTGTGTGACACCTAAGGAACTGACTGCAGGGTGGCTGAGAATGGGTTTAAACAATTCAAGGCTTTATTAGGGTGATACAAGGGTAAAAGACAAATATCTAGGTACTGAAAATAAGCAATTATCAGCTGGAGTTGAGAACACGCTAGGCCCAGAAAGTATGTGAGTTAGTTATCAGAAGTTCA
The DNA here is from genome assembly GCF_950295315.1 of Erinaceus europaeus. Classification (NCBI taxonomy): domain Eukaryota; kingdom Metazoa; phylum Chordata; class Mammalia; order Eulipotyphla; family Erinaceidae; genus Erinaceus; species Erinaceus europaeus. Next base: position 41,897,597 of record NC_080171.1, on the reverse strand, counting down.
GCCCCAGTGTTCATAGTTGCTGTCAGCAGCAGTAGGTCTGGTAGGTCCTGGGAAGCCTAGCTAGGGTCACTATTTCCCACAGAACACAACAGGAAATTAGGGGTAAGAGTAAGCCAGATCATGAGAAAGGTAACTAGCAAGGTTAAAATTCAGATATGTCCAAGTGCTGGGAAAAGAGCCATTCTCCACACCATCTCTCCATCCCAAATCTCAAAATCCCTGCCAGTGGCTCCCCAGCAATGCCTCCTCCCCCAGCATCCAGTCACTGCATACCCTTTAGGCAAAGAAGGCCAGACTTCTGGCCATTTACAAGTTCCATCAGGCTGACACCATCTCCAGCCAATTACGTTACACAACGAATCTACTATAAAGCATTAACTCCTCAATTAAAAAAACAAAAAAAAAAGTGGGAAAAAATGGCTTCAGACAACTTCTGAATTGGTGGGCACATGAAGATTTAGGAGAAGGTCATAGAAGCTCCATACCATTCTCCATACCTTGCCTGGTGCATTCCTTCTTTATGGCAGTTTGTGAGTTATATCCTTGTCTTGCGCTCCAGTAAGAAGAATGTTTGAGTTCTGTGGATTGCTCTTGCAAGTTAACTGAACCAAGAAGAACATCACTGGAACCTGCAATCTATAGCTGGTTAGTCGGGAGGATATGTGAAACTGAACCTGCAACTGGCATCTGAAAAGGAGAAGTCTTCTGGGACTAAGGGATGTAAAACTATCTCTGTGTCGTGTCAGAGATGAACCAAACTGTAGGACACCAAGGTAATATTGGTACATCACTTGTTGGTGTGGGAAAACTTGGGGGGAGGGTGGAATGTGAATTAGGACCAAAAATACCATTACATCTAAGAATACAAGAGAAGGGTGAAGTTAAAGATCCCAGTTTTCCTTTCCTAGGCAGATGGTGAAACTCTGAACAGAACTAGACTTCTCATTCAGCATTTATCTTCAACAACCATGTGTTACATTTTTCTGCATAAATGTTGCTCTCCTGAAAACAGAAATCACCTATTGTTCAATCATTTACTCATATGCCTCTCTTATAACCTTAAGGAAAACACTGTAATTCCTGAAAGTGTACCACAGAAGATATCCCTTAACCTGTTCTCTAACTTTTCTCTGTAAAAGAAAATGTTGCCAAAAATGTAGATTACTATGCTTTTTCCTCATACTATTTTAAGCTTTGCAGATTAAGAGAAATGTGTTTTGCTTCTTTCTACATATTTAAACTAATTTTAATGAAATTTGTTAAACAATTTGACCCAAAAGATTAACAATTTAACCTTGCAAAAAGTCAAAAATTATTTTTCAGGATCCTTTGATTCATTTCTATTTGCCTTGCCAACAAATTTTTTCCTAACATGAAAAAATTGACTTTACCTGTTGTAAGTAGATTCTAATAAATTCTTTGAATCTAACTAGAAATACAGAAATGTCTAGCTGCCAGAGCACATCTTGATTCTATTTTTTGATAGTCGCAAAATATACAGGAGAGAAGCAAATAAAAATACCCTTTTATTTTTTTTTTTCTGAAACACAAAACCATCCTCAGTCTTTCTCACCATACCAGAAAATTCCCTCAGGCCCAGTAGATTTCAGTTCAACTCAGCAAGGTGTGCCCAACCAGGGCTTCAGTTCTGAAGCCCTCTCTTGCCACCTCCTGCATCGTGGGATAAATATCCATTACCTGAGATTTGGGTTTGGTTCATGCAAGGAATATAGTCCTTACTTTTATCCTCTATGTTGCATATGTCATCAATCAAATCAAATATAAGAGTATACAAAGCTAGTATATATCGCATGCTAAGTAATTACTGAGAGTGAGGATAGAATACACAGTGAGTTTTTGGAATCTGAGCCTGTGGACAAATGAAGAAGCTATTTGTAAATATTAACCTGACTCTGCTTATTTGAAGCTACTTAAAATTATTGAAAACCTTAAAAAATATAAAATCATCTGCCTTTCCCCCTAAAGAAAGAATTTTTTTTTTTCCTCCAGGGTTATTCCTGGGCTCGGTGCCTGCACCATGAATCCACCACTCCTTGGAGGCCATTTTTTCCCCTTTTTGTTGCCCTAGTTGTTGCAGCCCCGTTGCGGTCATTATTGCCATTGTTGACGTTGCTTTGTTGTTGGATAGGACAGAGAGAAATGGAGAGAGGAGGGGAAGACATAGAGGAGGAGAGAAAGATAGACACCTGCAGACCTGCTTCACCGCCCGTGAAGCGACTCCCCTGCAGGTGGGGAGCCGGGGGCTCGAACCGGAATCCTTATGCTGGTCCCTGCGCTTTGCGCCACATGCGCTTAACCCACTGCGCCACCACCCGACTCCCAAGAAAGAATATTTTTAAGTATGCATGAGATTGCACTGGGGAGATAAAAACCATGATTTATACAACAGTCTTTCATGCCTGAGGTTAGGAGATCTGAGGTTCAATCCCCATCCAGCACCACCACAGACCATAGCTGAGCAGTATTCTGATCAAGACTAAATATGTTAAAAAATTAAATAAACCTAAGTATATGAAACTGTTAAAAAAATTGCCTGCACATATTTTTTATATCAGTATTTCAGATTTACTGCAAGATCTCTTTCCCTTTACTCATTGCCTCCCCATCTTTCCTTTGCCTCAAACCAGAGAGAAACAATAGATAAAATGCAACCTCCTTAAAACAGACAAGTATAATTATTCTAAGACATTCTTCTTGGTCATCTGGTTTGAACTGATTCATCACCATCTGACAGAATGTGTTTTTCTTTGAATGCCCTGTATCTAACACTACCCATTCCTGTTTCAGAACTAGTGAAACCTGTGACCCAACACAAGGCCAGGCAAGGGGAAAGAAGTTAAGATACTACAGTTCCCAGACTAGTTTATGTTTCCTCAGAACCTTTGTCAGCTCTTCATTCAACTTGGAATCATACCATGGTTTTTTTATGTTTTTTTTTCTTTTATTGGGGGATAATTGGTTTACAGTGGACAGTAAAATACAGTAGTTGGTACATGTGTAACATTTCTCAGTTTTCCACATAACAATCTAACCCCCTCACCTAATTCCTCCTCTAACATCATGTTCAAGGACCTGAACACCACCCCCCACCCCACCCCATCACACCCCAGGGTCCTTTATTTTGGTGCAATGCACTAAGTTCTACACTTTGAGAGCATGTGAATGCATTACAGGAATGGCTTCATTTGTATCTAAAGCTAAGTTTCATAAGCTTTCATTTTAGCATTGCTTTTTAGAAATAGAAGATCAGGGCCAGTAAAACAGCTCACAGGGGTCATGTGCTGCTTCATCGCCTGTGAAACCCAAGTTTCAGCCTCCACAACATTGAAGGAAGTTTTGGTGCTGTCTTCTTTGTCTGTTATCTGTCTGTCTGTCTATCTATCTATCATCTATCTATTTCTATCATGTTTTTTACCTATAAGATAACTGAACACCATGTCGCTCTATTCTGAGAGGTTCTACCTCTTTCAAGAACTTCTGGGTTCAGAAAGCTCAGACATATGAAGCAATAATAGGCAGACAGGTCATAAATATTAAATTAATTCCTAATGAAACTCTTTTGACCCCTAGGCTCTTGGATTTCTGGTTGAAATTTCAAACTTAATTCTCCCACTTCCTTTGCAGTCTACCATATCCACTTCCATACGCAAGGCCTGACTTGCTGGTTCTGTTTTTCAACTCCATTTCTAGATTCCAACCAGCACTTTCTTTTCAACTCATCCTCTCAGCAGACACCTAATCTGCCAATAAACCCATATCAGTTTGACCTAAAGCCTCCCACATCTTTGGTTTAAAGATTTTTTGTTTTTTAAAAAAAATCCAGTCTCGTGATTTTGTTTCTATACCCTTTGTTGCACATATAAGGAACTGAGGTCAAAGCTCGCCTTCATGGCTAAGCAAGATACGAAGCACCCAGGCTCAAAATGAGCTCATTTTTCATACATGTGTTTTAGAATAAACTGATAAATAACCACTTTGCCTTAGGTTTTTCTCAACTATTTGCAGTCATCTTGATCTGCCTGACCTCAAGAATCTGGCACTTTTTATCTAACCTTATGAAGGTGGGATTTGCATTTCTATTTCTCACCAAATAAACACTTGGAAGGTAAATCTGATGGCTAGAATTGCTATTTGAGGTCCTAGGGATGAGAACTATTACTCTGGAAAGAGCAGTAATATTTTAGAAAGATCCTGGTCCCTGAGGACTTTAAGGAATCAAAACTGAACTATCCTCCTTAGGCTTTGTTCATATAAAAGTGAAATTAGATCCCCACCTGTAGGGGGAAAGCTTCATGAGTGGTGAAGCAGGGCTGCAGGTGTCTCTCTGTCTCTCTCCCTCTCTGTCTCCCCCTTCCCTTTCAATTTCTCTCTGTCTCTATCCAATAATAAATAAAACATTTTTTAAATAAGAGAAATTAGAGACAGAGACTCACTCGGCAGAGTGCTTGCCTTTCCAAGCACCCAACACAGGCTCAAGTCATAGCACACCTCTATTGTTGTGTGTGGTACCTCTCTTCTTCCTCTCCACTTGAATGAAAAGCTAGCCCAAGAATAGTGAAATAGCACACGCATGAGGCTTCAATTCTATAAAATAAAGTTTGCATTCAGCTCAGCAATAGAAGATAGGTTTTGTATATGTGATCCTAGGTTTAATTCCATGGCTGCCAGTTCTTAGCAACATCGCCCCGCCAGATATTCGTTGGGATGCGGCATCATCTAAGTTCATTTCCCACGTCTACGCTCGACCAGACCTGCCAATATACGCGGATATCTTCGCCCACCCTGTCCAACGCTTGACGTCTCGTCACCCAATCTGGTCCCCTACGCCTACACTGAACTTCTCTGTTCCAGTCTCTTGGAAACAAGAGTTGGCAGTCAGCTGAGGTAAAGAACAAACACCTCATCACAGACCCCTGCAAGCGTCAACCCGGCTTTGACCTAGCACGTTATGATTGGGCCCTCCTCAATCGCTATCGAACAGGCCATGGCCGGTGCGCCGCTATGTTCCATCGCTGGGGAGCCAGAGATGACCCGAACTGTCCCTGCGGCTACAGACAGACCATGACCCACATAGTCAATGACTGCCACCTCTCCAGATTCAAAGGAGGTCTCGAAACTTTACATCAGGCTCAACCTGATGCTGTTGACTGGCTACGGAAGAAGGGCAAACGCTAGAAGAAGAAGAAGATTCCCTAGTACAGCATATGGGAGAGATAAAAGATGCTCTGTCTCCTGTGAGAAATTGTGAGGCTGAGGTCGAGCATGGTGTGGACCACTTGCAGGACCACCCACGAGCACCTGGAAGTACAGTTGCCCATCAGTCTCCCCCACCCGGGGGGTCAAGCAGGGGAACCTGACTAACAGGTTTTAGTCTCCCTGTCAGGCTCTCTTGCCTATACAAAGACCTACCTCCCCCTCTGTGCTAGTTAGTGGCTTCACTTCCTCATTCCCCAAACTAGCTAGACCACTTACTGGAAAGACCCTCACCATTTCTTTACCCCCTGCTGTCTTGACCATATAAGGTATCCCTTAACAGACCTCTCCTTTCCCCTACCGCCCTTTAAAACTCTGCTCCGCTGCACAATAAATGCACTATTCTGGCAATGGTGTTCTGGGTGATCTCTGGTCTTGTCTCTTGCCATGGGTCACAGAGAGAGAACCCAGAGTACTCACCCCTGCTGCCTCAGGTCTGATTCTTGCTGGCGCCCGGCTCCGGTGGCCAACAGAAGGGTCATGCCAGGGCATCTAGACATGAGATAGGCCCCCCTAAGAACCTGATAGCCTCCCTCTATCTTTCTCCTAATAAATAAATGCATATACATACTTTCACTTTTTACACTAAATGCAACCTACATAGTAATAGCTAAAACAGGGACAATACACTAAGGAATGTAAGAACAGAAAATCAAAAGGCCCTAGGTCTCTGATGCTATCATGAAACTGCCATACCTGTAAGTCTTACTTTCCTTGGAAAAATGAAAAATGAAGCATCTAAATTTATTTAGGGCATCACAACGGCAGGAGAATTGAGATGTAGATTCTATAAGGGCAGGCAGAGCCTTCTCCACCTAGGCTACTTATTAGGCAACCAGGCACTCCTCTTATTTTGTCAACTTGATGTTACCATGGACAAGGGTGTGTGACTCAAAGGCATTCTTGCTTCCACCAACAGGCCGGTTGTCTGAGCTGTTATCAAGTATTTAGAGGGATCTGTGAAAAATACCCATAACTCTTAAGCCTTCAGCCTGAGTCTAATCAGTGGCATCTCTAGGTCTTCTCAATTAAGAAAAGACACAGAAGGATCTAAGGATAAATCAGAAATTCCTGCACATAACCCAATGATTTACTGTAACCAACTTAGAACTGGTAAAGTAAAACACAAGCACAGGTCATAGGATACATTCTCCATACTTCTCACCCAGTACTGGCTAGGTCTTTCCAGTGTTTACTGTGAAGCCATCTGTAAATAGCTTGTGAAACTATTTAAAGCCTTTTATGAGACCCTAAACTTCTAGTTACACTAATCTACCCTCCTACACACACATGAATTAGGACTTAAGTAAACAAAAGACAGACTTGAGGATGGAGAACGATTGTACCAGGTTAAATGATGCATTTAACAGGGCCTGCCCACAGATCTTGCCATTTCCATCCCTGGGCATGTAAGCAGTGCCAAAACTCACATAATGAACACTTTATGTGGTACTTGGTTAGAAAAACGTATTGACAAAGAATCACAGACAAATCATAGTCATGACCTTTAGCGTTCAAACAAGATTTTCCTTGGGAGTGATTTAATTGCCCATGCAGCTCACTGGCTACACAACATGAGTAGCCTTTCTGTCTTTCCAAAGGCCACAGCCAGGCCAGTCTGGTTTGCCTCTCCCATGAATGTTTGGTCGAGCACTGCTTCTGCAATGAGGCCCTGTTGTGCTGTATAAGGATAAACAGCGCATTGCATCCAGCTGGACTCGGTGAGCTTGAAAGATTGCTTCCCAAGCACCTGCTGCCCAAACCAATCTTGGATGTGATAGAGGCCCTGGCCTCAGACTTGTGGTTAAAGTGACTGGCATAAATGCCATGTTAGACATCATGGCTGAACTTCAAATGTCAGACACAAAGGTAGGAACCTGGTACTGTAGTGTGGGGTAAAATGTTCTTTGTTCTTCATGATTTGTTGGTGAATTCCTGCCTTCTTTATTCCTGACATCTCCTTGGTTCTTTCATTTAACCCAGGGATCAAGGGAAATACAAGCCAGATACGAACAAGTACTATATGATTCCTTTTATAAAAGATATCCACAGTAAGCAAATCCATATGGACTTTAGGAAACCAATTAATGGTTTCCAGAGGCTGGAAATGAAAGAAGAATGGGGAATGACTACCTGAAGGGGCAGGGTTTCTATCTGGAGTGATGAAAAGGTTCTGGAGCTAGATAGAAGTGACGGTTACATCATTGTGAAGTACCAAATGACAAATGACAAATGACATGGAAGTATGTGCTTCAAAACAGTTAAAACTGGGGCCAGGGGGATGGCTCAGCTATAGAATATAGACCTTGCATGCATGAGGCATTGGGTTTGATACCTGACACGCGATAAAACAAACCCCCCGCCAAAAAAAGAATATCATAAGCAGAAAAATAGCACTCTGGTCTCTCATTCTATCTCATTAAAAACTAATGTAAAACTGGAAGAATTAAAGTTTATATATCCATATTTCACTGGGTTTTTTTATGTGACTGAAGAATTATACTGAAGGAAGAAAAAAGATGGATGTACTTATTCCCCAAGCCCCAAAAGACAGAACTAGGACCAGTAAGAAGTTTTCTGGACACTGATTTCCATTAATCCTGTATGTAAAGGGAAAGTAACATTTAGAATAAACTCACTGTGATTCAGGTGTGCCTCAATCCTCATTTCCTTAAAGCCCATAACAACTCTATGAGGGATTTTATCATTCTAACTTTATAGTTAAAGAAAAGATGATTCCCAGAAACCACAACTATTTACCCAAAGACACAGAGTAAGGTGTAGAAATACATTTTGAGCCCAGCATTTTCTACTTCAGCATCTGTATCCCTTTTACACCTTGTGCCTAGTGAAACTTTTTCTATCCAAGTACCTCTAATGTCCCTTAGGAAGAATGAAAATATGAATCAGGGCAGTTGGGCAGAACCCAAAGTAATTGTTAAGCTCCGTGTTTTAACTTAAGAATTCATGTAATTTTTACAAGCTTTCCCTATTATTTATTTTATGTAAGGTTTCTTCTTAAATATTACTAAATGTTTTCCAGATCTTTTAGTAAGAGCATCATTCTGGGAAGACAGTCCATATTTATCCTAGACCCTTCCATACCTCTTCATGTACCTTGGGAGCCTGAGAGCTCATTTGAGAGGCTGGTGCTAAACTGGCTGCTTCACAGAAAAGGGGGTGATGTGGGGGGACCAAAGGCAGGCAGGAAGAAAGATTTCTTCCTCTTTCCTTCTGGATGATAGTTTGTTTCCTTTGGGAATGCTGTAGCTTCAGCTATTTATTCAGGGATGGAAAGTAGCCAGTTGGATAGCTCCTTACCTGATTAGTACCATTAAAGTCAGGCCCAGTTAAAAGTTAAATGGCATTTGTGTTTGAAGACTTAAAAAAAAATGACACCAGACTTGCAGGATTTATGTACGAGAGTGGACTTCGCCATTGCCCACTTCTGGGAGAATCTAGTGACAATGACTAGAATGATTTTAAATAGTGACTAAAACTGGATGGAGCGGGGATTAACAAGCTTTAAGAGAGTGGGAAGGTCACCAAACTGATAGCCAAGAAAATTCTGCCCAGCACTGTGCCTGACTGAGATGATTAAGTACAACAAATCAGTGATCCTTTCCAAGCCTTACTTATCTATACTTGTCTTTCTCTTCCCACTTAGGGTGTGAGCTATACAAAGCAAGTATATTTAGTCAACAACAATGGAAACAAGTGGCAGAAATCAAGTTCCAACTAACTGCAGTTAGAAATGACTACAATGGAGCTGGCAAGATACCTCAACTATAATAGAAAAACACCTGGCCTGCCATGCATACTATCCTTATTTGATGCTGACACCAAAAACAAACACACACACACACACATACACACACACTGCATTCCCCCAACCCCAGTCTCTATCTGAAAAAGCTATCCCAAAGGGATGAAGCCCCCATGATAGCAAAAAGAAGAGGAGAAGGAGGAGGAAGAAGAAGAAGAAAGATGGCAGGAAGGAAGGAAGGAAGGAAGGGATGGAGGAAGTAAGGGAGGGAGGAAGGAGACATCACTACAATGATTTTTTATGAAAAATAATGAATGGTGGAGGGGAGCCCAATAGGGGAAGATAGAAACAGACTGAGAGTATGGATCAACCTGCCAATACCCACGTCCAGTGGAGAAGCAATTACAGAAGACAGAATTCCAACCTTCTGCACTCCAAAAAGAATTTTAGTCCATATTTGCATAGAGGTAAGCAATAGGGGAAATAAACCAAAGGAGTCTGTACTCCTATTACACCAGGACCTGAAGCATTTGTCACCAGGAGTCTTGTTTTCATACTATCAGTGAAAGGGAAATGAATTTGGAAAACACCAGAGGAAGCCAGGTATGGTTTTGCTTATCTGAGAAAGAAGAGGTAGAAAGGAAAAACACTTGGAAGTAGTAATAGGTGTAGGGGTGGTCTAGACAGGAAGTGAAGTCAGGATCATTGAAAAAATGGGGGAAATATATATATATATATATATAGAGAGAGAGAGAGAGAGCATATGCATAGTTATAGAAATAAAGTATATGCATAGTTATAGAAATAATAGTCAGCCTATATCTGTGACCTTGTTAGAAACACTGCAGTATCCAGTGGAGGGAATGAGGAATTGTCTGGAATTATACACCTATTTTCTTCTAATTTTGTAAATCAGTAAAAATAAATAAATAAAGTAAAAAGAAATTGCAAAACAGAAAAAAAAACTGATTGCCAATTGGTTCTCTACTGTCATATTATTCAGGATTCAATCTCTTTTGACTGAGTTTTAAAAACCACTAGGGATTATATATATGTAGGCATAGATAGGTAGTTATGGAATCAGCCCTTATCAGTTGGGAGAACTAATACAGTTTCCAATGGAGGGGATGGGATGCAGAACTCTAGTGGTGGGGACTGTACACAATTACACCCCTATTATCATACAATTTTGTAAATCAGTATCAAATCACTAATAAAAAAAGAATTCATAGTTAACATCTCAGTGTTGTCTATGAAATGACACTCCTCCAGCTAAATAAATGATGAACTGTCTGGTGGGGGAAGGACTGCGGCAGCAATAAAGACAGCAGGAGAAACAGTGTTCTATAGTAAAGTTTCAGCACCAATCATTTAATCAAAGTAATCCAGAAAAGAACAATCACAAGAAAATAAGGCCCAGTGATCTCAGGAAAAGAAAAATTATTAGGTTACCAACATATAAAAAATAAAGATGAGCACACTGATGAGCAAGATGAAAAGACCAAGACATTGGGGATTTGACTTGCTGTCTCAGAAGAATCAACCCACAAACGGCAACAATGCCACCCACACTAATCAGTCTTTCACCCCTTTAGATATAAAGTCAACAAAAGAGGGTTCAAGAAGTGTTATTAAATCACAAATTCAAGGAGATGTGCTATGAATCCCTACTGGTTTTTAAAACTCAGTCAAGAGATAGAGTCCTGAATAATATGACAGTAGAGAACCAGTCAGCAATCTTTTTTTTTTCTGTTTTGCAATTTTATTTATTTATTTATTTTTACTGATTTACAAAATTAGAAGAAAATAGGGGTATAATTCCAGACAATTCCCACCATCAGAGTTCTGTGTCCTCATTCCCTTCACTGGATACTGCAGTGTTTCTAACAAGGTCACAGATATGGGTTGACTATTATTTCTATAACTATGCATATACTTTATTTTTGCCCATTTTCTACCTTCTTTTCTTTTTTTTTCTCTATTGAGGGGCTTGGTGGTTTATAGTCAACAGTAAAATACAGTAGTTTGTACATGTGTAACATTTCTCAGTTTTCCAAATAACAATTCAACACCCACTGGTCCTCCTCTGCCATCATATTCTAGAACCTGAACCTGTCCCCCACCAGAGTCTTTTATTTTGGTAGAATACACCAAACCCAGTCCAAGTTCCGTTTTGTGACTTCCTTTCTGTTCTTATTTTTCAATTTCTGTCTATGATTGAGATCATCCAATGTTCATCTTTCTCTTTCTGACTTACCTCAACATGATTCCTTCAAGCTCCATCCAAGATGAAACGAAGAAAGCGATATCACTGTTTTTAACAGCTGAGTAGTATTGCATTGTGTATATATACCACAATTTACTCAGTCACTCATCTGATGTTGGACACCTGGGTTGCTTCCAGGTTTTGGCTATTGCAAATTGTGCTGCTATGAACATAGGTATACATAAATCTTTTTGGATGGGTTTGTTGGGTTCCTTAGGATATATCCCTAGGAGAGGAATTGCAGGGTAATAAGGAAGGTCCACTTCTATCCTTCTGAGAGTTCTCCAGACAGCTCTCCACAGGGGTTGAACCAATTTACATTCCCACCAGCAGTGCAGAAGGGTACTTTTGTCCTCACAACCTCTCCAGCATTTGTTGCTGCTATTGTTTCTGATCTATGGCATTCTCACAGGAGTGAAGTGGTATCTCATTATTATCTTTATTTTTATTTCTCTGACAGTCAATGACTTGAAGCATTTTCCATATGTTTGTTGGCCTTTTGGATCTCTTCTTTGGTAAATATTCTGTTCATATCCTCTCCCCATTTTTGGATAGTCATTTGTTTTTGTTGTTACTGCTGCTGCTGCTGAGTTTAGTGAACTTTTTATATATTTTGGTTTCTAGCCTTTTGTCGGATGTCTGGCATGCAAAGATCATCTCCCATTCTGTAAGGGTCTCTTTGTTTAGTTGACAGTTTCTTTTGCTGTGCATAAGTTTTTGTTTGTTTGTTTGTTTTTGCCTCCAGGGTTATTGCTGGGGCTCCGTGCCTGCAACATGAATCGACTGCTCCTGGAGGCCATTTTCCCCCCTTTTGTTGCCCTTGTTGTTGTAGCCTTGTTGTGGTCATTATTGCTGTTGTTGATGTTCGTTGTTGGATAGGACAGAGAGAAATGGAGAGAGGAGGGGAAGACAGAGAGGGCAAGAGAAAGATAGACACCTGCAGACCTGCAGACCTGCTTCACCTTGTGAAGTGACTCCCCTGCAGGTGGGGAGCCAGGGGCTCAAACCAGTATCCTTATGCCAGTCCTTGTGCTTTGCGTCGCTTGAGCTTAACCCGCTGTGCTACCACCCGACCCCCTGTGCAGGTTTTTAATTTGATATAGTCCCATTGGTTTAATTTTGTGTTAGTCTTCTTGTAATTGGATTTGTATCACTGAAGATACCTATAAAATTCAGATGAGGGGGTCAGGCGGTAACGCATCAGGTTAAGCGCACCTGGCAAAACCGCACAGATTGGCGGCTTCCCACCTGCAGGGAAATCGCTTCACAAGTGGTGACGCTGGTTTTCAGGTGTCTTTCTCTCCCCCTCTTTATCTTCCCCTCCTCTCTGTCCTATCCAACAACAATGACATCAATAACAACAATAATAACAACCACAACAACAATAAAAAAATAAGGGCAACAAAAGGGAAAAAAATAGCCTCCAGGAGCAGTGGATTTGTGGTGCAGGCACTGAGCCTCAGCAATAACCCTGGGGGCAAAAACAAATAGATTTTTTAAAAAATTTAGATGGACAAGAGTGCTAAGTATTTGATAGTTTCTAGTCTAACATCCAAGCTCTTGATCCATTTGGAATTTACTTTTGTGTGGTGAAACAAAACATAGTGCATGTTTTATTCTTTTGCATGTTTCAACCCAATTTTCCCAAAACCATTTGTTGAAGAGACTCTCCATTCCCCATTTAATAGTCTGGGCACCTTCGTCAAAGATTAGATGTCCCCAGGAGAGAAATTACTGGATCATATGGAAGGTCTATGTCTAGCCTTCTGAGAGTTTTCCAGACTGCTCTCCACAGAGGCGGGACCAATTTACATTCACACCAGCAATGTAAAAGGGTTCCTTTGTCCCCACAACCTCTCCAGCATTTGTTGCTGCTGTCCTTTTTGATGTATGCTATTCTTACAGGAGTCAAGTGGTATCTTAGTGTTGTCTTAATTTGTATTTCTCTGACAATCAGTGACCTAGAGCAGTTTTTCATATGTTTTTTAGCCTTCTGGGTCTCCTGTGTAGTGAATGTTTTGTTCATATCCTCTGCCCATTTTTGGATGGGGTCATTTGCTTTTTTGCTGCTAAGTTTGCTGAGCTCTTTATATATTTTGGTGATTAGTTTTTAGTCTGATGTATGGCATGTGAAGATCTTCTCCCATTCTGTGAGGGGTCTCTTTGTTTGTTTAATAGTTTCTTTGGATGTGCAGAAGCTTTTCAATTTGATGTAGTCCCATTGGTTTGTTTCTGCTTTAGTCTTCCTTGCAATTGGGTTTGATTCATCAAAGATGTCCTTGAGGTATAGGTGGGTAACTGTTTTACCAATGTTTTCCTTTAAGTATTTGATTGTTTCTGGTCTAACATCCTGGTCTTTGATCCATTTGGTTTTGATTTTTGTTTCTTGTGAGATAAAGTGGTTCAATTTCATTCTTCTGCATGTTACAACCCAGTTTTCCCAGCACCATTTATTGAAGAGAGCCTCCTTTTTCCATTTAATGCTTTGGGCGTCCTTATCAAAGATTAGATGTCCATAGGTGTGGGGATTTATTTCTGGGCTTTCAATTCTGTTCCACTCTTCTGTGTGCCTATTTTTGTTCCTGTACCATGCTATTTTGCTGATGATGGCTTTCCATAACACCCAACCAAAAAGAGGTATGTACTCCTATGTTCATAGCAGCACAATTCATAATAGCTAAAACCTGGAAGCAACCCAGGTGCCCAACAACAGATGAGTGGCTGAGAAAGCTGTGGTATGTATACACAATGGAATACTATGCAGCTATGAAGAACAATGAACCCACCCTCTCTGACCCATCTTGGTCAGAGCTAGAAGGAATTATGTTAAGTGAGCTAAGTCAGAAAGATAAAGATGAGTATGGGATGATCCCACTCAACAAAAGCTGAGTAAGAAGATCTGAAAGGGAAACTAAAAGCAAGATCTGACTAAATTGAAAGTAGGGCACCAAAGTAAAAACCCTGTGGTGAGGGGTAGACATGCAGCTTCCTGGGACAATGGGGGGTGATAGTGGGTGGGAGGGATGGGTCACAGTCTTTTGGTGGTGGGAATGGTGTTTATGTACACTTCTAGTAAAATGTAGTCATATAAATCACTAGTTAATTAATATGAGAGGGGGAAAATTAATTGTATGTTTTGAAGTTTTTTAAAACACAGACTGAATCTTTTTAATAGATAGGCTGTGTATTTGATATGCGGACTCTCTCAAAAGCCTAGACCAAGTAGATCAGAAGCAACCAATAGCACAGCTGTATAAAAGATACTGGGTACTGTACAGCAAACCCTAACAAAAGGACTTTTCAAAGTTAACCCAATTACCAAATAATGTGATGATAACATTAACTATCCATTGTCTTTTTGAACCCTGAGACAACAGGAACCTCACATCTCCACTATAGAACCTCTACTTCCCCCAGTCCTGGAACCCTTGGATAGGGCCCACTTTCCCGCATGCCTCTCCCAATCCATATCAAATAATATTGCATCTGCCAATCGCAACCTAATCAACACAATGATTGCCACCTCAACATGCTTCAGCTCAGACTGTGTCCAGAGACTTCAGGTGTGGAATGACAACCCTTCAGCTTCATTACTAGGGTAAGACCTTTCCTTTCATAGTATTCTCTAATTCCATCCCAGGTGGTTCACTTACTAACAGAGTCCCAAAACCCAGATATACACCAGGTTCTGTGAGAGAGAGCATACGTTCCCACGTATCCATAAACTACTGCAAAATATATACCTGAAAGCAGAAGTACACTAGAGTATGCAGTGAGTATCCCCCTAATACTTCCTCTCCACTATTCCAAGTTTTGGGTCCATGATTGCTCAACAATTTGTTTGGCTTTGTATGTTAACTCTCTTTTCAGTCACCAGGTTCCGGATGTCATCAGGATGCCGGCCAGGCTTCCCTGGACTGAAGACCCCACCAATATGTCTTGGAGCTCCACTTCCCCAGACACCCACCCTACTAGGGAAAGAGAGAGGCAGACTGGGAGTATGGACCGACTAGTCAACGCCCATGTTCAGCGGGGAAGCAATTACAGAAGCCAGACCTTCCACCTTCTACAACCCACAATGACCCTGGGTCCATGCTCCCAGAGGGATAGAGAGTGGGAAAGCTATCAGGGGAGGGGGTGGGATATGGAGATTGGGTGGTGGGAATTGTGTGGAGTTGTACCCCTCCTACCCTATGGTTTTGTAATCCTTTCTTAAATAAACAAAAATAAAAGATTAGATGTCCATAGGTGTGTCGGGGTGCCCATTATTGGGCTCTCAATTCTATTCCATTGGTTAGTTTGTCTAGTTTGTTCCAGTCCAAGCAGTTTTTTTTTACAATGGCCCTATAATATAATATGAGACTTGGGAATGTGATGCCTCCAGTTCTGTTCTTTGCTCTCAAGATTGTTTTGCAATTCTATTTTCTGATTCCAGATAAACATTTGCAGCTTTATTCTCCTAAAAAAAAAAAATTGGGGGAGTCAACGGTAGCACAGCGGGTTAACCGCACGTGGCACAAAGCGCAAGGACCAGCATTAAGGATCCAGGTTCAAGCCCCCAGCTCCCCACCTGCAGGGGTGTCGCTTCACAGGTGGTGAAGCAGGTCTGCAGGTGTCTATTTTTCTCTCCCCCTCTATGTCTTCCCCTCCTCTCTCCATTTCTCTCTGTCCTATCTAACAACAACGACACCAACAACAATAACTATAACAACAATAGAAAACAACAAGGGCAATAAAAAGGGAAAATAAATAATTAAAAAATTGGGTGGGACCTTGATGGGTATTGCATTAAATTTGTATATAGTGCTAGGTAGAATATTGATTTGATGATGTTAACTCTTCCAATCCATGAATATGGAATATCTTTCTACTTCTTTGTATTTTTTTTATTTCATTTATAATCAGCACACAAGTCTTTAATTTCTCTAGTTGGGTTTATCCCTAGATAGTTTATTGTTTTTATTGCTATAGTAAAAGGGACTTATTTCTGCATTTCATCTTTTGGCTTAGTGTTTGTATAAATGAATGCTACTGACTTTTGTATGTTAATTTTGTAGCTTGACACCTTAATATATTGCCTGATAATTTCCAAGAGCGATTGCTATGACTAGAACTTCCAACACTATGTTGAACTGTAAGGGTGATAATGGGCAGCCCTGTCAAGTGCCTTGTCTAAAGGGGAATGCTTTCAGTTTCTATGATATTGGTTGCAGATTTGCGAAATATGGACTCCACTATCTTGAAGAATTTTCCATCTATTCCTATTTTTGTAGTGTCTTGATCATGAAGGGATGTTGGATTTTACCAAAGGCTTTCTCTGTGTCAGTTGAGATAAGCATGTGGTTTTGGTTTTTCTTTTATTGATATGGTGGATAACATTGATTGATTTATGTATACTGAACCAGCCTTGCATCCCTGGGATAAATCCCACTTGTACAATCTTTTTAATATTCTACTGTATCCAGCTGGCTAGAATTTTGTTCAGTATTTTAGCATCTATGTTCATCAGAGATATTGGTCTGTAGTTTTCTTTTATGTTGTGCCTTTGCTTTTGGTATCATGGTGATGATGACTTCATAGAAGGTCAAAGGGAGTATTCCTGTGTCTTCAATTTTTTTTTCTTTTTAAAAAATTTATTTATTCATAAAATGGAAACACTGACAAGGTCTTCAATCTTTTGGAAAGAGTTCTAAAAGTAGAGGTATTAACTCTTCCTTGAAGGTTTTATAGAATTCATTTGCAAAACCATCTGGCACAGGACTCTTATTATTGGCAATTTTTTATAACTGTTTCAATTTCTTTGGCTGTGATTGATCTGTTCATATTTTCTAGTTCCTCTTTAATTTTGGAAGTTCGTAGGTATCTAGGAACTTGTCCATTTCTTCCAGGTTCTCAGCTTGGTAGCATATAGTTATTCATAGAAGCCTTATAGGATACTTTGGATTTCTGCGGTATCTGTTGTGATATCTCCTCTTTCATTTACAATCCTATTTATTTGAATCTTGTTTCTCTGTCCCCTTTTTAAATGAGTCTGGCCAAGAATTTGTCGATTTTGTTTACCCTCTTGAAGTACCAATATTTCGTTTCATGGATATTTGTATGGTTCTCTTATTTTCAATATTACTTATTTATGCCCTAACTTTAATTATTTCAGTCCTTTTTGTTGCTTTAGAGTCCCTTTATCCTTTTTTCTTGCAAGTCTTTAAGGTGTGTAGTCAGGTTGTTTATATGAGCTTTCTCTTGTTTCCCAATGTGTGCCCATATGGTTATGAATTTCCCTTTAGAGCTGCTTTAGTTGTGTTTCAAATATTTGGATAGCTTGTGTCTTCATTTTCTTTGGATTCTAAGAAGTTTTTAATTTCTTCCTTAATTTCCTGTTTGACCCAGTAGTTGCTAAGTAGTGTGCTACTGAATTTGCATATTTTGAGACTTTTACTAACTTCTTTTCATTTGTTCATAAATGTTAATTTATTTCCACTGCGGTCTGAGAAGCTGCTTGCTATGATTTTAATGTTCTTGAATTTCTTGACACTGTCTTTGTGGCCTACAATATGGCCTAACCTTGAGAATGTCCCAT
Source organism: Erinaceus europaeus (assembly GCF_950295315.1). NCBI lineage: Eukaryota > Metazoa > Chordata > Mammalia > Eulipotyphla > Erinaceidae > Erinaceus > Erinaceus europaeus. Next base: position 41,879,714 of record NC_080171.1, on the reverse strand, counting down.
GTGGACTTGAACAGAAGAATGAGGACAAAAAAAAAAAAAAATAGAGTTCACTGTTGTAAATTTTAACAGTTGTTTCTGTTTTACCTCAATCCCTAAGATGAAGCACAGTGGCTGTTGATCCCTTGTTATGCTGCCAGTAATTTGGTTGTGATTTATCTCCCTATGAGCTGTGGGACCCTGAGCCAATCAGAAGACTACTATAAGCGGATTTTTTTTTAACTTAACCACTCACTCATGATTAAGAGGTAAAACAGAGATAAGGAAAGAAAGAGAAGAAAAAAGTGATAATAGATAACAGAGACTCAAAAAGGGAAATATTTTGGTCACACAAAGGGGTTGGACCCCAAAATTATTTCCCCTATATACAGTCACTAAATCTAGATTCTGCCAAGCACTGTGTTGATACACAGTGGTGTGGAAGAGATGAGCTCCAATAAGGAACCAGAATTCTACCTTGATTTTTCTCCTGCACCTGATAAAGTGTTCAGCTTTTTCGCTTACAGTTCACAAAGCCAGCCCTCCACAAGTATGGCTTCTTGAGTTTCAAGAATCTCTTCCTCATCTCTTTTCTACCCACTGGCCACAGTCTGTACTCACCTGTGCCTTAGTGACTTTTTGAAGAAATCTTGGTTGTACTTTGTTGAATTGCCAGGTGCATTTTTGTTGTATTTCCTAGCTTGTCAGGAGAGAGGTGTGAAAAGGCTCCTACTCCAAAGCCACACATCTGGACCACAGTTGTAAATTTTAACAGTGGCTTTTCTTTTACTTAAATCCCTGAGGTCTAGTAGTACAATTTTGAAGGATAATCATATTGGTTGGGTTCCTTTCTTGTCCCCTGATAGGTGTGCTTATAAAAATATTGAGCATGCAGCACACATCAACATAAATAATTTCTCCAATATCTTTGTCCTCCAAATTTTGCAGTTAATTAAACTAATTTGTCTGTTTTTGTGAGTTGGAAATTCTTGCTGTCATCTTTTCCAATCACTACTTACTTAAATTTCATCCTTGACCAGTTTCATGATAATGTTTATCTGCTCCAGAGGATTGAGAATGAGAGTAACACAGAGGGATCCCATTTAAATTCTCTCTGAAGCTGAAAAAAGCCAAAAATCAACTGGCCAGTTAGATAATACAATTTCCCTTATAGGATATTTGCTTAAGCTAGCTGAGAACTAATTTAATTCCGGAGTTGCTTTTTTACAAGTTTCTGTGAGGGATTCCCTGAAGTTAACAGTGAGTAGGACAGAAAGACTCTTAAAAGGCA